>NC_044322.1:94593495-95223790 GCF_007399415.2 Gopherus evgoodei | reverse complement strand
TTGTTGCAGATTATATGGGAGACAAATTAAGGGGTAAATCTTAATCTAGTACTCTTTGTGAGTAACCAGGTCAGGGGCTGGACACATCCCTAGAGTTAGGGAGCATGGGAAGAGTAGCTACCTTATTAAAGCGTCTGCAGAAGCCTGTACAGCACCTCACCCAGCCCCTCCATAGAGAGAGGATTGGAGGGTCTGTGTAATAGATGTGTTTCCTAGGACCTGAGTCACACCCTTCCCCTTGCCCACCTATGGCTTAGCATATCTCCATCTGCCCTCTGCTCCCTGATATGCAGGAACCATGAGGAAATGGGGATATTTGCCTTAAAGTGCAGCTGTCCTCTTCCACTGCCCCCACTTATGCAGTGGAACAACCAGTTCTGGTGCTAGGGGACCTTTTGTGGAGACAGGGGCAGATTTTGCCCCTAAATGAATACCTATTAAAAAAAAAAACAACAAACCTCTATGCACTGATACCAAAATATAAGCAAATACAGCAATACCTGTTAAGATAAATACCTAATTACTCTGTCTTTGAATTATTAAGAATGGGAGAACAGAGGTTCTTATTTTTGTTTAAGTAAGAACTTAGTGCAGTGTGAATTCTCGTATTTTATAGACTTGTTTCTGTACCTTTCTACTTCTCATATGAAATTAGAAAATTTAATCTTTTTAAATCTATAATATTAAAAAAAAATCCTGTGACCTGGCCTAATTTTTGTAAAACTTTTCATAGGCAGGAGGATGCAAGGGAAATCTGTCCATCTTTGGAAGAATCACTTCAGTGTGTTGTAGGAGCTCCATGTTCAGCAGAGGAAATGAGGTCACTTTATAAACTCCTTGAGGCAGGGACCCTGGTTGAGATCCTGGCTACACAGAAGTCAATGTGAGTTTTGTCACTGATTTCAATGGGGCCATGATTGCAACCCTTGTCTTTTTGCATTTGTCTATAAAACTTCTTTCCCTTTTGGACGTGCACATTGACAAATTAATATTTCTCCAGTTTAATTAACTATACTCATTTCTACATTTTTCGCATTATGTTTTTGAGGACTTCTGTGTTTGGACTAATGCATCCCGCTATTTATGTTTTCTTTTTGTAAACCCTCACTAGCATATCAGCTGCAAATAAACTTTGTTACATTGTTGCAGTGCATTTTACACTTGGCAATTGTAACATCTAAATTAAAAGCAGCTCAATCAGAAATTAAATGATTATTTATTAAGTCCCTATCCTACCAAATGTAATGTTTGCTACTATGAATAATCACATTGAATAGGGCTCTCCGTTTTTGGATGTGTGAGGTAGTTTATCAGCAGTCGGGGGGGGGGGGGAGGAAGCAAAAATGACATCTCCATACATTCTTTTGCATAACTTTCCTCTTTTGGACCTTGATCTTGACTGTTTTCTATCCTGTTTGTCTGCTATTCCTATTTTTCCTCTTTATTAGAAAAGGCACTCTTGGTGCATATGCTGGATCCCATAGAGGAGCTTTCAGAAGAGGAAAAAGGTAATGATGGGATCAGTCAAAAATGTAGTGGGCATTACCTGTAAACATTTTATTTGACAATAAAAATGGATAATATTGTTTGATACCTACAATATTTTTCTGTAGTTTCGAACATGCTTTATGTAATTTGAGCAAGATGTATGACTATCCCATTTGTTGTTCATGCTTGTAAAATATAATTTCTCAACCTGGATTCAGTTTATTCTGATGGGGATCTAAAAAATTATGCAATAAGTGTGTTCCATACATCTCTCTAGTATTTGTATGTTTTAATTTTACACAAATGAACACATTCTTATGAAACTCTTTGTATATTTGTAAAACAGCAATATTAACTAACCAAAATAACCTAGTATTAGACTAATTAACAAAAGATCATAAGGCAATGGTCTCTGGTTTGCTAAGGTCACTTTGCATAAGCTTAAAGTGGCCAGAGATGGTCCCTGGAGGGGAACTCTCCAGAGATTTAAATCTGGTGATGACAGTGCTGCTGCTTTCTATATTAACTTTTCCACCCTCCATGTAAGATGATGGGGGCGTGAGGAGTGAGCAGGATGGGGAGGAGGGAATTTGTGGTTGAGTTGAGCTCTGAGGTGCCCAGTCCTCTACTGTCCTAACACCCCCGGGACTTTTTGCAGTTAGTGAAGTGAGTGCTGCTCTTGTGAAGCACTAACTCGAGCCAGGCCTAGGCAACTCTTAATTATCGTACCAAACCCCACTGTCTGTGGCAGCTCCTCCATTCCATCTGAGTGCAGCTTGGATAAGTGGAGAATCAGGGCCCTAGGATTTACCATGCTAGAATAAACACCTAGTAGGTATCCTGCCCCTGGCAGTGGCCAGTACCTGATACTTCAGAGGACCCACCTTCTCTCTCATGTCGTATTTCACATTTAATACACAGACAATTATGCAGAACTGTGCATTAAAGGAGAAATCCTTCTTGACGCTCACAAGCAATCAGTTTAAATTCTGAAGGAAAAGATATGATGTGAGAAATGTTAATACTTCTGTACAGTGCTTCAGTGTGGGATTTCCCAAGGAACAACCAGCTGCCCTCACCCATTTTTAGTAGCACTCGCTTGCATTTTCTCCGTCTTTCCGCCAGTCCATCTGCTGCTCCTGTCTGCTATTTTCTATCTTATATGCTGTGTTGTTGGAGTCGTATCAGTCCCAGGATATTAGAGAGACAAGGTGGGTGAAGTAATATCTTTTATTGGACCAATTTCTGTTGGTGAGAGACAAGCTTTCGAGCTTACACCGAGCTCTTCTTCAGGTCTGGACTTCTGTGAAAGCTCAAAACTTTTCCTCTCTCACGAACAGAAGTTGGTCCAATAAAAGATCTTCTATCTTGACTGATTATCCTTGATTCCTTTGATTATTCCTGATTGTCCTTTATTCCTTTGATCTGCCCAAAAGTACATCTTGCAATACTAACAAAGACAGAAAAGACAGAAAGGTCAGTATGTTCTTGTTTTCAGTCACAGACATCTGTGAGGGAGAGTATGAAAATTGCTGGGCATAAAGATTACTTTTTGAGAGAAACATAGAAATTGCCTGACAGAATCAGACCCGAGGTTCATCTAGTCCAGTATCCTGTCAGTTGTCAGCACAAGATGTTTCAGAGGAAGGTGTGAGAATCCCACAGTGGAAAGATGTGGGATAATCTGCTATCCACAATAAATATAATCTTGGTTTCAGTTAGAGATTCATTTAATTGTTGAACCGTGAGGTTTACTATCCCTTCCAAAATTTCAATTAATTATAACAGTTCTGGATATTCTTGATACCCCCTATAAACATCCAGTCTGTTTTTGGATCTTTCTGAGTTCTTGGCTTCAGCAAGTTCCTGTGGACATGAGTCCTCAGAGAGTATCAGAAGAGCTGAAAATTGAAGCAACCAAGAATTTTAAACAAGGTTTTGAAATAATTTACAACTTGCAGACTTTTTGTGGTTTCGCGTTCCCTGATTATGCAGTGTACCTAAAAGACTTTTGTTTTTTATGGCTTACAAAAAACAATTTCCATTCTGGAATAAGAAAGGAACTAATAGCTCTAAACCACAAAAACAGCAAGTTAAAGAATACTTTTAAGAAACAATATTTATTAATACAGAATCAAAGGGATTGTGAATAAATTATTGAGGACAAGATAGATACAAAATTATTAAATAAGATTGAATAACAAGCAAGGTGAGTATAAAATACTGTTCTCTAAATTATCTAAAGTAAGTTTTTGTAAATTAATTTTCTACTAGCTGCATTTTCACATGCATTTAGGTCAAGATTTTCAGAAGTAACTAGTGATTTTAAGTGCTTCACCTTTTGATTGCCAAGCCTGAGCCACCTTAAAGGAACCCAAATTGCAGAAAGTGCTCAGCAACCACCCCTGTTAATCAGGCCCCTTTAAGATGTCTCATGTTGGGCAGCCAGAGTCCCTGCTCACCTTTGAAAATCTTGAATTTAGTCTGTAATCCAAATTGATTCCTTTGCACTGTATTGTTACATAGTAATTTTACAGGTTTGCTGATAGTTGTATGGCACTTTTAAAAATTAGTATTTTCAGTGGAGAAAATGTGAAAGTTAAATTGAATCCCCTTTTAAATAAATAAGGTTTACAAATGACAATAATGACAAGTCTATTTTAAAATAAAACATGAAAAATCAGAGAGGGCTGAATTGTTCCTTGAGGCATGGTCCTTTGTTAGGGATGGTACACAGCTATGCTATTATACTCCTTTCTGGGGTGTTATATGTTCGAGTGCCCTGTCAGCATTGTTGGCCAATGCAGAATGGAAATAGGTGCCATAGTCCCCTCCCACTTGGTCATAGGGAAGGTCAGAGGTATCCAGTAACGTTTCTGCTGTGTCAAAGCCACAATCCAGGCAGTTCTATATGTCTGGGAGGTGAGGAGAGCTTTGCTTCTCTTAACTCCTTTGTGTGGCCATGTAGGACCTGGGCATAATCTAGCCCTTAATCTTTTACTTGTCTGCCAGGGTCTGGTTTGAGGATGTTTGTATTTTTCCTCCAAGAGTTGCTGGTCTCAGTATCAGAGGGGTAGCCGTGTTAGTCTGGATCTGTAAAAAGCAACAGTGAGTCCTGTAGCACCTTAAAGACTAACAGATGTATTGGAGCATAAACTTTCATGGGTGAATACCCACTTTGTCAGACGCAGGTCTCGATGACATCCAGTGCAAGAATAAAGAATACAGCTTACCTTTCCTACTTTGTATGTGTGATGCCATCAGCCCTCAAAGGAAAAAAAAATCCTGCATTCAGGTCTAGGGGGTTTTAAGACATGCAATATTTATCATGTGTGTTCTGTTAATTTCATAATTCAGACCATATTTTTGTAATTACTAAAATATTTAAATTCACCTTTTCACTTCCAAAAGGTTAAGAAAGAGGTACTACCTGACGCCTTATTGGAGAATGTTTTAATGTTCGGGGAGCTCAGAAGGAGATGAGAAAAATCACTAGCTTGGCATATTTTCAATTAGAAGACATGACACAGAGTTTGGCCTTGTCCTCAAATACTACTTTTAGAGAACTTAATTATCACAAAATAATTTTCCTTTCCCAGAAGTGCATACTGTACTCTCCATATTCATGCATGTATCTTTACAACATATAGTATGAAAAAGTATTGTCAATCAAGGGCGAGTGACTGCTTTAAGGTTATTTAAGTGGTGGATTCTAAGCAGATCTATGTTTCTGTAAATAAGTTCCAGATTTTGTTAAAAGAAAGGCAGCATTGAGCAGACGAAATACCACTACACAAAGAAAATATCATACACGTGTCTATTGTTATAAAAAATGCATGGTTAAGTTTTGTCTTTTTGTCTCGTCCTGCGTATTGATACTTTGCATTTTTAAAATATCCCTTTTGAATGTAATTTTCCTATCATATTACAGAAATAGAAAAAAATGAACACAAAATAGGCAGAAGTAAGCAACATTTAATAAATGCTTTGAAGACTAATCCTTCATTAACTAAAGAATTACGAACGGTTTTGGAGCAGACCCTGGTGGAGAAGTTGGAATCCTTGGGAATTAAAGCAGTAAGGTTATTTTAAATGATTATTTTTCATTAAGTGGTGAGAAGGTCCTTTGGTCCACCCTTTTTCACTTTCCCCTTCACTTCCCTACCATAACCCACAATAACCATTATGTCCCAATATCACTCCTGAGAGGAAGAACACACCTTGTCAGCCGGAGGTGATTGCTAGAGACCAGTGTGAAATGTCCCCTCATCCTCAATATCATGTATTTTATCTTTAATGCCCACTGATTTAAGGTTGGATGTTTCCTTAGTTCCTATAGGGAAGTTATAGTGGGTGTTTTTATGCGGTTCTAATATGTGCCCCCCACAATAATGCTTATGGCAGGGTGCACTCACCTCTTGTAAGTGCCTCCTTTTTGCCGGGTATGATCCTGCACTCTCTGCTCTCCCTGGCACCCCCTGTGAGCTGTTGCCCTCATTAGACGGGTCTTTAGTGGCTCAGGGCTCTGGCTAAGACAACATTGTTGAAATGGATGAAACCCTTCCGAGTCAACAAAGGTCCAACAAAGACTATTGCCATGACCTTGTTGGTCTGCAGCTCTGTCTCTGGATTTAGTTCTCAGCCCTTTCTGGGCTAGCTTTAAGTCTGTCCCTGCCCTGTTCAAAACAGTGCCCCCAGGGCTTTCTCCCTGGAGACTCTTTGCCTTCAGCAGTACTGTGGTGTCCCAGCTCTCCAGACAGGTTTCTCCTTAACTTAAGTCCCTTTCAGGGGTAACAAAGTTCAACAAGTGGTTGGCTCTTTTCAGGGTCTTCAGCTCCATCCCTGGGCCTGTTTAAATTCCCAGCCTGCTTCTTGGGTTTTTATTGCAGTGTCTTATCTCCTCCTTGGGGATTAGGCCACTTCTCCAGTGGCCAGTGGGGGGAACCTGGGCCCGCCCACTACTCCAAGTCCCAACTAAGGGACTCTATAGAAAGCAGCCATGTGCTGCTTCCTCTGTTTGATTGCTGCTGCTATTCTCTGGGCCACTTTCCACTCTGTCCCATCACCTTCTGGTCTGTTTCCTGTTTAAGCAAGGTATCTCCCAGGTAGAGTTACCACCTTTGAAATTAAAAAAAAACCCAGCAAAGCCCTCCCCACCCCACCCCCCAAGGCAAACCTGCCACAGTGCCATCCTCAAACCACAAGGCAACTCCGGCAACTCCCTCCCCTTAACAGCCATTTATAGTCTCTAGAGAGAAAACACATTTAGATAAGATTGATAACATCCCCAGTCTCATCACTCTCACGTGACTCAAGCCCTCTCTCACATACACGCATGGTGCGCTTGCATGTTGATGGGACACAACTGCTGTATTTTCAACAGTTTTGATCTGTTATCGCTTAAACTGTGAAAGTGGGAACACTGCAGCATCTTTAGCTGGACAGAGAAACGTTTAACATTAGATATCCCAGTGTATTATGATAATAAATAATGCAAATCTTTAGACCCACATAAAAAAACCTGTCAGATTAAATTATTTTTCTGGCAACTGGCAAATCCATAAAACAACACGGCCAGGTCAGTGAAATACTGGCCAGGTCGTAACCCTACTCACAGGCCTCCTTGCCTGAAGAGCAAGTATCAGTCTCTGTCCCCTTTTAGTCAGGGTTCTCTGTCCCAGGCCTCTGTGCCTGCAGAGCTTCACAGTCCTAGCCATGCATGAGCAGGGTTTCTCCCCAGTGGCTATTTATGGAGTTTCATAGCCTTCTAGTCCTTCTTTGCCATTCTAGACTTCTGCTACCAGCCAGCAATTGTCCTGCTCAGGCCCAGCAGCTCCTATTATCTGAGCCTGCTGTGCTCTGATTGGCTGCTTCCCTGGAGCCTTTGCAGGTGGGCCTGGAGGACCCACCTTCATTGCTCCTTTCTTGGAGAAGGTGTGGTAGGACTGCAGGGCCTCCAGCAGGGGGCCTCAAAGGTCCTAGTACACCCGGTCACAATGCTTTTTATCTTTTTCCCCTGCGATAAAGAAAAATCAGAACCAATATGTATGTATTGGTAGTTGAATGTGTGTATTTCAGAGCTCACTTCTCTCTACTTGTCTGAACTTCACTAATATTACTATAATACTCGTAAATAACGTATTTATTATCACATGGTTTAATGATATGGGGTTCTTAAATAAAACCTTAGATCTAGTACTTGCCATTATGCAAGTGCTCCTTGACTACAATTCAGGCAGCCACATCCAAGGCAGTGTGACTGCTTGGATTTGAGATTCCTTCAAGGATCAGTCTGAAACTGTCTTGGTGCAGTTGTGCCTAGGGTGACCAGATGCCTTCATTATTCTTGGGACTGTCCTGATATTACGGGGTTTGTCTTATATAAGATCCTATTACCCCTCTCCCATAGGACCCTATTACACACACATGTGCACGTCCTGATTTTTCACACTTGCTACCTGGTCACCCTAGTTGTGCCTCACATTTGAGGGTCTCCCCTTTCTTCAAAGTTGTATCTTATGAATTGAAGATTTCACATATGGCTTAGTCTTGCTCCTCTCTGTCCGTTGCGCTGCTTTGAGAATTAGCCCTTACTTTACACCCACTTTGTTCTCCTTGTGTTCCTCTGTCACTGAATGCTTTAGCAGAAAGTCTAAGGACCACACAGCTGTCCTCAAGTACAAAGTCTTTCTCTTATCTTGGGATCTCAGTTTCATTTTTGTCTCTGTCTGGGAAAGGGGATTGGATTTAAAATTTGTGTGAGTGAGAGGAGTTTCAAAAACTTTAAGCAAGATGTTTTATTTCTGACTTTCTTTTGGCTGCTGACATTGTTTAGTTGATTGCTCTGGCAGCCACTATAATCCTCAATGTAAACTGCAGACAGTTAACTTCTCTCTCTTCGCCTGCATGCCTCTGCCATCCTGGGATTTTTCAGGGTCCCCAGCATTTTGATGTGTATCCTCACCTGATTTTTTTTTAACCTGCCCTTGTTGATCCCCACCAAGAATGAGTTCATCTGATTCCTAGAGTAGGTTCCCCTTTGTTGCTTCCCCTGCTTATCTCAACCAGCTCACACTTAATTACTAGATAGCGACTTATCTCTAGCAGCCTTGAGGGAGGACAGGTTCTCAGTGTCCCACAATCTTCTAGCACTCTGGCCTTGCCTACACACACAAATTGTACCACTTTAACTATACCAGTATAGTTAGAAATGTGCTTATACCAGTATTGCTTGCTCTGGAACAGAAAAGGGAAAAAGTTATACTAGTATAAGGCATCTTTATTCCAGTATAACTCCTTGCACTAGTAACTATCAGTGTTTTTTTTAAAAAGTCACACCCCATCATAGTTATATCAATACTAAAACTGTGTAACCCAGGCCTCATCCTCACTGGCCAAAGAACTAAACTGAGTAGAGCCCCTCCTTGTCCTGCTGCACGCTGTCACAAAGAGGCATAGTCTGAGCTCTGAAGACATCCCCCCCCTCCAAGGCTTTGAGGTTACTGTAGTACAGTGAAGAAGAAACTCTTGAGTCTTCTGCCTCCTTCCAGCACCAATGATTAGCCAAGCACTGATTGGGGCCAAGCTAAAGTCCTCACTGAGCACTGGATTCTTCATCTTGGGAAATGTGACACTTGTGGTGGCCTTTTAAGAGAAACTAAACTGAATAGTCCTTGAAATCCTACAACAATCTTAAAGTCAGCCTAGTTTTATTCCCTACTCGTTTCTCTCCCAAGTCAGCTCCTCTCCCTCCCTTCTTTACTCTATCCTTTCCATAACCCAGACTCTCAACCTCAGCAATATATTCAGTTTCTCTTTCCACCCCTGCTGCCTTCCCTTGCATCCAGGTTGGTGCCAAATCATGCTGCTTCGTCCTGTGTAGTATCTCAGAAATCTGTCCTTTGTACTCTACCCATTCCACTGTAAGTACCTTGGTTATCTCTAAGCCAAACTAACACAACCTCCTCCTACCAGTCCCACATCTCATGTCATCCCTCCTCCAACCAATCTTATCAACATTCTGCTGCTGAAATAATGAACCTCTCCCTTCACAGAGGGTCCCCTTCTTTCTTTTAATCCCTTTGCTGACTTCCTTGCTCATTCAGAATCAATTTAGTGATTCCAGGGATGGATCCCCAGCTGGTATAAGTCATCATAGCTCCATTGACTTCAGTGGAACTACAACAGTTTACTCAGTGAAGGATCTGGCCCTCTTGGCCAGTTGAACTCTTGTGATTTTATGGCAACTCTCATGATATTTGGAGTGTCTGTCCAAGCTGCAGCTGCTGGAATCAGGAAATTGTGTGATGATCTCATTAAAAAAAGAGTTTCTAGCCCTAATGATTGCTGAAGAGTTGCTTGAAAAAGTGAAATGAGTGCCCCCCAAAAGTTCGGAAACTAGAAGGCAAAGAAAAAGAATTCAAAATGTATTATTTTGAAAAAATCATGATAGTGGGGTCCAACTCATGGTTTTTAATTCTTTGAGTTGGCAGTACTGTATAAAAGGCTCTGTGTCGCTTTGCCTCCACCTGTGTTCTTTAATCTCATTACCTCCCTTCTTCCTAGTACCTCTTTTTATCCCCTTCTCACTTTTGTCTTTCACTTTCTTTTGTGGGGGAACTTACCTTCTTCTTCGAGTGATTGCTCATATCCATTCCAGTTAGGTGTTCGCGCTGCGCGTGCACGTCTGCCGGAAACTTTTTACCCTAGCAACTCCAGTGGGCCGGCAGGTCGCCCCCTAGAGTGGCGCCGCCATGGTGCTTGATATATACCCCTGCTGGCCCACCCGCTCCTCAGTTCCTTCTTACCGCCGTGTCGGTTGCTGGAACTGTGGAGTGCGGCTTGCTGTCCTCCATGTCCTTAGCTCTCCTTCGTTACTGTCAATAGTTGTAGTTGTAAATAGTTTAATAATACAGTTAGAGTTGTATAGTAATTAGTAGTTATTGTATATAGTTTATAGAACTTATTCGCGGGTTGGGCCGTTGCCCTTCCTGGCGCCCAGCACCGGGCCCATGCCTGGTTCGCCAGGCTTCAAGCAGTGCTCGGCCTGCAAAAGGCCGATGCCAACTAGCGATCCCCATGACGCGTGCCTGAAGTGCCTCGGGGAATCGCATATCGCCGAGAAGTGTCGCATCTGCAAGGCCTTTAAGTCTTGAACAAAGAAAGAGAGAGATCAAAGACTGCGGACTCTCTTGATGGAAGCGGCACTGAATCCGGTACCGTCAGCGCAGCTGGCCACCTCTACACCGGCACCGGACCGCACCAGCACCGGAAAGACACCCCGGCACCGGGATCCGATCAAAGACCCTCGACGTCTGCGACATCATCTCGGCAGGCTCGAGTAGAGCGCTCGGCACCTACCTCTGCCGCGGCACCGCCTGCAGGGTTGCCATTGACTCCGGGCCCGGAAGGTCCATCGAGTCCGGCCCCTCCGAGCTCCCCCTTACATCTGGGGTCGAGCCATTAGTCCCGTCCACGCCGGAGACCTTCGCTTCGGCACGGGACTTGATAGCTCTGACTGAGCCATCCCAGCCTCAACCCCCGGTACCCCTGGTGCGGGTCATCTCCAGAGGCAAGCCGACGTTGAGAGCGCCGTCTCTGGAATCCAGGCATCGATCGCCTTCGAGGCCCCGACGACGTGGAAGCTCGCGCTCTCGGCGCCGCTCGCAGTCCCGGCACCGCTCTCCTAGGTGGCACCGGTCGCACTCGCGGCGCAGGTCGACGTCGGTACGATCCTGGTCTGGCTCTTCTCCATACCGGCACCAGGACTCTAGGAGCCGTTCGCGTCGGCGATCAACTCCCCGGTCGACCTCCCGGCACCGAGCCGGTGGCAGGTCCCGGTCCCGGTCGACCTCCCGGCACCGTGTCGGTGGTAGGTCCCGGTCCCCAGCGCCATCCCGGCACCACATCGGACGTAGATCGCGGTCCCGATCCCGGCACCGAGCTGGAGGCAGGTCCATGTCCGGATCCCGGCACCGAGTACCAGACCGATCCCGGTCACGGTCCCGGCACCGGTATGGCTCCCGGTACCAATCCTCGGCACCGAGAGGATCGTCGGCGTCGGGACTGAGGGAGGCCTATCAGCTGAGTTCGGCACCTCCATGGCCTTCGAGGCAGCCATCGGTCTCCTCTCAGGCGGACAGCGTTTATACGCTGAGCCCGGACAGACACGCGGCCCTCTTCCAGGACCCTCCGCCTCAAGACCAAGGGCCACAGTAATGGGGGTTGATGGACTTGCGTACCATCAAGCCCAGGGTCCGCAACATACTTCTCCCCGGCCTGCGGCGGACCGAAGACCACCAGAGTCAACACTGTCTCGCCCCCCTCCCTCTCCGGAAGGCGAGGACAGGTCCAGCCACCAGGACCCAGAGCTCCCTCCGCAGCCGGAGGGCCGGGTCCAGACAGAACCCCCTGTGGACGCTCTGCTGCCAGGGGTCTCCTCGTCATCTTCCCCTGACGAGGCAGTGGCAGGCACTTCGTCCTCCAGCCCTCCTCCTCTCGACCTCAGGGCACATCAGGACCTCCTCAGGCGCATGGCGCAAAATTTAAATTTACAAGCAGAGGAGGTCGCTGAGATCAAGGATCCGGTGGTCAGCATCCTCTCCGCAGATGCTCCCACCAGGGTTGCCCTGCCTTTCATTAGGACCATTCAGGCCAACGCCACCACTATCTGGCAGTCACCGGCCTCCATCCCTCCTACTGCACGAGGTGTGGAGAGAAAGTACATGGCCCCCTCTAAGGGCTATGAATTCCTGCACGTCCACCCGACACCGTGCTCCCTCGTGGTACAGTCGGTGAACGAGAGGGAGCGCCATGGACAAGAGGCCCCAGCGCCCAAATCTAAGGAGGTGAGGCGGATGGACCTCCTAGGCCGTAAAGTCTATTCGGCGGGGGCGCTACAGCTCAGGGTCTCCAATCAACAGGCCCTCCTTAGCCGCTACTTGTTAAATTCCTGGGTAGCTGTGGACAAGTTTAAGGAGCTGTTGCCGCAGGAGGCACGTCAAGAATTTGCAGCGATTCTTGATGAGGGCAAGAAGGTTGCAAGGACCTCGCTGCGGGCCTCATTGGACGCTACAGACTTGGCCGCTCGGACCCTTGCCTCAGGGCTTACGATGCGCCGCATATCCTGGCTTCAGGTCTCTGGCCTTCCACCGGAGCTCCAGTACCCCTTCGAAGGCCAGGGCCTGTTTTCAGAAAAGACAGACCCCAGGCTAAAGAGCCTTAAAGACAATCG
Organism: Gopherus evgoodei; assembly: GCF_007399415.2. NCBI lineage: Eukaryota > Metazoa > Chordata > Testudines > Testudinidae > Gopherus > Gopherus evgoodei. The sequence goes on along the minus strand of NC_044322.1, from coordinate 95,211,069 downwards.
CGTCATCATGCGCTCTTTGGGGATGCCTGCGCCCGTGACGCAGCGCAGACCCTTCTGGCCGCAGAACCAGCAGCAACAACGCCGGCCGTATCCCCAGTTCTGCCCACGGCAGGACCTTAATAGGCGCCGGGGCAGGAAGAGTAGGCGCAGACAGTCGGGTGGCCAAGGGGAGCAGAACCAAGGCTCCTCCAAGGCCCCACCCGGACCCAAGCCTTCATTTTGAAGGTGCGCCCGAGGGCGCAGTACCAGTTTCCCCTTCGGATCCTTCCCCACAGTTTTCCAACCGTCTTTCGTTTTTCCTCCAGGCGTGGACCCGAATAACATCAGACCCCTGGGTCTTATGCACTGTACAGGCTGGTTACCGCCTGCAGTTTTCATCGCCCCCCCCTCCCACCCCCCACCCTCGTCCCTCTTCAGGGACCCCCTCACGAGCAATTCCTCCGTCAGGAGGTACAGACGCTCCTCGACAAGGGAGCCATAGAGGAGGTTCCAGAGAGCGAGAAGGGCAAGGGGTTTTATTCCCGTTACTTTCTGATCCCCAAGGCCAAGGGAGGCCTCAGGCCTATCCTCGACCTGCGGGAACTCAACAAGCATATGGTGAAGTTGAAGTTCCGCATGGTATCCCTGGGGACCATCATCCCATTGCTAGATCCTGGAAACTGGTACGCCGCCCTCGACATGCAGGACGCTTACTTTCATATCGCCATATTTCCACAGCACAGGCGTTTCCTTCGCTTCGTGGTCGACCGCAAGCATTATCAATTTGCGGTCCTGCCATTTGGCCTTTCTACGGCCCCGAGGGTATTCACGAAATGCATGGCAGTCATCGTCGCAGCCGCATTCACGTGTTCCCCTACCTCGACAACTGGTTGGTCTGAGGCACATCAGAGCTGCAGGTCCGCGACCACGTCCGCAGGATCAGCAATCTCTTTGCTGCCCCAGGCCTCATTGTCAACGTGGACAAGTCCACTCTGCTCCCCATGCAGAGGATAGAGTTCATTGGGGCCGTTCTGGATTCCACCTTGGCCAGGGCCTTGCTACCATTGCCCAGGTTCCAGTCGCTATCGGCCATCATTCTGTGCTTGCAGGCGGCCCCCCTGACCTCCATAAGAACATGTCTGACCCTTCTGGGCCATATGGCGGCCTGTACGTTCGTGACAGCGTATGCTCGACTCCGCATGAGGCCTCTCCAATCTTGGCTCATCGCGCAGTACCGGCCGGCCAGACATTCATTACACACAGTTGTCACCATCCCCCAGGGGGTACTGGACTCCCTGGTGGCTAGACCAGTCCGTCGTGTGTGCAGGGCTCCTGTTCCATCCACCCCAACCCTCGGCATCCCTGATGACGGACGCCTCAGATCTGGGTTGGGGGGCGCACAGCGGAACCCTGAGGACTCAGGGCCTGTGGTCCCCCCAGGAACTGGACCTCCACATCAACATACGGGAGTTGAGAGTGGTCCGTCTTGCTTGTCAAGCATTCGTCCATCACCTTCAAGGTCGCTGTGTCGTGGTGTTCACCAACAACACGACGACCATGTACTATATCAACAAGCAGGGCGGCACCAGATCTTCTCCCCTATGTCAGGAGGCAAAGCGGCTCTGGGAATTTTGTATAGCCCGTGCCATTCACCTCACGGCCTCCTACCTACATGGAGTATGAAACACACTGGCGGATCGCCTGAGCAGATCCTTCCGCTCACACGAGTGGTCCCTTCGCCCGGACGTCGCCCTCTCACTGTTCCAGAGGTGGGGTCGTCCCCGGATGGACCTCTTCGCGTCCAGGGAGAACAGGAAATGCCAGGCATTCTGCTCCTTTCGGGGTCGGGAGCCTGGGTCATTAGCGGACGCCTTCCTTATCCCATGGGCGACCCATCTGTTTTATGCGTTCCCTCCGTTTCCGCTGGTCCACAAGGTCCTCCTCAAGGTGCGCAGGGACAGGGCTCGCGTGATTCTGATAGCCCCGGCGTGGCCCAGGCAACATTGGTACCCCATGTTGCTGGACCTCTCAATAACCAACCCAATTCCCCTGCCCCTTCACCTGGATCTGATCACCCAGAACCACGGCAGACTCTGTCACCCGGACCTTCGGTCTCTGCATCTCACGGTGTGGCTCCTGCATGGCTGACCAGCTCTGAGTTACGCTGCTCTACCCCGGTTTGGGAGGTTCTCCTGGGCAGTAGGAAGCCTTCCACTAGAGCTACATATTCAGCCAAGTGGAAGCGTTTTTCCTGCTGGTGCTCGGAGAAGGGTTTTCTCCCTATGGAGGTTTCCATCACCAATATTCTGAACTACATCTGGTCCCTCAAGGTACAGGGTCTGGCGATATCATGCCTTCGGGTTCACCTAGCGGCCATCTCCATCTTTCATCCGGGAGGAGATGGCCGTTCTGTCTTCTCCCACCCTATGGTGGCAAGATTCCTGAAGGGGCTGGAACGTCTCTACCCACAGGTCCGTCCCCCTGCCCCTTCATGGGATCTCAACCTCGTTCTGGCTCGGCTCATGGGCCCTCCATTTGAGCCGTTAGCGACTTGCTCCCTGCTCTACCTCTCCTGGAAGACCGCCTTTCTAGTGGCCATCACCTCAGCTAGACGGGTGTCGGAACTCCGGGCTCTCACGGTAGACCCCCCGTATATGGTCTTCCATAAGGACAAAGTGCAGCTGAGACCGCACCCTGCCTTTCTCCCTAAGGTGGTCTCAGCCTTTCACATTAACCAGGAGATCTTCCTTCCCATCTTTTTCCCAAAGCCCCATTCGTCCCGCAGGGAGCAACAACTCCACTCGCTGGATGTCCGTTGGGCACTAGCGTTTTATGTGGAGAGGACCAAACCATTCCGCAAGTCCCCCCAACTCTTCGTGGCGATAGCGGACCATGTCAAGGGCCTTCCTATTTCCTCGCAGAGGATATCCTCGTGGGTAACGTCCTGTATCAGGACCTGTTATGACTTGGCTCACATCCCTACGGGCCGTGTGACTGCACACTCTACCAGGGCGCAGGCGTCATCACTGGCTTTCCTTGCCCGAGTGCCGATCCAAGAGATCTGTAGGGTGGCAACCTGGTCATCGGTCCACACTTTCGCTTCCCATTACGCCCTGGTCCAGCAGTCCAGAGATGACGCGGCCTTCAGCTCAGCAGTGCTCCATGCCGCGACTTCTCACTCCGACCCCACTGCCTAGGTAAGGCTTGGAATTCACCTAACTGGAATGGATATGAGCAATCACTCGAAGAAGAAAAGACAGTTACTCACCTTTGTAACTGTTGTTCTTCGAGATGTGTTGCTCATATCCATTCCACACCCGCCCTCCTTCCCCACTGTCGGAGTAGCTGGCACGAAGGAACTGAGGAGCGGGTGGGCCGGCAGGGGTATATATCAAGCGCCATGGCGGCGCCACTCTAGGGGGCGACCTGCCGGCCCACTGGAGTTGCTAGGGTAAAAAGTTTCCGGCAGACGTGCACGCGCGGTGCACACACCTAACTGGAATGGATATGAGCAACACATCTCAAAGAACAACAGTTACAAAGGTGAGTAACTGTCTTTTTGGCATTCCCTCAATCTACTGACGTGCTAAATGATCTTCCTCTTTTCTTTCAAATCCTCCTTAAAATGCACTTCTACATAACCCATTCAACAGTGTTTTCTAAACAGGATCTGAATCTCTTACAGTTTGAGCAATCACCGAGTGCATTTTATGCTTGTAAATTCCACTGTCTCTGTATGAATTAGATCGTGGACTGTATCATATATGTTCATACAGTGCCAAGTACACTGTTGGTATTCAGTAAATAAATAGTTGTAGGAATATACACATGTAGGGGCAGAACCTTTCTAAGGTTCATTAGGTTTTAGACTGGAGAATCAAGAACTGTTTTTGACTTCCATCTCCGTACAATATATGAGACCTGTTGTATCACAGCAATTGTCAAATGTTGTTTTCTGGAAGGTTTCTGTCTCTTCCACGTAGGAGATATGAGATATCCCAGAATTCACATATGCATTAGCATTCTGTTCTGAATGACAACAGAATATGCCCTAGTAATGCATTGTTTATAAAACAGTTGTGAAGCCATTACAAAAAGTATTTTACAATATATATATATATTTAGAAAAGTATTGTTTTCTGTTTGTTATGTAAAAGGTAATAAGAAGCTGACAAATAGGCATTGAGGATGGCATCACTGGTGGAGCAAGAGTATAGAAGGTGATATGGTAAAAGCTGAAGGAAAAAAGGAGAGAGAAAATTATAAAGCGCCTTGAAGGCGTGAAGACAAAAGGTTTAAACTAGATGCAGTCAAAAAGGTTAAGCCAATGGTTTATAAAATGTAAATGTTTTATGTTAATTATGCTGTCCATCAAACAGTAACTTGTATTATTTCTTCAGGGTGTTCGTGGTATCCCGAGTGACTACTTAAACAAAGTCTTAGTTTCTGTCGAATCTGCCAGAGAAGAGAAAGAGAAACAAGTGCCTGACATTCAACTAATTCGAGAGCATCTTGAACGCCAGGTCAGCTTCAGGATTGAGGAGAGATCTTCATCGGCTTGTAATAGGCTTGTTTCCAGCTCTCGTCTTGCTTCAGAAGGTTGGACAAATTTCAGAATTATTTTATTTTACTGGTACCGGGTTTTTTTAAATAATTCTGTTTGTGTACATTCGTCCCTGAAGTAAAAGTTTTGTGTGTACATTTATTTATGGTTGTGTTTGTAATCTTTTACCTAAATAGCTATGTTTTAGCTGTCAGCTACACTACACCACTTAAAAAGCGCTCTACTTTTATTTGATTATGGAAGCGATGTCTCTCTCTAATAATGGAGAAAATCAATGGCTGCTTTGAGCAGCATTCAAAGTTATTTTTTTTATAGCCACAAGTTCACTTAAGATTTCTGATGAGCAACAACACCTACATTTCTTTTTAATATTCAGATTGATAACATAACTTCTTTTCTAGATAAACAGAAGATGGTTCATATGGCAACTTCCTCATCAACAATGCAGCCAAAACCAGCAAAGCGGACTTCTACAGCTGTATGCCCAGTTGAACAAAGAGTGACTTCTGCTGAGAATACATCTACACCAAGGTAAGAGACAGCACTTTCCTAGCACTTATGCCATAAATAACTCATTCGTGTTCTGCTAATAGTGTTATAGGTTTATTCTTCTTTCATGAACAAGAGAGTTGAGGTAAACATTTCTGACTAGTTTTTAATGGGGATTAGCCACAAAATTACTATTGTTGTATACAAAGGAATAGATTTTTCACTGTATGTGTAGTTGGCCGTTGAGTCCAGAAATAATTTGTTTTGTTTGTTATAGACCCAGGAAGCATGTTTTTCGAAAGGGGGTTTCCAGAAAAACATCTAGTATTGGGTAAGTTTTGCTCATTTCTGGTCTTGAAGAAATTGTTTTCTAGTGAACTGCCTTTGACTGAACATTGAAATTGCTAATACAAAAACATTGAAATTGCTAATACAAAAAAAATTAAGCTAAAATCAGAAGCTCTGTATTAATCATATGTTTTTTTCTTAAAATTTAATACCTATTGAGTCCATTGTTATAATCCCTAACAGAAGTCATGCTCTGATTTGAGCATGAGTATTCTTAATAATTGAGCAGGCAGAACATAGAGTACCATGAGGTGATGTCACTTTTTTTGTCTGTCCCATATTATGTTTTTGCCTTAATTTAGACCTTAATTTTTTAAGACTTCGTTGCTAATATTTTTGTTCCATTTTGTCAATATTTTTCTAGCATGTACATAATTGAACACAGTATTCTAGGTGCTTTTCATGTCATGCATATTGCACCTGTACTCTGTAAATTGCTCAAGCTACCCATTTGTCTCTGGATAACATTCACGATATTAATCTTGATTTCTAAAGTCCTAAATAGATTGGGTACTCATTATCTCAAAATTCACTTTTTCTGTGGGTGCCTGCTGACCAATTGAGATAAACTAGGAAACTGCTGCTAACTGTCCCAAGGTTTTTTAACTGGGAGGAGCCAGGAGCAGAATTTTCTTAGTGGAACATCTTCGACTCTGAACTTTGTTTTCCCTGTTGATCCATGAAAGCATACATTTGTTGATCTTGCAAGATTGACTATATGCTCTGGCTTTTGTTTTTGTGAGGATGTTTACATTTGAGGTTATAAGTACATTCATTTTGGAATGATTTTGGGTTGTCAGTTTGTTATTTAATAACTTCACATTTTTTAAAATACTATAGGTGATTTTTTTCAAACAGAAAAATGCATAAATGTATTGGAAAAAACACAAGAAGCTCAAAGTTGTGCACATGTGTGTAATACTGAAACCCATTAAATCCTCATCTGATATGCTTTTTTGTTTTAGCACTCCACCGTTCAGCTCAGAAGAGGAAGTGGATGATGATGATATTATGCACTCATATATATCACCAGAATTATTGCAGCTAAAAGCATCCAGCAACAGCATGAATAATTGTGGGATGGTTACAGGCAAAAGTGATATGGACTGGACTGAAGAAAGTGAAATGGAGGAGATTGAAACACCTTCCAAGCCTTCAAAAGGTTTTTTCATTATTTTTGTGTATATAAGTAATAATTTAAGGTAACATATAAATGATTTAAAAATACCTAATAGGTGATAAAATCAATGCGTTACAAAATACTCTAAAGCTAGAATATACACTATCATGTATATTTCTCTCTGTGCAAGTTCATAATATATTGTTCTTTTACTCTTATTAATATTACTGTAGTACTCAGAGGCCCCAATTGAGATCAGACCCCAGTTGTGCTGTGCACTCTGTGAACACAGATGAGAAGGTTAAGGCGTGACTTGATTACTGTTGATAGGTATCTACATGTGGAACAAATATAATAATGGGCTCTGTGGTCTAGCAGAAAAAGGCACAACACAATCCAATGGCTGGAAATTGAAGTGACAAAAATGAATTTTTTCTGCTTTGCTCCTGTTAGCCGTATTAACTCTGAAGGGCTATCGGTGAGGGGGCTGGTGTGTGTTACTTCTTTTGTGTCATCAACACAATTGTTTACTAAATTCCAATTAAAGAAGCAATCATTTAATTACAGGACCAATCATTTACACCTATGCTATCCCATAAAAAACAATAAGATCACAGCAGTATCACTGAGCATAATTTGGCTTGCAGAATTTTTGTTGTTGCTTCCATGAAGGAAGGAACCCCACTTGACTTCGATGTCCTGGACTAAATTTGCATGCCAGCAGGTGAAAAGTAAATTCATGTTTTTAATATCTTTCATTCATTAATCTAAGACTTGGTAAATGACATAGAAGGGGAGATATTTTTAAAATACCCTACTTTTAAACTGACCGTATCCCTGTAATTTTTTTAATGATTGTTTAGGTGCACTTATCCAAAAACTGACTGAACAAGTTGAAAATACTCTTTCTAGCCATGGAAATAAGAATAAGCCAGCTGGAGGAATTAATGTCACACAGGCATTTATTAAAAAAGAAGATGCACAAGAACTGAAGGTATTACATTATTTGTTAATTACATTTATCTAAACCAACACATGCTTCAGTTGTTGTTGTTGTTTTTTGCTACTGTTTGTTTTTCATGTTAGGAAAAGTAAGATTAATCTGATGCAGTAAAAATGTCATCCCCAATGCACTTGCAGAGTTTTACCTAAGTTGGGTCTCTTTCTTTACTTGTTTTTCCACATAGTCACATTTGTTCTTAGAAATGAGGGCTCAGAAAGACCTGTTTGATTAAGTCATAGGCTAAAGTATTTTGGTTTCTAGAACTTTGTCGGGTACAGAAGTGTCAAACTCAGTCCCTGAAGAGTACCGAATTCCTTTTCTAATTATTATTTCTATGTTCTATCAGTGTCCTGTGTCTGCAGTTTGTCCAAGCTCCAGATCATTATCAGTGCTGCTCTTTGCCCTTCAAGCTTTCATCAATTCCAAGTCTTCCCAGTCGTGCTTTGTAGTGGAATGAAAGCTCTGAGACACAATGGTCTTTATCCGAATAACTATTCTGTGAGATCCCAAGTTACTCTAAGGAAAAAATCAGCAGTAAATATTGGAACGTCACTTATTTCAAGCTTGGGATTTGTGATCAACTTGGAGAAGACACAAAGACAATAGTTCTGGCAGCTCAAATCACAGTGTTTTCTAAGCTTTGACAAGGGAGATTTACCCGCTCTACTCCCCCAGTGGCTGCACTTGTGGGGAGTTCTCTGGGGCAGTTGCTCCCTGGCAGAGGGATGGTTCTTCTTCCTCTCTTCCCCTTCAAGAGAGGAGAGTCTGGCTGGAACAGGGGTCAGCCTCTCAGACAGCCCTTGGATAGGGCTTTACGGACTCAGTTTCTGAAAGTCTATTGCCCCTTTGCAGGGTTTACCTCCTACCCCTCTTCCTGGGGCGTGTTGCTTTGCTCTCAGCTGAGACAGCTCTGGTGTGTTCCTTGGCTGTCTCCTGCTTGACTGGCCTGTCTGTTCCTATCACTCTCTATGTGGAGCAGCCTGCTTTGTGGTCACTGGCCTTTTCTATGGCACGCTTTCCCTTTTAAGCCCCTCCTCCTTCTCCAGGAGGAACAAGCTGTGCAGCTGGGCTTCATTAGTGCAGCACAGGCCCAGAGGAGCTCATTAGCCTCCTCCTGGCCAGTGGGTGGGCATGTCCCTTCTCAGAGATACATATGCAGGGGATCATGTTATTTATCATTAAACTGATGCCATGGAGCTTAGTAACACTTCCTTCTTAGCTCAATGGAGTCTGAAAGGAGAAAGTTTAAGATCCAACATTTTCTTCGGACACTGTATCACTCCTCCCTGAAATGAATGGGAATTCCATTTCCTGTAGTGGTTACTGTTAATGAAATCTCGTTTCACATGTTTTCCTTCTGGCTTTAGTTACTGTTATTGTGTAACAGCAGTACAATCAGAATCAACTTAAGAGACCTTGACCAAGAAGGGCAAGCAGTACCATGGCATTGCCCAGAAGCTCTTAAAGGTCCTTCACTTTAAGGGATCATATATGCACTCTTTCTGTCTTGATGTGAGCAGACAACATGGCACATATTGCTTATATCAACAAGCTCCAGGGAGCTGAAGGGTCATCAGAATTCAGGCTATGGGCAGAATCCCATATCCAAGCTTTGTGAGTATCACACTTAGTGGAGAAACAACTAGGAGAGTGATCATTAAAAAATATTATTTTAGCAGATATGCCAAGATGAAGAGCAATACTCAGTAGCAGGAGTTTTGCAATAGATTCAGAAATGGCAGCCTGGGCACTGAAAGCATTTTCCATCCAGAGTCTTTGGATTTCCTTCCCATTCACTCACCTTGCTAAGCCAAAGACCACGTCAATTCAGGCCTTCTTGTCACAGTTCCTAAAGTAATTGCACCTCTGACTCCTTTATGACCTACTTGCGGATACCCATGCTTCCCCCAAGTCATTAATTGCTTCTGTTTCCTGAAAGAATTTAACCCCTTCACACCCAGTTGCTAACAATACAAAGGGAAAGGCGAAACTGAGTAACACCTTTTCATAAAAATAAATCAGAAGTTTCCTAGTCCTCCAAACTTCAGTCCTGCCTACAGCTTCTTCATAGTGCCGCACAAAAACTCATCCTGAAAATCTGGTTCTTGAAACGGCCTCTGTAGCTCATCTGAGCTTAATGGTCAGGGTAGTCCAAATCCTTTTCACTTATTGAAAGTCAGTAATGTGAAAGTAAGTTCTTCTTTGAGTGCTTGCACATGTCCATTCCAGTGTAGGTGTGTGTGCACCCCGAGGACAGTTGCCAGAATTTTTTCCATTTGTGGTATCCGTTGGGTCAGCTGTAGCTCCCCCTGACATCTTGCATTCATAGCGTCAGTAAACAGGGCCCTGCTGACCCCACTCCCCTTCAGTTCCTTCTTGCTACCTGTGACAGTTTTGGAATCCTCATTGCCTAGGTAATCCTCCTCTTAGTGGTTTTACTCTCAGTTTTTAGTGTAAATAGTTGTTGTTGTTTTTAGCAGTTAGTGTAGTTTTAGTACTTTCTAGATAGTTTGAACTCCTCTGCTCTTAGATTGCAGGGTTGTCCACCTTCCCAATCTGAGTCATGCCTTGGTCATGAAGTTCAGCCTTGCGCTATGTGCGGTAAGTCAGTGCCTTTGAGTGACCTGCAGTCGAGCTGACTCAAGTGCTAAGGGGAAGCTCATAAGAAAGACGGCTCCCAAATTTGCAAGGAGTTTAAGCCCCAGATTCAGAACAACCAAGCTGCTCAACTGAAGGTCCTCCTCATGAAGACGGCCCTAAAACCATCCTTGGAGCTGCACTCGGACTCGTCACCGAGTACCTCGGCCTCAGTGCAGAGTATTCCTCCATCAGTCCGGGTCTCCTGGCACCGATCATCTTCCTCGGTGCCCAAGAAGAAACACCACAAGCACCAGGAGAAGAGCAGATTTCTGGTGCCGAAGGACTAGGGAGAGAGTGGCCCCATGGGGGGCCACTCTTCATCCCTGGAGCCTCACTGTCAGGTACCCATACCCAAAGCACTGCAGTGCTCTGTGACGCTTACTATGGGTCAGCGCACCAGCCAGTTTATGTGCCATTGACTCCTGAAGCCTTCACTGCGACAAGGGACCTTCTAACCCTCACCAGAGAGTCAGGACCCAACATCTCTGATGCCCAGAGTTGTAAAGGACTCTCCACCAGCTCTGCACCTGGTACCGTGACAGCTTTCCTAGGGAACACCCTCACTGACAGCTGCATGATCTCCTCAGCAATCCTCTCTGGCACTGAGAGGCGCGGAACCACCTTGGTCTCTGCAGTGCAGCTCATAATCATTGGACTTAGAAGACGGATTGTAATCCCCCCATAGACACAGCCAACCCAGCTGCTCCCCAGGCCGTTCTTACCCCACCTCGGCACTGAGTTCTTCAGTACCACTGGGCACCTGGACATCATATCCATGGGATCCGCCTACCAGGCAGTGGCTCTTCTGGAACCTGTGAGGAGGAACATGGGATTTAGGTGCAGGCTCCCTTACCAATATTTCTCAGCAGGCCCAATGCAGTCGGCCCCCAGACACCTCGAATCATCCAAAGACTGGTTTTGATGAGACGCTCAAGGTTGAAATCACAATCCCCTATGTTTTGGATCCAGCTTGGCCCCCTGTTCTCCATCTGCCTTTACTGTTTCCTGGATGCCTCAAACAGGAGGGTAAGCTGGATCCAAAACATTGGGGATTGCGATGTCACCAGTTGAGACCACACCCATCATTCATTCCAAAAGTGGTCTCACAATTCCACTGCAATCAAGCTATTTTTCTGCCAGTGTTCTATCCTAAGCCATGTACAAACAGAGAAGAACAGCATCTCCATTCATTGGATGTTTGGCATGCCCTGTCTTTTTACATACAAAGAACCAAACTATTCTGCAGATCCACTCAGCTATTCATAGCGATAGCGGAAAGAATGAAAGATCTCCCCATTTCTGCACAGAGACTCTGGTCGTGAATGACTTCTGTGACAAAGTTCCTCCTCTACCTTGGTGGCTCCTGCGCTTATTGGCAGATTTGCTCACCTCAGTGATCTTCCCCACAGTCTGGGTCAACTTCTCCCGTGTCTGATCAGGAGTTGGGAGGTTTGGTGGGAACACGGGCCCGCCCTGTACTCTGGGTTCCAGCCCAGGGCCCTGTGGATTGCAACTATCTATAGTGCCTCCTGTAACAGCTGCATGACAGCTACAACTCCCTGGGCTACTTCCCCATGGCCTCCTCCAAACACCTTCTTTATCCTCACCACAGGACCTTCCTCCTGGTGTCTGATAACGCTTGTACTCCATAGTCCTCCAGCAGCACACCCTCTCACTCTCAGCTCCTTGTGCCTCTTGCTCCCAGCTCCTCACATGCACTTCCTCTCCTCTGGCGCCCCCTGGCCTGACTGGAATGGAGCTCCTTTTTAAACCCAGGTGCCTTGATTAGCCTGCCTTGATTGGCTGCAGGTGTTCTAATCAGCCTGTCTGCTTTAATTGGTTCTAGCAGGTTCCTGATTACTCTAGTGCAGCTTCTGCTCTGGTCACTCAGGGAACAGAAAACTACTCACCCAGTGAGTAGTATATTTGCCCTCTACTGGACTCTTGTACCCCACTGGTTTGGGTCTGTCATGTATCCCTCCCCCCTGCTCAACACCAAGGGGTTGGGCAGCTTGGAATGCCAGACAGTGCACACATGACAAGCCATTGGCATTGCCGTAACGGCTCCCTGCTCTGTGTTGCACACGGAACTGGAAAGGTTGGAGGGATAAGAACCACCTGGTCACCCTTGTGTTCTTCTCCTTGTTCCGCTGTATCCATTGAAGAGGGACATGGTCTGTCACGAGGACAAATCTGCGCCCGAGCAAGTAGTAGCACAGTGCTTCCGTGGCCCATTTTACGGCGAGGCACTCTCTCTCCATCACTGCATATTTTTGTTCCCTTGGAAGGAGTTTCCTACTGAGGTAGAGAATTGAGTGTTCCTCCTCCCCAACCATCTGTGATAGAACGGCCCCCAACCCTACTTCCAATGCATCTGTCTGCAGGATAAATTCCTTTGTGAAATCAGGGGCTATTAGTACAGGGTTACTGCAGAGGGCAGTCTGTAGGTCTGTAAATGCTTCCTCTGCTGCGTCAGACCATCTTGCCAGATCAGGTCCACAGGATTTTACTAGGTCTGTCAGGGGGCTTGCCCTTATGGCAAAGTGGGGGATAAATCATCGGTAATACCCCACTACACGTAGGAATGCCCGGACTTTTTTCTTGCGACGTAGTCAAGGCCAATTTTGGATGGCCTCCAACTTGTTCACTTGGGGTTTTACCAGACCTTTTCCCACAATGTAGCCAAGATATTTGGCCTCCGTAAACCCTGCAGCGCACTTGGCAGGGTTTGCTGTAAGGCCAGCTCGCCTGAAGGTATCAAGGACTGCCTCCACCTTCTCTAGGTGGGTTTCCCAGTCTGGGGTATGAATGACCACATCGTCCAAGTGGGCAGCAGCATAACTGTTATGCAGGCATAATAGCTTGTCCTGAGGCTCTGGAAAGTAGCTGAGGCCCCATGTAGTCCAAAAGGGAGGACAGTGTATTGAAAAAGGCCCTCTGGTGTAGAGAACGCAGTCTTTTCCTTTGCATCTTCCGCAAGTGGAATCTGCCAGTACCCCTTTGTCAAGTCTAGAGTAGTCAAGTGCCAGGCATTACTCAGCTGGTCCACTAGCTCATCTATGCAAGGTATCGGGTATGCGTCGAACTGGGATACTTCATTTAGTTGCCAGAAGTCGTTGCAAAAACTTGTGGTGCCATCAGGTTTGGGCACCAGCACGATTGGGCTGGACCACTGACTGTGGGATTCTTGAGTGATCCCCAACTCCAGCATTTTTTTTTACTTCTGTTTTTATTTCCTCCCTTTTGGCCGCTGGCACCTGATAGGGCCTCACTGGGCTTGGCTACATTGGCACTTTACAGCGCTGCAACTTTCGCGCTCAGGGGTGTGAAAAAACATCCCCCTGAGCACTGCAAGATACAGCGCTGTAAAGCCTCAGTGTAATCAGTGCCGCAGCGCTGGGAGCGCGGCTCCCAGCGCTGCAAGCTACACTTGTAAGGGATGTGGTTTACGTGCAGCGCTGGGAGAGAGTCCGACCACACTCACACTTCAAAGCGCTGCCGCAGCAGCGCTTTGAAATTTCAAGTGTAGCCATATCCATTGTTATTCTGGCCCCAGGGTTCGTGACGATGTGGTGATATGTCTCGGTTGTTCGACCCGATTTTGTCGAGAACACATCTTGGTTCCGGAAGATCATCTCAGACACCTCATTCTTCTGGTCTGGTGTTAAATCGGGAGACACTCTCACCTGTTTGGAAGGCTTGTTTTCCTGGGTTAGGTCTTTTCAGACAGATATGCATGCCTCTTGTGCATGCCAGGGTTTCAGAAGGTTGATGTGATAAATCTGTTCTTGTTTTTGGCATCCTGGCTGCCACTCCTTGTAGGTTACTTCCCCCAGGGGTTCAGCCACCTCATAGGTCCCTTACCATTGGGCCAGAATCTTGCTTTCTGCTGTGGGTACCAACACCATCACCCGATCCCCTGGTTGGAACTGTTGGACTTTTGCCTGGCGATTGTAATGGGTTTTCTGGGCCTCCTGTGTCTTTTCCAAATGTTCCCGTACAATAGGGATGACCTGGGCTATCTGGTCTCGCATCTGTATTACATGTTCTATTATATTTCTCCCCTCATTGGGTTCCTCTTCCCAAATCTCTTTGGCGATATCTAGTATGCCACGGGGGTGAAGCCCGTATAATAACTCGAAGGGGGAAAACCCAGTTGAGGCCTGAGGTACCTCCCGGATAGCAAACATAAGGCAGGGCAGTAGGGTGTCCCAATCCTTCCCATCCTGACTTACCACCTTCCTTATCATAGCCTTGAGGGTTCGGTTAAACCTTTCTACTAATCCATCAGTCTGCGGATGGTAGACTGAAGTTCTCAGGGTATGTATATGGAGCAGAGTACAGAGGTCCTTCATTAGCTTTGACATAAATGGGGTTCCTTGGTAGGTTAATATCTCCTTTAGTAGCCCCACTCGGGCAAAGATCCCCACCAGCTCTTTGGCTATCGTTTTAGAGGCTGTGTTCCGCAGGGGGACGGCTTCTGGGTAGCGAGTAGCATAGTCCAAAACAACAAGTATATATTGGTGGCCCTGAGCCGTCTTCTCCAGGGGTCCCACTCGGTCCATGGCTATTCGCTCAAAGGGGACTTCTGTGATGGGAAGGGGTACTAAAGGTGCCCTCAGGTGGGGACAGGGACTGTGCAGCTGCCACTCTGGGCAGGACGCACAGTACCTCTGCACTTCTTCATGTACTCCAGGTCGGAAGAACCGTCATAGGACTCGTGCCAGGGTCTTCTCTACCCCCAAATGCCTCCCCCAAAAGATGACTATGAGCAAGACTTAATACAGCGCTCTGGTGTTTTTGAGGTACTAGGATCTGCTGTACATTCTGTCCCTGTACTGGTGCAACCCGGTAGAAGAGATGATTCTTCATTATGAAGTAGGGTCCTGGTCCCTGGGTTTTCCCTTCCACGGGGACCCCGTCTGTTTCAGTCACCTCCTTCCTAATGTTGTCGTACCTTGGGTCTTCAGCCTCGTCCCGTCCAAAATGTCCTCTCCCGGGGCTAATCTGCCCAAGATCTAGATGCCCAGGTTCTGTTGCCTCTACTGGTTCAGAAGTGTTAGGGTGGGGGTCAGACTCGAGTGCTTCTCCCTCCTGGGTGGCCTCCTTTTCAGCTGCTCGGGTTCGCCTACCTATGAGAATGAACCTCTGGCTCTGAGTCAGTATTCGGGTTCCCAAGGCCTTAGCTGCCCTTCTTTCCCTTTTTGACTTTCTTCCCTGTCTGAGAATGGAAAATAAATCTGGGGATATTTCAGAGAAGACTGGGGGTTGACAGTCTACTGTGGATGCCTCACTAACTTCAAGGTTCCCCTTTTCCTTCAATCCTCCTACTGGGAGTAAGTTTCCAAACCCTGGGAAGTCCCTCCCCATAAGCACCGGGTATGGGAGTTTAGGGACTACACCTGCTGCTACCTCAGTAGTGTTCCCCTGAATCTCGAATTTTACTGGGATGGTGGGGTAATAACCAACTGTCCCATGGACGCATGTTATCCCCCTGTGCTTAGCCCGCAGCAGCTGACTACACTTCACGAGCTTCCCCGAGACAAGCGTGATAGCACTCCCCAAATTAACCAGTGCTGTGGTCTCTAGCCCATGTAGCTTTACTGGTTTGGTGTACATATGTGGGGTTAGTGAGTCCCCCACAAGATGGATTAAGGAGCATGTGTCTGCCCAGTTCCCCAGGTTACATTGCATCAGCTCCTCAGCATTGGGACATTGTGCAGCTGTATGTCCCCACTCCCCACAGGCATAAGATCTGTATGGAGCCCTAGGCATTCCCCGGTCTCTTGGTTTCGGCAATCTAACATCATGATCCTCTTCTCCCTCAGTGCTCCGACTCTTTGTGGCTTCTGGTGAGCATTCAGCACATCTCTTTTTCCACCTGTGATTTCCTGGTTGCCCAATTACCCAAGTGCTAAGGCTTCGTGCTGCTAGTTTAACCCAGGGTGCCTCTTCCTTAACTGGTCAGGTCAGCTCCCTTGCCGTCCTTCGCCTCTCTATCAGTGCGACAACCTTGTCATAGGTGGAGGGTTCGTTCTGGCTTACCCAGGCATGAAGGTCTGGCGGTAGTCCCCTCATGTATCGGTCGATGATCAGAACCTCTAGTATCCCTTTCGGACTTCGGAACTCCATTCGCAACCACTTTTGTGCGAGATGGATGAGGTCATACAACTGGGACCGCGGGGTTTTGTTTTCCTGGTGCCTCCACTCATGATACCGCTGGGCCTGCACTGCGGTCATTACCCCAGATCTGGCCAGGATCTCTGCTTTCAGCTGGGGGTAGTCTGCTGCAGCCTCTTCAGGCAGATCATAGTAGGCCTTCCGGGCCTCCCCACACAGGAATGGGGCAAGGATGCCAGACCACTGATCTTGAGGCCAGGCCTCCCATAGGGCTGTCCTCTCAAAGGCCAGAAGGTATGCCTCTACATCATCCTCCTGTGTCATTTTCTGCAGCCAATGGCTGGCCCTTATGATCTGCGTCCCATCATGGCCGCGGTTCAGCTCTGTAAGGGTCTTTACCTGGTTTACCAGTTCCCGCAACATAGCTCGGTCTTGAGAAGCCTGGTCCATCAGCAGGCGATTAGTCTCTTGCTGCAGCCGCACTGCCTCCTGTTGGGCGGCCGCCTGGATACGGATAGCCTCCTGCTGGGCCGCCATAGCTTGTATCAATGCCCGTACTAAGTCATCCATTGTGGTGGAAAAAAAAATAAACCCTCTACTTTTTTTTTTTTTAAATCACCCTCCTTCTGCTGCTGCGCTGTGCACACCAAATAATCCCACCCTTAACACCAGTTGTGACAAAGTTCCTCCTCTACCTTGGTGAGTCCTGTGCTTACTGGCAGATTTGGTCACCTCAGTGGTCTTCCCCACAGTCTGGGTCAACTTCTCCTGTGTCTGATCAGGAGTTGGGAGGTTTGGTGGGAACCCGGGCCCGCCCTGTACTCTGGGTTCCAGCCCAGGGCCCTGTGGATTGCAACTATCTATAGTGCCTCCTGTAACAGCTGCATGACAGCTACAACTCCCTGGGTTACTTCCCCATTGGCCTCCTCCAAACACCTTCTTTATTCTCACCACAGGACCTTTCTCCTGGTGTCTGATAACGCTTGTACTCCTTAGTCCTCCAGCAGCACACCCTCTCACTCTCAGCTCCTTGTGCCTCTTGCTCCCAGCTCCTCACTTGCACTTCCTCTTCTCTGGCTCCCCCTGGCCTGACTGGAGTGAACTCCTTTTTAAACCCAGGTGCCTTGATTAGCCTGCCTTGATTGGCTGCAGGTGTTCTAATCAGCCTGTCTGCCTTAATTGGTTCTAGCAGGTTCCTGATTACTCTAGTGTAGCCCCTGCTCTGGTCACTCAGGGAACAGAAAACTTCTCATCCAGTGACCAATATATTTGCCCTCTACTGGACTCTTGTACCCAATGGTTTGGGTCTGTCACACCTCATGTATCAGACCATGTTACAAGCTTGCAAATATTCTGCCCCCGGCTAACCTAATGGCACATTCTACAAGGTCTCAAGCCTCCTCTGTCGCTTTTTTGGCACAAATTCCAATTCAGGACATCTGCAGGGTGGCAACTTGGTTGTCAGTTCATATGTTCAAGACACACCACGCCATTACGCAACAGGCCAGAGATGATACTGGCTTTGGTCGAGCTGTGTTACAGTTGGCATGTCCTTAATCTCCGAACCCACCTCCAGTGCAGCTGCTTGTGAGTCACCTACATTGGAACGGACATGTGCAAGCACTCAAAGAAGAAATAACAGCTACTGACCTTTCTGTAACTGTTCTTCGAGATGTGCTGCACATGGCCATTCCAAAACCCTCCCTCCATCCCCTCTCTGAGACAGTCGGCAAGAAGAAACTAAAGAGGAGCAGGTTGGCAGGGCCCTTTATACCAATGCTATGATTGCGTGACACCATGAGGCACTAGAGCTGGCCCAACAGATACTACTAAGGAAAAAATGCCGGCAACTGTGCTCTGAGTGTGTACACACCTACATTGGAGTGGACATGTGCAAAACATCTCAAAGAACAACAGCTAGAGAAAGGTTAGTAACCATTTTTTCTACCATTCCTGGAGGATGTTCTCCAAATGGTGCTTCTCAATAGTGTATGAGGTTAGGTCTTTCTGACATCTCAGATCCTAAAATTAATTGGATGGGTAGGGCGGAAAATGAAGTGGCTTAGAGTATGCCTGAAGGGTAGACTTCAGCATTCTGAGCCATTCAGGAAAAAATTGAGTTTCAGTCTGTGGGTTCCTATTCCTTTATTGTGTATATTCTTCATGATGATTGGGAAATGGATAGTCTGGACCAAGAAGAGGATTTTCTCCTAGTATTTAAAATTGATACTGAGGCAACTTTACCTCCTCATTCCAACCCCTTATGCTTAGTTCCCTTATTATGAGTGACCATCAAGATGGTCTTTTATTCAATTGTCTCTGCCTGTAGATTAGAGGATTTGCAGTCTGTCATCTATTCCCCTTCACTACCATCTGTCTGGATGAGGTAGTGTTGAAGAAAGTGCCCAGTGTTATTTCCAAAGTGTGTTTCCAATTTAATAGGGCTAGTCCTGCAAGGGCCCAATATATCAGAGCATAAAATTGTCACAATCAGAGTATTGAAAAGCTAGTTTTGGGTATATTTAAAGGTTTTTAAATCCTTGTACAGAGCCCTATATCATTCGACATAGTCCTAGGGGAGTTTGGCTTTAGAAGCAAAGGGATGTAGAAAAATAATCCCTGTAACAAATATTTAAAACACTCTAAAGTTTGCCCTTCTCCAGTCCAATGAAACCTTATCCATCTTCCAGGAGTTCTCAAAGATAATCACTAATGGTTCCGAGATTGCTTCAGCTAGTTCCTTAATTTCTTAAATTCCTTAAATTCATACCCTACAACGAAGGCCCTGTTGACTTAATACAGCTAACTTAAATAAGGAAGTGTTATTTACTCCTTCTCGTAACACAAGAACTAGGGGTCATGAAATGAATTTAATAGGTAGCAGGTTTAAAACAAACAAAAGGAATTATTTCTTCACACAGCACACAGTTAACCCGTGGAACTCTTTGCCAGAGGATGTTGTGAAGGCCAAGAGTATAACATGGTTCAAAAAAGAACTAGATAAATTCATGGAGGATAGGTCCATCAATGGCTATCAGCCAGGATGAGCAGGGATGGTGTCTCTAGCCTCTGTTTTCCAGAAGCTGGGAATGAGTGACAGGGAATGGATCACTTGATGATTACCTGTTCCATTCATTATCTCTTGGGCACCTGGCAATGGACAGTAGACAGGATACTGGGCTAGATGGACATTTGGTCTGACCCAGTATAGCCGTTCTTATATTCTTAAGTTAACTTTTATCTAAATATTCTTTAACCTGTTCTTTCCCTGTTTTGATTTTGTTCATGTTCCCACTTTTCATAGGATTTCTTTTTGATTTTCAAGTCACTGAAGAGCTCCTCATGGAGACATATTGGCCCCTTACTATTCTTCCTATTTTTCCTTCACACTGGGATAGTTTGCAGGTGTGCCTAATATTGTCTCCTTGAGAAACTGCCAGCTCTCCTGAACTCCTTTTTCCCTTCAATTTTCTTCCTGTGGGACCTTACCTACCAGTTTTCTGAGTTTGTTAAAGTCTGCTTTTTTGAAGTCATTCTCCTTATTCTGCGGCTTTCACTGTTTTTTTCCTTTCCTTACAGTCATTAAATCTATCATATCATGATCACTTTCATCCAAATTGCTTTCCACCTTCAGATTTGCAATCAATTCCTCCTTATTGGTCAAGCCCAGCATTCTAATTAAAAAAAGCTAACTCCTACCTGCTAGGAAGCAAGGAAGACATTGATATTCTGTGTGTTTTTAATTCTTAGAGAGGGAAGAAACAACAAAGATAGGCACCACGCCAAAATTTAGATATAGAGAACTCCTGTGACTATTTAACACAGTTATGTTTAATCCTTCCTGCCTCCTCTTTTTCTCAACACTCTCTTCCCCCTTACTTCCCTTTAAATAAAGGAATTTAAATGTTAAAAAGCCCTTAACACATTGTTAAGGTTGCATAATTGAAAAACAAGTCAAGAAAAGCAAATAACTTTCTGCAGCAATCTAAACTCTGCCAAGTTGCATGTATAGCATACGTGTTCATTTGTTTTTCTTATAAGTAGTATAATCTAATATTTAAATTAACATGCTATTTATTAATAATGAAGTATTTATATTGTGGTAATGCCTAGGAATCCCAGTCAAAATTCAGGGACCCATTATGTTAGGCCAGGTATATAATAAAACACATTTGATGTGCATTATTGTCAAGCTAATATTGTAGTGTGATCTTTGCATTAGATCCTCAGCTGGTGTATATCAGTCTGTCTTGGTATAATGGAACTATGCTGATGTCTATTGGTTTAGCATTTGGCCCTTTAACTTTTGCAGTTCTTTTCACTTTTTATTATTTTTAATTGTGCAACTCTAACAGTGAATTAACATAACTTTCTGCATTCAGCATATTCATAGGTTAAAAGTGTGTGTGTGTGTGTAGAGGTTTAAAAAGAAATGAAACATAAAAGTAAAGTACTATGACACAGGACTATACAGCCCTTGATGCATGTGCCCCATGGGACCTTTTAGAAGGGTTTCAGTTCCACACATTTCCAGTTCCCCCTTCCTAATCTGCTCCTAAATCTTCATAAGTAGATTTATGAACAATTCTATCTTTAGAAGAACTCCAGAAAATGAAAAAAAACAACCCTTAACAGAAAAAAAACCTCATGTTTTTTCTTTTCTTGTTAGTTCACAGAAGTTGATGATGATGACTGGGATATATCATCTGTAGAAGAAGAAAATTGTTTATTAGCAAAAGATGAGAGAGGGCAGAAGGGAACTGCAGTTCAAAAGAATAATGAATCAAATACTGCATCAATGGTACATGCCTGGGGTGTTCCTAAGGCAAACATGCCTAAGGAGGAAGGTAATATATTCAAACATTTACAGTATTTGAGGGGAAAATGGGATTTAAGCACCTGCCATCATTAAAGAAAAACTTAAGTGTAGTATAAAAATGTTTTAATCACAATATCTAATTACAATGGAAACTAAATAACTTTTTAAAAAGTTATTTTGTCATCAGTATATAAAAAGGATGCAAAATTTATTCTAAGATTCCAAGACTCTGAGCACCTTCAAGCTTCTGCCATTTTTTCTTTTAAATAACCTGTCTGAAAAAAAAGTCTCCTTCCCCTCCCAAACGTGGAATTCCCCCCTCTAAATTACCTGGTTTGAGAATAATATTAAATCTTTGACCTCTGGCCATTAAAGATTTATATCTTCTGACTCAGGCTGAAAAGGGAGCTTTATACCACTGGAAAGGAGAGAGATTCTTATCTTTCCTGTGGGGGATACAAACAATTGTTTCTAGATAGTTCCAAGATACTGGACTTGAAAATTATCATTTTTATGTGTAGTAAAGATATGTAAATCATTTTCAGAAAGGCCTGCCATATTAGCACTGACAGCTAGTATCATGGTCCCTACTGTAATGAGGGAAGCAGTCTTCATATATAGCTATTTATAATTTTCCTCCTGTCGGTGAAATCCTGGCCCCGTTGAAGTCAATAGAAGTTTTGTAATTGATTTCAGTGGGGCCTTATTTCACCCTGTCAGTTGGAAGGAAAATAATGCTGAATTATGATTGATTGTAATCTAGTTTTATCATCTAAGTCATTTTTTTTATGTATTTTGTTAACAGGATTTCATGATGCTGATACAACAAGCACATTAAAAAGCAGCTTAGTCACTGTAACTGATTGGAGTGACTCTTCAGATATATAACTGTTCAATTCAAAATGGCAGACATTTCTGTTAGATCATAATACAGAGTTAAAGACCCTGTCTAAAAGATTCTGACTCCTATTCATTTTTTTCAATTGTACATTAATAACAAGGAAGATTTTTTACAAAATGCTTGTGTCTTTTAACCTTGAACAGTTGACAAGGAGATTTACATACATGTAATTAGACCCTCAGTATTTAGAAACTTGGGGTGAAATCCTGGCCGAATTGAAGTCAATGGCAAAACTCCCACGAACTTCACTGGGGCCAGGATTTCTCCCTATTGTTTCTTTGTAAGACTGAAACCAGTTTCTAAAATAGGCCAGAAGCATTAACTAATAGACCGTTTCCTGCAGAACGTTAGTTATCAGTATTTTTAAAGCCTTTTTTAAAAAATGTATATATTTTTTATTTTATCCTGAATTTTATATATAAATGTGAACATTTTAAATAAGCTTTTTCTTTGTATTAAAATGTTAACATTTCCCAGCATGATTTAAAGTAAGTGTCAGAGGCTGAAAAATGGTATAGTTTACAGATTTGTTGGTGTATGCCTTGAAACTTAATACTGGGAAAGTGTTTCTTCTTTACTTATTAGAATATGTTTTAATGTGTATTCATCTAAAACTTCAAATTATAAAAATATAGCTAGACAGCTTGAATGGGAACAAGAAAGGTACAGATGTGGTATTGAACACGTATTTGTATTTTTTTGTTTTTATATTCAGTTAACTTTTGCTCTTGCAGTTGCATTAATTTCCCAAGATAGCTGCCTTCATAAAAAAAAGACTTAGCTGCTTTTGAATTTAAGTAGTAATAAAACACTAAATTTAAAAAAGCTTGAATGATTAGTCCTGTATTTTTAGATGTGTCCTTTTTTTATATAATTAATGTAATACAAGCTACTCCTTTTCTATTATGTTGAGTTTTTAAAAACTAGGATTGTTGAGGATATATTTTATATATTTATCCTCTTTCCCCCAAAAATTGGTTCACCAAAACTCTGAGGGTCTTCAATTTTTGGTGGTGGTGGTGACTTCATCTTTGAGAATCAATACATCTGAATAAGTCAGTGGTCCCCAAACTGGGAAGCGCCACCTAAAGAGACACGGGGGAACGTTCAAGGGGGCAGGGCAGAGCCCAAGCCAGCTCCCACGGAGGGCAGGGAGGGAGCATCACTCAGCCCCTCCCTGCCCCCAGCCACTCCCTTAGCTGCGACTCAGCTCCTGGCTCCAGACCCGTTCCCAGCCTTGGTCTCCTTTCCCCCATTTCCCCATTCCCACTGGTCACAGACCAGCTCCCAGGAGGTGGCACAGACAGGGGCAAGGGGGCACGATATGAAAAGTTTGGGGACCACTGCACTAAGTAGTGAGTGATTTATCCTACACCTGGTCCTGCTTCTATTTAAGTCAATGGGAATTTTGTTATTGACTTCAGTGGCAGTAGGTTGGGGCTCCATCTTCCTTGGGATTGCACAGGAAGAAAATCAGGACAGACTTTGGCTCCACTGCTGGAATAATCATTTAAAGGCACTTCTAAATGTGCACCTAACATTGCAGACACTTCCTTATGAGTCTGTAGTCATGTCAGTTCCATTTGCTTCAGTAGAGTTGTTAATGAGAATAAGCCCTAACCTGAATAAAAGACCGCAGGAGTGGCCCTGATGTCAGGAAGAACATGAAACAAGATCATTGTGGATTTAATGTGAACCGCACAGCTGAAACTAATGCCTACCTATTTTGATATTAAAAAAAACCTTGGAAAAAAGGAAAATACAGATGGGTCCAACTGATTTAGATCAAATTTAGAATTTAGACTATGGCCATTCTGCCTGTCCAAACCTCAAGAAAGGTATGGGTTTGATTTTTGAAGAAGAAACTATAATTCATTATAGGTAAGACTACGTTTTAGTCACGAGTATTTTTAGTAGAAGTCACAGGCAGTAAACAAAAATTCATGGCCCGTGACCTGTCCATGACTTTTACTATGTATCCCTGACTAAAACTTGGGGGGAGGTGCAGTCTGGAGGGCACAGAAGGTGCTGTGGGGGGAGGAGTGATGCAATGGCTGCTTGGGGGTGGGGGCGTCATGGTCTGGAGGGCGTTGGTGGGGCTGAGGCAGGCTCCCTACCAGCCTCCTGGGAAGCAGTGACCCCAACTCCTAGTTTCACATGCTGTCTCCGCTCTGCCCCAAGCCCTGATTCTGCAGTTCCCATTGTCTGGGAACCACAGCCAATGGGAGCTGCAAGGGCGGTTACTGCAGATGGAGGCAGCACGTGGAGCTAGGAGCTGAGGGAGGGGAATTCCTGTTGCTTTTCTGGGGATCCCCCTCAGGTAAGCACCACCCTGCACCCCACCCCTGAACTCCCCCCCCGCACACACCCAAACTCCTGCTGCTGGGTGGGAGGAAGGCTGAAGACTGCCCCAGCAGTGGCTGCTGCACCTGGCCAGGAGCTGCCTGAGCTGCTCAGATGGCCCTCGGGCCAGGCACACCGTCCAGTTGCAGAAGTCATGGAATCCGTGACCTCAATGACAAACATGGAGCCTTAATTATAGGGCATATGTCCCAAAGGTGTGCTGTGGTCATTCATAATCTCTTATTAGGTAAATCTGACTCATTGAATCATCATACAAATAACTGTTTGAAAATTGTCACAGTTCCAAGTGGAAAGAAAGACAATGCTAATTCCCCGTTACCTGAGATCTTAAAAACGTTTGCCTAACTAATTCAAGATCATCCAGCAGGGCTGCCACACGTCACATAATTACAAGTGACATTCATGCAGTCAGCGGCCCTCTCACGCATTCCCACTGCCATCCTGGAATCTCCTGCAAAGTAGTCCACAGGCATTGGCTAAGATTTTTCCTGTAATCACTTCTAGTGGCTGCTGGTGGCCATTCTGGTGCCAGGTGGTTGCAGGAACCTAGCCAGTCTGCAGGAGGAGTAAGCAACTGGCAGAGCAAATGGCTTGCTAGCAGCTGCAGTAAGGAACAAAAGGGGACCAGAGACAAGTAGAGGGAGGGGCAGATGGGGTAGTGGTAGACTGGAGGAGGGATGGCGGCAGGCTCAGAGGATACAAGCTGAAGTGGGGAAAAGCAGAATGGAGGAGCTTGCCCCGGCCCTCCACCCACATCCCCAAGCTCTCAGGTGCTGTCACTCTGCCCCCCAAAATTTCCTTTCAAGTTGCCTTAAACTCAAAATACCCCTCTCCGACAGTCTGCCCTGACTCCCTCCAATATATTGGTCACAGCTCCCTTCTCTAGGCTCCCTGGTCAGCCCTGGTTCCCCCAGCCCCTAAACTCTTGCTCTACCTAACTGTCTCCCTCTCTTGCTTCTGTGGAATGTGAATGATTGGCTCTTGTCTCCCCCACACCTGTTCCTCTGTTCACTGGCACCCTAAGGGAGAAAAAAGGACCTGATTTTCAGAGCTCCTGATCACATCAGTCCCTGTTGACTTCAACTGGACTTGCAAGGTGTTTAGCACTTCTGAAAATCAGGCTCTAAGTGACTGTTTCTCACTGGTGAAAAATTTTACATAGGGAGTTGCACAAAACGTGACTTCTGGCTCCAAATCCTAAACCTATTTTGGAACCTGCTCCTATACTGCTGCTGTGATGTACTGCATTAGATACTGTGCATTTGATATCATACAAATCAAGTAGGTGACAAACTTATCTGTAAATATCCTATTTATTTTTTGTAGAAAGCAAAAACAGCAAGTGACTTACAGATATATAATTTATATATAACACCAACATAAATCTTAAAATATTGTATAAGAAAATTTACATCAATATGTAAAATGCTGCAAGTTAATATTTTAAAAATTCATTGTCCTGGTGGTGATTATGCTGGTACTCATATGGAAATCACTCTGTGAATGAACTGTACAAACTGATTTGAAAACTGGTTTTGTATCTTAGAACAGTACAATTAAACATAAGCATTTTTGTCAAAGTGCTTTGGAGGACCTTTTGGTGATTTAAAATCTGCTGCACTATTGTGGACCTTTGTCCTAGAAGACATCACAGATGTGGCTCCATTATATGTGTACTCCATTCTGAAAGACAAAAAACTATCCATTTACAGCTCATTCTATGAACAGGTAACAATTATATGTTTGTGTGTTTAAAAAAAAAAAAATTCAAACTAGGGAAGAAATGTGTGCTTTCTCCCAGCAAAAAACAGACCTATTATCAATTTCACTTTGCCACCTCTCACCTCAGCAGGATCAAACAAGACCAACACCTCTGGCTATGCATTAAAACATTTTGTTTAGGGCAGCAGAAACTCCTGCTCCTTAACTTAAATCTCATCTGTTTCCATCTAATCTGCTACCTTTCATAGCTTCTCCTCCAACAACATCTTCCTCTTCTTCAGTCTACCTCCCTATTAATGTGTACATCAGGGGTCAGCAGCCTTCAGCACACGGCCCATCAGGGTAATCTGCGGGCTGCGAGCCATTTTCCTGACGCTGACTGTCCACAGGCACGGTGGCCCTCACAGCTTCCCGCAGCTCCCATTGTCCAGGAACGGCCAACTGTGGCCAGTGGGAGCTGCGGTGGGACATGTCTGCAGACAGTCAACATCAGGAAAATGTTTTGCAGCCCGCCAGCGGATGACTCTGATGGGCCACATGCCGAAGGTTGCCAACCCTTGGTGTATGTTGTCTAACAGTCCAGCAGCTTAGGGTTGCTTCAGTTATGAAGGGGCAACATGTATCTGTTCAGAATACACATATGGTATGTTGGCTATACTATGCAACTGATTGCTTTTCTATCAGTTTCTGACACATGGTAGCAACTTTGTAAGTACATGCAACCTGAAACAATGGTTTTCCTGAATGTTGGTTATGAATTCTTAAAAAGAAAAACATTAACTTTAAATTCTATTATTTTCTTTTTTTCACACAATCCTTTTCAAAAGCTTGTTGTAGAATTGTTTTGGATGCATAATTAAACTCCAGCTGTATAGCTTACCTTTCTGTATGTTTAATGATCACAAATTTGCTAATATATTGATTTATTTCAATAAAATAAGTGCAGTCACTTGGGTTCTGTACCTTGGGGATTTACTGTTTCCAGCTATTGAGAAGCAGAATATACTGCCACCAATTATGCAAAGTGATGCTCCAGCCCATCCAATGAATAAAGCTGCTCCTAATTCATACCTGCAGGAAAGTCATAAATAGGTTAATAAATTGTTTGCTCAGGATATAGACTGAATTTAACAGTGTGCGAGAGACATATAAACAAGCTAAACAAATTAACATATTTTGCGAAATATCTTTCAGTACATGTCACCGATATAATTGCAAAATGAACAACAAACTAACCACAAATACTGTTTTTCTTCTCATGTATTTTCCTTTTACTCAGTGAATGAGTGGTGATCCTAAGGCTCAGGTGTGTCTCTCTGCAACACTCTTCAGCCTGTACTGCCAGCCTGAGAGTGCCTCGCCCAGGTAGTCTCTCTAGACCAGCATTGCTCAATGACCAGTCCATGGACTGGTGCCAGTCCCTGAGACCTTTCTGACACAGTTTAGGAAAGCAGCAAGTCAGTCCCTGGTATCAAAAAGGTTGAGAAACACTGCTTTAAACTACATGGGTCTGAGTAACAAGGGTTCTGGTCTACACCATAGTCGCTCATCTAAGCCCGAAGCCCAAGCTTCTCTCTGATTTCAGATGCTCTGTGCTTCTCTAGCTTTGGCCCATATATCTAGCGTAGTTTCTATCCCTCTCTTACTAATGTGGATTTGTCTCCTGCTGTGAGGAAGGCTGCTGCCCTGCCTCCTATAGCAGGATGTGGCTTTCAGTGAGGTCAGGAAGAAAGGAGCTGCCAAATAGACTATCCCGGTGTGGGTCAATAGAGTGTCCATGACAACGCTAATTGACTTGAGGTGTAGCTGGACCATAATCGGAGACAGCTAATAGGCAAGGGAGATGTTGTGGATATGATTTATCCCACATCCAGGGTGATGTGCGCCTGTATCCCATGAGGGGTGTAGAACTTGAGGTAAGGGGCCACATCCAGATAGTAGGGGTTAGGGGTATCACAGACCCTCATGTACTAGCTATCCTGGAGCAGGATCTGGAGGAATTCAGGGAGATTGTAAAATTCAGGGAAGAAAGTCACCAGGGGAAGGACCCAGACCTTCCAGAGGCAGGGAACCTGGACCAAGGAAGAGATGATGATGACCCCAGAGAAGACTCCTCCACCCAAGAGCCACCAAAAGGGAGGTAGAGGCTCACAAACCCCAAAACTGGGAGGAACTGACTACGGAGGTGGACTTTATCAGGGCCCAGAAGGAGGACCCAGAGCCAGGCCTGTGAACAGCTCACCAAAATAAATGGGGAGGGAGTCAGTCCCCATTAGAGGCGGTGGTTAGGGTCCCATTTTGAATTGCAGGAGGAATGGCTGCATTAGATGACCCAACATGCACAAACAGGCAAGACCCAAGCTCAACTACTGACCCCTGAGAAGTTCTGGTGGCAGGTGCTGCAAGTGACCAATACAATACCCTCTGAAGTGGCACCTTAGGCATGAGAAGGCTCTGGACTGAGTGGCGCTCAGGTTTTACTGGCGAGGAGGGTGCATGTGGAGGTCAAAGGTTATTGCAACTTCTGCCCTGAGTGTCAACTGGTCGGGGCTCATGTCGCCCAGCACCACATAGTCTCTGAGCTGGGGAGGAAGGTTCAGGAGAACCTACACTCAGTACCACAGAAGATGTGGGAAATGGTCTGCCAGGAACTGCAGGTGATGTTGGAAATCTGGGTAGCTGAAGAATCCAAGAGCGAATGGTGGAGTCCAATCATGTTGGTGCCAAAACCCAACAGGTTGCCCCGTTTTTGTATTGACTTTCGGAAGGTGGATGCCATTTCAAAATTTGATGCGTATCTGATGCCCTGGGTAGATGAGCTGCTGAACAGACTGGGGAGGGGCGCCAAGTATCTTTTGACCCTTGATCTCCCAAGGGTTACTGGCCTATCCCCCTGATGGCTGAGTCTAGGGAGAAACCCGCCTTTTCTACCCCTCTGAGGGCTTTACCAATTTAAAACCATATTGAACTGTATTCACTGTGCGGGGCTGCTACTGCATTGATCTATAGCCACTGGATGGGGCTGCCACCACATTAAACTGTAATCACTAGGCTGAAGCACATTTTACCTCCCACCCACTGATCATAGTGGGCAACCCTATGTGTCACACACATACTGTGTCATGAGCTTTCGTGGGTGAATACATGCATTCGACGAAGTGGGTATTCACCCACAAAAGCTCATGCTCCAATATGTTTGTTAGTCTATAAGGTGCTACAGAACTCTTTGATATTGCTGAGAACACCCTTAAACTGTTCTGTGAAGCTCCTGAATGTTTCTATAAATGTGTTGTTATGATGATAGTGTAACCCACATACCTCCTGGGTGTGGTGTTCTGTCCCCTCTAATGGCACTGAGACTGCTTAGAGATTAATGAGTCTGCTATAGCTTTAGCTAAGGGCCATGTGGCTTTCCACTCATGCAGTAGAGGCTTATGCATTTAGCTCCAGAGGGCCCAGGTTCAATCCTACCTGCTGATGCTCAGGGTCTGTTGGTGTTACACTAGCACCTAAGAATGCTAATCAAAACTCAGATTATGTAAGGTGTAACACAGAAGAATTTCAGCACTAATGTTCTTACCAGATTTATTGAAACGTGTAAGTTGTTACGAAAGAAAACTACTGCAGTAGTAGTTCAAAATGGAAAGTGGCCAGGTGGCATATCTAAATTCACCCACCTTTTTGTTTGTTTTTTGTACCATATGTAATTGTTCTTCTTCGAGTGATTGCTCATATCCATTCCAGTTAGGTGTGCGCGCCATGCGTGCACGTTCGTCGGAAACTTTTTATCCTAGCAACTCCAGTGGGCCGGCAGGTCGCCCCCTAGAGTGGCGCCGCCATGGCACTTGATATATACCCCTGCCGGCCCACCCGCTCCTCAGTTCCTTCTTACTGCCGTGTCGGTCGTTGGAACTGTGGAGCACGGCATTGCTGTCCTCCACGTCCCTAGCTCTCCTTCGCTTTTACGGTATCATAGTTGTAGTTAGTTGTAAATAGTTGTAAAAGTATAGTTAGTTATTGTTGTTTGTAATATAGTTGTATAGTTATTAGTGGGTTTGGGCTGTAGCCCTTCCCGGCACCCGGCACCGGGCCCATGCCTGGTTCGCCGGGTTTCAAGCAATGCTTGGCCTGTAAAAAGCCGATGCCGACCAGCGATCCCCACGACGCTTGCCTAAAGTGCCTGGGGGAATCGCACATTTCGGACAAGTGCCGCATTTGCAAGGCTTTTAAGCCTAGAACAAAAAAGGAGAGGTACCAGAGATTAAGGACTCTCCTAATGGAAGCGGCACTTAACCCAGTAACCTCGACACAGAGCGTCGCCTCTATGCCGGCACTGGACCGCGCCGGCACCGGAAAGACACCCCGGCACCGTCCTTCCCCGGCACCGGGACCCAAAACAAGGCCCCCGAAGTCTGCGACTCCATCCAGGCAGACTCGAGCGGAGCGCCCGGCGCCTACCTCAGCCGCGGCACTACCAGCAGGGATCCCATCGACTCCGGGCCCTGTAGGTCCGTCGAGTCCGGTCCCTCCTAGCTCCCCCGTAAGATCTGGGGTTGAGCTGTTGGTCCCTTCGACGCCAGAGACTTTCGCTTCGGCACTGGACCTGATTGCTCTTACGGAGCCTACCCAGCCTCAACCCCCGGTGCGGGTCGTATCCAGAGGCAAGCCGGCGACGATGCGAGCGCCGTCTCCGGACTCACCCAGCCGGCACCGGTCGCTTTCGCGGTCCCGACACTGTGGACGCTCTCGCTCCAGGCGCCGCTCGCAGTCCCGGCACCGCTCCCCTCGGCGGTACCGGTCGCACTCGCGGTGCCGGTCATCCTCCAGACAGTCCCGCTATTCCTGGCACCGGTCTGGATCAAGTCGCCACTACCGGCACCGAGACTCTAGCAGCCGTTCCCGTCGGCGATCAGCACCCCGGTCGACCTCCCGGCACTGCGTCGGTGGCAGGTCCCGGTCGACCTCCCGGCGCCGCGTCGGTGGCAGGTCCCTGTCCTGGTCGACCTCCTGGCGCCGCGTCGGAGGCAGGTCCCGGTCCCAATCCCGGCACTGGTATGATTCCTGGTACTGGTCCCTGGCACCGAGAAGATCCTCGGCGTCGGGACCAAGGGAACCCTACCAGCCGCGTTCGGCCCCTCCATGGCCTTCCAGGCAGCCGTCTGTCTCGTTGCAGATGGACAGTATGTATGCGCTAGACGCAGACAGACCCGCGGCCCTCTTTCAGGACCCTCCTCCGCAGGATCAGGGACCGCAGCAGTGGGGTTTCTGGACACCCTGGGCATACCACCAAACCCAGGGCCCTCAACAAATTCCTCCTCAGCCTGCGACGGCTGAGCGCAGGGTGCCAGAGGCTTCACTATCTCGCCCCCCTCCCTCTCCGGCGGGGGAAGACAGGTCCAACCAGCAGGACCCTGAGCTCCCTCCGGAATCAGAGGCGAGGGTTCAGACAGAGCCTCCCATGGACACTCTTTTGCCAGGGGTCTCCTCATCGTCCTCTCCCGATGAGGCAGTGGCGGGCACATCATCGTCCAGCCCTCTGCCACTCGACCTCAGGGCGCACCAGGACCTCCTCAGGCGCGTAGCGCAGAACTTAAACTTGCAAGCTGAGGAGGTCTCCGAGATCGAAGATCCCATGGTGAGCATCCTCTCAGCAGATGCTCCCACCAGGGTCGCCCAGCCTTTTATCAGGACTATCCAGGCCAATGCCAATACCATCTGGCAGTCGCTGGCCTCCATCCCTCCTGCTGCACGCGGTGTGGAGCATAAGTACATGGCTCCCTCCAGAGGTTACGAGTACCTCCATGTACACCCGACACCGTGCTCCCTCGTCGTGCAGTCGGTGAACGAGAGAGAGCGTCACAGGCAAGAGGCCCCAGCACCCAAGTCCAAGGAGGCAAGGCGTATGGACCTGCTAGTCCGCAAGGTCTACTCAGCGGGCATCCTCCAACTGAGGGTCTCCAACCAGTAAGCCCTCCTTAGCCGCTACGCCTATAACTCCTGGGTGGCAGCAGATAAGTTTAAGGAGCTGTTGCCACAGGATGTGCGTCAAGAATTTGCAGCAATTCTTGACGAAGGCAAGAAGGTCGCAAGAACTTTGTTGCAGGCATCCTTGGACGCAGCAGACTCGGCCGCTCGAACTCTGGCTTCAGGGGTCACAATGCGCCGCATCTCCTGCCTTCAGGTTTCTGGCCTTCCGGCGGAGCTCCAATATACCATCCAGGACCTCCCGTTCGAAGGTCAGGGCCTGTTTTCGGAGAAGACGGACCCCAGGCTGAAAAGCCTAAAGGACAATCGGGTCATCATGCGCTTTCTAGGGATGCACACGCCCGGGACACAGCGCAGACCTTTCCAGCGGCAACAACAACAACAGCAGCGCCGGCCGTATCCCCAGTACCGCCAGCGGCAGGACCTCAATAGGCGCCGTGGCAGAAATGGCAGGCGCAGACAGTCGGGCAACCAGGTGGGGCAGAACCAGGGCTCCTCCAAAGTCCCACCTGGGCCCAAACCTTCCTTTTGAAGGTGCACCCAAGGACGCTGTACCAGTTTCCCCGCAGATCCTTTCCCCCCGTTTTCCAACCGCCTTTCGTTTTTCCTCCAGGCGTGGACCCGAATAACATCCGACCGTTGGGTCTTACGCACTGTGCAAACGGGATACCATCTGCAATTTACTTCTCACCCTCGTCCCTCTTCAGGGACCCCTCTCACGAGCAATTCCTCCGTCAGAAGGTGCAGACGCTCCTCGACAAAGGAGCCATAGAGGCGGTTCCAGAGAACGAGAAGGGCAAGGGGTTTTATTCCCACTACTTTCTGATCCCCAAGGCCAAAGGAGGCCTCAGACCTATCCTCGACCTGCGGGAACTCAACAAACATATGGTGAAGTTGAAATTCCGCATGGTATCCTTGGGGACCATTATCCCATCTCTGGATCCTGGAGACTGGTACGCCGCCCTCGACATGCAGGACGCTTATTTTCATATCGCCATTTTGCCGCAACACAGACGTTTCCTTCGGTTCGTAGTCGACCGCCATCATTACCAATTTGCAGTCCTCCCCTTTGGCCTCTCCGCGGCCCAGAGGGTATTCACAAAATGCATGGCCGTCGTCGTCGCACATCTTCGGCGCAGTCGCATTCACGTGTTCCCTTACCTCGACGACTGGCTGATTCGAGGCACATCAGAGCTGCAGGTCCACAACCACGTCCACAGGATCAGTGAACTCTTTGCTACCTTGGGCCTCATTATCAACGTGGACAAGTCCACTCTGCTCACCACGCAGAGGATAGAGTTCATCGGGGCCGTTCTGGACTCCACCTTGGCCAGGGCCCTTCTGCCGTTGCCCAGGTTCCAGTCACTGTCGGCCATCATTCGGTGCCTACAGACGGCCCCCCTGACCTCTATAAGGACATGCCTAATCCTCTTAGGCCACATGGTGGCCTGCACACTTGTGACAGGTTAAGTGCGGCTCCACATGAGGCCTCTCTGGTCTTCGCTCATCGCGCAGTACCGGCCGGCCAGACATTCGCTGGACGCAGTTATCACCATCCCGCAGGAGGTATTGGATTCCCTCCGGTGGTGGCTAAACCAGTCCGTCGTGTGTGCGGGGCTCCCGTTTCATCTGCCCCAACCCTCGGTATCCCTAACAACGGATGCCTCAGACCTGGGCTGGGGGGCCCACCTCGGAACCCTGAGGACACAGGGTCTGTGGTCCCCTCAGGAAGTGGACCTCCACATCAACATACGGGAGTTGAGAGCGGTCCGTCTTGCTTGCCAAGCGTTCTCCCATCAGCTTCGAGGTCGCTGTGTCACGGTATTCACCGACAACACCACGACCATGTACTATGTCAACAAGCAGGGCGGCACGAGATCCTCTCCCCTATGTCAGGAGGCGTTGCGGCTCTGGGACTTTTGTATAACCCACTCCATTCACCTCATGGCTTCCTTCCTCCCCGGAGTACGGAACACGCTGGCAGACCGTCTGAGCAGATCCTTCCTTTCACACGAGTGGTCCCTTCGCCTGGACGTCGCCCTCTCACTCTTCCAGAGGTGGGGCTGTCCCCGGGTGGACCTCTTCGCGTCCAGAATGCCAGACATTCTGCTCCTTTCAGGGCCGGGAGCCTGGGTCGGTAGCGGACGCCTTCCTTACCCTGTGGACGGCCCACCTGTTCTACGCGTTCCCTCCGTTCCCGCTGGTCCACAAGGTCCTTCTGAAGGTGCGCAAGGACAGGGCCCTTGTGATTATGATAGCTCCAGCGTGGCCCAGGCAACATTGGTACCCCATGTTGCTGGACCTGTCCATAGCCGACCCAGTCCCACTGCCCCTTCACCTGGACCTGATCACTCAGGACCACGGCAGGCTCTGTCACCCGGACCTCCAGTCCCTGCACCTCACGGCGTGGCTCCTGCGTGGCTGACCAGGTCGGAACTACGGTGCTCTACCCCGGTACGTCAAGTACTCCTGGGCAGCAGGAAGCCTTCCACTAGAGCGACGTACTCGGCCAAGTGGAAGCATTTCTCCTGTTGGTGCACGGAAAGGGGTTTCCTCCCTGTAGAGGTTTCTATCGCCAATATTCTAGACTACATCTGGTCCCTCAAGCAGCAGGGCCTGGCGTTATCGTCCCTTCGGGTTCACCTGGCGGTTATCTCCACCTTTCCTCCGGGAGGAGATGGCCGTTGGGTTTTCTCTCACCCTACGGTGACTAGATTCCTGAAGGGACTAGAACGTCTCTACCCCCAGGTCTGACCCCCTGCCCCTACCTGGGATCTCAACCTGGTTCTGACTCGGCTCATGGGTCCTCCTTTTGAGCCAATAGCGACTTGCTCCCTGCTCTCTCTCTCTCCTGGAAGACTGCCTTTCTAGTGGCCATCACCTCAGCCAGATGGGTGTCAGAACTCTGGGCCCTCACAGTAGATCCCCCGTATACGGTCTTCCATAAAGACAAGGTGCAGGTGAGGCCGCACCCTGCCTTTCTCCCCAAGGTGGTCTCAGCCTTTCACATCAACCAGGAGATCTTCCTCCCCGTCTTTTTCTCAAAGCCTCATTCGTCACGCAGGGAGCAACAACTCCATTCGCTTGGTGTCCGTCGGCCACTCGCGTGTTATGTGGAGAGGACCAAACCGTTCCGCAAATCCCCCCAGCTCTTCGTGGCAGTAGCGGACCGAATCAAGGGGCTTCCCATTTCCTCACAGAGGATATCCTCGTGGGTAACGTCCTGTATCAGGACCTGTTATGACTTGGCTCACATCCTTACGGGCCGTGTGACTGCGCACTCTACCAGGGCGCAAGCGTCATCGCTGGCTTTCCTCGCCCGCGTGCCCATCCAGGAGATCTGTAGGGCGGCGACCTGGTCCTCCGTCCACACCTTCGCTTCCTATTACGCCCTGGTCCAGCAGTCCAGAGATGACGCAGCCTTCGGCTCTGCAGTGCTCCATGCCGCGACTTCTCACTTCGACCCCACTGCCTAGGTAAGGCTTGGGATTCACCTAACTGGAATGGATATGAGCAATCACTCGAAGAAGAAAAGACGGTTACTCACCTTGGTAACTGTTGTTCTTCGAGGTGTGTTGCTCATATCCATTCCACACCCACCCTCCTTCCCCACTGTTGGAATAGCTGGCAAGAAGGAACTGAGGAGCGGGTGGGCCGGCAGGGGTATATATCAAGCGCCATGGCGGCGCCACTCTAGGGGGCGACCTGCCGGCCCACTGGAGTTGCTAGGGTAAAAAGTTTCCGACGAACGTGCACACACGGCGCGCACACCTAACTGGAATGGATATGAGCAACACATCTCGAAGAACAACAGTTACCAAGGTGAGTAACTGTCTTTTCCTTATTAAGTTATTGTCTAGTGCTTTGCTGGTTTCATATTTGTGGGTTTTATTGCTGCATTTGGTAATCCCTTCCCTTGTTTGTAAAGATGTTCTTTTTTAAGACTCCCTTGTGTTGGAATGGAAATGTGTAAATAGCACTGTGCACGCAAGGCCATCTGAGCCTCTCCATGCTTTAATGTTAAAGGGGCCATAGCAGGACCCAGAGGAACATTTCTTGAGTTTCAGTGCTGAAGACTGAGAACTGGGAAAGACAAATTATCCAGATCCTGAAATACCACCTAGGGCATTGTGGTCCTTCCTTGTCTTTCCCCCTGCAAAAATGGTGGAGGAGGAGCCAACCTTCCCTTGAAGAGCTGGGAAGCAAGAGCAGGCCATCAGCAGGTAAGACTGAGGATGAAGGAATGGTTAGACCTTTGACATCTCCCTTTCATCATCCTTGTATTATTGTTTCTCTCCTTCCTCCCATTAAGTATAAAGCTGATTGTAGAAGTGTCACATTATATACAAATTTCAACGGCAACAGTGCAACCCAGAATTGACACCTATAGTAAGAACTCATTTACTTGATAAAACATTCTGTATGGAAAAGACACTTGAAACCAATGTAATATGCACCAGTGCAATTATACTCCTCATCTTATAGCACTCATATTAAAAAGGAATGCCAAACACACTTTCTGTAATATCAATATCATTAACCATCCAGTAAAAAGAGAAAGCTAACTTATTCAAGACATCAAGTTTATTTTGTTTCAAGATAGTTAAATACATTTCTTGATATCTTGTGTTTAAATATTTCTAAACAATGATAAAACCTTAATGAAAATCTAAAACGGGGTTCAAAACTAAATCACTACTTTAAAAGTCCGACACATATTGCTTCAGTTGTTTTGTACAATTTAAGATGCTGACTACAGACCCCCACAATCCAACAACATATCAGGTCTAGAATTGAAAATGTGTGCTTTAATAAATCTAACACCACCACTTCGGGGATTTAATATCTTTGCTCTGTCTTATCACCATTAAAAGAGTTGACAGACGCTAAACGTTTTATGGGTGATGTCCTAAGTTTTAACAGCTGTCCCATCCTGGCCTCTACCCAGTGGCTACTGAAAGCATCTGGGCTAAGAAGCTACCAGGAGCTCTGATTGGAGGATTGCCCAGCTCCACTGATTGGTCCAACTACTCTCATCTTTTTAATAAAATAATTTTAATTAAAAAATAAATTGAGAAACAGATTCAAATCAGTAAACTAAGATTCAATTAAAGGCAAATGCAAATATGGTTGGTACAGAAAGAAATAATTTCAGAACTATATAATGGGGAATGATTCTTGGAACAGTAGGACTTCAAAGAAAGATCTGAATTGTATAAACTGACAGAATCAACAAAGCAATGCTTTTGGAAAAAAGGCAAAAGCTGTGCTGGGCTGTAATAGCAACATGAAAACAATCAGGCTAATTATTCTGCTTACTCATTACTGACTATTACTCTTGCAATATTGCATTGAAGCTGAGCACCACATTTAAAAAAAAACAACAGATAAATTGGAGAGAGCTCAGAGGAGAGCATCAAACATGATACAAGGTTTGAAAAATAAGTCCAGTGAGGAATGGTTAAGAATATGGTGCATAATCAGTACAGAGAAACGAAGGCTAAGGGGAGACAACTCTATAAATACGAAAAGTGAAGCTGTACCGAGGATTCAGATAAGCTATTCTCCTTAGTCAATAAGAATAGCTAAAAATAGAGAACTTAAACTGCAGCAAGGACTATTTGGTGTAAACATTAGAAAAATCAGCTGTGGAAACATCATTATTACAGATATAGAGGGAGATCCATCTGTTGGAGATGGCTTAGGAAAAGTTCAATCAACCTTGCCCGTGCACAGGTTGCTGTCCCATTCTGCTCCAAACAGTCTACACATGCCCTATAAGGTCAGACATCACCCTCTTTTAGAGTTTGACTTCATTGGTAATGCAAATAATTACATGATCAGAACATAACACTCAGCATGAGGTTTCTCCCTAAGCAAGGCTGTTCTTAGGGTTTCCTGCAGGACCTTTGTGTCTCTGCCGCTAATTCTCTGACCAGAGATTTGTTCCCACCTCTCTGTGTTGCTGGAAGTAAAAAGCTGTATCTGCCACAATAAGTCAGCAGAAGGTACCCGGCAGCTTTATGCAGGTTTCTGTTTCCTACTATGAAGATGGATCAACACAGTCCCTGCAACTCTGTACGGGGTTGTTATGAACCCTGCTACGCTGTTATTCTGCTAAATTGCAGAAGAATAGAGTGAGGCTCTTCCAGTTCAAATGATGTTGCTTATTCCTCACCTGGTGTCATTATTTTTAGTTAATGGTATCACAGTCCTTCCCACAGCACCAACTCTACAACTTCAGGGGAGGAATATGTAGCAGGAGTTGGTGAATTCCTAAGCAACAGAGTTTTTCTTTGAGTGCTTGCTCATGTCAATTCCAATCACGGCAGCCAGAAAACTTTTTCCCTAGCAGTATCTGTTGGGTTGGCCTGGGCATTCCCTGGGGTCGCACTGTCATGGCACTCAATAAAAAGCCCTGCTGACCCACCATCCCTTTAGTTCTGTCTTACCGCCAGTGATGGTTATCTGGAACATTCATTCTCTTGCTTCGGCAAAGTTTCCCACTTTTAACAGTGAACTTTTTCCTGTTCTGCATATAGTTAGTAGTTAGTATTAATTTGTTGTCTATAGGTTTAGTTCGGGATACCACCTCTCCCCCGTTCTCTCCTGGCACCAGGGCATGCCTCGGTCCCCGGGTTTTAAAGCCTGTGAGGACTATGGCAAGTCTATGCTCAAGAGCGACCCACACACTTTGTGTTTGAAGTGTCTGGGAGAGAGTCATCTCAAGGACTGCTAGGCTGCAACCTCCACTATGGTTTTGGCTCCTGGCAGAGGAACAGAAACTCCAGAAAAAGACCTAACCC
This sequence comes from Gopherus evgoodei, assembly GCF_007399415.2. Taxonomy (NCBI): domain Eukaryota; kingdom Metazoa; phylum Chordata; order Testudines; family Testudinidae; genus Gopherus; species Gopherus evgoodei. The sequence goes on along the minus strand of NC_044322.1, from coordinate 95,172,209 downwards.
TTCTTCAGGCCAAGGCTCTGGCCAGTTGAAGCCATCCTCAGGCCAAAAACAGTTCTTCTGAAGGTGCACTTGAAGATGGCGCACCAGTATGAACACTGGATCCTCCCCACCTTACCTTCTTGTGCCGACTATCCCCTTTCTACCCTGCATGGGCCCATATTACATTGGACCGTTGGGTGCTCGGCGTGATAAAAAGGGAATACTCCCTCCAATTCTCGTTCCTCCCACCCCCGTTCCCGTCTCTCTTCAGGGACTCTTCTCTTGAGCAACTCCACATACAGGAGGTGCACTCACTCCTATCACTGGGGGCAGTGGAAGAGGTTCCTCAGGAGCTAAGGGGCAAGGGCTTCTATTCCCAATATTTCCTAATACTTAAAGCCAAGGGCAGGCTCAAGCCTATCCTAGACCTGCAAGATCTCAAAAAGTTCATGAAGAAACTGAAGTTTCATGTAGTCTCCTTGGCCTCCATCATCCCTTCCTTGGATCCAGGCGACTGGTATGCCACCCTCGACCTAAAAGATGCTTATTTTTGCAATCACTCCATCCCACAGGAGGTACCTCCATGTTTGTGCTAAACCACATTCATTACCAGTTCACAGTCCTCCCATTCAGCCTCTTAGTGGTACCTCAAGTGTTTACCAAATGTATGGAGATTGTGGCCGCTTTCCTGAGCAGGCGATAGGTACGGGTGTTTCCGTACCTCAATGGACTGGCTGATCAAGGGCCGCTCCAGAGAGCAAGTGGAGGTGCAAGTCGGGTTCATAGCAGCAACCTTCAATGAACTGGACCTCCTCCTGAACATGCAGAAATCTACTCTATCCCCAGTTCAGCGGATGGAGTTTCTAAAGTCAGTACTAGACTCGATGCAGGCCAAGGCATACCTCCTGGAATCATGGTCAGAACATAACACTCAGCATGAGGTTTCTCCCTAAGCAAGGCTGTTCTTAGGATTTCCTGCAGGACCTTTGTGTCTCTGCCGCTAATTCTCTCTGACCAGAGATTTGTTCCCACCTCTCTATGCTGCTGGAAGTAACAAGCTGTATCTGCCACAATAAGTCAGCAGAAGGTACCCGGCAGCTTTATGCAGGTTTCTGTTTCCTACTATCAAGATGGGTCAACACAGTCCCTGCAGTTCCCTGCCACAACTGCAAGGAATTGCCTGAAGCTTCTGGGACACATGGCCACTTGTACCTATGTGGTACAGCATGCCAGGCTCAGACACTGGCTGCTCCAATTGTGGCTGGCCTCAGTGTATTGTCCGGTGCAGTGTATCGTCCACCCCGTCTCGTCTGACCCTCGACTCCCTCCTGTGGTGGTGGGTGTGTGCGGGAGTTCCCTTCACCAGACCTCAGCCATCCCTCTTGTTGGTGACAGACATGTCAGCATTCGGGCGGGGTACACATCTGGGAGACCTCAGAACACAAGGTCTCTGGTCTCAGGCGGAGCACACTCACCACATCAACGTCAAAGAGCTGAGAGCGGTACGTCTGGCATGCCAAACCTTCCAAGTTCAGCTGGCAGGGAAATATGTATCAGTTATGACAGACAATACCGCAACAATGTTTTATATAAATGAACAAGGGGGTGCATGCTATTCTCCTCTTTGCCAGGAAGTCCTCTAGCTGTGGGACTTCTGTGTAGCTCATTCGATACACCTGGAAGCATTATAACTCCCCGAAGTACAGAACGAGTTGGCAGACTATCTCAGCAGGTTGTTCCACAGCCATGAGTGGTCCTTGTGCCCAGACATCACAAACTTCAACTTTCAACAGTGCGGGTTTCCTCAGATAGACTTATTTGCCACGTGGCACAACAGGAAGTACCAGCAGTTTTGTTCCTTCCTGAATCACAGCCTGGGCTCCATCACAGATGTGTTTCTCCTTCCTGGGGAGGGCCACCTCTTTTATGCGTTCCCTCCCATGCTCTTGTTCACAAGATGCTCCTCAAAGTTTGGAGGGACGAGGCCTCAGTGATATTGATAGCTTCAGCCTGGCCCTGTCAACAACATGTCTGTGGAAGCCCCAATCACCTTGCTGTTCTTCCCAGACTTGATAACACAGGATCACGGCTGTCTCCAGCACCTGAACCTCGAGTCACTGCATCTCATGGCATGGATGCTCCATGGCTGAACCTGAGGGAACTCGCTTGTTCAGATCCAGTCAGGCAAGTCCTCCTGGGCAGTAGGAAACCCTCCACCAGGGCCACCTACTTGGTCAAATGGAAGAGATTTTCATTGTGGTTGGCGCAACACCGTCCATCTCCGATGCTTATGTCCATACTCTTTATACTGGACTACCTTCTCCACCGTAAGCAACAGGGTTTCTCCATGTTGTCAATAAGGATTCACTTGGCCGCCATTTCTGCCTTCCATCCAGATGCAGAAGCTCAGTTGATCTTTGCCAACCCTATGGTCAGGCGCTTCCTGAAAAGTCTCTACAGGCTATATTGCACATCTGACAGCCAGTCCAGGCATAGAATCTCAACGTGGTCCTTTCCAGGCTAACGGGGCCACCTTTCGAACCACAGGTGACATGCTCCCTGCTGTACCTCTCATACAAGGTGGGATTTCTAGTAGCAATAACTTCAGCCAGAAGGGTGTCTGAGCTCAGGGCTTTAACATTGGAGCCTCCTTACACGAAGTTCTGTAAGGACAAGGTTCAGCTCAGTGCACATCCAGATTTCCTCCCTAAGGTTGTCTCCCAATTTCACATCAATGAGGACATCTTCCTCCCAATTTTCTATTCTAAGCTGCACTCAAGTGGCAGGGAACAGAGACTTCACTCATTGAACATTCATAGGGCATTAGCCTTTTACATTGAAAGAACGAAGCCATTCCTGAAGTCAATTCAACTGTTTGTGGCCATAGCAGACAGGACGAAGGAGCTTCCAGTCTCTTCCGAAAGGATTTCTTTGTGGATCACATCCTGGAGAGTGCTACAACTTGGCAGAAGTGCCTGCCCCTCCGCACACAGTGCACTCCACCAGGGCGTAGGCATTGTCAGCAGCGTTCCTGGCGCAGGTTCCAACCCAGGAAATATGCAGAGTGGCAATGTGGTCCTCCATGCATACTTTCACATCGCATTATGCAATCACCGAGCAGGCCAGAGACAATGCAATCTTTAGTAGAGCGGTGCGCCAATCAGTGGATATTTGAACTCTGACCCCAGCTCCAGAATTTAGGTTTGGGAATCACCTGATTGGAATTGACATTAACAAGCACTCAAAGAAGAAAAACGGTTACTCACCTTCTCATAACTGTTGTTCTTCGAGATGTGTTGCTCATGTCCATTCTAATACCCACCCACCTACCCCTCTGTCAGAGTAGCTGGCAAAAAGGAACTGAGGGGGTGGCAGGTCAGTAGAAGGGCTCTTTATTGAGCGCCATGAAGACACAACTCCAGGGGGCACCCAGGATGACCTGACAGATACTGCTAGGGGAAAAGTTTTCCAGCTGCCGTGCACTCGGCACGCACACACCTGATTGGAGTGGACAAGAACAACACATCTCGAAAAACAGCAGTTACGGGAAGGGGAGTAATCATTTTTTCCTGTTTGCGTGCAATAGCCCTAATATCAAAAAGGAATGGAAGTGAAATATAGAAAATGCTGTCTAAACTGAGATCCATTGCCAATTTCCCATGAGTCAGCAGTGTAACCAGGTGGCGTCAGCAGCAACAAGGGCCGGGTTCAATATCTAGGGGTCCCTCTTAACTATAGAAAAGAGCACCAGCTCAAGCCCCCACCCAATAATCTGGGAAAATTAAACACTAACCTGGGCACCTCCAACAGGTAATACTTCCCCTCTCAAGCACTGAGTCTGTGTATAGCAAAAAAAACCAAAAAAACTCAACCCAATCCAAACCAAAAACATCTTTTAATAAAAAGGGAAAATGAAACTAGCATTAACTTGGGAAAACACCACACCCAGAATTTCCAAGCATATGACCAAGAGCAACCTACCTCAGAGTACACTGAGCAGTGTCCTTTGCCTTAGTTTCTCACCTTGTGGCATGAAAATCTGTCCAACAAGTTTTCCTCTAACACACCACTCCCCCTACCCACTACCCCCCATTCACAGTTGCTGTCCGCGGTCACTGAGGACCCAGAGTTCAGAGGCCCATTCACCTCCCACCCCGGGGTTGGATGTGTCGAGCAACACCTCAGCTACTGCACTGCCACAACTGGCTCATAGTTCCTTCCGTTCACTCTGACACTGCTGCCAGTGGCAGCTGCTGCATCCGCCTCCCTTTGCTACTGGTATCTCTCTGCGGCAGCATCACTTTCTGAGGTTCTGCCACTTCACCAAGCTCTCAGTGATTTCAGCTGGCAGAAACCTAACTGCCATTGGGGAACCTCACTATTGGTGTAGGTTGTACAGTCGCTTTCACTGCGACACTGACCCACACCAGATGTAAGGCTCAGCACCTGACTGAAGCTCTAGTGATAAGTGAACAAAACAAGGACTCTCAACTGAGTCTAAGAGTAGGTCTACACTACCCGCCGGATCAGCGGGTAGCAGTCGATTTATCGGGGATCGATTTATCATGTGTAGTGTAGACACGATAAATCGATCCCCAATCGCTCTCCCATCGATTGCTGAACTCCAGCAGTGTGAGAGGTGGAAGCAAAGTTGACAGGGGAGTGGCAGCCATCGATCCAGCACCGCGAGGACGCGAAGTAAGTGATTTTAATTTGATCTAAGATGCAACGACTTCAGCTACGCTGTTCTCGTAGCTGAAGTTGCGTATCTTAGATCGATTCCCCTCCCAGTGTAGACCAGGCCTAAGAAACTGTGTCATTAAACAGTGTAGAGGAGAGGGTCAAATGATGTCTAGGGCCAGGTCTACACTACATGTTTAAACCGATTTTAGTAGTGTTAAACCGATTTAACCCTGCACCCGTCCACACAATGAGGCCCTTTATATCGATATAAAGGGCTCTTAAAACCGGTTTCTGTACTCCTCCCCAACGAGAGGAGTAGCGTTGAAATCGGTATTGCATGTCGGATTAGGGTTAGTGTGGCCGCAAATCGATGGTATTGGCCTCCGGGCAGTATCCCACAGTGCACCATTGTGACCATTCTGGAAAGCAATCTGAACTCGGATGCACTGGCCAGGTAGACAGGAAAAGCCCCGCGAACTTTTGAATTGCATTTCCTGTTTGCCCAGCATGGAGCTCTGATCAGCACGGGTGGCGATGCAGTCCCAAATCCAAAAAGAGCTCCAGCATGGACTGTACGGGAGATACTGGATCTGATCGCTGTATGAGGAGACAAATCTGTTCTATCAGAGCTCTGTTGCAGAAGACGAAATGCAAAAGCATTTGAAAAAAATCTCCAGGCTATGATACAGAGTCCACAGCACAATGCTGTGTGACAAGCATAACGGAAAGCCAAAGAATCAAATGGACGCTCATGGAGGAAGGGAGGGGGGACTGAGGACTCCAGCTATCCCACAGTCCCTGCAGTCTCCGAAAAGTATTTGCATTCTTGGCTGAGCTCCCAATGCCTGTAGGGTCAAACACATTGTCTGGGGTGGTTCAGGGTATATCTCATAAATTTACCCCCACTCCCCCCCGAAAGAAAAGGGGAAAAAATCGTTTCTTGACGTTTTCAATGTCACCGTATGTCTACTGCATGCTGCTAGTAGACACGGTGCTGCAGCACTGAACAGCAGCATCCTCTCCCCTCCCCTCCCCTCCCCGGTGGCAGACGGTGCAGTGCAGAAGGACTGGTAGCCATCCTTGTCATCAGCCCGTGAGTGCTCCTGGCCGGCCTCGGTGAGGTCGGCCGGGGGCGCCTGGGTAAAAATAGGAATGACTCCCGGTTATTCCCGGCAGATGGGACAGAATGGCTGGTAACTGTCCTCATCATAGCAACTGGGGGCTGAGTTCCATCAGCCCCCCCCTTCATGTCTAAAGAAAAGATTCTGTACTGCCTGGACTATCACAGCAGCGGGATGCTGGGCTCCTCTCCCCCCCACCGTTTAATATCCTGCCTAGACTATCATAGCAGCTGGAAGCTGCCTCCCCCTCATTTTATCTCACTAAAAAGTCAGTGTTTCTTATTCCTGCATTCTTTATTACTTCATCACACAAATGGGGGGACCCTGCAACGGTAGCCCAGGAGGGTTGGGGGAGGAGGGAAGCAATGGGTGGGGTTGTCGCAGGAGCACCCCCTAGAATGGCATGCAGCTCATCATTTCTGCGGGATCTGACACGGAGCGGCTGTACTCTCTGGTACACTGGTTCTCTAGTACACTTGTCCCCTATTGTAGGCAGGACTGACTATTTTTAGATACAACATAAAGGAGGGAATGACCTGGGGGGTCATTCCCATTTTTGTCTTTGTGCCCCCGACCCACCTCAGTGAAGGTCAGCCAGGAGCACCCATGACAGCAGCAGACAGTACAGAATGACTGATAACTGTCATCTCATTGCCAATTTACAATGGCACAGCAGATGGTACAGAATGACTGATAACTGTCATCTCATTGCCAATTTACAATGGCACAGCAGATGGTACAGAATGACTGGTAACCCTCTCTGCTACCTTGCAAAGTCAAATGAATGCTGCTGTGTAGCGCTGCAGTACCGCCTCTGTCAGCGGCATCCAGTACACATACAGTGACAGTGACAAAAGGCAAAATGGGCTCCATGGTTGCCATGCTATGGCATCTGCCAGGGCAATCCAGGGAAAAAGGGCATGAAATGATTATCTGCCGTTGCTTTCACAGAGGAAGGATTGAGTGACGACATTTACCCAGAATCACCCACGACAATGATTTTGCACCATCATGCATTGGGATCTCAACCTAGAATTCCAATGGGTGGGGGAGACTGTGGGAACTACAGGATAGCTCTGGGATAGCTACCCACAGTGCAATGCTCCAGAAATCGATGCTAGCCTCGGTACATGGGCGCACACCACCGAATTATTGCGCTTTGTGTGGCCGCGTGCACTCGACTTTATACAATCTGTTTTACAAAACCGGTTTATGTAAAATCGGAATAATCCTGTAGTGTAGACATACCCTAGGACTCCTTAGGCAGAGTCCACAGTACCAGATAGGAACTAGCCCTGCCATTTCTCCCCTTCACTCGGAAGCAAGTGAGGTTCAGTTTAGGGTGACCCCCCTCAATCAGGACAGGCTAAGTACAGTTCTGCTGCCCTTTACTCATACCATAAGGATAATAAAATGTCATTACCCACCCACCCCCAATACTTAAGTGATTTGAAACCCAACACCAGCCAAAAGTGATAATTTTGGCAAAGCAGCTCTAGGCAGAATAGGTGTGCCTATGTAAACATGGTCTGCTCCTGAAGTCTTTTCCATCAGTTCATTGCTAGATGTCAGGAGAAAGCTCATTCAGGCCTGGCTTACATCAGCAAGGCATCTGACAGAATCAGGACATGGGCAGTCAGATCTAATGCTCAGAGCAGGCATGAGAGGGCAGGCAGGGTCAGTTTACCAGGAGCTTGGGGTCAGGCACTAGGTTACAGAAAGCAATCAGAGAGTGAAGTCAAGGACAAGCCCGAGTCTAGGGTCTAATCACAAACAGTCTGGAGCAGAGATAGACAGGTAATCTGTGCTATTGCTCAGACAGCTCTCCTTCGTGGCTTCCTGGTTTAAGTATTGGTACAAGCTAATCAGTGGGCTCTGCAGGGCCACCACTCAGGTCGTGCTGGGCAGTACATCCTGCTGATCCCAACCTCACAGGGTCCTCCTGTGGAAGCCAAGCCTAAGCCTCCACTAGTGCTGTAGAGATGTCTGCAGCCCAGAGTCTTTATGGTCGTAGGTTCCACCCCTGCAGGTTCTTACAGCCTCAAAGTGTGGTCCAACATCACTAAACCTTTCTAGCCCAGTAATCAACACACGCTTAAAGAGAAATGGAAAAAGCTTGTATGCCAAGTAAATTCAGATAAATATATTTTAAACGGTTTAGGGTGTGCATCATGCTAAGAAGGTGAATAAAAAACAAAACCACTTTAAAGGGAGAAAAATACTAGGACAGCAATAAATACCAAACAAAAACTTGATAGGTTGAAAGCTGTCATTTAGGAGACAGATAAGCATGATAAAACAGACGTTGATGGGATAAACTTTAGGCACTGGAATGAAGAGCAGGAAGGCACACAGCCATCCTGTAACAGCAGAATAATAATTATTGAGGCCCAGGTATGCAAGTATATACACAGGAAAAAAATTTTAAGGAAAGAATACCAAAACCTGTTGCAGAGGGAGAGAGGGCATTCAACTGACACACTACTCATATTCCAAAACAAGTTCATTGCTTGAACTATCCCTACTGGCTTTATTCTGGTATCCCTCTGCCTTCCCCTTTGCATGTGATGATTTGGGTACTGACTCTTCACTTAACATGGCCTTTTCATCTTTCAGGCAACTGCTGCCAGTGGTCATGAAGCAAAATGTGCTTCAAGCTTTTTCAAAGTTTTAGCCTCAGCTGTCTTTGATCACATGGGCTAGTGGATACCAACAACAAACAGTCTATAGAAGACCCAGTGTCATTTTTGGAAAGCTTGGTGGTAGGTCTTTCAAGTAGAACTAGAGATGACTGTTAGTTATCTTGACAGGCATGTCCAGACAACATAAATGATTCCTGTCAAACTTTCCATGAATTAGGATATCAGTCCTTAGAGGCTATTGCCAACAGGATTTTCCTGTGTGGTTGTAAGAGGAAACAGGAATTCACATCTTCTGGTTATGAACAGGAGGCCATTAAAGGGAGAAAAGAGAGAGGAACTAATTCAATTGCTGGATCAAATCAGGGGTGCTTAATTAAGAGAGACAGTCACAAAGATGGTTTTATTCAACCTAGTCAGCAAGCTTGGCAGTCTATCTGGAGATTCCAGCCTTGGCAAAAAAGGAGTTTCTAGTCACTGAAAACACTGTTGCATCCTAGCTAGTGGCCGTACATAGAACTTGGATAAGTCATTCAGTCATGTGGTCAAAACTGAGGTCATAGAGAGGTGGTAGGCTCCTAGTGCATGTTCAAACCTGATAGCTCCCTTTTCAGACAAAGAGCTGTACCTGACCATGAAGCTTATGAGAACAGGAGCCAGGCCTGGATAACATTCACCAAGGCCCAAAAGAGAAAAGCTGTCTGCTTCAGTTCCTCAAATCGATGTTTCCAGGACAACTGAGTCCCAAAAATCTGGTGCAGGCAAAGATTGTAGCCATTGTGAAACCAGAAAAACTGCTGGAAGATCCTAAGGGCTGTCAACCCAGCTCTCTCCTTTGTGTTACATACAAGTTTATGGATAGATTGAGTCTGATGTGCATCAGCAAAGTTATCAAACCACAACTGCCCTTTCTTCAGGTTGGCCCAAGATCAAGTCATTTGCCTAACACAAGACATCGATGATGCCTTTGAGAAGAACAAGAAGGTTGGTGGTCTGGTGTACTTGTCAGCTGCATATGACACTGTCTGGCATGTGGCTGACTGCCATATTGCTGCCGACTATTCCTTGGAGGCCCCTGGTGTGGTTCATCATGAAAGTCGTCATGAATCTTAACTTCATCTTTCAAAATGGAGACAAAGTCAGGCAGCCCAGGCATCTTTGTAATGGATTCCTGCAAGGATCAATTCTAGCTCCTCCCCTTTTTAACATATATCATAATGACCTACCAACAACTACGGCCAAAAAGTATGTATATGCAGATGAGATCAGTCTTGCTCATGTGTGTAATGACCTAAATGATGTAAAAGCCAGGCCATGGCTACTTACCTTTCTCAGTGGAGATTTATACTAAGTAAGTCTAAGATGATGGCCACGACCTTCCATCTGAACAATCACCTGGTCAATCAACCCCTTACAGTCTATGCTGAGGATCATCCACTCCCTTGCCAGACAGTTGTCACTTACTAAGAAGTCAAACTGGACCACAGCCTAACATAATGGCCTCATCTAGAACATATAAAGAAAAAGATTGCTCACTGCACTGCCTAGATCCAGAAGCTAGCAGGAACCTCCTGGGAAGGAGAGGCAAACATTCTATGAACTTTAGTCCTGAAGCTGATATTTGCTCCAATGAAATATGGTGCAGCAATTTGGGGGCAGAAGTTGGCACCTGCATCTCGTTGATTTAGAGCTGAATACAGTCTCCATGTCATTATGTGACATCTAATTTATCTGGCTCATATAGCTCATCCAAAACTTTGACAGGATACCATCACCCTTAAAACTTCCTGCTGCATACAAGGGTGACAATGATTCTGGCAGGTGCAAATATGCAGTGTATACTTCCCACAAGAAAATCTGCCTGCCTATAGAAGAAAATACCTACACAGGCAGTTCCTGTTGACTTGCCAGGATTGCCTTTGCAACATCCTTTTATGGGAATTCTGGCAATAAGGAGGATGTTTCTCCTTAGTAAGCGTGAACCTGATGGATAATTGCCATAGGGCTATCCAGCCAGCACTCCATCGCACTGCCAGTGGCATAGACTCCCATTGATTTCAGCAGTTTTTGGATGAGGCTATCAATGAGTGAGATAGGCGGAGCTTGTGGCAGAAATTTTAAAATACCAATATTAATTCATCAAGAAAAAAAAACGATGAGTGGAAATCCTAGCACTGACACAGATCTCAATAAAGATCTTAAGTAAGTTAGTTAAAATAAGGAAGAGCTATTTGCCAAGAAGACAGAGAATGTTCAGCATTCTTTGTTGTGAAATGGAATTTAGGCTGGAAACTAGGAAGATTTCTGTTGAGTTGCTTGAAAAATCAGTGACTGCTCATGGAACTAAACTGGAAACACTGCAGAGGGTTTTTTAAATTCTTGTTTTTAAGTATAAAATTAAATTACTAAGGAAAATAAAAATTATGAAAAATCTATAAGACATAATTTAAGGTCAACATTTTCAAATCTGAGTGTCTAAAATTTGACCGCTTAATCCATACTTAGGTATCTAAATATAAATTGCCAGATTTTCAAAGGTGCTGAGCACATGCAGTGCCGATTGTCTTAAATGGGAATTTTTAGATCATTTCTGATAATCAGTTCACTTATATTTAGGTGCCTTATGTCCCAGTCCTACAAAAACATACTTGTGTAACTTTAAGACCACAAATAGTCCCTTTGTTTTAAAATTAAATATTAGGGCTGTCAAACAATTAAAAATTAATCTCAATTAATAGCATGATTAAAAAAATTAATATCGATTAATTGTGCAATTAATCACACTGTTAATAATAGAATACCATTTATTTAAATATGTTTGGATGTTTTTTACATTTTCAAATACATTGATTTCAGTTACAACACAGAATACAAACTGTACAGTGCTCACTGTATTTATTTTTATTACAAGTATTTGCACTGTAAAAAAATAGTATTTTTCAGTTCATCTAATAAAGGTACTGTAGTACAATCTCTTTATCACGAAAGTTAAACTTACAAACATAGAATTATGTACAAAAACAACTGCATTCAAAAATAAAACAATGTAAAATTTCAGAGTCTGCAAGTCCATTCAGTCCTACTTCTTGTTCAGCCAATCGCTCAGACAAGTTTGTTTACATTTGCAGGAGATAATGCTGCCTCCTTATTTACAATGTCACGTGAAAGTAAGAACAGGCATCCTCATGGCACTGTTGTAGCCGGCGTCACAAGATATTTATGTGCCAGATGCACTAAAGATTCATATGTCCCTTCATGCTTCAACCACCATTCCACGGGACATGCTGATGACAGATTCTGCTCGATAACAATCCAAAGCAGTGCGGATCGATGCATGTTCATTTTCATTATCTGAGTCAAATGCCACAAGCAGAAGGTTGATTTTCTTTTTCAGTAGTTTGGGTTCTGTAGTTTCCACATCACAGTGTTGCTCTTCTAAGACTTCTAAAAGCATGCTCCACACCTCGTCCCTCTGAGGGTACGTCTACACTACGGGATTATTCCGATTTTACATAAACCGGTTTTGTAAAACAGATTGTATAAAGTCGAGTGCACGCGGCCATACTAAGCACATTAATTCGGCGGTGTGTGTCCATGGTCCGAGGCTAGCGTCGATTTCCAGAGCACTGCACTGTGGGTAGCTATTCTGTAGCTATCCAATAGTTCCTGCAGTCTCCCCCACCCCTTGGAATTCTGGGTTGAGATCCCAGTGCCTGATAGGGCAAAAATCATTGTCGCAGGTGGTTCTGGATAAATGTCGTCAGTCATTCCTTCCTCCGGGAAAACAACGGCAGACAATCATTTCGCGCCCTTTTTCCCTGGATTGCCCTGGCAGACGCCATAGCACGGCAACCATGGAGCCCGTTCAGCTTTTTTTTTTTTCTGTCACCGTATGTGTACTGGATGCCGCTAACAGAGGCGTTACTGCAGCGCTACACAGCAGCATTCATTTGCTTTTGCATGATAGCAGAGACGGTTATCAGTCGTTCTATACCGTCTGCTGCCATTGTAAATTGGCAGTAAGATGATGGTTATCTGTCATTCTGTACTGTCTGCTACTATCATGGGTGCCCCTGGCTGAGGTCGGCTGGGGGCGCAAAGTCAAAACTGGGAATGACTCCCCGAGTCAATCTCTCCTTTATGGTTTCTAAAAATAGAGTCAGTCCTGCCTAGAATATGGGGCAAGTGTACTAGAGAACTAGTGTATCAGAGAGCACAGCTGCTCTGTGTCAGATCCCGCAGAAATGAGGAGCTACATGCCATTCACGGGGGGTGCCCCTGCAACAGCCCCACCCATTGCTTCCCTCCTCCCCCAACCTTCCTGGGCTACCGTGGCAGCGTTCCCCCCCCACCATTTGTGTCATGAAGTTATAAAGAATGCAGGAATAAGAAACAGTGACTTGTTAGTGAGATAAAATGAGGAGGAGGCAGCCCCCTGCTGCTATGACAGTCCAGGCAGGACATTAAGCGGTGTGGAGGAGAGGAGCCCAGCATCCTGCTGCTATGATAGTCCAGGCACTACAGAATCTTTTCTTTACACAGGAAAGGGAGCCCCAGTTGCTATGATGAGGACGGTTACCAGCTGTTCTGTACCATCTCCTGGGAATGACTGGGAATCATTCCTATTTTTACCCAGGCGCCCCCGGCCAGCCTCACCTGAGGCCAGCCAGGAGCACGCTCGGGCTGATGACAAGGACAGCTAGCAGTCCATCTGCACCATCTGCCACCGGGGAGGGGAAGAGGAGCAGATATTGATCTTCGCTGCCACAGCATCGTGTCTACCAGCAGCATTCAGTTGACATAGGGTGACACTGAAAGAAGTCAAGAAACGATTTCTTTCCCTTTTCTTTTACGTGGGTGGGGAGGGAATAAATTGTCGAGCTATACCCTGAACCACGCCGGACAATATGTTTGAACCTACAGGCATTGGGAGTTCAGCCAAGAATGTAAATATTTTTTGGAGACTGCTGTGGACTGTGGGATAGCTGGAGTCCTCAGTACCCCCTCCCTCCCTCCATGAGCGTCCATTTGATTCTTTGGCTTTCCGTTATGCTTGTCACGCAGCACTGTGTAGCCTGGAGATTTTTTTCAAACGCTTTGGCATTTTGTCTTCTGTAACGGAGCTCTGATAGAACAGATTTGTCTCCCCATACAGTGATCAGATCCAGTATCTCCCGTACAGTCCATGCTGGAGCTCTTTTTGGATTTGGGACTGCATCGCCACTCGTGCTGATCAGAGCTCCAAGCTGGGCAAACAGGAAATGCAATTCAAAAGTTTGTGGGGCTTTTCCTGTTTACCTGGCCACTGCATCCAAGTTCAGATTGTTGTCCAGAGCAGTCACAGTGGTGCACTGTGGGATACTGCCCAGAGGCCAATACCGTCGATTTGCGGCCACACTAACCCTAATCTGATATGGTAATACTGATTTTAGCGCTACTCTTCTCGTTGGGGAGGAGTACAGAAACCGATTTAAAGAGTCCTTTATATCAATATAAAGGGCCTCATAGTGTGGACGGGTACAGCGTTAAATCAGTTTAACGCTGCTAAAATTGGTTTAAACGCATAGTGTAGACCAGGCCTCAGATTTTGGAAGGCACTTCAGATTCTTCAACCTTGGATCAAGTGCTGTAGCTATCTTTAGAAATCTCACATTGATACCTTCTTTGTGTTTTGTCAAATCTGCAGTGAAAGTGTTCTTAAAACGAACAACATGTCCTGGGTATTTTTTTGCAATTAGCTCATGCTCCAAAACATCTATTAGTCTATAAGGTGCCACAGGATTCTTTGCTGCTTTTACATGTCCTGGGTAATCATCTGAGACTGCTGTAACATGAAATATATGGCAGAAAGCGGGTAAAACAGAAGAGGAGACAAACAATTCTCCCCCAAGAAGTTCAGTCACAAATGTAATTAACACATTAATTTTGAACGAGCATCACCAGCATGGAAGCATGTCCTCTGGAATGGTGGCCGAAGCATGATGGGACATACAAATGTTTAGCATATCTGACACAAATACTTTGCAATGCCAGCTACAAAAGTGCCATTCAAACACCAGTTCTCACTTTCTGGTGACATTATAAATAAGAAGAGGGCAGCATTAATTGCTGTAAATGTAAACAAACTTATTTGTCTTAGCAATTGGCTGAAAAAGTAATAGGACTGACTGGACTTGTAGGCTCTGAAGTTTTACATTGTTTTGTTTTTTAATGTAGTTATGTAACAAAAAAATCTACACTTGTAATTTGCACTTTCATGACAAAGAGATTTCACTACAGTACTTGTAGGTGGTGAATTGAAAAATACTATTTCTTTTGTTGATCATTTTTAGAGTGCAAATATTTGTAATAAAAAAATACTATATACTTTGATTTCAAGTACAACCCAGAATGAAATATATATGAAAATGTAGAAAAACATCCAAAGTATTTAATACATTTCAATTGGTATTCTGTTTTTAACAGTGCAATTAAAACTGCAATTAGTCGCAATTCATTTTTTTAATCACGATTAATATTTTTTAGTTAATCGCGTGAGTTAACTGCGATTAATCAACAGTCCTATTAAATATATAAGTTAGTCATTATAGGATCATGGCCTGAATAAGGATTTATAAGCCAAATTTTAGGCACTCATGACTGAAAACATTTTCCCTGAGGAATACTTTTAGAAAATATTTGCAAGATGATTTAGAATTTAAGGTAAGGTTTTATCCCTTTGTGAAAATCATACTTTCTATGAAATGTTCATAAGAGAGCATTTCTGTGTCATCTGTTGATGAATATTGAATTATTTGCCCAATGGGTATCTCTGTCTTCTGATAAATATTCTGAAATTTTTCTTCTGAATTAGTGACAAATATAAACATAAGAATTAGCTCAGCTAAACTGAATCACTCCTCTTCATCTGACTATGCCTTTAGGCAGAGAAATATGGTTGCTTTATTAGTGATATGGGAAGACTTGACATAAGTAATTGTTTTTGTTAGTTCATTAAATTCATCAATAAGTTTACTATGTACAATTTCATACTTTTGATTTGAGTAATAAGAGGAAAGAAAGTTACAGACCCAACATTTCTCCTGTGTCTGGGGCTGGGAACATCTACTTTCTTTACAAACATACTTTGGTATGTGTCATAAGCAATCTAAGGCCTAATTTGTTTGAAAAATTCATGGGCATAAAAAAGTACTTACTTTTGTGCAATAAAAGTAGGATCAAAGAATTCAGATGTAATTCTGTTCGCATACAGGGAGCAACCAGTCATAGAGCACAACCCTAAAATGCACCAGATAAATAAATCATTCAATGGAATCAGTATAATAATTATGGGCCTGATCCTACTGCCAGTGAAGCCATTAGGAGTTGTGCCACTGATTTCTGTGGGAGTAGGATGAGGTCTTATGTGATTTCAAATATATATTTAAAGTTAGAATTGCATATTTACCAGAAAGTATGAAAATCATCCCAGCTACACAAGCGACTTTAGCTTTAGTCTGATCTGAGCCTCCAACTTTCGTACACTTCATCCCAACCAGTGCAAATATGGAGCCAAAGAATCCAAGACTGACAGCAGCAATCATGAGTCCTCTGCAGGCTTGGATATAACCTGTAATCACAATGTGTAATTCTGATATTAGACTAGCATTAACTAATGGTTTTCATTGTAGTCCCTTTGGTTGACTCTGCCCATGGTTGCACAGGAATAACTGCAAGCAGAATTATGGCTTTTCTTGTGATTTAATCTCATTTTTTAGCATGGCCATACAGAGTACTGCATACCACCTGCAAGATGATCAGTCCCTTCATCTTAATTAAAGTTTGATCCCAATCCCGTTGAAATTAAAGGAAATACTCCCATTGAGTGCAATGGGCTTTGGATCAGGCACTAAGGCCCAGATCCACCAAGGTATTTAGGTTCCTAACTTCTACTGATTTCACTGGAAATTAGGAGCCTAGCTACCTGTGAGAAGCTGGGCCAAAGATCCTGATTTAGCGAAATATTGAAGTACGCGCCTAACTTTATGCACATGAGTATTGATTTCAGTGGAACTACTTGTATGCTTTAAGTTAGGCATATGCTTAAGTACTTTGCTGAATGACGGACTTTCTTCAGTGGCACTTGAGAACACCCAGTACCTCAGAGAGGTAATGCCCTTAAACAGGATAAACTGAGTACTATTTTCTACCAACAAATGGGACTGTCCCTATAAAAATGGGACATCTGGTCACCCTAATTATAGTTGAAGTATTGTGATAAACAGTACTGTAGTTATTGGTGGGGCAATGCAATATTGTATAATTAAATAATCACCCTAAGAGATTATTCCTTATAACATATTATGGTTTTCATTTTAAATGAATATATACTTGCATTAGTTTTATTTATTAATTTCATCTTGATACCAGGGGGGTGAGGGTGTGTGAGAGAAACATTTCTGGTTATATTACTATTCAAACATGCTATACTTTACCCATTCCCTCACAGCCTTAATGGATTACTTAATGATAGATATCAAATAAACTGGAAACCTGTGTAAAAGTACATAATTAATGGAGCGTGCATTCATCAAAATATTTTAAAATATTGATTAGAGCTCCATGTAAAAAGTAATACACACGAAGCCATTTGCAGTGTACACCAAGTTTTATTGATCCTACAGAACTCCGGAACTATCCTATGTATTCTTGAACACCAGCTAATGGCATTTTATCTATGAACTATTTATGTATATTACACATGAAAAAGCTATATTAAAAGAACATTAGTAAGACTGCAAAGTCACACACTCAAAAGTTAAGAAATGGCAGAAATTAAGTTGCCAGGGAAACCTTAATTGGGCTTTCTTGTGTGTATGCATTATGACACAGTCTTTAATTATGTGATCACATATTTTTTTCACAAGACCCTGCCTCCTTTGGTGCACAGGAGAGACAATGCTCATTTAATGAACTATTAAATACTTTATTTTGTCCTCATTGTTCAGTGTGTGGCTCCTGGCCTTATTTACTGCACACTTTTCAAATCCTTCTCTGAAAACAGAATTATTAATTTCCTTCATAGGGTTTTCTATGGTGATCATCACTATAGTATCTGAGCACTTCACAAACAATGGATTTACTTGCACAACACTGCTGTGAGATGGGGGGATGTTATTAATCCATTTTACAGCTGGAGAACTGAGGCACAGTGAGATTAATAATAAAAATATCCTCTAATTTTTGGTGCTGAATTTGAGACACGTAGGCCCTGATTTTTCAGAGTACATAGCATTTATATAGCACTCAGTATGTTCAAAGCATAACTCCCATTGACTTCAGTTGCATCTGTGAGTCCTTAGCCCTTCTGCTAATCAGACCCTGACTTACTTAGCATTATATAGGAACTGTATGACCGTCAGAGATAAAATCCAATTCTCTAGAGTAGCACGCAACTGCCTTGATAGGGTTGACAACCCTCCAGGATTGTCCTGGAGTCTCCAGAAATTAAAGATTAATCTTTAATTAAAGTTTATGTCATCTGAGAAAACCTCTAGGAATACATCCAACCAAAACTGACAACTCTACTTGACTATGACATCATCTTTTTTCTTCTGAAGTCCACTGACTAACTCGCTACAGACTTTCCAACTTCTGAAATAAATGAGGTGAGGTCCTCGAGACAACAGCCTCTTTCAATATACTACTATGATTCAGCCCCAGAATAGAGTAGAAAAAATAGTATGTGATCATGCCATTAAAGATCAGGTAATCAGACATCATAATGCATATGCACAAAGGGGCCAAGTTGAGGTTGTATAGACAACTTTACTTCTGATATTTCCTATCTTAATAATGTAGTTTTAAGGCAATTAAAAAAAAGTAAACTGAAAAAACAAATTCCATCATGTGGTATCATATTGACATGTACATGGATCATTAGCAGGGTTGGAACCTTTAGATCCACTGCACAGATCTCTGCCTCTTGAGTTAATGGCATGAACAGTAGCAGTAGGGAGTTGTCCTTCTCTAATCAGCCCAGCAGTAGAAAGGGCTGGTATACCTTGCCAGTAGGTTTCACATCTATTTGTTGACAGCAGAGGAATGGTGAGATTCAAGAATCTCGGATTCCATTCCAGACTTTGGAGGGGAGTGTGCTTTAGTAGACACAGACTCTTCTGCCCATTCCTCTCAAGTATTGATTAGCACCTTCTATTCCTTCTCTCCAAACTGTCTGTGTCCCAGTTCTGTCTCTACCATACTAGCAACTCCTCATTCCAATCCCATTCTCCTCACCTAGCCAGTCCCAATCTTCACTCCTGAGGTTTTAGATCTCAGTCCCAGTCTCTTTGCCCAGCAAGTCCTAGTCTCATTCCTCTGGATTCCCCACCTCAGTTTGCTTCCTCCAGTCTTGGGCTCCCCCTCTGCTCCTACTCCCAACCTCCTTGCCCAGCCATTTCCGATCCCTCCCACACTCCACCTCTGATTCCTTGTTCCCAGTGTCCTTGCCCAGCCAGTCCCCGTTCCCTCCCCACCCCCAATCTCTCTGTTTCTCTCCCCACCTAGTCTCCAGTTACCCCATCCCAGTGTCACAATAAAATTGCCCCCGCCCAATGGGGTCCCCTGGGTGAGCACCAGCATTGTATATTGCTAACGCTTTGAGACACACTGGAAAGGATTTCAGGAAGGGTTGAAGGTGTGAGTGTGGAGTGAAAAATTCCTTTGCAGGTTGCGAGAGGCTGAAGGGGGAGGAAGGGAGAAGGAAACAGGTTAACTCAACGCTCCAGTTAGTCCAAAGATAAGAAGCTGATTCCGGCTGCCCAAGGCCAATGCACACAAACAGAGTCTCTGATGCTGAAAAGCCGAAAGCTCGTATCTCAACCCCAACCAGTCGTAAATAAAATAAAAAATTAAGCTGAACCAAACCACAGGAGCTGCAAAGCTAGTAAAACTGAAAAAGTCAGCAAGTCTCATGTCTCCGAAGCCGGTGTGTTTTGGGAAAGTTGAGGAAGCCATGAAAAGCCAATTGGGACTGGTACAAAAAGCATGGGGGACTGGGGTCCTGGGATAAAATGCCCCTGAAAAAACCCAGGCCCTAAAGCCCTCCCAGAAGCTAAAGCAACTTGAAAATCAACAGCGGACCTTGAACGGCCTGTGCATAGAACAGAACTCTCGTCCACCTTTCCCCCTCTTCTTCTTACATTACACCTGAGCTTGGCCAGCGTTGTGTTGTGCGTGTGTGAGTATGAAAGAGGGTGAGGGCTTGGGCACTAACGCTTTCTTCCTTCCTTTGAAAGTGACGTGGGAAGAACCCAGCACTCACCGCTGTTATTTAATTAATAAAGCTTTAAAATTAGTCACTTGGTGTGCGCCTTCATCTCCTCTCCTAACAATCCTGCGGCCTCAGCCTGATCACCAGGCAGATTGGTAACAAAAATCTGTCACACCAGCCCATGTTCCTTGTCTCTACTGGCTCTCAGTCTCAGTCTCACATTCTGGGCTTCTCATCCAGTCTCAGAGCTCTTGCCTCCTGTGGCTCTTTGCTCAGCCAGGCCCAGTTGTCCCCCCTGCACCTGGGCTCCTCCTCATATCTATTACTCCGTCTTTCCTCCCCACCTCCATTCCCAGTCTGAAACACCCTCCCCTGCTAGTCCCAGTCTCCCTCCGTGGCTTCTCTGCTGAACTCAGTCTCTTCTGTAACACTGCCTCCCTATTTCCTTGTCTCTTTGACCAGACAGCACCAGTCTGTTTCCCTCTTTCCCTTCCCTGGCAGCCTCCAATCCCAGTATCTCTCTCACCCCCTCCAGGCTCAATGTCACAATCTACTCCACCAGCCCTCCTGCACTACCCCCAACCCCAGCTTGTTATTGTCTCCTCCGCCAGAGGCACTGACTCCAGAGTTCCTGGTGCGTACTCGACCCCTGTTCCACCCAAGTCTCTGCCCACACTCCATTTTTTCCTCCAAGTCCCCATCCCCACCCCACCTCTTCCTAGCCCCACTCTGCCCTTGCCCTGCCTCTTCCTGCCACCTCCCCTTCCTGCCCCTGCTCCTCGCCCCTCACCCTAGTATCTCCTGCATGCTGCTGAACAGGTGATCACAGATGGTGGGAGGCACTGGGAGGGATGGGGAAGAGTTGATCAGCAGGGTCCACTGATGGGTGGGAGAGCTGGAGGGGAGGAGGAGGAACTGATCCGTGGGGCTGAAAATGGGTGCTGAGCACCGACTATTGGAGCACCCATGGAGTCGGCACCCAGGCTTTCTGCATTTAAGTCAGGTGGCTTCCTTCTGCAGTGTGCCTGAGCACCAACAGGGTGGTCACTGAAAGCACAGGAGAGAATTTCCCTGTTCTCAGTTCTAGTGTCTGGCCCTACCCTGGCCCCGAGCAGCCAAAAGCAGGGAAAGTCTGGCTTTGCCCCTGTAGCCTTAGGATGGAGGGAACGTGCTCTGTAGGACTAAGCCAGTCAGCACTAGCTTAGGAGCTGTGAGATGCTTGAGCGTGATCAGTGAGGGAAGAGTTTTCAGCGATTTTTACTTACTAAACTCTAAGAAGTCTCAACTGAGCATGTGTGAACTATGATTTTTTTCAGTCACAGCGTGGGCTCATTTTTACAGGAATAACAAGATGTACATCCCTGAAACAAAGGCCACTCCCCTCCCACCTTTCAAAACTGTGCTCCAAAGCATGGCAGTACTAAAACTTCTTACCGAAAAAATTCCCAGAATTTTTTTAATGTTGCAAATCAATGTACTTTTCCTTAGCCTCATTCTAAGAAATATTTGAATTGTTCTGGCTGAAATTCCTTCCCACCCCCTTTTAGCTCCTTCACCCTCCAAAAAAGGTAGCTTGAGGTAGACACCTGGCATGGATTTTAACTCAAACAGTTAAAATTTGGCAAAATAATAACTGAAAACAGGATTTTATAATTGGAACTGCCAGGCAAATAAATGGTGCTACCAGCCCTGCCTATAATATAGTTATCTCTTATTTATATAGCACTCCTGTGACAAATGTCTGCTGAAGGAAAACAGTATTAATCTGAATAAATTTGAACTATTTACAAACATCCAATATATAAGTCATGTATACACATGTATAAATGTGGCAAAGTAAATACAGGGAAAAAAAGTGCGTAAAAAAAACATGCAAGACATCTTAGCTTGCTACCAAAGTTGTTACACTAACATTACTGTAAAATAGCTGTGAGCTGGAAAAGTATTCTGGATACTCGCATATAGTTTTCTAGTTTGCTTCTGGAATTCCTATGTGCAGCACATGTTGCATTTTAAGATGAAGCAGAGGTGTGTTTTTTTAAAGTAAGGTCTATATTCCCCCCTTCCCCTAGCTGCAGAAAAGCAGCAGACAC
Organism: Gopherus evgoodei; assembly: GCF_007399415.2. NCBI lineage: Eukaryota > Metazoa > Chordata > Testudines > Testudinidae > Gopherus > Gopherus evgoodei. The sequence goes on along the minus strand of NC_044322.1, from coordinate 95,150,443 downwards.
AAAAAAAGTGGACAGAAGACCAAAGAGATATTCTCCTCTGGGGACAGAGTTAATGGCCACCCAGAGAGGACAAGAGATGTTCCCTGAAACTTTTTAGAGCCTGAGGTCCCAGTTCTGCAGATCCTGTAGGATGTTCTGAGAGAACCCCTCTGTAGAGCCCTGCAAATCTGTGGCTATCAATGGAGCATTTTTGCAGATCAGATGCAGATACAAATTTTATATCCACGCAGGGCTCTACCCCTTTGTTATGCACCCCAGACCCACCCTCCTGCAACACAGCTCACCCAGGAGTCAGAATGCCATTGTCTCTCATCTCTCCATCTGCTCCACATGCACATATTTGGCTCAAAGTAACTATGGAAGGTGTTTAGTATTGATAGGGTTCATCAGCAAAATGTAGGTAAAGCTAAGCATGCAATCAAATTCCCACAAACTGTTCTATTGAGCCTTAGAGGAGAAATTCTTCCAATATGATTTGTGCTAAACAACTATTGAATAGATCATAGGATCACCGCCAAATGTTTAGGGTTGTTCCCAAAACCCAGAAAGAAGTTAGTGACCAAAAGTTATGAGAACAAACCAAAATATTTGGGTATGCTAACAGTGAGTAATTTGAATGATTTTCTTGACTGCACCAGCACATATTGTAAAAGGCTTGCCCACTTGTGGGAGGGTTTATGTAGTAAAAGTCACATATACTTGACCTGGATAGAGTGAAATGTTAGTAGTAGTAGACTACCAGGAGAAAAGGAGAATGACAGTCTAAAATTGTTTCAATTCCTATTCCACTGATAATTAACCTCCTGTTTTTATGCCAAATCCTGCACTCTTATTCACTCTTTCCTCAGGCAAAGCTGACAATTATGTCAGTAGGAGTGAAGTTTTAACAGGAACTTCAAAATTTGGTCCTCTAAAAAAAAATACCTAAGTATGTACATATGTAGCTAATAAGCTGCTTCATTTTTAACTGTAGCAATATAAATATTCATAACCTCTCATCATCTTATTTTCCTTGTTTTGGAAATGTGTTTGTGGTAACACCATTTAGGTAAAGCAGTAGATGAAAACTGGCCAAGGAAGCTATTATTTTTGACAGGTCCAATTTACTGCCACTGTTAGTTGCTAATTAAACACATTAAGGTGCTGAAGCATGAATTTATTTACCCAGAGGTACTCTAAAGCTTAATTTATGGCTAAATCTCCTAGGAGAAATGTTAAACATTTACCAACAATAACTAGCCTATGCAAAAAACAACATGGCTGAGATTCATTCCTTGGTAAAGGTCAAAGCACATTTTGGAAATAGAGGGTAGTGAGACTGGAAGAAATAGTTAACTCACCCAAACAGGAAACAGTTTCAATTAGTAGAAATACCATGACTTGGAATATCACTGGAATCTGTTGCCCAAAAGTTCTCAGTTTTGCAGGCCAACTAGACTCAGCTCAATGCAGCTCACCAAAGAAATCATACAATTAGGGTGTTTTTAATGCAGAATTAAGAAATTAAAATGTTGACAATGTAAATAAAACAAGGGAGACAGGGAGAAGATTCCATGAGTTCCACTAGGGACCTCACTATACAGCTCGAATTTACCTGGGAGTTATCTAGTTACTATGGTGCCGGGCAATACAGAAAACTGCAAAGCGTGTAGATAGCTGCAGAAGATTTGTTAGAGATTGACTTGGAAATGAGAACCAGGGTAATGATATTTTTATCTAGTCCAACTTCTGCTTGCTTGGACCAGAGTTAAATCTATTGCACACAAATATGTTTGGTTACAGCAGTGACACATTTTTTGCTTTGTTGATTTTTTCTTAGACACAAACTAGCTAATAAGAACATGACATTGCTCAATACAATTTAGAAAGGCCAAACAAGTCAAAGGGGGATTGCTAAGGGGTACTTCTTCAGTATCTTCTAGTGAAGACCAGAACCCCGCTGTTTCCACACACATATTGCCACCACTAATTATTTGGCACTGGTGTATCATTATATGCATCTGTTGGGCATCCAGATAAACAACAGCCAAACAGACTAAAAGTGACACATTTTAAATAGAGTAGGAAAAAATAGTTATTAGGAGCATCTAACGTGTTTTCACCACATTGTGCATGTTCAGCAACATTCCAATAGAAAACTATTTCAGGGTGGTTGTTTTTTTTTTTTTTTTTTTTAACAAATAGGTTTTGTCTCACATTCCAAAGAATCTGGTTAGGTAATGATCTTTAGTGTCTCATTGTCATCATGTGTGACAAAAAGTTATGTGGAGCTCCCACATCTATTAATGGAAAAATGTATAATGCTCTGGGGATGGGTGCTTTCAATAAATAAAATAAATACTTGCTACGCTATCAATAAGACTACATCATGGGAAACAGTGAGATTGCTTTATAGATATTGCACAGATTCCCTTTTCAAAACACACACCCATAGCATTTGTGGTTCAATACAGGTTTCTAAGCTATAACGCCCCTTTTATTTCATAAGTACATATTTGTTCAGCTATTATTTTAACGAGTCATTTGATCCCCTGGTGTGGAATGCTGTACATGATATGCTGATGTTGTTTGGTTGTTTTATTGTTGTTTATGTCTGTGATCAGCAGCACAGAAAATTAAAAGGGTGGTAAATTAAGGGCCTGTTTGTGCCTTCCTTACTCAGGCAATCCTCCACCCTACATGATGATTTTGCCTGTGTAAGAAATGTCAGATTGGGCCCTTAAACACGCTGGGCTATATTGTGCCCATTATACATAGGGCCAACCAGAGGCATTATAGAGCTGCATTGGCTCAAAGGAAAGCAAAGGTGTTCTTCCCAGGCTCCCCCACACCCTAATCTCTTCTTTACACACACACACACACACACACACACACACACACATATATATATATATATATATACACACACACACACACACAGACTGTTAGTGCAGGGGGAGCATGGACACGGCTACCCACCTTCATGGAGAGTGCAGCACATTCTCTCTGCCTGGGGCTGGGTAGCCCTGCTTGCTAGAGCCTGGCAATGGGGATGGAGCAATTGATCCACCTCCTTTCTTCCTCACTCCCTCATGCTTCCCTACCCAGGGGAATAGGGAGGATGCAGTTCCGACATTGCCTTGATCATAGGAACTGGAATTCAGCTTAGTCCTAGGAAGGCCATGCCGGGGGAGATGGGGGAAAGCTCTCCTTGGCAGATTCTCCAGCCTCCTACAGAAGGGGAATGTGGGCATAGGTTTGGCTACTGCATCCGTTGCTACTCAGATCCACCTGCCAAACCTCAGCTTCTCCTCAGTCATGCCACATCCTGCCCTAGCTTTGAGGGACGATGCCATTCCTAACACTCCATGTCATTCACTCATGTTGTGTCCTGGATTTGGCCCTATATTGTTTATTATTAGAGGTATTGACTGCATTCCTGCTGTCCTCTAAGTTATTAATTTTGTCATGGCAACCAGATCAAGCCCTGTAAGTTTTTCCTTTCAAACTAGTTTGTGCCCAAGTGAACTGTAGCTACATAATAAAAACTAAACATTCAGCTGCAGATCAGTTAACTTGAACTACGCTTGCTAGGGAGAGTGAAGCAAACTACCAGATAGTCCATATCTTCTTGATCTTGTATTTTAAAATGTTTCTTTCTGTCCTATCTTTTCTTCTCTTTGGAATTCTGTTTGATCAAATATTCCTGATCCCAAAAGCTTTATTGTTTATTGTACATCCCTTAATAAAAAATAAGCCTGGAACTAAATACCCAGTTAAGAAGAAGATTTAGTAATCTTTAGGGCTGTCAATTAATTGCAGTTAACTCATTGAATTAACTGAAAAAAGTTAATTGCGGTTAAAAAATGAATCATGATTAATTGGAGTTTTAATCACACTGTTAAACAATAGAATGCCAATTGGAATTTATTAAATATTTTTGGATGTTTTCTACATTTTCAAATATATTGATTTCAATTACAACACAGAAAACAAAGTGTACAGTGCTCACTTTATTATTATTATTACAAATATTTGCACTGTAGCACTGTAAAAATGATAAAAGAAATAGTATTTTTCAATTCACCACATACAAGTACTGAAGTGTGATCTCTTTATCATGAAAGTGCAATTTACAAAAGTTTGTTACATAACTGCACTCAAAAACAAAAACAATGGAAACCTTTAGAGCCTACCGATCTGCTCAGTCCTATTACTTGTTCAGCCAATTGCTAAGAGAAACAAGTTTGTTTACATTTACAGGAGATAATACTGCCCACTTCTTATTTACAATGTCACCTGAAGTGAGACCAGATGTTCCCATGGCACTTTTGTAACTGGCATTGCAAGGTATTTACACACCAGATGTGCTAAACATTTGCATGCCCCTTCATACTTTGGCCACCATTCCAGAGGACATGCTTCCATGCTGATGATGCTCATTAAAGAAATAACGTGTTAATTAAATTTGTGATTGAACTCCTTGAGGGGAGAATTGTATGTCTCCTGTTCTCTTTTACATGCATTCTGCTATATATTTCATGTTATAGCAGTCTCAGACGATGACCCAGCACATTGTTCATTTTAAGAACACTTTCACTGCAGATTTGACAAAATGCAAAGCAGATACCAATCTGAGATTTTTAAAGATAGCTACAGCACTCAACCCAGGGTTTAAGAATCTGAAATGCCTTTCAAAATCTGAGACGGATGAGGTGTGGAGCATGCTTTCAGAAGTCTTAAAAGAGCAACACTCCAATGTGGAAACTACAGAACCCGAACCACCAAAGAAGAAGATCAACCTTCTGCTGGTGGAATCTGACTCAGATGATGAAAATAAACATGTGTCAGTCCATACTTCTTTGGATCGTTATCGAGCAGACTCTGTCATCAGCATGTCCCCTGGAATGGTGGTTGAAACATGAAGGGACATATGAATCTTTAGTGCATCTGGCATGTAAATATCTTGTGGCATGGGCTACAACAGTGCCACGAGAATGCCTGTTCTCACTTTCAGGTGACATTGTAAACAAGAAGCGGACAGCATTATTTCCTGCAAATGTAAACAAACATATGTCTGAGCGATTGGTTGAACAAGAAGTAAGACTGAGTGGGCTTGTAGGCTCTAAAGCTTTACATTGTTTTATTTTTGAATGCAGTTTTTTTTTTACGTAATTCTATATTTGTAAGTTCAGCTTTCATGATAAAGAGATTCCACTACAGTACTTGCATTAGGTGAATTAAAAAAAAGGTTTTTACGATGCAAATAGTTTTAATAAAAATAAATCTAAAGTGAGCATTGTACACCTTGTATTCTGTATTGTAATTGAAATCAATATATTTGAAAATGTAGAAAACATCCACAAATATTCAAATGAATGGTATTCTATTAACAGAGTGAGTAATCTTTTAATTGTGTGATTAATCACGATTGATTTTTTTAATCACATGACAGCCCTAGGAATTTTGAAAGATGGCCGAATAGCTGCAGCCTTTTAATATGATCCTCCAACTGACTCCAATGAGGAGGATTGCAGCACCAGTGCCGCCTTATTGAAGTCAGTGAACCATATCCACACCTGATGTAATTTTTCATGGCATCATTTGAATCAAGGGAGCCAAGACAAATTACAGTATCTGAGGATCTGGCCCTCTGACGCTACACAGGTGCCGTGGTCTGCTCCCATGGAACAAGTGGCAGGATTTGGGTGTGAACTCCTCTATTTGTCCATAAATGAGGAACAGCATAAGCAAGAGTAGTTCAAGGTGACCTACATTAACCTGGCACTGTATCTCTGATCAGCTCTAGCGGGACCTTTTATAGGAGAGATAAGTTAAAGGTTTTATATCTCATTATTAATCCCCAATAGCCATTCAGCTCCCAATCATTTTTAAAAGGCAGTTTCCACATCAGAACTATTATTGCCCTCTCTTATAGATACGTGACAAAAGGGGGCGTGCTAATATACCAAATATTGTAGATCCTGATTTGTTTTACAGAAATGATTATGCCTGTTTTAACACCTTCTGCCTAGATATATATTTTGAATATCAGCAGGTTATCTCAGAGGTTATCTGTACTGTTGGTGGGATATATTGTAGGACCATTGCACTGTGATAATAATCATGTCATTAGAACTTTAGAAATTGCCTAAATTTCCTTCATCATTTTCAACCCTTCAAATAAAAAGTTGAGCAACAGTTAAATATAACAGGCAGTAGATTAAGCACTGAAACAAGTAACATAGCAAGCAACATATTGTCTATACAGTTTACTCAAAATGGTGTAAAGGTTTTTTAAGAAAAATCCTTCCTGCCTAACAAGTATATATGATTCCTCTTAAATTACACAAAAGTAGATATTTGCAGCAATAAAATAATATTTAGCTTTAAACACTGTATTAAAATTGAAAGTTTTGATTCTGTATTGACGATCCCTTCGGAACTAAGCAATGTATATTTGTGCCTACCTATCTGTTGCAAACTTTAAAACTACTATATATCAATTAAGTAATTACATCTGAGTTAATAATCACTTAGTAAAAAGGTAAAGAACATTAATGACAGAAGAATTACATTCTTCCCCTCCAATCACTGCAAAAAATAAAGGAAATTATTGCAATAGCTTAAAAACAAATGAGAATAGAAATAATAGCTTCCATTCTTTTCTTATCAACTCCAGATGCACTGTTGAGCTTCCAAGTGGAAAATAAATAATTCTTGATAATACGAGAAAGCAGGATGTAGAATTATATTGATGTAAACTGTATCTAGTGAAATATCTTTCTGTTAATTTAAAAAAAGTTGCCCAAGGAAAGTTATAAGTTCATCAAGTAATATTTAAAATTTGCATTTAAGATCTGATTTTCAGCAAAATAAAAATAGAAGGGAAACAATTCATGCTGGGGGCTATTTTAAAAAATGTTCCCGTGGGTGTATTTAAAACATGCTTCCCTACTGCCCTGGGAAACAAGCGCATTCTTTATGGTTGATAAACAGGTATTTTTACATGCAGTGTTTGAAACTATATTTTATTCAACTGTAAAAAGGCCAGGATTGTTTCTCTCTGTATAGGTATTATGTTGATGCATTGATGTGAAATATAGATTATGCTAATATACCAAGCAAAAGAATGCTTCCGATGACAGGTAAGTAAGACTAGTTGAATAGCTAAAAACAGAGTTTAACTGCACCAAATAGAAATTAAACTGCTGAGAATTTTCTGAGAAATCCCTCCATTAACCATGGCTGCTACTGTCATCCCCCCAAACTCTCCAATTCAGAAGGTGAAGAGGCCAAAATATGATTTCTGAAAAGGTTTCTTCTGGTCTTTTTCATTGTTATAAAGAGCACTCTCCCGACCCCAGCAAACAAACCCTCATAATCTCTCCCACCAAATAATTAACCTCTTGCCTCCCGAGCTGTAGCAGATCACTAGAAAGACTGGCTAGAGGGCATCACCCCAATGCCAGCTCTTCTCATCTGGGACCCCTCTAAGAGGCCTCGCCAGCTGTGTTGCAGCAGGCCCGTTGCTCTGGGGATGTGTGTATATAGTGCTCCATCAATGAGCCTAGCTCCTTCTCGCTGGAGGCCAGCAGCTCAGGGGGGCTGCTTATTAGCCAGGGGGGCTCTGGGCGCCTACCCCAGCCCAGTGGCTGGCAGGCAGGCGGACAGACAGACAGACACAGAGAAGCAAAGAGGTATAAGAAGCCCCAGCAGGGGTGGTGCAGACCGTCCAGTGCCAGCATGGAGGGGAAGTCCTTGCAGTTGGACACGCCGGTGGAGTCGGTCACGCAGGTCTTCCAGAGGTTGGCCCAGAAGGTGGCGGTGGTGATGACGGTGCCGTCGATGGAGGAGACCTTCCAGTAGTCAGTGGGCAGCGTGGAGGAGACCAGCACCCAGCCCGAGATGGCCAGCAGGAAGGCGATGATCTCCGCAGCCAGGCTGGCCATGGGGGATGCTGAGCGAGCGGAGCCCGGGGCGCCGGCGGCAGGAGGAGGCGGAGGGAAGCGGTCCTGGAGCAGCAGGCGCCCGCTGGAGGAACTGCACAGAGCACCTGGCCCGGCAGCCGCCCGCTTTGCAGCCGAATCAGCAGAGGGAGCTGCAGCCCCAGAGACCCCACCCCTGCAGCCCGCGGAGCATCCTCCCCCTGCCTGCGAAATCCTACCCGGGGGGACTCTGCTAACCCGTGGGGAGACTAGCCACTTCCTCCTGCGGCGCCGGGAGAGCCGGCGTCTCTTCCCTCCCCGCCCCAGCCCCAGCCCAGGGGCGCAGCTACCTTTCTCCCTCCCTCGTAGCCACTCACGCTAACTTTATTTCCAGAGCCTCCTTTCCCCTTAGCAGCCGCGGCTGTGATGTGTCTGTGTTGCTTTCCAATCACGGGACCAGGCTGAGAGCCCAAACACACCAGATCCCTGACAGTGTTTGTAGCCAGCCCCCCAATGATAATGGCTAAATAGAGGACAGGTGTAGACGCTCTGATTGCGCCAGTAAAAACTGGACCATGACTCCCAGCATGACAGCACCGCAAAATCTCAGGTCTGGTAGCTGGACATGATGCAGCCAGTTGGATCCCACCAATCCCACTGCCTAAATCAGGGATCGGCAGCCTTTGGCATGCGGCCCGCCAGGGGGCTGCGGGAAGGGACACAGGCCGAGGTATGTGCTGGCTGCTGCTGCTTCGCAGCCCCCATTGGCCTGGGAAAGCAAACCACAGCCAGTGGGAGCTGCAATCACCCAAACCTGTGGACACAGCAGGTAAACAAACCAGCCCAGCCGACCAGGGGGCTTACCCTGGCGAGCCGCGTGCCAAAGATTGCCGATCCCTGGCCTAAATGGAGAACAGAACATGTTTGGACTATGTTTAAATCTGGGTCCTGCTGTACCCGAGTACAACAGTGCTGAAAAAACTTGGATGTGGCATCTGGATCCTGCCAAATCGTGGCCACAAACCCAGTAATGATTGTTTCTATTATTCCACTAAACAATGTGCACCCAGCATATTCTGGGGTCAACTCTCTACTTTGCCATCTGTGTCCTAGAGGCTCTGGATATTTGTTGACCACTTACCCTCCATTCTTACCGTCTACAATTTAGTACATAAACAACTTCTGCTAGTCTACCTGAGTAATCCAGATCCTAAAGCACCAGAATATTGTTGTATCAGGATGCATCATGGTCTGTGCTCTCTGTCTTCCTGTCTGCCCATATAGGTTAGCCAGAGCTATGGCCTTCCCTTGCAGGGCTGGCTCCAGGGGTTTGGCCGCCCTAAGGAGAAAAAAAAAAAAAGCCACGATTGTGATCTGCGGCAATTCAGCGGGAGGTCCTTCGCTCCGAGCGGGAGTGAGGGACCCTTCGCTGAATTGCCTCCGAATACATGAAAGTGCCGCCCCTCTCCGGAGTTGCCGCCCCAAGCACCTGCTTGATAAGCTGGTGCCTGGAGCCAGCCCTGTTCCCTTGATTAGTAAGGGGAAATCCTCATGTGGTATTGAGCTGCTAGCCTACAGATAGCGAAGGCGTTAGGATTGGTGAGAGTGCAATATATATACACTCATCTCTGCTATGGAGAGTAACTTGTTTATGGGATGTGTTTGTATCTTATTCGGCAGTAGCTATTCCCCTCAGTTTTGGCTAGTTGACAAGGCTTTAGAGGAGGAGTTGCAGATCCACTGAAACGTTCCTGTCTATCCAACATTTCTAATCAAGCCTTTGTAATGATCAGCTGTAGTTTGGACAGGAAAAGTTTAATTGTAGGATGGAAATGACTATAAGAGCGTGTTTTGTTTATTTGTTTGGAAGTTTTTTGGGTGGGGGGAGGTAAAGGGAGGTTGTTCTTTATAATTATGAAAAAGACCAGGAGAAACACTTCCAGAAATCACATTTTGTCTTCTCTTGTGAATGTGAGAGTTTTTGGGGAATGTCACTAGCAGAGATAGTAAATGCGGGGGATTTCTTAATATTTTCTCAGCAGTTTATTCTAGCTGGAGCACTTCAGCTTTGTTTGTAGCCATAATGCTAATGGGAGGGGGCCATGGTGAAAGTGCCACCCCCAAGGTTTTTGGATTAGCTCAAAGTTGCATTGGCTGTGGAGCCACTGTTAAGCAGAGGTCCTGTACTAAGTCAGTACGGCTGCTGCCGGAGCAGTCTGAAGTGACACTCCAAATGGGTGGTCACAATGCCACAGAAATCTGACCCAGCTGTGCCTCCATACAGCTGGAAGGGCAGCTGGATCAAACAGTGTTGTGACCTGGCATGTGGACACTCTGTTCCTGTACTGTACAGTAGAGCACAGGGGAATCTAAAAAGAATTTGGTTCCTGGTGGCACTGGCTCATGCATTGTGTGTGGTTAATAGAGACAGGAGACTTCCTGGCCAAAGGATACCTGGGGTCCCTGAAGGAGGGGAGAAGTCAAGTGGGAACCATGGTCCCTGCCAAGGGGAAGGAGGGGAATTAGATTTTGCCCTCCTCACAAGAAATATCTGAATTGGTGCCAATCATCAGCTATGGGAATCAAGAGCATTCATATAGCAACCTAATCTATATTTTAATTAAATGTATGGATATGTATTTCTACATATAATCATACACAACACACACACAGAAAAATCCTTGCCAGTGTACATTTGAATAAAATATGGTTTCAAATATATCTCGTAAAAAATATGTGTTTATCGACCATAATGAATGAACTTGTTTTCCAGGGCAGTGCATAGAAACATTTAAAAAATAGCCCCCAATTTGAATTGTTTCCTTCTTTTACTGATTTTTCTAAAAATGAGAGCTTAGATGCCAGACATTTTAATATTGTTGCTCCAACTTTTTAATTATGTGTTGAACTTGTAATTTTCTACCTGCGACTTTTTTAATTAACAGAATGATATTCCACAAGCTAGAGTTTGCATTAATATAATTCTACAACCTGGTTTCTCCTGTGGTCAATAGTTATTTATTTTCCCCATTTGAAAGCTCAACAATGCCTTTGGAGTTAACATGAAAAGAACACAAGTTAATTTGTCTTTTTTCTTATTTGTTTTGAAACAATTGTTACATTATCTTTTATGTTTTTGCCAAACAGGTAGTGGGGGAAGGGGAATAACAAGCCTTTACGTCTTTCTTTTATAGTGAGTGTTCTTTTGCTTTTTACCAAGTGATTATTAACATTAACGTAATTGCTTCATTGATATATAGCAGTTTAAAAAGCCTGCAACAGTTAGGTAGACAGACATGTTTCAGAAAGTCTCTGAGGGAGTGTACTCTCTTGCCAGTTTCCCATTTTGTTGATGGTCTAGCGGGATATTATCAAGATCTATATCCACAGCTACTGATACAGTGGTTCCTGAATGCCCTTGCTCTGACTTTGCCCTTCCAGGTCACTGTGGTTCACAGATGACTTGCAGAGGATGAAAAGAGAGGGAAGAAGGTTATAATACCAGTGGACGAAGTCCCAGACTAAATCTGATCTATATGACACAAATCATTTTAAAAAATCTTACTTGGAAGCCATGCAGGCGAGGGTAAGTTTTGTCTCCGTCATAGTACTGCAGTGTTATGCACATTTAAATTGTTTTGGGTAGTGAATAGCTTGGTTAATCCAATCTACCTACACTTGGAAACTGAATCGAGTCTTTTTTCTTCTTGTGAGGAATTTGCAGATTACTGTGTTGATAAAATTGTTGGTTGTAGATGCAGCTTGTTGAATTCATGGATGCAGGATAACGTCTGGAGGAGACAAATGCAGATCATTCTCTGTGTTTTGGTCAGTGTTTCTCACTGAAGGTGTGGAAGTGTTCAGGGTCCTTTGGGCCTCCTCCTGTGCATTGGGAACTATGTCACTCCAGGCTGGTAAAGGCCAGTAGTGAGAGGGTCCTTTGTTGGTGGAAATGATCATTGCTTTGTTGTGTGAGAGTTGGATGCTAGGTGTGTTGAAAGATGCGTCAGTGAGGCTTTTACTCAAAAAATCAACTCATGTTTCTGATAATCTCACCAACACATTATTGGTATTGAGTCTCCTGATTTTGGGGGGGTTGGTCATTAAGAAGATGGTGATGAAGCAGCTCTGGCAATATTACCAGTATTGAGATTTTCTTGTTGCTATTAAATCTGGATTTAGACTTGGGTATGGGACAAAAACTGCAGGCACTGGTCAATGATCTCACATTTATAGATGAACATAAGAGATCTGATTCTTCTGTATGCTAAGGCCACATTACATCACTGTGGCAGAGTAGGATTCATGATTCTATGAATGAGTTGCAGCAATCCTACCAAAATAGGCCTCAATTTGAATATAAATGTAAATTAGCGATATTTTAAGGTCTGTTTTACACTGACAGTGAAATGAGAACCAGGCCAACAATGTCCAGGGTGATTTTATTGGATCTGTCCCTTGTCTTTGATGTGGTTGATCATGAGGTGCTGATGACAATGCCATGGTCCTTAGTAGAAGTAGATGCTCTGAAGTAGCTTTGCTTCTTAATATCAGAGAGGAACCAGAGAGTGATTATTCATCCATCCCAAAGACTTCCTCATGCTGGGAACTGCAGGGTTCTGCTGTATTGCCCACCCATTTTTTCTATATGTGTATTAGACCCTTAGGAAGATTAGTAAAGAGATTGTGGGCTACAATGTTTGCACTAGGTGAATGTTACCCAGCTGTATTTGTCCTTACAGCTGATTTCTCAGGTGCAGGGTAATGGATGACCAGGAGACTGGGTCCTGAACGAGGACCTGCTGGTTGAGGCTCAGTCTGGATAAGGCTGAGATACCATTAGTAGGTTTGGGAAAGCAATGGAAGAATTGACTAGAATTATATCATCATGGCAAAATGACTGTGCAGCCACATTGATTGTGAATCAATTTCACAAGTTAGTGGTCTTATCTGACCCAAAGCTACTACTGTGTGCCCTGGTAGCAGCCATGAAGAACACATTTTTCCATCTTTGCCTGCTAAGTTGTGTAATTTTGTGGCAGGGACATGATCCACTCTTGCCTCTTTCAAGACAAACAAACTATTCGGAGACCTTCAAATCAAACACCCAGTTATTTATTTACAAAGTTCATTCCCGCTACTTTTATTGTGGGACTCTCTATTTATTGTATATAGTATGGGATGTTTGGGATTTACTCTGCTTCTACTCTTAGGCCTGGTTTGCATTGCAAAATTTTACTCGCATGCATCCACCCACCCTGAATTTTCAGTCCTGCCAACAAAACCCTGAATTCTTGCCAGTGAAAGTTAAACCAGTTCCCCAAGTGATATAAGGCCTCTAGCAGTAGTGTTCGACCAGCACAGTACCTGTGTGGATGCTGCTGTACCGCTACCAGTACAAGCAGTCCTCCAGCAACAAGCTCACAATGCCATTGTGCCCATGTGAGTGACTGCTCTAGTTGAATTTTTGCTGCCTAGGGTTCACAATGACCCATGGCTCCCACCCCAACTTAAAATCCCCAGAGTGTTTTGGCAATGTCTCTTTTCCTGCTAGCCCACTTTTGTGAGCACACAGGTATGGCTCCATGGAAAACTCCAGTTAAGCCTTGTGCTTCTGACTGGTCCAGAAACAAAATCTTGAATGCCCTGAGCTTGTGGGAGGAGCAGTGCAGGCAGAGCTGAGAAATTCCGGAATAAAGATCTTTATGCAGATATTGCGCAGAGGTTTCAGAAGCTGGGGTATGACAGGGATGATTTCCGATGGTGGGCAAAGGTGTTTAGCCTAACCAAAAGAAGGCTGAGGGGAGATATGATTGCTCTCTACAGATATATCAGAGGAATAAATACCAAGGAGGGTGAGAAATTATTTAAGCTCAGTACCAATGTGGACACAAGAACAAATGGATGTAAACTGGCCATCAGGGAGTTTAGACTTGAAATTAGATGAAGGTTTCTAACCATCAGAGGAGTGAAATTCTGAAACAGCCTTCCAAGGGGAGTAGTGGGGGCAAAAGACGTATCTGGCTTCAAGACTAAGCTTGATAAGTTTATGGAGGGGATGGTATAATGGGATAGTCTAATTTTGGCAATTAATTGGTCTTTGACTATTAGCGGTAAATATGCCCAATGGCCTGTGATAGGATGTTAGATGGGGTGGGATATGAGTTACTACAGATAATTCTATCCTGGGTGTCTGGCTGGTAAGTCTTGCCCACATGCTCAGGGTTAGCTGATGACCATATTTGGGATGGGGAAGGAATTCTCCTCAAGGGCAGATTGGCAGAGGCCCTGGGGGTTTTTCACCTTCCTCTGCAGCGTGGGGCACGGGTCACTTGCTGGAAGATTCTCTGCATCTTGAAGTCTTTAAACCACAATTTGAGGACTTCAGTGGCTCACAGGTTTGATACAGAAGTGAGTGGGTGAGATTCTGTGGCCTGCATTGTGCAGGAGGTCAGACTAGATGATCATAATGGTCCCTTCTGACCTTAAAGTCTAGGATTCTATGATTCTATGAATGAGCTGCGGCAATCCTACCAAAAGACAAACGACAACAAAAGATCTAGTGCTGTCTCCCAGAGCTTCTGCTATTATGTAGAGCGTTACACCATACCGAGAGGGGATCCCACCATCTACCCGCTATGGGCAGGGGACATCTCATGACATCCAGAAGAAGGCATCCTTGAATTGCACACAAACTATAAACTCTTTGAAGAGGGGGATGTTGATGATGCAGAGCTGATGGAGAGCGAAGACTTCCTAAAGACCCAGCTGAACTCCATTGAGGAAGGAGAAAGGAATTCAGGGGGGTGTAAGTCACTGGCCCCATTAATGAATGCCATTTGTTTTACTTTCTCCAGGGTCTCCAAAACTTCTCTTCCTCTCTCAAAATAGCAGCTGACCACGTGTGAACAGGGAACAAAGGAATTCTGCTTTAAAGTAGCTGGTTTATTTTAAGAGCATGCACTGGCCTTACTAGGCAAAACCAACAGAAAGAAAACAGGAAAAAGCAGCCAGAAACATTCACAAATACATAATGCCAGCAAATAATTTTGCTTTCAAAGTATATACTTTTGCAGGCAAGGAAACCAAATAAAATTTAATACATTGCAAACAGGCAAAAAGAGAGAGAAAAAAAAAAGCTTCCAGTAATGTAAGTTATGTGCAAACTAATACCTGAGCATTTAAATACATATGGAAACAGTGCTTGCCTGCAAACCAGTAAAATTAAATACAACAAAAATAGAAAATAGTAGTAACTGGGCATTCTGACTATATGCTTTTTCAGAAAATGCATTGTAAACTTTCAAGTGTAAAGCACATTACACCTGCTGTTCAAAATTGTGGTTTTCAAGTTCAAAACTCATCACTTGTATGTTGTGGTTAGATTCAGGAAAGAGATAGAAACAGTGTGTAGTTAGTTCGGCAGGATCGTGGCTTGGACAGATTTACAACTCTAATCAGCCATCATAACCTTCTACTGCACATAGAGCTGCTGGTTTATCTTGGCCTCAACAGCTTTCTGGTCCTCTGGGACAATTTCACAGAACTTTTTGAGCAGGTTGTGTTTGATCTTTGCCCAGACATTCCTAGGCATAGCAGCCTTCTTTCTGCCACTGTGGTAGGACACCGTTCCATCCCACTCTGCAAAGGTGCTCTGGGGGGGGACTATTGCTGTGAAAAAGCCAGCAGCATATGGCTCTGGGTATCTGCAAATCCTCTTGAACAGCTGCCTTCTCTGGGCCTTGGATATCCTCATGAGTGATATGTCCACCAGCATCACCATTACCTGTAACAAGTTTATCAATGTTTACTACACTGTCCCTAAACTTCCCCGGGTCCTGCCTACTCCTCACATAGAGGGTTTGAAAAGTGATCCCATGTACTCATCATGCTGGGTATTATTAAATGGTATTGACTGTGGGCCTGTACAAATTTTTTATGCAGCTTTATATGAGAAAAAATTTAGGGAGTTGCACTAATTTTCTTGTGCTGCCTGCTAACCCCTTACATCTAACAGTATCTCTCTGCCTGGTAGTTTTTCAGTGACCTCGGTTGGGGAATCCTTGAGGGCTGTCCCTTCCACACACTGAGAGACTCAGCATGATAGGGAGGAAAGAAAAACAGACAAGAGAAAACACGTTCTCAGGACTGCTCAAGGCTGCTCAGACTGGACCCCAGGAGACTGCTGGGACTGAATGCCAGAGAAAGGAGAGGAGGATCTAGACCTGGTGCACCCAGACATCATGCAGTTCCTCAGATAACAAATTCAGACACTCCAAAGCATTAGGAGTAGAGCACCCACAGTGTACACTCCTGCAACCAATACACTGCATAGACAACAATTCCTTCTTCCTGGGCCAAGGCCACCCCCGCACCTTTCTCCTCAAGGCACCAGCATTCCCTGAAGCAGTGTGCCTTCGTTCAGCCCCCACAGACAATAATGAGAACTGCTGTGAATACACCTACTCTGATCTGTGATGTACCCCTGAGCTGTTAGCATTGTGCACATTCTCTTTTAGTAGTTGATATGTTGTTTATTGTTGCATAATAAAATTCTATTTTGTGAAAACCAGGATTTATTCTCTTTGTCATACAATGCAGAGATGCAAACCCCAGAAATCAATAGCTCCCCTAAGCAAAGAAGTAATTCATGCACCAGCTAATTATTTTATATTGCAGTAAAACAAAGCATCACACTGTCTGACTACAGCAAACTGGCCATCCACATCTGAACATTCTGCAGGACTCCTGATTGTCCCAGTTTTGCATCATGAGCTAATCCCACCACTCAGTGTGCATTTCAGGAGCCCAGGACTGTCTACTCCCAGTGTGCAGCAATGCTTGCCAGAGCTGGCCAGTTTCAGTCACTGTCCATATCATCCATTCCTCCTCAGTAGTCTCAGTTTCCTGCTGCATGGCCTTGGTAGTTGTTGCAGTTCCACAAATATAAAAGAATCACTTGCCATGTCTCTGAAACAGATCAGAGAGCTCTGCTGATCTGTTCAGCATCTATGTTTTTGATGGTAAGATGGTGGAGAGATTGAAAACCAGTGCAAAAAAAGAGTAGATCAGGGGTAGGCAACCTATGGTGTGGGTGTCAAAGGCGGCACGCAAGCTGATTTTCAGTGGCACTAACACTGCCTGGGTCCTGGCCACTGGTCCGGAGGGCTCTGCATTTTATTTAATTTTAAATGAAGCTTCTTAAACATTTTTAAAACCTAATTTGCTTTACATGTAACAATAATTTAATTATATATTATAGACTTCTAGAAAGAGACCTTCTAAGAACTTTAAAATGTATTACTGGCACGTGAAACCTTAAATCAGAGTGAATGAATGAAGACTTGGCACACCACTTCTGAAAGGTTGCCGACCCCTGGAGTAGATTATGGGATGGAAAAGAGAGAATTGTAGGACTTTTCCACCACACTGTTGGTATCATGTAACCTACTGCAAATCTTTGTCATTAGCTTGTGTGCTGGATGATGGTCCGGGGGACACTGGCATGTCTATACAGTGCTGGACATCTTCTGCCAAGACCACCTGGTTTGGTATGGACACATTGCACTGGCAAAAGCAATCAAACATGAATGCACTCTTCCAGAACAGCTATGTCAGTAGCAGTATGCTGCCAGAAGTTTTGCCAGTAAAACTTTCTACTGTAGATAAGCTATCAATGTTTTGAGGGCAAATTGCAATTGCTATGACAAATGATGGGCCAATTGTTTTAAAAGTTAAGTATATAGTTTGTGTCTGATTTCTACAAAAATTGCATTAGTATATTTCCACAATTAGTCATTTACATATGTATTTATTCCATTTACGTACACAGCTGTAAAAACCGTGCCTGTAGATTACACATATATTGCGTATGCAGTTGTGCAGTCTCCTTTTTAAATAATCAGACACTGTTACTGATTTCTTGTTAAAGGTGTCATAGACAATATCTGATTATTGTTATAGATTGCAAATGACTGAAACCGTCTGATAGTTTTGCACGATATACAAAAGTATATTATATTACTTTGCATGGAGGAGTACGTCAGAAACACATTTGTTGCCAAGTCTGAAGTACAGTATATTATTTAAACTTTTGCAGAGCAAAATCACAAACAACCATTATTGACTCATAAATTAAATAGTGGATGATAGCATTATTTGTTCTTTAGCCAGTATAAATAGATTAGGGTCGTCATGCCTGTGTACCAGATAAGTTTTTCTTTTAGTTTTATGGTCTTTAGGCTGGGCCACTTCAAACTGTTTCCTGTGACATAGTTTTTAAGGTGCATATGGAGCACCTGATCAAAGAAAACAGAAAAAATTATTTGTGCAATACTGAGTAAGCCTCCTTGTATCCTGGAGTGTTTCTGAAGAACTGAATTTTGAAAAGAGAAATCAGAAATGCGGGAAATGAAACCTGACTCATTAGTGTAGCCCGCTGGTTAAGGTCAGAGTGAAAGATCTACTGGATGTCTTGGAGCTGGAAATTCCACCCTTAATAGTCCAGGAGCTCAGGTTAGAGACTGTGCTGTGCATGCAGAAATTCTATTCACCTATGCAAGTTTTCCAAGGGAAGTTATTCTATAAAAGAGCTCTCAAAAGGAGTCTTGTAAAATTAGTGACTTTCCTATTTTAATCTTTGCTGTGCGGCTTGGAAAAAATCCTTCACAGTGGGAGCAAACTGAAATATAGCTCAGTATTTTAACCATCAGTTAACAATCAACAACTCTTGTTTGTATAGGGCCACTTCTATTGGTTTTTTTACACTATCAGAAGATAAATTATCCTAAAACATATGTTAAAGTAGACATTCTTATTTTATAAACTATTAGGACAAGAATGATTACAAGTTACATTGTCCATACATTATATAACAAAGATTAAACTTCACAGAAAATGATAATATAAAAGATTTAAAAACAGTTAAAAATTAGATTTAATAAAAGTTGCTAAATTTCTCTCGATCCCATTTTGTGTGTTGTACAGTCTATTTTGAAGTGAAAGACTTCAGTCCTTTTCACTGGGATTAATGCATTTTTTTTTTTACAGCTTGCTTTATTTGGTTCAAAAGAGCATGGGTTTCTCCCTGAAAGTTTTAAATACAATGCTTTTAAAAATAGATAACCTGTTCAACAAACTGAACAGGAAATCTGTAGAAATATATCTCTTGCTTTATGTGATCTGCATTCCACCTGGCAAACAACACAAGTATAGTTTTCAGTGCTTCAGAAGTTCTCTGAGCATAACATTTGGTCTTGCTAAACACAAGCAGATCACACCTATAAGCCCGGATGAAATATTTTATCTATTAACTGACTGATTTATAAAATACATCATATCTAACATAGGTTAGAATGCATGTACAAAATGCCTCATACAAGAAAATAGGGTATTTCACTCCTGCAAAAAAACAGTTGCCCATATGGAGTAACCACCCTCCAGAAACATGAGATGATCCTTACAATGTGTCCTAAAGGTCAACTGATTTTGATGCTGATCAATGGGGTAATTGAATTTCAGAGTTGAGGAGCTTCTCCTGAAAATACCCTGCCACCAACCCCAGGCCTGTTGTTTCATATGCAATTACTAACCTCAGTTCCCATGGCAGCACATAGATAAATGGGCGGGGCTAGCAATCTGGTATCTTCCATGAGCAGTACATTAACTTTAAAATCAGAAATAACTTTAAAATAGAAATGCCTTACAAGATAATAACTGGTAAATGTCACTGGCAGAGAATTCAGAGTGTCTTTGCTAGGGACCAAGTTTCTGCAAATAACTCCTCTTATAAATAACTCCTGTATGGAGCAGTAGAGTAAAATAATTGGGGTTGCATCAGTTACAAGTATTCATCCTTACAGATATCCCCCAGTATAGTAGATTTAAGGGCAAAGTCTGAATTTAGATCTGGTTTGCTCATTGTTATGCCTTGTAACATAGTTTAAAAAGGGACATGACCGTAGGAACAATTTCTTTGGTAGGTAGCCATTCTAATTTCCAAGCTGCATGTTATAAACTTTTTGCATTTCTAGTTTGCACTAATGATAACAACAGTAAAATCTTGTTTTGCAAATCACTGGACGTGATTGCGTATAGGAAAAGATAATCCCAGTTTTCAAACTATTTCACCCATATTTAAAATGTTTGTATTTATAGCTGACTTTATGCCAATTCATAATTGTTTTAAAAAGAGCGTTTTGTTTTCTCACATGGAGCTACTCCTTGTTTCTTTGTGATCAACCATTTTTGACAGTATTTTTTTATATGTGAAAAAAATGAAAGGAGGTGGGAGCATCAAGGCCTTTTATCCAGCAAAGGAGCTGTTTCTGAATGTCTCAGGTGAGCAAGAAAGTGTATCAAAAGGATGGCCTTCTTTCAGCCATGAATACGTGGAAGTGGAATGTGCAGGTGGCTGCTCCAGAGGATGCTTCACACCTTCTGTCTATGCCTCCACAGGAGTCCTGCTGGGGTAGGCTGCCTGGGAAAGAGATTGAATCAGTACTTTTCCTGATTGGCCCGGCCCTGACCCTTCCTGGGTTGTCCCCTGCACTGTCAGTGCTGAGGCAGGGGAGATAGGGACTCGTGGCACTGTTCCCCTTCTCCAGGTGGATTTAATGCTATTGGGTCCTACAATCTGGATTGCGGCAGTGGGACAGGGGAAACCTAGGAAGTTAATTGAGTGTAATATATTTAAGAGGTAAATGTTCCTAGTGTCAATGGAGAATTAAGAAGAGATCTGGAGAGTCAAAGCGTGAGAAGCATAGCTTTGCCCTGAGGTTGCTAGTTACCGCACCCTTAGGAGTCCCGACACCAGGAACCTTTCTAAGAATATAAGGCTATACGGATATTAGCTATTCAACGAATTTCCACTGAACTGATTATACTATAGATGTTCTTCACTAGAGATCTAATCAATATATTAGTTTTCTAAAGGAAACGGAGCACCATTAGAAAATAATGAGAGATTTGTATGACATTGCAAGAACAATCACTAAATGCTCGTTCAAGCTAGTTGAAAGCTGCACAGATTTATAACCTGTTGCTTTGTTTCTTTGAAGAACAGGAAAAGGCTGTTGATTAAATAAAATCAAATATCAGTTTATTAGCCTACAAAACTATTTCTAAAAGGCACCTTCAAGTAATTACTGTTTTTCCTATGAATCCCCTCCCCCACCCCTTTTGGCTGGTTTCTACATATTTGACCAAACTCTGAAGTATGCTACCAGAGAAAGTTCCAGACCAACTAGGAAATTAAAAATAAATCTAAGTGCACTCAGTGTAAAAAATTATAATGAAACATATGTAATCAAATAGCTTCCCAGTGGAGTGCAAAGATAGGACTAAATTCTAAAGTTGTTACTGAAGGATCAATCGTCATGGCTGGCCATTAGGGGCTAAGTTGGGCATCACAAGTGTGTAGAGTGGCCAATGTACTGCAGGATGCAGTACCACTTGTTGCCACTGGGAGCTCCTGGAAGGGCTATGCTTCCTTCAGGACCTGGAGGCTGTAATATAACTGTCTACCTCAAGAGTGCTTCAGGCCTGTGTGTTTGTGGTGGGGGCGGGACAGAATAGGAGGCTTCTGAGTGAGGGCTCAGGTAGGAGTGGGAAAGGCTCTGAGCTTGGAGAGTTGGGTCTGTATGGTAGGGGGTGGTTCTGAGCCTACAGATGTTGTGTGACATAGGGTTCAGAGTTGAAGGACTTGGATCCAAGTTGTAGAGAGTAGAAGGGTTCTCAGCCTTGTGAGATAGACAGTGGGAGTTTCTGAGCAACTGTCTCTTGAGTTAGAGGGAGCCAAGGTGGTTTGGGGAGGTTTTGAGTTGGGAGGGAGATGGCTTGGGTTGAGTTCAAGGGAGGATGGTGTCAATTAGTGAATAAGGTTGTGGGTTAATTGGTAAGAAAGGGAGAGGTAAGAAATAGGAGGGACTTTATATAGTTTATTATATGACTGCCTACAAGGGTTGTCTTCAGTGTGAGATCTAAGGTGCAATTAACATGGAGTAAGTGACTGGTCCTTTGGGACTGGGAGTAACCTGAATAATGTTGTGATCCTTGGTGTAAGGGACCCTCTATCACAGAGGTATGCTCATCTGGGTGGCAAAATAGAGCAGAGTACTCAAGGGAACTGTCAGTAACTCCATGTTCAGGCCTGAGGAGTTTACACTTGATAATTGGTTGGTGAAATCTAAATACAGAACTCACAACCAATTTGGGGTTTGTGCCCTGGTTCCTAACAGTCTGCCCTGAGGTTGGTACTCATGCTCTTGAGACACTGCAGGCAGCTTTACAGTGACAAAGGAGAGTTAACATTTGACTTAGAACCACATGCTCAGCTTGGAAACAAGACAGTATATGGAAATTATGCAAAACAATTGTTTAAATGTGTGAGTCCAATGCAGACCTTTTAAACATGTGGCAAACTAAGGTTCATTTGAAAATTAGTGTATGTTTGACCCTTCAGCAGTGATACTTCCTTTGAGCCTTGTGTTTGGTGCCAAGATTTTACAGTGATGGGCATATTTAAGAAATATAAACAGTAGAGGGAGTGGGTGTACAGATGTGACAATGTGGGGAATCTGTACAACTTATGAATTCTGAGTGATGTTTATGAAGTCATTTTAATGAAATGTTGTATTTGTGAATGTTCAAACTTCATGACATAGGCCTATATTTGTAAAAGAAGCCTTGAAATGGAACACACAAAGATAGGGAAAGTTCCACTTCAGAATCTTTATCCAAACTTCTTGAGTATGCCCCTCTATAATTGTAATTTAAAACATTAGCACTTTGTGGCATATGTTGGTTTTCATTAGGACTCTGATCCAGCAAGGACATCTACACATGCTTAATTTACATATTGTGAGTCATCCAATTGACCTTTACTTAAAAAGTTACAGTTTCAGTATGGTTTTCATGTACTGCTTATAATCTTCTTCCATTATTACAGTAGTTTCATTTTGCTTTTGTCCATGAGAAAGAGAAACAGTTTTGTCAATGACCATATGTTTTCAGAATCATGCTGTATTTTTTTCTTTTTTCTTTCTGATTCCTGATTATTCACATTTCATTTCCCAGATGAAAATTGTTTTGAATGAGGATTATCACTCTGGAATCAGTTTTGGCTTCCTAATTGAATTTAACTCTGAATTTAGGTGAGATTGACTGACCCTCGTTTTAAGAGGGTTTTGCATTAAATCCAATTAAAACTTAAAATAATTTCCATGAATCACATAAAGGGAGATTCTCAAATAGATTTGGCTCAATTTCAGTTTTTTAAAAATGGAAGGGAAAGTTTTACAAAACCTAATGTACATTTTCTTTTTTCTTATTCTAACAGTCTTTTGATGGAATTTAAACCTTTCCCTGCAGTTTTTGCAGCGAGCATTATTGTAGCATTGTGTAGGAGAATGGGAAAGTAAAACAGTCAGTCTTCTCAACAATAGAAATTTCTTCATATCCTTTTTAGTTGGGTCATCATATGTGTCACATGGAAGTAGCATCAGAAATTATCCTGGCAATATATTAATGTATTTCAGGAGTCCCATGGTGAACCAGCAATGTGGTCTATAGATTAAACAATAACAATAAGACAACAAAATGCCAACAGCTATTTGAGATACCACTGTTTCTACTGTGCTTGCCATAGTGATTGTTTTTGGTGTCTGACAGCACTGTTGGTAAAAATGATTTTAATAATGACCAGTGTAATTACTAGCTAGAGATTGAAATATTACTTTTGTGTCCACAAGTAATGGTGGTTGCTAAAGTGGAGCTTGGATTGAAGGCTCTTGTGTGATTTCAGTGAGTCTCTTGTATTCTTTCCAATGTTTATTGCAGAATTTGGATTTGAATTGCTTCTCTGTAATGGTAGCATTCAGGCCAGGCCAGAATAGGACTTCTTAATGTTAATACATAAATCTTAATGTTCTCACACTTCTTAACACCTAGACGGATACTATGGATTATGTTTTGCATTTCTGACTTCATGCTGTGACCTAATGTCCTGTGTACAGAATCCATCATATGTATTGAGTGTGTGGTGTGTTTTTTTTTCATCACTGTCATCCCAATATCCTTTTATGATTAGAGGTGCCTGAGTTTTTTCTGTCAGCCACCTAAAATTAATCTTATATGTTCTTATAAGGTTAGGCCATTTTGTGTTTCTTATTTGAAGTTGTCAGAGTTTGTTTCAGAAATGGTCATAGCGTTGTCAACTCTTGGGATTTTTTTTGTGAGTCTTATGATATCCAGTGTTTTTTCTTAAAGCCTTAGCTCCTGGAGTCATGTTATTGCATGATAATCTTTGTCTTCCTTCCTTCCAAGTTTCTAGCCCAGAAGGTTGTGGGGAAAAAATGTAAAAATGTGACCAAGTTTTATCCTAAAGAGTTTTAAAAAAAAAGGCAAATAGAGAGAACCCAAAATATATTATTTTTGAAATCTTGTGATTCTTTTTTTGCCAGACCCTTGATTTTTGAGCACATAAGGTTGACAATATTGTGGGGACTACCTGAGTCATGTTAACTTCAAATTAATCTTTCTGCAAGTCCTTGCTTTCAGTGTGCACTGGTGCTCTTGCAATCACATTTGCTATAAGAAGCTCTTTAGCAGGTCTTAATTTCATACTTGATTTATAATTTCCAATTTGATTATCATCTTCTGAAGTGTAGATTGTGGTTTTAACAGTGATTTCTGTAATATGGCTTCCAGTGACTGATGGTCTATCTTGTTTGATTTCTGCCCATAAACCTATTAATTAAACCATTCACAATCAAAACTAATTACCAGCATTTCTTTATAAATCTTTGTATGGTTCTAGTGGGGTGGTGTACAGTGCTTTGGAACCATATGCCAGTGAGTAATCACCTTGAAGGGCAATGCCAACCCACATGTGAATCTGCATCAATAGATATTTCAATGCAGATGCTTCTGTGACAACTTTTTGCCTGCCAAACATACCAATGCCGGTCTGTACTGTCATCAAGCAGTATTCTGAGTGAAGCATTAAATTGTGACAAATTAGGGATGAATTTGCTTATATACCTACATACAGATATTTCTGGACATGTTTTTGTATATGTATGGAAGTCTTCATTGTTTATAATTTTATTTTAAAAGCTCCATTACTAAATAATTGCTGATAATGCCTATCTCCCAGGGATGTTTTGAGGCCAAACTCATTCATGTCTTTGGATGGGAGACACTATAGAAATGCAGAGTATTCTCTCTCCCCCTCCCCAATATCGCAAAATGAGAGTACAACGATGTAACCTGCTCATTTTACTTGAATGTGGCCAAAAATGTGCAGCATATTCTGCGCACCAGTCTTGTGTAATTTGCATGGGAGAGCCACATTATAGCAGCATTTTTGGTGGATGACTATTGTGTAGCCCCTTAGGGTGTACAGTACATTTGTTTAAAGGTCAGGGTTGTAACTTCAAGTTGAAAGCCATATGCGTATATAAATCATAAAGCTACTGTAAGAGCTGAAGATCAGATCGCCTAAAACTGAGATGATACTCTCGACACAGCACATACACGTCTTTGAAAATGAATCACACTTCTGAATAATCACTCCACGAACGATCATACTTTTGTGAATAGTCATGACGAAACACTAATTAGGAGGAGAATCGAATGCAAATGTCAAACCCTTCCTCAAGATCCACTTGTACTGTGACGCCTAAAAGAAAGTGCCTACTGATAATGGCTAAGTAAAGGGGCAATGGGATGGTGTGTGCGTGTGCGTGTGTGTGTGTGTGATAATGATTTGAACCCACTGGGTTGTGCAATAACAGATAGGATGACCAGACAGCAAATGTGAAAAATCGGGACAGGGAGTGGGGGGTAATAGGAGCCTATATAAGAAAAAGACCCCAAAATCAGGACTGTCCCTATAAAATCGGGACATCTTGTCACCTTAATAGCAGACCATGTCACAGGATATTCCAATCAGTGTTATTCTCATACTCCCTCCCCCTTCCTTTCCTATTGTTTGTTACAATCCCTAGTATCTTGTTGCAAAATGTGTAGCACAAAGGGACACTTCATCCTGACTAGGACCTCTGGGCTCTTTTAATAATCATGAAGTAATTAGAATATTCAAAACGTTTATTGTAATTTATATTTTTTAACAAGTGGATAATTACTCTTTTGCTCACAGCACACCACACACCCAGGGGCAAATGTTCCTCCCATCTTTGCTGCACAAGGCATGCATGTGTGTAGGAGGCCCTGTTGCTTCAATGAAGTGGTATGGAAGGTGCATTGTCTTCCATCTTCCCAGAGCATTTGCCCCCTGCCCTGCAGAGCTACTCAGGCTGGACACTGGCATAAAGATTTTTGCCTTAAAGAACAGTATCTATGTGGATAAGTTGAAATATGAATCTTGTGTAGGAACTCAGACTTACTAATGACACAGAAGCTAAGGCCTCAGCCATGGCAATTATGTAAATATACGCTAGATTATCCTTTTACACTGGAGTCTAAAATATTATTTCATACCTTGATTTGAACACCAAAGCAGGCTGAATTTAGAAATAGTCTTATTGCAGTGATTCTCCAGTAAAAGAACAATAAAATCATAAGTGCCAGCATGTTCAAAAGAGCTCAGCTCTTATTTAGGTACCTAAAGAAAGTGGCCAGACTTCTTAGAACAGCTTACCCAAGTGCCCTGAGCATGTCATTTAGATTCCTGAATGAGAGCCGAGCACTCTTGAAAATCTAAACCTAACATTATAGTAACTGTTCAGCTATACTTAGGTTAACCACAATTAAACTACACCTTAGCAGCGGTAAATAAAATGAGGTCGAATCTGACAAAAGGCAACGAGACACACTATGTTCCACTGCCATTCCAGTGCTGAAAAACAAAACAAACCCAAACCATTCTTCTTGCTGTTTGCTAAATGTAAACATCTGCCAGTAGCAACACATTTAATATTAATATATATGAAATTTATGCCATCTTCTGGAAAAATCAGTTAGAACATTGAAATAATTAACATTTTCTCCCTCTCAATAACTATTCCCCCTCTGACTAGATACTTGGGCAAGAGAATGGGATGACTCTGTAACTCACGTGTGAGACCCTGGGTCCAGTCTCCCTGCTCTAACCACTTTCATTATTTATCCAGAGTGCAACAGCTTCAACAGGGAAATTGAGGATGGCCCCTGTGAAACTATCCCATAGTTCAGTGGTTAGAGAACTTTTGTGAGAGGTAGGATTTGAACAGGGGGCTCCCTTTTCCCCCCTCAGGCAGAGAGTGGGGGGAATTGAACCTGGCTTTCCCACATCCCAGGCAAGTACTCTAACAACAGGGCTAAAAATTATTGAATGGTTGACAGAAGCAGCAGCAGCCATGAGATGTGGTCTGGGGCTTAGGTGGGAGCTAGGCACATGGGAGCCTAGAGTGAGGCAGCTGGGTGTATGCCAGAATCAGGAACAAAGGTAGTTAGGGAACTTTTACTTTGAAAAAATTAGGCACCAAGTGAATTTAGACACTTACAAAGTTTGGCAAGAGTTTTGTGGATTGCAGTGGAGCCAAAACTGGGAATTAGACAGCTAAACCTGAGACTTTGATGCCTAAGTACCTTCATGGATCCCACCCCTAATTTATTTCCTGCACTCTGATGTTCTATGAATACTAGTATTTTGTGGTTCCAGATCTGGGGAGTTAGCTGCTAATCATGTTTATAATTTGTCTAGGATCTCCATGAATGTGGCCCTGAAGTAAATTAGCTTAGGGACAATTAATGCATAATGAAGGAAAAAAGAACTATCACCTGCTTGCTTAGCTGAGAGAGCAAGTGACCTGATGGGCTTGAATATGATCTGACGTATGTCAGTTTTACAGTGGCATAATTCAGCTGGCTTCCATGGATCTAGTTTTGAATTACATAGTTCAGAGTTCATAATCAGAGCCTACATGCAATGCCAAGCAAGTAAAAAATCACTGGTTTGTTCATTCCTTTGTAGGAAGAACGTCATCTGCTAGGGCCACATCACATTTATTTCACTGAAACAGTCTCAAATCTGTCAGGCAGGGCCTCTTTCATTAAAGCAAATAGATGGAGATAATTTCCCTGCCAGGCAAATAGATGGAGATAATTTCAGCTATAAAAATGTTAAAAAAACTAGTTATCAATAAATAAGCAATTAACTCTTTCCATATTGAAGCCTCTGTACTGTTGCAGCAGGAAGCAATGTTATTTCAGTCCCAACACCAACAACTGACCTGTAACTCAACATGTGCTTAACAGATACATGGGACAACACTTTGTACCCCAGGTATGCAACATTAAGAAGCACCTCATACATCCTCTGAGTCCCCAAACTTTTGTGCAAGAAGGGTGTATTTGACCCTCTGGCTGTAGTCTAAATCCTGTTCCCAAAATTGACCTTGTCTGAATTATAATCATGTGATGTTGCTTAGTTAGCATCCTTATTTACACAGTATAAAAAACAAAGGAAGTAATTAGTCCTCAAAGCTCTTGGTTCACTTGATCTCAATATAGATTTTTATAATGTCTTTTGTTTTCCCTTGTGCTACTTGGCCACTTGTTGACTATGTTTAATCACTCAAATGCTACATGTTGGCTAACCACATATGTCAGCAAATGACCTTATTGTATTTGAAAAAAGCAGAGATGCCAAACTACTGTTTCTACCGTACCTCTTACAGGCCAACAATATATATTAACATTGTCACTAACATGTTGGCCCAAATCTTGGCTAGTGACCTGAAAGTCATCAGTCCACTCCAAGTGGAAGTAATCAGTCCACTCCAATCTATTTAGTTTCATTATAAAGACAAATTTTTCTGGTAATAACAAGTGAGATCTGTTTTGTGAAGTTAACTCTCCCTGTTGTACTTGTTCGGTACCTATGTCTCCATGTCTGCCTCTTTCTTTCTACCAGATTATAGAGTTTTTAATGACGTAGTCTGGAAGTTCGTATTCTTAACTCTGAAGCATTTGAATGAGAAATTCATCAGTTGGATACGGCAAGCATCAATGGCCTAGTGCTTCATGACAGGTTTCCCTGGGTAAGATAAGTCTGTTTGGTTTGCTTGCTAATTAAACTATTTTAGGCTTCCCATGCTTTCAGTTGAAAGCACATGCTTTCTATAGTGGTGTAGCCAGACTTTCCATTGACAAGAGGCACACTTTCATGGGGAAATGAATACTCAGGGCAGGGCTTTCCAATGCAACGCTGCTACAAGATAGCAATGAATTCAAATTAGGAATTTTTTCATATCTCATTGTTCTGCATGGAAGGGGTGTGTGTGTGTATGCACAGAGGTTCTAACAGGGGGAGAGGGAATTCAGTGGGGAATGAAAAGAGGCCTGGGGCGAAGAGATTGCAATGGGGGAAGCATTGGTCCATTGGGAAAGCTGAGCATGTGGCTCTCTACTGTGCAACACCACTGTGGGCTGGCACTAAGGACAAGCAGAAACAACATCAACATGACACATAGGAGTAGGCACAAAGGAAGTGATGATCTCTGCCCAGGTGTTCACAAGGGCAGCAAGAGTAGTTGTGCATTGTGCCGCAGCAGATAGCTCGTGTCAGGGACACTCGTGAGGACAGGACAGTAAGTGGGTAGTTTAGTAGCAATGATAGTGTTTTCAATACATATGTAGAGAGGACTAGTGACTCATACTGGAATGTTAGCTTCTTCCTGCACTATATTGTGTCACCAGCACGAATTATACACTGCCATTTCTTTCTCATTTAGGGATATTATTATTATATTTATAGTGTGATGTCAAATTGACAGGTTTGGGGACTGCTGCTGTCCATGCAGCCCCTCTGTCTCTTATGGTGGGTAGCCAGAGAGGCACAATAGAAATGAGATACTTGGTCATTCTGTAGCAAAGAACTATGCATGACGTAAGATCTGAAACCTGTGATATATGTGCCAGAGGCCTAAACACCTCACCCACTTATGGTATGTCCACACTGCAATTGGGAAGGGCAGTGGTTGCATAGGTAGCTCAGACCTGAGTTAGCTTTAATCAAGCCAGCTCACTAAAAATAGCAGGGCTGCGGCAGCAATAGAGGCTACATAACTTTGATGACTGGCCTATGCCACTGCGATTACACTATTTTTAGCAGCTGGCTTGATGAAAGATAGCTCTGATATGCCTACACATGCTACAGTCACACCTCCCCGTTGCCGAATAGACATACCCTTAGGATCTCATTCACACTGAGTAATACTTTACTCCAGAAGGAGTGCTATTGAGCTCAATTGGACTGCTTGCAGAATTAGATATTATTCAGCCTGAATAAGGATGGCAGGATATGGCTGTTAGTAATTTTGGCACAAAGGTATCCCACAGTACTACTCACATCTCCCTGCACTTCAGAGCTAGATAGTTTTTAATGCATCAGTCATGCCATCAGGCCAGATAGGTGTACACACACAAAAAATCTATCACCCTTTACTGCTCGTGGTTTATGAAAGTTATCTGTGCTGGGCCTACATATGCTTTCTGCAAAACCATGTGCCTTTTACATATCTTCCTTGTCCCATGCAGATGGCACATGGAGCAACAGGTAATCCTTTTATCCTTTCAGGCAGAAATCCTGCAGATTGCACGTCAGTGCTGAGGAGCATATGTCTTTTTTTACTACTACTTCTCCAGTTTCCTGAGAGGCTCACATGCTACCTGGGGCAAAAAATGTGTTTTACTGTATGTTTGTAAGGTGCCAGGCAAATCTATGATGCTCTATGTTATATGATAGTAATGAACAGTGTGCATCTAATGGTTAAATTTCACTCTGTTGCAAGCCAATCTGGGTATGTTTACCATGGCGTCTCCTCCCCGCCCCCTGCGGTCTGGTGTAGCTCTAGCTGCTCTCCTCCCATTAAGTGAGGGGTAATGGGAGGCTCATGCTCCTGGGGCTGGTTCTCCTAACTCTTCCTTGCCACCCTTGTGGAGAGGTAGGGGGATGATGAAAGGTGCTCCGGGAGCTGGGAGGTAATTAAACCCCATTAAGCTTCACACCTGAAGTAGCTCCGTTTTCAGATTACTGTACTGTAGCTTTGACAACCCTGCCCTCACAACTTATTAATACACTCCCATATCTTTCTCATTTAAACAGCAGGATTAAATACTAGAGTTTCTACAGCAGACTTATTCAATGCACTTAGTCATGCTTCTGGAAGCATCCATTTTGTGTATTTGTTGTCTGGCATGCAGCTATTGTGGAAGTCCCAATGCATATAGTCTTGTCCAAAACAAGGATTTTTTTCACTTCTAGGTTCTGTTCCTGCAAACCTTACTCATGTGAGTTATTCTCATTTACGTAGAGAGTCCCACGAAGTTAATGGATGCTGCACCTTTGTTGATTACGCCTAGACAGTGTTCTTCGATTAAGTTACCTCATTGCGCTTTACGAACGTTCACTAAAAGTAAGCCTCACAGCATCTCTGTGAGGTTGGTAGGTACTAGGTTGCTGGATATCTTTAAGATTCCTCACTGCATTTCACCTGTTTGATCTCCTAACTGATATCCCTTGCTCCTTTCCAGCCTACTTTTTATCTTCTTGTAGGCTTGCACCAGGGTGTGCTGACTGAGGAGCTAACTCAGTACCCTATCGCTCCAATTCCCACCTGTCCACACTAATTAAGCTCTGATTGAAAGACAGGCAGTTGGCACAGGAGGCCAGTTAACTGAGTGGGGATACATCTGAGGGTCTAAATTGGTGGAAATAACCCCACCAGCTAGGTCCATTATAAGTGGACCAGAAGGAAGTGTAGGAGGAAGAGTGGGGAGCCTGAAGGAAGGTAGAGGTAGGTTGGCCTGGTTGCTGCTAGTACTGTTGCCTTCCCTAGAAGACAGTGGGGAAGCTGGCTGTGGCCTGTAAGTAATACTATAGGCTGTAGCTTGCTGGAAGAATACAGTAAAACACAGTGGTGGTGAAAGAGACCTGAAGTGATTAGGGTCTCTGATTAAGGCCTGAAATGACTTTCAGGGGCCCATCCCATGACAAGGCCATGTTGTTTTTCCTGTGTATTTAGTACATCATTCTCTCCTAGTATAAACTGATTCCTTAATCAAGAATCTGTATCAGGTCTGCTTAATACCAGCTTGCCCAGCTTTGGTTTCACCATCTCAAACTTTTTCTCTGATTCAGTTTCTCTACCCCAATTCATCCAGTTTTCTTTGACTGTACTGCAATTTTTTCAAATGTCTATTACAAGGAAAATTGTTCTCTACCCCTAAGGTTTCATCAGTTTCTCATTCATCTAACAAATAGAATGCATCTGAGAGTTTGCTAGAGGTGCAGATTCAGTCTCCTTTTGATGAGCATAGCGGCTGTTATCCTGAAATGGCTATTTGATTAGTTCTCTTAAGTTCTTATAATGCCACCCATCACTGTAGTATCTGAGAACCTCCATGTAAAATTGACAGCCAGAACAAATTACCTAGTGCACTACCTCCATAAGTCTCTGGCACTCATCCCTTCTGGGGGTAAAAACCTCTGCTTGAGTTTGTTGTCTCCAACCCATGGTGAAATGCTTAACATGGGTCTCCGTACAATATATTACCAATTTGTTACGTGTGCGCAATTTTTTCCATGCAGTGGTGTTGTAGCTGTGTCACTTCCAGGCTATTAGAGAGACAAGGTGAGTGAGGTCCAATAAAAGATATTTTTTGAGACAGAGCTCTTCTTCAAACAGAAACCTTTTATTTAGCTGTGACACTGAGTAACTTCAAAAGCTTGTCTCTCTTACCAACAGAAGTTGGTCCAATAAAAGATATTACTTCACCTACCTTCTCTCCAATTTTTCCAGCTAGACAGTTAGTCTGACTCTCTTGCTAATTTTTAGAAGCTTGTATGAGTCTTAATGTTGTAATCAGGTATATAACTCCATTCTAGATCTCCAGTGTTCAACCTTCCAAGCAGCACTTCTCCAGTGGTGGTAGTTGTTTTTTCCTAGCCTATCAACACAATTCAAAAATATTTCCTACTTGGAAACATTTTTTCCCTTGTATTATATTATCCCATCCCCCTTTTCACACATCTAAGCCATATGTCCTTTGGAATGTGCTACTAAACTTTTTTGCAGCTCTTTTAAAATTAATTTCAGATTAATCTTTTCCCTGTCAGTACATCTCTCTCAATGGCCACAATATCTCCCACTTCCCAAATGTCATCAACTATCATCTGGTAGCTCCCCTAAAATATCTAATAGATTGGATTTTAAGAATGACACCCCAACTCTCCACCATGGCTATTTATGGACCAATCAATGCTTTAGTTCTGAAATCTGTGTTCTTTATAGGCACTGATAAGAACAAAAAACACCTGCAGAGCAATATAAGTTAAAACATCCCATTCCTGAACTGCACTGAACTTTTTGCCACTCCACTTTTGCAAAGTGGCTAACGGCATTTTGGGCTGTATAAGTAGGAGCATTGCGGGCAGATTGAGGGACATGATCATTCTCCTTTATTCAGCATTGGTGAGGCCTCATCTGGAGTACTGTGTCCAGTTTTGGGCCCCACACAACAAGAAGGATATGGAAAAATTGGAAGGAGTCCAGCGGAGGGCAACAAAAATGATTAGCGGGCTGGAGCACATGACTTATGAGGAGAGGCTGAAGGAACTGGAACTGTTTAGTCTGCAGAAGAGACGAATGAGGGGGGATTTGATAGCTGCTTTCAACTACCTGAAAGGGAGTTCCAAAGAGGATGGATCTAGACTGTTCTCAGTGTAGCAGATGACAGAACAAGGAGTAATGGCCTCAAGGTGCAGTTTGGAGGTTTAGGTTGGATATTAGGAAAAACTTTCTCATTAGGAGGATAGTGAAGCACTGGAACTGGTTACCTAGGGAGGTGGTGGAATCTCTTTCCTTACTGGTTTTTAAGTTCAGGCTGGGATGATTTAGTTGGGGATTAGGTCCTGCTTTGAAGAGGGGGTTGGACTAGATGACCTCCTGAGGTCCCTTCCAGCCTTGATATTTTATGATTCTATGAAGTGGCCCCAAATCTCCCCCTCTCACAGGAGGGAGATCCTGGAGTGGGATAGTTACTGAAGCAACTTTTATTACACTCTTCTTGTTATCCCTATACCAGCTGCCAAGGAGCAGCCATGCTTGGGGGAAGATTCAGTGGCCAGGGCTCCCCTCTGCCCCAGTGGTTCCCAGTTGCCAGAGCCACTGGCAGAGGGTGTAAATCACTCTAATGTGCTGGGGAACTGGCCTAGTATAGGGTGACAACAGGATTAGGGAAGAACAAGGTGCCCTTCTGTCCTCAGCTTTGTCAAGTAGTCAGATATTGCCATGGACTGTCTGGCCACTTAACTATCTGGAAAGGCTTATAAAAATTAGGCATCCCAATTCCTTCGTCCTAATTATGCTCCAGATTGAACAACCTAGCCACTCTCATGACACCACAGAAAGGAAGAAGAACATCTAGGCCATAGAATTAGTCCTTTCAGATCAGAAGTGCAATTATTTGAACTGGATCAACAACACACATGACCAGCTATCCCTAACCATCACTGTAAATAGCACTCATAGATATGCTGGTGACATGGCCTGTTACGAGCAAGCAGGACCATGGGGTTCAAGATCAGGGGCTGAGGTGGTGTGGCTGGTGGGTGTTGTTGATGCACTTGGTCAGGAATTAGTTGGACCTTGCCAAGAGATCAAGGAGGGGTGGTAGTTTTGAAGGGTGAACCAGATTTCATAGTCCAGGGTGTAGGCATCTTCAGCAGCCAGGATATCAGTCATGGGAGGATGGCTGTACAGGCAAGATGCAGGGGCAGGCTGGTCAGGATGGGGTACAGGCAGGTCAAAAGATTGGCTCGGTTGGCAGCAGTTTTTGGTATCAAAGGGACTGGGTAGCAACAGGCCAAAAGACAAGTTCCTCAGAAAAGAGATGGGGCAGTAAATAGAAAGCTTTCTGTTAAGTGATGTCCAATCAGCAAACTGCTGATTGTCATGTGATCATGCTGAATCAGTGGCTGTAGCCTCTGGTTGTGAAGTATTAGCTGCAGTTCCCTTGTCTGACCTTGTGGTGGAGAGGGTAAGACTCTTACTTGACAATCCCACTGCCCTGTGTTTGAGATCCACAGCACCTACTACCAATCTTGCTGGGAATGGAAACTTAACTAACTTCTCCCTTCCAGAGGTGGGATAGCCAGAGCAGGATTGAAGCACAGTGGCATGATTATTTTGACAGAAGTTCCCTATTTATCCACAAAACAGACACAGAGACCAGCTTTTCAACCAATCTGGTACCTTCCAATAATACAAAATTTACTTAGAAATAAATCATTCTCTTCCATATTTGCAGAACAATGGCCTGTCTAATGAGAAACAAAAGAGAAAAATCTAGTTGCAGTCTACTTACTTACATTCATTCAAACAAGAAAATCACTGAATAGTTAACTGTTAGTAATTAGAATAAAATCTAGTGCATATACATCTTTGAGAAAAGAGTCTAAAATTCTTGTTAAAAACAGTGTTTCAAATAAGCCAGTTTCTAAACTATTTATTTTCTTTTTCAATGCAGGATCCTGCTCCTACAGAAATTAGTGGCAGGATATGAACCTATTATAGTCAATATTTCATTGTTTCTGTCTTGGGGTTTTTTCTTTGAACTACTTTTCCTTCTTGGAAAAGAATCTTATCTGCACGTTCCCATTTCTAATGTAAAGTTTACTCATTTATACGGAAAGCTGTGACATTATGAGTGTAATATAATATCTCATTGAAAGGTGACACAGGGCCAGAAAGAGTGAATTAATTCACTGACTGACATGACCCATGGCCGAACTTTAAAGACTTGTTAGTAAGATATGTAAATGAATAGATCTTTGAAATGCAAACCTGCATTGTTAGAGATAGAAGGGTAGATGTTTGATCAGGTCTTGTGATATAAGGAAACAGGTCTTGTCTATTGCTATAGCTTTGATTCAAAGATTTAAAAAAAAAAGTAGTAGTAATATTTAGGAAGACATTTGAGTGAAATAGTATTGTCTATATGTCTCTTTGAAGGTTGTGGTAACCTATATCTGAACTGTTTAATGGATAAATTACCCTGTGCTAATTGCCATGATGTTTGGGAGACAAAGTTAAGCCTATTGTTTTCTCAGGCCAAGAGACTGCTGGAAATGTATAAAAAACCTGGGACAGGTTCCTTCTTCATCTCAGATTTGCTTTGGGTTTCAAGAAGGGGAAACCCTAAGCCATAAGAATTGAGATCCCCAGTGATTGACTGGAGTCACCCTGAATACGGACATTGGACTATAACCTATGGACTGTTTCTTAAAGAACTTTTGTCAACTACAGACTCACCATCTCTACTGTGTAATTAAACTCAAGCCTGTATGTATATTGATCTTTTAACCAACACTCTCTCTTTTCTTTTTTTAATAACTTTTAGTTTAGTTCAGGGATCGGCAACCTCTGGCATGTGGCTCGCCAGGGTAGGCACCCTGGTGGTCTGGGCTGGTTTGTTTACCTGCCACGTTCGCAGGTTCAGCCGATAGTGGCTCCCACTGGCTGCAGTTCACTGTCCCAGGCCAATGGGGGCTGTGGGAAGCAGCACGGGCTGAGAGATGTGCTGGCCACTGCTTCCTGCTGCCCCCAATGGCCTGGAGCGGCAAACCGCAGCCAGTGGGAGCCACAATCGGCTGAACCTGCGGACGCGGCAGATAAACAAACTGACCCGGCCCACCAGGGGGCTTACCCTGGCAAGCTGCATGCCAAAGGTTGCCGATCCCTCGTTTAGTTAATAAGAATTGGCTATAAGCGTATATTTTGGGTAAGATCTAAGTCAGGGATCGGCAACCTTTGGCACTCAGCTTGGTGCTTACCCTGACAGGCTGCGGGCCAAAGGTTGCCGATCCCTGATCAAAGTTATAATTGGACCTGGGTGTGTGGCTGATCCTTTGGGATTGGAAGAACCTTTTCTTTTATATGATGAAATAAGATTTTCAAAATTTATCATTATATATTTGATGTGTGTCTGGATGGAGGCTTAAGGCTGGTTACTTTAGAAGAACTGCATTCTTTGGACTTCTGAGTAACCAGTGAGGTAATACAGAGGCTGTCTTCGGCTGTCTTGGTAAATCTAAATATTGGAATATCCACCAGCATTTGGGGTTTGTCTGCCCCATTTTGTTTGCTGTTCACCCTAATTGAGTGACCTCAGCTGGGTCTCCTGGGCAGCATCGTCACAAAAGCACATAATGCTTTTTGTAAAATAATACTTTAAATAAAGATATCTCACTTTACTTAACATTGTGTTCTCTTCTTACCAGTGATGAGGCTATTTGTCTCTGTGAATAGCTTGGACAGAATTCTTGCCAAACTGGTTATATCTTAGGTTTTGTAGCTGTTCCAAAACACCTTTGGCAAAAGATTCTGTCTCACCAATCCTGGTAAATCTTCCTATATTTATGATGTTTTGTTGCTTGTCTGGGTTTTACATCTATGGACTAGATCCAGAAGTGAAGTGCATGAAGCAACATTCTCTGTAATAGTGGCAGTAGGTGCAGCAAATTGCAATGCAGCTGGCAACCTGTGTGTAACAAAGCGGAATCTGGTTTGAGGGCTTACAGTGGGAGTGGTTTAAGGGAGAGAGATAGAGTGACTGATGAAAAAAGTATATCTTTAAGAAAAAGGGGCTAATATTCAGACATAACCACCTAGAGCACATTCAGAGCTGGTGCAACGAAGCATTATACATTGCAAGAGGTGGTTTAACATTCAGTTGTTTTGGTCTGCCTCAGGAGACTCTGCAAGGTGACAAAGGCCTCAATCACAGAATAAAGAAGTAATTTCTTTTTAAAGCCTATTTCCTTTTAATAGATCTGTATAACTACTATTAGGGTTCGTGGAAATAAAGTGTGTATACAGTAAAGGGAGGAATGAGACCCCATACTGTAGGTGGAGCGGTTTCAGAGTTCTGGTCCTCCACAATTATCAGAGAGGACCCTGTTGTAGCAGGGAGTTTAATAGATGGGGGAACTGCCTGGTTAGGGAGTTCTCTAGACACTGCTTAAAGCACAGCTCTTTGTGTCTGTCCTCACATTACAAGGTCAGAAGTGAGTGAATCCCTCTCTCTAAAAAAAGGAGTAAAGAAAAGACGACACACTCCAGGCCGCCAGAGCAGTTACTGAGTGAGGAAAGTAGAAAAAGAGGGAGACCTGTGAAAGCTGCAGCTTGAAGGAGGAAGAGCCCTTCCTCAGTACAGCAATGGCACCCATAGCACAAATGGTTTTGTTAGAGAAGTGTGGGTTTTGTCTTTTGCAGCTCAGGCAGCTGGCTTTGCTGCATCTGTAGATTTGAGCAATTCCAGAGGGCCTCTGGTTTAACAGAGAAAGCGCAGGAATACCAGGAAAATGCTCTAATATTTGCCATCAGTGCTGCTGCTGCTGCACTCCTATATGCCCTCCCCCCCTCAATGAGGAGGAAAAGAGAGACTACTCCAGAGTGAAAGAGGATTGTGATACCCATTTCATAGGCAGACAGAATATTGTATATGAAAGGGTCAACTTTAAAAGGAGATGCCGGGAACAAGGAAAAACAACTGAGACTTATTACTGATGTTCATAGTTTTGCTGAACGTTGCAAACATGGAACGTGAAAAGAAGTATGAATAAGAGACAGGATAGCTGTTAGTATAAGAGATGCTGTGTGACAGAGTGCTGAGGCCTGACAGGTCAGATCTCTGATCACTGTAGCCTCAATTACTTTCCCCAGTGACAACTGATGGAGCAATTAGCTAATCAGGAGAGACTGGGGAGGAAAGGAACTAATTAGCCCTCAGCTGGCTAACTTGATAAAAGCCAGGAAGGAAGTATTACAAAGGGGGAGGACAGACCGAAACAGCTTCCAAAACAGGGTGATCACTCCCCCTAAGGCCCTGGTAAAGAAGGACTGAAAGACATAGGGATTAAGAACTGTGATGTTGCCCACTATTGGAATAAAGGGTGAAAGAGTTTTGAATAAAATTCAGACTGAACACTGAAAGAAAGTGGGTCTGAGTAATTTTTGGGGCATCAGAGGATGAGAAGAGAGTATTGCCATGTCACACATCAATTTATCATCACCACTTTTGTTAGACCCAGATTTCACTCAAGCAACAGCTCTAGCAGAAGTGGGAGTGCAAGAAACCATAACGAGTTGGCATTGTGACTTAGATGCTAGCAGCACAGGGGAAAATGAATCGAACAACATTGATCAGTAAAGAGAAATCACAAATGTGAAAGGAGCAGTCAGACCAAACTTACAATGTAAGAACAATGCTCAGTTAGAAAGTGGGAGACCAAAGAAACTTAATAAGAGGGAAGATTGAAAAATCTCTGGTAGATGTGGCAAGACACCCAGCCACAGCTAGTAAAGTTGTGCAGCTAAGGAGGAAGGATGTAGGAGATGCCCCAAAATGTGACAGTAACATCCAGGTCACCAAGAGTAGCGGAAACAATCCAAGAGGACATGTTATCAGATGAGTCCACAGTTCTAGGGACTATATTTTCAATAGAAAGACAGGCTGGGATGATTTAGTTGGGGATTGGTCCTGCTTTGAGCAGGGGGTTGGACTAGATGACCTCCTGAGGTCTCTTCCAACCCTAATCTTCTATGATTCTATGAATCTAAATGGTCAAAACATTAAATTTAAAAGTGATGCTGGGACAGCAGTTACTGGAATTAAAAAAAAAAAAAAAGTTCCCAAAATGTAGATCTGCAAAGACCAAATAAGATTTAAGGGGGATGTGCAACACTACATTGGATGTTTGTGGCCAGTTCCTTGGGAAACTGGAGAAAGGAGGGAAAGTTATTCACCAAATAATATATCTAATGCAAGGACTGATGACTCCCCTTATAGGTTCCATCAATACAAGGACTATACCTAGCAGAGAAACTGGAATGTGTTATTGGCAAAAAGCAAACTAAAGAGATGTCTTCACATGGCTAGGAAATTGACTAGATGAATATAAAATAAAACTGGTACCATCAATGACATTGTGACAGGTTTGGTCACAGAGGCCCCCTTGGGATTGTCACCTGATGTGCTGAGATTACCTCTGAGCCCATTTCTCTGATGGCTTGGGACTCCATAACCCTGCCTTGTTGAACCAGACACACTAGTCTGCTGCAACACAGACCTAGGTCTGGTCCACGCTCCCAGAGCTGCAAACTTTAACGAAAAACTGCTCAGCAAGTCACCTATCTCCAGCACCCAGACACCCAGCTCCTAATGGGATCCAAACCCAAAATAAATCTGTTTTACTCTCTATAAAGCTTATACAGGATAAACTCATAAATTGTCCACCCTCTATAACACTGATAGAGACATATGCACAGCTGTTTGCTCCTCCAGGTATTAATCACTTACTCTGGGTTTACTAATAAAAGTAATTTTATTAGGTATAAAAAGTAGGATTTAAGTGGTTTCAAGTAATAACCGACAGAATAACATAAGTTACCAAGCAAAATAAAAGAAAACATGTAAGTGTAAGCCTAATACATTTAAGAAACTGAATACAGGTAAATCTCAACCTCAGTGATGTTCCAATAGCTTTTTTCACAGACTAGACTCCTTCTTAGTCTGGGCCCAATTCTTTACCCTGGTACAGTTCTTGTTAGTTCCACATCAGGTGGTAACTAGGGATTTCTCATGACTGGCAGCCCACTTTGTTCTGTTCCACTCCCTTTTATATCTTTGGCACAAGGCGAGAATCCTTTGTCTCTCTCTGGGTTCCCACCCTTCCTTCTAAATGGAAAAGCACCAGGTTTAAGATGGATTCCAGTATCATGTGACATGTTCACATTTCCTGTGAGACTTCATTACTCACTGGCTGGCACCCACATATACAAGAAGGCTTGCAAGTAAACAAAGACATTTACAATCAATTGTTCTAGTTAATGATAGCCATCAAGATTTCAAGCCACCGTTAATGGCTCATGCTTTGCATAGTTACAATAGGACTTCTGAGTAATACTTCATATTTCTAGCTTCAGATACAAGAATGATAGATTCATACCAATAGGATGAACACACTCAGTAGATTATAAGCTTTGTAATGATACTTTACAAGAGACCTTTTGCATGAAGCATATTCTAGTTACATCATATTCACACTTATAAACATATTTCCATAAAACACATGGAGTGCAACGTCCTTGCTAGGAAAAGTCAAAGAAGAATGAAATAAAATGGAAGATATGAGGGTTATTTCCCATAACAGGAGGACCCACTGACTGATATGTCGGGGACCACAGTCACCCAGTGGCAGAATCTGGATTTGTGTGGCCTGTCCACAACTTAATAGAAAGAGAAAGATGCCAGCTTCCTGCAGTTGATGAGACATTAGCTCAGTTATCAGAAGCCAAAGTCTTAAAGTTTGGTGCTATTCAGGCTTCTGGCAAATTCCCCCTTGCTAAAGTATCTGTACTATTAACTACATTCATCACCCCATTTGGAAGGCAGTATTTCAACTATCTTCCATTTGGCATATCTTCAACATCAGAACATCTTCAACTGAGAATCTCTCAGATCTTGCCTGGCATCTTTTGCCATACAGATGATGTGTTTGGTATATGGCAGAGAGAAAAATGAACATGATGAGTGACTGCATGCTGTTTTGTGATGCTTCCAACAAGTTGGCCTCGCTCAGAATGAGAAATGTGAATGTGAAAAGGAGAAGATAAAATATGTAGAACATATAATTAGCAAATAAGGAATTCAGCCAGCTTCAGACAAACTGGAGGCATTACATGCCTTACCTGAATCCAAAGATGTTTTTGTTGTAAGAAGATTCTTGGGTATGACAAATCATTTTGGGAAATTCTACCAAATTTAGCTCATCTAACAAAACCCTTAAGTGATCTTCTGAATGGTCACAATATGATGTAGGGGAGCACACAACAAAACACACACAATAAAATAAAAGGACCACTGACATCTCCACGTGTTCAGGCACAATATTCAGTAAATTATCCAACAACGGTACTAGTGGATGCATCTTCATGTGGTTTAGAGCAGTGTTCACACAAAAGCAGCCGGGAAGAGACCAGAACCTTTTGCATTTATAGCAAGAAGCCTGATAGAAACTAAGCAGTGGTATGCTCAAGTAGAAGAGGAAATGCTAGCAGTCACTTGGGCCTGTGAACAGCTCAATGCATATCTATTCGGCTTGAATTTTGATATAGAAACCAAACCAACCACCAAATCCAAACTGACCACCAGCCCTTAGTGGCATTATCTAGGACCATCCCTAGAGGGATGAGGGGCCCGGGACACAGGTGCCGAATTTCTAATCTTCTGGGGGGTTCTCCACCCAAACCATGTCCTCACTCCACCCCTTCCCCCAAAGCCTCACCCCGCCTTGTCTCTTCCCTGCCCAGTTCTGTCCCTTCCCCTGAGCATGCTGGGCCCTCGCTCCTCTCCCTTCCCCTCCAGCGCCTCCTGACGCCAGAAACAGCTGATCTGTGGCAGGTGCTGAGAGGGAGGGGGAGGTGCTGATCAGCAAGGCCCACCGGCAGGCAGGAGGTGCTGGGGGGAGGGGGAGTTCTGGTAGGGGGGCTCCTCCTCACCCCCCCCATCTGCCACTTGACTTCCCTTTCACCTCTTTACCCTGCCCTCCCGCCTCACCTCTCTGCCTGCCTCCTCACGATTTTATCAAAGTATGGGCCCCCCCAAAGCATGTCGCCTTGATTTGCTGTACCCAAGGGACAGTTCTGACATTATCCTTGAAAACCACTGGATGACCTTCCATCTAGGATTCAAAGATTTTTGACTATGGCTGATGTGATTTTCTTTCAATACTGGACACTTACTGGGGAAAGCACTTTGTCTAGAGCCCCAGTTGAGCACTCACCGATGGAAGAAGAAAAAGCTTTAGAGAAAGACATCAAAGTCTACATTGACCTTGTTCTTGCATCAGTTCAGCAAATTAGAGATGAACAACTAAAAAATGAGACTTGCCAGAAACTGACTCAGCTCTGCCAAAAAAGGGTGTGGTTGAAGGAATGAACTTCCAACAGACCACCTACCAAAATAAACTTTACATGGCTGAGGATCAGCTTCTGAAAGGAAAACGCATTCTTATCCCTGTGATACTTCAAAAAGAGCGAATATAAACAATGTGGCATGAGCACAACAATCCATATGGTGGTCTGGTCTGAGCAGGCAAATTCAGACCATAGTAGGGGGTGCAAGATATGTAACAAGGGAGAACCTCCCCCCGCAATAATTGTCAACCATTACTCTGTCCAAACTACCTGACACACCTTTGCAGCAGGTAGCCACAAACTTATTTTTCTGGAAAGAACACACATACGTTATTATAGTTGATTACTTCTCCAGATCTATTGACCTAGGAAGACTTCAGTGTACATATACCCATCTGACAATAGGCCTCATTTTACTTCTGTAACATTTCTAGCCTTTGCACAGGACTTTGATTTTAACACATTGCCTCAGGGAGGCAAAGAGAGCAGTGCAGACTTGGGGACCTGTGCAAAAATCATTGGATCAATATAAAGCACTCCTGGCATATCAGTCAACACCGCTTGTGTCTGAACTATCTCCAGCAGAACTTCTGATGGGAAGACAACTAAGGATTCCTTTATCTGTGGCACTGACACAGCTTAAACCTAAGTGACCTGACCCAAAGGAATTTAAAAAATGGGAAATAAAAATTCAGCAAAAAGAAAACTTTTGTTTGGCACAGAACAAAAGCACTACCCGAGCTGAGACCATGGGACAAAGTTTGGCTCAAAGGTTCCCAGACATCTGGAGCTCTTAGTAACTTTGTAAAACTCTCGGATCCTGCCTAATGGAGACTCTAAAAGGACTTCTCTGGAGGAATCACATTCATCTTCAATATTTCCAAATACAATGAAGATAGGATCTGGGATCTGCAGGTACTCTGTCAGGAAGGCAGCCCCCTCCACAAGGAACATGCACAAACTCAACAGAATTGAATTCATGGTCTGGAAGATTGATCAGAACCCTTAAAAGACCTGATCTTTAGAATATTGCTCAGGACTATGGAAATAGATTTGATAAGGGGACATAGTATAAATAGCTTTAAGGAATTAGAAGTTTTTATTTTGAATTCATGTGTGTACGTACATTGGTTTATACTTTGTTTTAATCTTTTATTACAAAGAAAGGGAGATGTAGAGTGGTTATGGAATTCCTGGACCTCCACAGTTACCAGAGAGGACCAGGATATGTTGCAGCGGAGAGCTTAATAAATGTAGGAACATCCTGGTTAGGGAGTTTTCTAATTGCTGCTTTAAGCATGGCTCTTTGTGTTTATGCCCTCAGCACTACACTATATTGCTGTATGGCAGGGATTTGAGGTGGTGGTGATGAAGATTGAAGCTGTTGGGCAATAACAATAGTCAGCAAGATCCTCTGGTGCACTATGGCTCCTTTTGAAGTGCCTAAGAACATGACATAGGGACAGCCACACTGGGTAAGACCAATGGTCTATCTATCTCAGTATCTTGTCTTCTGACAATGGTCAGTACCAAATGTTTCAGAGGGAATGATCAGAACAGGTCAATTATTGGATGATCCATCCCTTGTAGTCCGGGCCCAGCTTCTGGCTGTCGGAGGTTTAGGGACAACCCAAAGCAAAGGGTTGCATCTCTGACCATCATGGCTAATAGCCATTGGTGGATATCTCCTTATCTAATTCTTTTTTGAACCCAGTT
This sequence comes from Gopherus evgoodei, assembly GCF_007399415.2. Taxonomy (NCBI): domain Eukaryota; kingdom Metazoa; phylum Chordata; order Testudines; family Testudinidae; genus Gopherus; species Gopherus evgoodei. The sequence continues at coordinate 95,105,835 of NC_044322.1, read as the reverse complement.
GTCCTTTTGGCCTTTACTTCATACTCTGGCAATGAGTTCCTCAGGCTGACTGTGCATTGTGTGAAGAAGTACTTCCTTATCTTTGTTTTAAATCTTCTGCCTATTAATTTCATTGGGGACCCCTGGTTCTTGTGTTCTATGTAGAGGTAAATAACATTTTCCTATTCACTTTCCCCGTACCATTCATGAGTTTATAGACTGGGGGTGGCCAAACTGTGTCTTGTGACTAAGAGACTTAGGTGCTTTTGAAAACCCCATCCTATATTTCTCCATCATTGATGCCCTAGTAGGGGTATAAATTATCAGTTTCCCTGTGTCATTATATTATGCTATTATTAATAGTGAGGTATCTTGGTTGCCAGTCACTTTCCAGTAGAGAAATGTTTTTCAGCTTATTGCATCTGTCTCTGATATTTTTGCCCTAACTTAACATCCTGGGTATTATTCTATTTAACATCTGTGACAGAAAACCCTTCTTTTTCTGACATCTGAGGTCAGGTACACTCCTCCAAAATTCTATACAAATAACTTCCTTACTTAAAATGACACACAAAAACTGGAATAGTAGTAATGCTATGTGCTTCCCAGCCAAACACTATGAAGACATTGAAAAGTACATAGAATGATATTACCTAATGATTTGAGCACAAGAGTTAGAATCAGGAAGAACTTAATTTTAAGTCTGGTGATGTTAATGACTTCTTCCAGCTGGGACAAATATGTCACTTTTTTGACTCAGTTGCCCCTTCTATAAAATAGGGATATTGCTTCATAAGGAGTGTGAATTAATTAAATCATATTTTTTGGAAGTATTTTCATGATAAAAAGTGCTATTCACCACCAAACTCTACTTAAATCTGGTACTTGATGTAAATCCTTTCCCTTAGTTTTTCTTATAAAAGACTAACTTTAAACACTTGCTTCTGTATTTCTTAGACCCTGCCCCAGTATCCAAATAATGCACATAAATATTGACTTGTTTATTATTGAGACCTGAATGTTATTAATAGTAGCCATACCTATTACAGTAACTTTCATGGCCATTAGGGGGAAGCAGATCCAAAGGATGACTGTATGCAGGAGACGGAAGGAATGTTATGTCAAGAGAACTTAAGATCTTAAAAAAAACAATCAATCAACCAACCAACCAAATTCCTGAAAAGTACCTGACTTCCTTGCCCCTTCACTGTTTTGGATCATAGCATTCCAAATATGAGCATCTTCTTCATTATTCTAGAATGAAAGCCCTCACACAACAAAAGTCAGTAGCAAATAATCATAAGTTGCCAGAGTAGGAAAAGCTTTCTGCATTATCTTTCAGGGATTCATAGATTCCAAGGCCAGATGGGACTGTTGTGATCATCTAGTCTGACTTCCTATATAACACAGGCCATAGAACTTGCCCAAAATAATTCATCCTCCACAGATAGAAACCGCTCTAAGAGAAGGTTTTGGAGTGGCAGAGAGTCATGGGAGCATGGCTTTGGAGGAGGGTGTGATTGAGGGTGGTAGGATGCAGTGGAGCTGTTGGTACTCTAAGAGCCTCAGGCTCTATATTCCCCCTCCCTGCTTAGATAGAACAGCTTGAAGGAAAATCTGTGAGTTGAAACTTTCTGGCTCCTGCTGCATGACTTTTACCTTTAAAGGGTCCTATCTTTAAAAGTCAAATAGAAAGATTATGGCCAGGTTCTTTCCTTGGATACAAACACACAAGTCTCATTGGGAAGGTAGCTTTTTAGATGTTACAGAGTTCGAAGAAAATCATATGGAAAATAATCTTTTGAAGCAGTCTTCTAGAATGGAGAACAATTTTAAATGTATTAATACAGGATAACTATCCAAAGTAACAAGTGCTTTTACTTTTATTTTTAATTCTAACACACAAAATAAAGTTGTTCAAAGAATTTTACTATTTTTATTTAGTTTGTGTTGTTTGAAATCACTACTGTTTCTCCCTGTGTTCTCACAGCAAAACAAGATTCTCTGCCTTGCTCTATATGGAAAGTGACTAACTCCCCAGAGGCACACAACCAGGGTAGTGGGCTTCTATACCACACTCCCTGAAGCCCCAGGTATATGGGCAAGGGAAGGGCACATCAGTGATGGGAAGGAGGAGTGATTGGAGAGTGGTGCTGTCTGGTAGACAGTCCCTTGGGTGCCAGTGCCAGTTGATGCAGGCAGCATGTGGTTAAGTCCATCCCAATTTGTCAAAGCACTAAAGCAGGGGTCAGCAACCTCTGGCATGCAGCTCACCAGGGTAACCTCCCTGGCAGGCCGGGCCAGTTTGTTTACCTGCCGTGTTGGCAGGTTCAGTGGACCGCAGCTCCCGCTGGCCTCAGTTCACCATCCCAGGCCAATGGGGGTGGCGGGAAGTGGCTCGGGGAAGGGATGTGCTGGTTGCAGCTTCCCGCCACCTCCATTGGCCTGGGATGGTGAACTGTGGCTAGTGGGAGCTGCGATAGGCCGAACCTGTGGACGCGGCAGATAAACAAACTGGCCTGGCCTGCCAGGGTGCTTACCCTGGCGAGCTGTGTGCCAGAGGTTGCCAACCTCTGCACTAAAGTATGTGCTTGAGCCCATTTAAATCAATGCTCAATTGCTTTGTATAATAGGGCCTGGCTTAAGCACATACTTAAAGTGCTTTACTGAATCAGAGCCAGAGTGTGCTGTCAGCACTTATCAGTAATGCATTAGTGGGGGTGGGGAAGTGAACAGAAATCAAAGCGGGAATCTCCAGTTCAGTTAACTAGGAAAGCTGACAGGATTTCTTACTATTATGGCCTGATGATCATTTCTAGAGCTGCCAGGGTTTCAAACCAGCCTTCCTCCACCCAAAAGTGCACATACAATTAAGAAAAGTTATTTGTTATTCTTTCCCCATATTGTTGCACCAGTAAGAGCATATTAAATACCCCTAATTCCACAATGGCTAACTTTAACCCAAAGGATGCATAATACTGCCACTGGGAGGTCAGAAATCCTCTGACATGGGACACTGGGAGTGATAGTTTAAGACCAGATCCAATAGATCAGCCAAGCAGGCCTCAAATTCCAGTGGGCATTTGATATTTGTGTGTATGTGTGTAATGGAGAGATGAGCCAGGGTTGATGACAGTGCAGCAGGATGGGCCTGTTGGTAGCATTAGTGTTGGAATAGCATCCCTAGCACTCAACACTGCAGAGGGCATCAGAAAAAAGGGGAGACAACCTTTCATAAGGGGCCCCCAGTCTGATGTGCATCCGACTAAGTGGGTATTCACCCACGAAAGCTCATGCTCCAAAATTTATGTTAGTCTATAAGGTGCCACAGGGCTCTTTGCTGCTTTTACAGTCTGATGTGGTAATTTAACCAAATCACAAGGAGCAATATTAAAGCCAGAGGCCTTTTGGCTTGCTAAGTGCCCTCGTGTATCTGCTATGACCGTTAAATAAATTCTCACGTTCTTTATATGGAAAATGGGATAAAAGACACAGAGAAGGATTGAAAAAGCAGAAGGATGATTCTTGATTCAAGAAAGCGCTTAAGCATTTGCTTAACTTCATGCAGGCACTTAAATCCATGAAAATCAATGAGAGTAAAGCTTATGCTGAAAGTTAAACATGTTCTTTTGTGGTTTCCTGAGTTGGAGTTTAAGTTATGGAGCAAATTAGAGTGATGTGGAAAAAATGGGAGTTTGCACACTCCTTTTTGCTGCTGCTAGCACATTGTGTTATCTGTTGTTGTAATGATTCCTTGAAAAATAACCTTGTAGGATCTCTGAGATTTGACGGCTAGCTCCATAGCTACTACTTGTATAGTGCCACACATGTGCATTAAGTGGAAGTGAAAAGCTTTTAAAAATAAAGATTGTAATGAACAATCGCTCCATTTAAAATAATAGAAAAATCTGTTAATCTGTATTCTCTATCTAGCATTAGAAAACAGTTTAAGTTGCTCCTTGAATGTTCGCTGTGCTCCACTCCCAAGGTAGCTGCAATTCAGCAGTGGGTGAAGTGATTCCTTTGTGTATCTATCTATAAGATCTTGTCCTGCAATATTTCTCATGAGAAACTCTTATTCAAAGGAAAACTCCCAATTCATTGAGAATTCTGTGGCAGTAAAGATAGTAGGATCATCCCTAAATGCTCCAAAGGCATTGGGTTCCTTTGGGATAGAAAACACCATAAATATAAGCTATTACAGAGTGTTTAGCTCAGTTATTATAGGCAATTCGTTACAGGAAGGCCCCAACTGTATCACAAATGAACATTAGAGAGACAAGGTGGGTGAGGTAATATTCTGTTGATGAGACAGACAAGTGTTTGCGTTAATAAAGAGCATTTTTTTACTGCTACAACTATACTGCATATCACAAATGACATGTTAGTTATTCTTCTAGCCCTGGGTTATCTCTACTCTCTTGTTCTTTTTAGCATCTACAAGGACACGTTGAATTTCTCTAAACAATTTTAAGTCATTCATTTCAGGCTGTAGAACTAACTAGCAAATAGAAACTACTTTGTTGCTGACAGGTCTATAAAAGAGGTATTGTAATTATGCAGTTTTTTAACAAACCTTTCTAATTCTGCTCTTATTTACAAGTGAAGGCTGTTGTCTGTTTAGAATGCAGATCTGGCCTTTATAGCTCACTGTTTCATGTTGCTGTTTATTTGCTCTACCTTAGGCCTGTTCGTTTTATAAAATAATTGCTATTTATCAAGAAACATCTTGAATGAGATGCACTTCTCCAGGATTACATAAGAATGGGTTCTTTGCATCATCTTTGATCTTGAAATGGTGTTTGAAAAGAGGGGGACATGCTGTAATTCTAGTTAGTGATTTTTTTTTTAAACTGGGCTCAACATCTCATGCAAATTAACTTTTCTCTACAGCCACCATTGTCACTGACTCAGAATTAATGAACTCTTCTTTAACAATAAGCTGCTGAATGTCTCAGAGTCCTACTAACCTTTTTATCTTGATTACTCTAAGAATAAGAAATGACACAGCATTATTACATTGGGTTTGGAATGTTGCTGACACCTCTCTGCATTGATTCCCCATTCACCGTTGTTTGTTTTGAATGATCTTTTTTTTAGAAATAGAAAAAAGAACAATGGACATTAAGTAGGGAGACTGGGGTAAATCTATACTGCAGTAAAACAAACATGGCTGGATCGTGTCACTTGAGCTGGGCTCATGGGGCTAGGGCTGGGGGCTATAAAATTGCAGCCCAAGCCCAGACTACACTTCAATTATATAGCCCCACAGCCCTGCTGACATGGTGTTTTTGTGTAGTACAGACATCCCCTAACTGATTGGTGGGTTACTTCTAGAGGCTAAAATCAAATGTAACTCTGACAGCAAAGCAAACCTCTAATTCATCTGGGTGCAGACTATCTATCCCAGGGATCGGCAACCTCTGGCACGCGGTTCACCAGGGTAAGCCCCCTGGCAGGCCGGGCCAGTTTGTTTACCTGCCGTATCCCCAGGTTAGGCCGATCGTGGCTCCCATTGACCGCGGTTCGCTGCTCCGGCCAATGTGGGCAGTGGGAAGTGGCGGCCAGCACAACCCTCAGTCCACGCCACTTCCATAGCCCTCATTGGCCTGGGACCAGTGGGAAAAATAAAAGCCAGCACCTCTGGTACTGCATGTTGCTAATAGCTCTCTTGCCTCTTAGCTTTTGGGTGTAGCCTGACTTGACATTCTAACTCCTTTTCTCTAGACATAGGATTCCAAGAAATGTAAAATGTCTTTAAAAAGGAAGGGCTAGGTATTGTATTTGCATAAGAAGGTACTAGACAGAAATAATTAAAAGTTGGGGGAAAGCAGTGGAGCCAGATGAAGTACATCCCAAAAGTTTGAAGCAATGGCTTCCTAGAGATCTAAGTAGGTTTAGGGGACCTGAAGATGGTGGAAGTAGCTTGCATACAGCATTGGAAGGTATTCTGTCAACGTGCTAGAGCATCTTTAAATAGTATGTCCTGATGCTTTTAAAAAATATAGGATTTCTCTTCTCTGCTGATGTTTAGAGCAACATCACCTAACATGCTTGGACCTGCTCTTCCTTCCCTTTCCCATTCTCCATGTATATGCCTGCCTGCTGTTTCATTAGTTTATTACTTAGATTGTAAGCACCTTGGGGAAGGGACTAACTTTTTGTTCTGTGTTTGCATAGTGCCTAGCACAATGGGGTCCTGCTCCATAACTGGGGCACCTGGGGGCTACAGGAATGCAAATAATAAATGACATGCCGGTCTCAGCTTCACTGCTGTAATTCCTGTTAAATGCCCTCTTGCAGAATGTGGTGGAGAGCATGAATGTCCGTCCCCTACAGAGCAGTGCATGAAAACATCATCCTTCTTGCCGATGACACATCGGAGAACAGTGAAAATAATTACACAAAATGATTCCAAATACACAAAGAAAACAAACTGAAATAAGAAAAATATTTCCTCTAAACTTTTTCAAAATCTTAGGGGTTACTTGTAATAATGAGGTATTGCACAACACTTTCCTATGGAAATAGGATTTCAAGTTGACTCTCTCCCTTCCAGGAAGGATACTGGCACTTAGTGCTGGAATGAAAATATATGGAAGATACAGGAGACTGTAACAAATCATCAGGAGTGATTTGTCATAGAAGTTTACTTTCAGACACTTTATTGGCCAGTTTTTCAATATGGTCTCAACCAGACCTCTGTCTACATGACCACATATATGGGAGCTTACACATCCTGTACTTTCTAAGAAGGATATTTATTTAGGGCTAGATTCTACTGCCTTTATCAATGACTTCACTGGGGCTACCTGTGGGGGTAAGGCACCACTCAACATGAGTGTACTGTAGGTCACAGAATCTGTCCCTTATTCTTGGGCTATAAGATGTCCTATGCACATTGCTTAGTTACATAAGAACTCCCATTTGACTTCAGTGGGACAATTCATGTGAGCAACTGCTCAGCAGTGTAAGTGAGGAAGAGCCATAATCTCACTCTTAAAAAATAATAGCCATTGTATCAATCAGGAACTCCCCTTCAATGATCAGTACAAATGGACACAAAAAACTGAAATGCATAGACATCTAACTGCCTGATGTATATGCACAAGTCAAATCCAAGTATGTGGGTGTAGTAATTTGAGGGGTGTGTCGGCTGGCTTGCCAAATTTGAATATGAAAATCATATTCCCTGTGGCCTTCTAAGCTGAAAGGGTACTCTATCTCCAACCTCTTTTATATTCCTGTTTTTGCAAAGGCATGTGCCTTACTGCTTTTTTAAGAGTTACTTGTCTTTCATTTACAGAGTCACTGAGCTAAGTAAATTTGAAGTCCAGGTAGATTTTAACAACATAATGTTTACTAATTTTACAAAGTAATTAGTACATTAACATTTCTCAATATTTTGGATGAGTGTCTTACTTCAGGTAGGTAATTGGTTTGCCAATAAGCGTGACTCTGTTGAGGGAGAACGCTGTCATCCAATATGTCCTGACATTTAATTAATTTGGGGTATTTATTGTTGGTTCTTCTGACCAGTTTGTTGCTAAATATTTTCTCTCTTTCTGTGGCTGCTGGGGAAATAAAAGATGTAATTGGAACTCAGCTTCCTGAAAGTCCAGATTTTGCTTTTGTTTTACAATGTCCCCTCCACCAGTCAGTCAGAATTCAGAGCTCATTTGCAAAGAGACATCTGAGGCCTGACTGTGCTGAGCAGTAGTCCCACTGATGTAAGTGGAACTAGACTTGTTGCTCTTTCATGACTGGATTTAAGCATGGATGAGGAATGCAGTACAGCTGAGTCTACACTAGACTTTTCCTCTTACAGTTTACCATCCTGGCTACTACAAGTGGATCTTCATTGGTGGCAGCAATTGCGAGAGTGCCCTTGTGAGCAGGCATGCAAAGAGCCGCCAAAGGTTTAATCACTTTATGATCTAACTCTGCTCAGAGCAGATCTAGATGAGATGGAAGTTAAAATGCAGATGTCTACAAGCACTTCATCTACACTAACACTCCCATCGCTGCTATCTCTGTGGCAGCTACAAGGCCTGGAATGTACTATTGTCAATGTAGGGGTTAATAGCAGCCACTCAGAAGTGCTCTAAAACATTGTACCTGTGCAGGACAGGGGCACGCAGAACACCTCTGGGAGCACCAGGGGTATGCTGGACTGGTGAAAAGTTCAATTTGAACCCTTTCCTAATCCCTGTTGTCAAATTTTATTCCAATAAGAAATATGCTAAAAGGTGTGTAGGGTGGCAATGATTCCACTCCCTCTTCACATGGCTCACTGCCAGCACTGGGTGTGCTAACCAGCCTCCTCCACTGCCTAGGGTGAATTTGGTATCTGCATTCTGCCTGGGCCTGTGTGGATTCATTGGATGGTCGAAGCTTGCTGCACCCCCTGGAGTACGCCAATGCAAGAGAAGCCACAATTCAGCCAAGACAGCGAGACCCTAGGCCAAAATTTAAAACTTGGGTGCCTGAAATTATGTAATGAGGACTTGACTCTTATTTATGCTAAATCCACTTTACACCACTCTGGCTGTATCAAGGGGCCTTCATGTGGGCATAAAGTATATTTACACAGCTCCAGAAGCATAAAAGGGCCTTAAAATAGCCCCAGTCTAAATGTGATTCAGGTCCCCGAATTCATGTGTAAGCATCAGTATAAAGTGGCTTGATTTCAGACGTGCTGCTCTCTCCCACAAATGACAGTGTAAGCTATGAATGCTCAGCACCCCAGAAACCAGGCCACTTGTTCTGGTGCCTAAATATGGATTTAGATGCCCGACTGTGAGCACCCAGTCTAGAAAATGTTGGCCGTAGATTATTGGCTATGAGAAGTAAATAACTAATGAATGAAGTTTTCTAGTACCATTTATAACTTACTCAACTCTTGACAAGTTTCCTGTATTTCTCTTATGAACTGCAGCCTGGTAGTTTGGCCAAATCATTCCACCCTTTAGCAACATTCCCTTCTTCTACTACCCTCTTTGAACCTTACCCTTTGACCATTCACTAGTTATCACAAAGTGCAAGGAAATATAATATTCACACTGGGTAGATTTAAGTAATGTTAAAAAAATGCTTCCTCCCACCCCCAACACTCATCACTTATATAGGATGCGACTGGGATAATCAGAAAGAAGTAGTAAATAATATCTCATATTATCAGATGGCAATTAGTATTCTTTTTCTGTACTTCAAAGGTAGGAAAATGATAAAGGTAGTTTGAGATTATTTTTAATTTAGAAATGTAGATTATTTTGGGAAGTACATTTAGTAACTGTAATAAAGCAATCAAGCAGGAACTAGTTGCTGACAGTCTGTCCTAAGGTGAAAGAGTATGATTAGATCACCTTGTTAAGAATGTTTATTCTTCTATAAACAGATCCCAAACCCCTCTTCTAAAATATTTGGCAACACTACTGTTTTAAAGAGCAGTTAAGTAGTTCAGTAGTCTGAGGCTGGAACGCTTTTTATAGTGGTGGTGCTGAAAACCAGCAAAACTATCCCCAAACATTTTATCTTGTTGTCCACCATCCTGTTCCCCAGCAGCTGAGGCCAGGAGCAGAGCCATGTCTCCAGGAGAGGGGTGGGGAGACACAGGCAGGGATAATGGGGTTGAGGCTGGGGGCAGGTGTGGGGTCAGAGGGGGGTGCGTGGCCAGGAGCAGAGTCAGCAGCTGGGACCCCACGTGTGTGGCCATCAGGGGACCCCATGTACATGGCCAGGAGTGGGGCCGGCAGCTGGAATCCCATGTGCACAGCCGGAATCCTGCATAAAACGTGGAGGTGCTGCAGCACCCCTGCACTTCCTACTTCCCGCGCCTCTAAGGGCCTGATTTTCCAGTGCGTTGTTTCCGATATAGGCTAGTTTGACTATTAATATCAGTGGAGTTTCCCTGGCATAAAACTGGAGTAATTAAGTGATTAATCAGGCTTTGAATCTCTAGAGTTTTGCCATTGGGTTCTTGGAACCAGGAATTCAAAAATTATTGTTAATTACACCCAGAGATCCTTTTTTCTTTCCACAGTGTAACTTACTCATCATGTACTACTAAATTGCTCACTCACAGTAAGATTAGAAATTTAATTATGTCTCAGTTACACTGAGGGATTTTAAATGAGGTTAGCTGATCGTTTAGTTGCAGTCTTGACCAAAAAATTCTGTTTATCTTGTTATCATTATCATAGCTACTATGAATAATTTATTTGAGGCTAACCAGTGAAATGCTGCCAAAATCTGAGCAATGGACTCCTTCAAAAATGTTCTGTGTCAGCCTGTGACATTCTGTGACACTCTCCACCCCAATCCATACATTCTTTCATCCCCAGCTTCTCTTCATCAATCAGTCTTCCTCCTACTCACTACCTTATAGAGACCTTGCCATGGATCTCTCCTACTTGTCATTCCGCACTGGAGCGTGGGGCTGGCAACAGTGTTGTCAGATGGGTTTCCCTGTGGTGTCTGGCTGTGGGAGAATTGGTCAAGTAGAGAGCAGCCCCCCTTTGGTTTTTGTAGAACGGGTGGAGCTTTCCAGACTGCAGATGATTGCCCTTGGAGACAAGGGAGGTCTTGTGGAGTGGGTATCTCATGGACGATGGTGCTTAAGGGATAGTAGGATTTCAGGCTCACTCCCAGTAACAGTGCCTCAAACTCCAGGCTCGGGCTCACTAGGCAGGCAGGCACTGGCAGAGAAGAGAGGAGGCTGGAGCCTCTACATGGCTAGCTTTCAGCATTATAACAACTCTGTCCTTCTACTACTTCTTCCTGCTCCGCATGTGCAGTTGGAATGCGTGGTAGTGTAAGGAGAATCCAGTGGCTGCATGGTGGTGTGTCCCATCCCCATATTATCAGAGTACCTTTCAAGAATAGAATTAAAAATAACAGTGTCCTTCCTTCCTAACCTGTAGGAGAAACTTGATCAGTTTATAGAGCTTTTGTATTTGTATGTAGTGAATGTACTGCAGAAAAGCTCTGTAAGCGAATGAGTTACACATTCAGCTCTGGGAGCAGGCAGTGTCCTCTTACAGGAGTGAATTCTCTAATGTATGTTCAGTTTCCATCAAAGGTCAGTCTCCTGCAAACAGGGGCCTTCCCTTCTTGGTTGGTCAGTTTGCTGCAGTGGAACACAGCTGTTGTGGGAAGTCATTGCCATGGACAGAGAGGCAATCTCTTGGGTTCCCAGGGCCAATCACTTCAAAGGCTTTAACTACTGAGCATGGTACTGGTCAAGTTGTATTCAGTGCAGAGAGGGGAGCCCTGTGGTGATGCACTATGAGATCTATGTTGCTAAGCAGAAAGGCCGCTGTGCTTTGTCCCACTTGTCGCTTCATTGATGTCTCTTTATTCCTGAATATGAACTGCAGTAATCAACTATATAGGGTATGGTTCTGTGAATGTGTGTCCAGAGCACTGTCCAACAGGAAGGAAAGCAACTTTCTAGCCAGTCATAGGTGCTATAGGGGAGGAGAGCTTGTCAAAGTGCTTCCATCTTCTTAACAGCATCACTTTAATTATGTCTAACTTCAGGTTTAACCAGCTGCTCATCATCCAGGAGCTGACTTTAGTTAAACCCTCAGAGCAGGGAGATGGTGCTGTTTATGATTGCTACAAATCTAATTCTACCAAGCCCATTTATATTTTTGACAGATAATATTGATATTTGTTTTTAAGCATTTTTTTCAATTTTTATATATTTAAATTTTTACAGTTGTGAGAAAGTATGGAGGGTCAGACAATGAGGAGATGCTGAGATTCAACAACTTAAAGCTTTACAACAGTTACAACAAATTGTCATCATATGTCAAAATTTTAATCAAACTCTAATTAAAGTTCTCAAGCAGATTTTTTTCTTACTTTGCTTATCTGTAGATTTCTATTGTTATCAATGGAAATTTTTTTTCATTGGTTTGTGTGTGTGAATGGTGGAATCGACATTTACCGATACCACTCTAATCCTTCTGAGCCTAGATATAAAGATGATGTCCGCTGGCACTTCTGCTCACGCTATCTCACCAGCTCTCCCAATGACTTCATATAGATGCTGAATATGTGAGGGAGAGAACAGTGTCTTATGGGATGCTGAGGGTGAGTGCTTTGTAAGTGGAGGAACAGTTGCCCATAATGACCTTCTGGGTTTGAACTAGAATAGCATTTCAGGGTACCTCTGTTTGCTCCTGCAGCTTCTTGGGGATGGGTCAGGAGAATATAGTGATCTGCATTGCATTATCAAATGGCACAGAGAGGTCCAGCAGGATGAACATGGATGTACTTCCCTTGTCTATGGACAGGAGGAAATCACCCATGAGAGCAACAGCTCTTTGTACCTTGCCCTGGCCTGAAGCCTGCTGCAAAGAATCCATGATGCTGACAGATGGTGCTGAAAGGTGGTTTTGCTGACTTCTTGACTAGCTTACTTAGAAAAAGGAGGTTAAACACTGGGTGGTAGCTTGTGAGGTTTTGGGCATGGATAGTAAAATTACACAGTTGCTTAACAATGACTAGTGCACAGCTTCATGGAACAAAGAAAATGAAAGAAAAATATAAAACTCTATAGAAAATTGGCTAATTGGTAAAATTTAAATAAAATCAAACAAGAGCCAAAACACTTAAGACCTAAAGAAGCATATTTTGTTTCCTTTTGGTTAACAATACTATTGTTTTTCCTTAGTGGAGAGAAGTGAAGTTTGCCAATAAAGTCTCAGTTTCAGGAAGTAACTCTCTATGACTCATGCACAGCAACAACTATTCTTGGTTAGAAACAGACTTTTCATCTTCATAGAAAGTTCATCATACATGGAGTTCTGTTGTTGTAAATTCATACATTATAAAGCCAGAAGGGACCATTGTGATAATCTTGTCTGATCTCATGTATAACATTGGCCATAGAACTTCCCTGAATTAATTCCTATTTTAATGGGAGTATGTCTCTTAGAAAAACATCCAGTTTTGATCTTAAAATTTTCCCAACCCCTGGTAAATTGTTCCAATGGTTAACTGTTAAACACGTGCACGTTATTTCCAGTTTGATTTTGCCCAGCGTCAACTTGCAGCCATTGGATCATGTTATTACCTTTCTCTGCTAAGTTGAAGAGACCTCTGTTATCAAATTTGTGCTCCCCACATATGTCCATATAGACTGATCAAGTCACCCCTTAACATTCTCTTTGTTAAGCAAAATAAACTCAAAGAGCACAGTCTATCACAATAAGGAATGTTTTTCGATATTGCAAACATTCTCCTGGCTCTTCTCCGAACCCTCTCCAGTTTATAAACTTCCTTCTTGAATTTTGGACACCAAAACATGGTGTTTCAGCAGCGATTGTTCCAGTGCCAAATACAGAGGTAATCCAATGTCCATACTCCAACTTGAGATTCTGCAGTTTATATGTCCAAAGGTCAGATTAGCCTATGTGATCTCAGTACTGGAAACTCCTGATCAGCTGATGATTCATTATGACCCCAAATCCTATTTTGGAGCCACTGATTTGCGGATATCCCCCATTGTGTATGTATGGGCTACATTTTTTGTTCCTACAGACTTTTGTTTCAAACTCCCCGAGGACATAAAGTTTAAAAAATAAAGATAAAGTATTGAAAATACGATGGTTATTTTAGACTTTTCCATTTTTCATTAACAAAAATGCCCAATATTCTTTTAAATGGTCTAATATTTGCTGTTTTAATATTTAGTCTTTGCTAAGATTGTAGACAAAACTTTGATTTCAACAGGAACAGAAGTGAGCCTAGTGGCAAAAAAAAAAGAAAAAGAAAAAAGGGGGATTTCAGTGGGAGCTGCATTGAGACAATAGTCACAATTTGAAATGGCTGTCGCAGGCTGGCTGGCATTTTAAGGCACTTAAAAGGTGACCTGGCTGGAGGTCCAGGCCATGGAAGACTTGGAGAGAGACAGGCCACTCCAGGGCTGAAGACGTTGACAAAAGAGGGTATAAGAGGCAAAGTTCCCTGCAACATGTATTATGGGCACCCTAGAGGTTAGAAGAACAGGAGTACTTGTGGCATCTTAGAGACTAACAAATTTATTTGAGCATAAGCTTTTGTGGGCTACAGCCCACTTCATCGGCTGCACAGAATAAAAAGGTGGAAGTACCCATACCAACTGTAAGAGGCTACTTAATTAAGAGAAGCTATTACCAGCAGGGGAGAAAAGCTTTAGAAGTGATAATCAAGATGGCCCATTTTGGACAGTTAACACGAAGGTGTGAGGATACCTTAACATGGGGAAATAGATTCAATTAGTGTAATGACTGAGCCATTCCCAGTCTCTGTTCAAACCTAAGTTAATGGTATGTAGTTTGCATATTAATTCAAGTTCAACAGCTTCTCCTTGGAGTCTGTAAAAGCAGCAAAGAATCCTGTGGCACCTTATAGACTAACAGACGTTTTGGAGCATGAGCTTTCGTGGGTGAATACCCACTTCCTCAGATGCATGTAATGGAAATATCCAGGGGCAGGTATATATATGTGTACTAGCAAGCAAGCTAGAGATAATGAGGTCAGTTCAATCAGGGGGGATGAGTGATGGTGTGGCTGATGTGATTAGGTCCTATGATGGTGTCACTTGAATAGATATGTGGACAGAGCTGGCATCGGGCTTTGTTGCAGGGATTGGTTCCTGGGTTATAGACTCATAGACTCTAGGACTGGAAGGGACCTCGAGAGGTCATCGAGTCCAGTCCCCTGCCCTCATGGCAGGACCAAATACTGTCTAGACCATCCCTGATAGACATTTATCTAACCTACTCTTAAATATCTCCAGCGATGGAGATTCCACAACTTCCCTAGGCAATCTATTCCAGTGTTTAACTACCCTGACAGTTAGGAACTTTTTCCTAATGTCCAACCTAAATCTCCCTTGCTGCAGTTTAAGCCCATTGTTTCTTGTTCTATCATTAGAGGCTAAGGTGAACAAGTTTTCTCCCTCCTCCTGATGACACCCTTTTAGATACCTGAAAACTGCTATCAGGTCCCCTCTCAGTCTTCTCTTTTCCAAACTAAACAAACCCAATTCCTTCAGCCTTCCTTCATAGGTCATGTTCTCAAGACCTTTAATCATTCTTGTTGCTCTTCTCTGGATCCTCTCCAATTTCTCCACATCTTTCTTGAAATGCGGTGCCCAGAACTGGACACAATACTCCAGTTGAGGCCTAACCAGCGCAGAGTAAAGCGGAAGAATGACTTCTCGTGTCTTGTTTACAACACACCTGTTTATGCATCCCAGAATCACATTTGCTTTTTTTGCAACAGTATCACACTGTTGACTCATATTAAGCTTGTGGTCCACTATGACCCCTAGATCTCTTTCTGCCATACTTCTTCCTAGACAGTCTCTTCCCATTCTGTATGTGTGAAACTGATTGTTCCTTCCTAAGTGGAGCACTTTGCATTTATCTTTATTGAACTTCATCCTGTTTACCTCAGACCATTTCTCCAACTTGTCCAGATCATTTTGAATTTTGACCCTGTCCTCCAAAGCAGTTGCAATCCCTCCCAGTTTGGTATCATCCGCAAACTTAATAAGCGTACTTTCTATGCCAACATCTAAATCGTTGATGAAGATATTGAACAGAACTGGCCCCAAAACAGACCCCTGCGGAACCCCACTTGTTATACCTTTCCAGCAGGATTGGGAGCCATTAACAACTACTCTCTGAGTACGGTTATCCAGCCAGTTATGCACCCATCTTATAGTAGCCCCATCTAAATTGTACTTTCCTAGCTTATCTATAAGAATATCATGCGAGACCGTATCAAATGCCTTACTAAAGTCTAGGTATATCACATCCACCGCTTCTCCCTTATCCACAAGGCTCGTTATCCTATCAAAGAACGCTATCAGATTGGTTTGACACGATTTGTTCTTTACAAATCCATGCTGGCTATTCCCTATTACCTTACCACCTTCCAAGTGTTTGCAGATGATGCCTTTGATTACCTGCTCCATTATCTTCCCTGGCACAGAAGTTAAACTAACAGGTCTGTAGTTACCTGGGTTGTTTTTATTTCCCTTTTTATAGATGGGCACTATATTTGCCCCCTTCCAGTCTTCTGGAATCTCCCCCGTCTCCCATGATTTCCCAAAGATAATAGCTAGAGGCTCAGATACCTCTTCTATTAACTCCTTGAGTATTCTAGGATGCATTTCATCAGGCCCTGGTGACTTGCAGGCATCTAACTTTTCTAAGTGATTTTTTACTTGCTCTTTCGTTATTTTCTCTTCTAAACCTACCCTCTTCTCGTAAGCATTCACTATACTAGACATTCCTTCAGACTTCTCAGTGAAGACCGAAACAAAGAAGTCATTAAGCATCTCTGCCATTTCCAAGTCTCCCGTTACTGTTCCCCCCTCCTCATTGAGCAGTGGGCCTACCCTGTCCTTAGTCTTCCTCTTGCTTCTAATGTATTGATAAAAAGTCTTCTTGTTTCCCTTTATTCCCATAGCTAGTTTGAGCTCATTTTGTGCCTTTGCTTGTCTAATCTTGCCTCTGCATTCCTGTGTTATTTGCCTATATTCATCCTTTGTGATCTGACCTAGTTTCCATTTTTTATATGACGCCTTTTTATTTTGTAGGTCACGCAAGATCTCAAGGGTAAGCCAAGGTGGTCTTTTGCCACATTTTCTATCTTTCCTAACCATCGGAATAACTTGCTTTTGGGCCCTTAATAGTGTCCCTTTGAAAAACTGCCAACTTTCCTCAGTTGTTTTTCCCCTCAGTCTTAATTCCCATGGGACCTTGCCTATCAGCTCTCTGAGCTTACCAAAATCCGCCTTCCTGAAATCCATGGTCTCTATTCTGCTGTACTCCCTTCTACCCTTCCTTAGAATTGCAAATTCTATGAGTTCGTGATCACTTTCACCCAAGCTTCCTTCTACTTTCAAATTCTCAACAAGTTCCTCCCTATTAGTTAAGATCAAGTCTAGAACAGCTTCCCCCCTAGTAGCTTTTTCAACTTTCTGAAATAAAAAGTTGTCTGCAATGCAGTCCAGGAACTTATTGGATTGTCTGTGCCCCGCGGTGTTATTTTCCCAACATATATCTGGGTAGTTGAAGTCCCCCATCACCACCAAATCTTGGGCTTTGGATGATTTTGTTAATTGTTTGAAAAAAGCCTCATCCACCTCTTCCGCCTGATTAGGTGGTCTGTAGTAGACTCCCAGCATGACATCACCTGTGTTTTTTACCCCTTTTAGCCTAACCCAGAGACTCTCCACCCTTCTGTCTCCTATGTCCATCTCCACCTTAGTGTTTATGTTGTATGGTGTGCGGTTGCTGGTGAGTATTTGCTTCAGGTTGGGAGGCTGTCTGTAAGTGAGGACTGGTCTGTCTCCCAAGATCTGTGAGAATGAGGGATCATCTTTCAGGATAGGTTGTAGATCTTTGATGATGCGCTGGAGAGGTTTTACCTGGGGGCTGAAGGTGACGGCTAGTGGCGTTCTGTTACTTTCTTTGTTGGGCCTGTCCTGTAGTAGGTGACTTCTGGGTACTCTTCTGGCTCTGTCAATCTGTTTCTTCACTTCAGCAGGTGGGTATTGTAGTTTTAAGAATGCTTGATAGACATCTTGTAGGTGTTTGTCTCTGTCTGAGGGGTTGGAGCAAATGTGGTTGTATCTGAGAGCTTGGCTGTAGACAGTGGATCGTGTGGTGTGCCCTGGATTGAAGCTGAAGGCATGTAGGTAAGTACAGTGGTCAGTAGGTTTCCAGTATAGGGTGGTGGTTGTGACCATCGCTTATTAGCACAGTAGTGTCTAGGAAATGGACCGCTTGTGTGGACTGATCTAGGCTGAGGTTGATGTTGGGATAGAAATTGTTGAAATCATGGTGGAATTCCTCAAGGGCTTCTTTTCTATGGGTCCATATGATAAGATTAGAGGTAGAGTGCACCATAACACTAATACATATCACTGATACATGAGTTGCTTCCCAGATCTCCTTCAGTTTGTCAACTACAAACATTTGTGAGCAGAGCACCATGGGCTGGATACATTACCGGGGTAATACTCCTCTGGACCCTGCCTGCCTCCCAGTGCTGCCTCTGCTCCGACTCCATGCTAGTTACCACTGCTCCACTTGGACAGCTTTTCTAATCACTGAGTCCCAGTTCCGATTCCATCCATAGACCTGCAGCTGCCTTGTCTGGGTCTGCTCTACTCACTGCTTCTTTTTTTTTTCTCCCTGAAGTTGCTAGACTTTATTCTCAGGCTACATTTGACTCCGCCTTTTGATTTCCCCAGTCTCTTAATTTCACACTGTTGTAAGCTGCCAAATTTGCTCTCAGGTAGCTGCTGCTGTGTACATTATGTGCTAGCTCTGTCTCATGATCTCTTGCCCAAGTGGTTCCATATTGGAACTACCTGTTGCCATATATTACACACATACAAAATATGGAGATACACCTAGCTCATAGAGCTGGAAGGGACCCTGAAAGGTCATTGAGTCCAGCCCCCTGCCTTCACTAGCAGGACCAAGTACTGATTTTGCCCCAGCTCCCTAAGTGGCTCCCTCAAGGATTGAATTCACAACCCTGAGTTTAGCAAGCCAATGCTCAAACCACTGAGCTATCACCCCTTCCAAGGCCATGATCTATTAATTTCCAGGTAAATAGGGGAAGAGGTGGAGGGGGAGTTGATCCTACCTTCTTCCTGGCTCTGCTTCCATTAAGGCAAATCACGGATACTAGCTCCTTAAGGTCTTAAAATGGGTGTGAATCTCATCTGCTGGCCCAGGCCACTGACCTACATCCTACTCCTGCTCCCCCACTGTGGCTCTTAAGATCATTCAGGAGGGGGAAGGGTCTCCCCAGTGATCCTGCAGGGGATATATTCATCTGTGATCCTAAAAGCAATAGTTGAACATTTTCTTATTTAACCTACATGATAGACAAGAATGTGGATGATAAGCTGCCAGCCATGTGATATGCTGCTAGCATTTTACCAACAGGCTCACACGATTTTCTCCCATATCTTATAATGATTGTGTACCAAGGAAGCATGTATTTGCAGACAGGAAGGGTGAGGGACTAGGAAAGCTTTCCACTTGGTTTCTCATTTAAAAAAAAACACTTCTCCAAACCATAACCAAAGAAGGATGCAGAGTCACTTGGCAAACAAACTTGTAGTAAGTACATTTGCTGGAAATGTTTATACTTTGTTCCTGTAAAATATAGTGACTGTACTGATATGATAGCACACAGAGTCAGCTTGCACAGACCGAAGTGGGGGAGGAGAGTGAAGATCTCTGGAAGATTTTTTGGAAAATACCTGCCATATGATGCATTCCTAAAGCAAAAAATTACTCTTTAGAACAGGGGTGGGCAACCTTTTTGAACCACATCTGGGTATGGAAATTGTATGACGGCCATGAATGCTCATTAAATTGGGGGTTGGGGTGTGGGAGGGGGTGAGGGCTCCAGCTGGGGGTGCGGAGGAGTAGTTCAGGGTGTGGGAGGAGGCTCTGGGCTGGGGCAGGAGGTTGGGGTGTGGGGGGTGCAGCTCTGGCTGGGGGTGCAGGCTCTGGGTGGGGCTGGAGATGAGGGGTTGAGGGTACAGGATGGTGCTCCAAGCTGGGACCAAGAGATTTGGAGGGTGGGAGGGAGATCAGGGCTGGGGCAGGGGATTAGGGCATGGGAGGGGGTTAGGGGTGCATTCTCTGGGTGGTACTTACCTCAAGCAGTTCTTGGAAGCAGTGGCATGTCTCCCTGCCAGCTTCTACGCGGAGGTGTGGCCAGGCAGCTCCATACACTGCCCTGTCCACAGGTGCTGCCCCTGCAGCTCCCATTGGCTGTGGTTCTTGGTCAATAGGAGCTGCGGAGGCAACGCTTGGGGTGGGGGCAGTGGAGCGGGGCAAGCCCATGACCCCATTCCCCAGCCAGAGTGCCGGAGTAGGGAAATGCCTGGACCCTGCTCTCCAGCGGGAGCTCAAGGGCCAGATTAAAATGTCTGAAGGGCTGAATGCAGCCCCTGGGCTGTAGTTTGCCCATCCTGGCTTTAGAAGTATTTTATGAGCCCTTGAACAACTGTGGGATTAAGAGGTCATTCTCTAGGGAGAGAGCTGAGCAGGGGAGTAGAGCCCTGCAGCGGACTGGAATCCTGTGGGTCCT
The DNA here is from genome assembly GCF_007399415.2 of Gopherus evgoodei. Lineage (NCBI taxonomy): Eukaryota > Metazoa > Chordata > Testudines > Testudinidae > Gopherus > Gopherus evgoodei. Next base: position 95,085,726 of record NC_044322.1, on the reverse strand, counting down.
GCAGGATCTGCTGCCATAATAGAGGGAATGGATAAAATATACTTTGTTGTGGGTGAGCAGAGGCAACTAGTGGGAGGAACACAAAGGGGGGGGGGCACCAGGTAAGGGAGGGGACACGTAATCCCCACTACGTGACTCTTCCCTGTCCCGCCCCCAGCCCAGGGCACCCGCACTCTCCCTGTCCCCTCTTCCCCATTCCACATTACCTGGGCCGGGGGCTCTGGCCTCCTGCTGCGCTGGCCTGGCTCCCCAAGCTGTTCAGCTGGTCTTCTGGCAGCCAGGCTCTGGAGCTACTAGTGGATGCTGCCCGGTGCAGCACAGCAGCTACCTGGGAGGGCACCAGACTGTGACAGCCACAAGCCCCCCGCCCCTCAAAGCTCAGCTTCTGGTGACAGTGGCCGAGCAACTCAGAGCCCCCTGCCCTTCCCGGCATGCTCAGAGTCAGCTCCTGTCCCCAGAAGCTGAGCCTGGGCAGGGAGAGGGCTGCTCCTGTTGCTGCTCCCTGCCTTGCCGAGGCTTATCTTCTGGGGTTGGGAGCCGACTCTGAGCATGCCAGGGAGGGCTCTGGCTTGCTCGGCCACTGTCCCTTAGAAGCTGAGCCCAGGGCAGCCGTTGCGCTTCACCGGGCAGCATGGCCGGAAGAGGTAGGGCAGGGTTTCTCAAACAGAGGTTGCTGCGTGTGTAGGGAAAGCCCCTGGTGGGCCGGGCTGGTGTGTTTACCTGCCCCGTCCACAGGTCTGGCCGATGCGGCTCCCACTGGCCGGGGATTGCTGCTCTGGGCCAATGGGAGCTGCTGAAAGCAGCGTGGGCTGAGGGACATACCAGCCACTGCTTCCAGCAGCTCCCATTGGCCCGGAGCAGCGATTCGTGGTCAGTGGGAGCTGTGATCGGCCGGACCTGCGGACAGGGCAGGTAAACACACTGGCCCGCCAGGGGCTTTCCCTACACAAGCGGTGACCCCTGCTTGAGAAACCCTGATGTAGGGTGACCAGACAGCAAATGTGAAAAATCGGGACAGGGTGGGGGTTAATAGGAGCCTATATAAGAAAAAGACACACAAACTGGGACTGTCCCAATTTGCACACCCAATCCCTCTTTGGGCGGGATTGGATGTGCAAAAAAACAGACAGTGGTAATTTTGTGGGAAACCACGTCTCTCATCAGTTTGTCATAAATAGACTTTCAGCAATGTAAAGCAAGTTTTTCTTATTTTTTAATAAAGTTTTTAATACTTAAATTATAGTGAGGGATAGAAAGATTACATGTCTATTAGAACAGGAGTTGAAAATTTTTTTTACATGGTTTAAGCAAGATTTGTTTTGTTCTTTTATTGGTAAAAGTTGATTCTGAATTCCGTTTATAATATATTAAACAACCTGTTTTTTTGGTTTTAGTTTTTAGTAGCATGGGGAAATTTGTCTCCCTTGTGGGATTTGTGGGATCTATGGTTTTGCAGGTGGGAGTGGGATAAAAATGCAGGAAACAATGCAGGAGCAGGTGGGAGTGGTACTGGGGAACGGAACAGGAGTGGGATAAAAAAATAGTCCCACACAGGGCTCTACAAGGGAGCATCTACTCCTTCCAGTCTGCTCTCCTGCAGCCCACCTAGATATCTGAGTGGCTGATTGGGAGTTGCACTGTTCCAGACAGCATTAGCTGCCTCTTTATGCTTTTGAAGTTGCTGCTGCACAGATAAGAAAGAAGGCAGTCAATGGAAGGACAACATGGCAGCTATGTGTAGTTGCTAGACTCTGCAGCCCTAAAAACCACACTGAGGGGAATGGTCACGCCCAAGGAGCCTAGTAGTAGAGCTGAGCAAATAATGGATTATTCTGTCCAAACCCAAATGATTTTTTTTTGTTTTTTCTTGCTGAAATGAAAAAAAATTCATTTTGGGTCAAATGAAACATTTTGTTTAAGCCAAAACAACTCTTTTGGTGCTTTGTTTCAGGTTGTTTTCAAGTAGCTTTCACTTCTTCTTAGCTAACTTTTGAAAACAAATGCCATTTCAAAACGGATAAGTCAAACCATTGCCTTGTGAAACAAACTGTTTCAACTTTTTTGAATGTTTGTTTTCCAGCTGAAACTGTTCATAGAAAAATGCAGGGTTTTTTTGTTTTTGATTTTTTTTTTTGTGGGGGGAGGCAAATTTACTTTTTGCTGAATTTTTTTTTGTCCAGGTCTACCCAATGGAGTGCACAGAATCATATTTTGAACACCTGCACCATCTAGTGGGAGTGGTGTCTCATTTTGGCTTCTTAAATAGATGAAGTTTATTTTGTAGGCAGAGTTTGGAATACCACTACCTTTTACCCCTCAGTTAGACCCCCTTCATGTACATGAGTATCCATATCCTTGTGGCCATGAGTAATGCAGAGACTTTGTTACAGAAGAGGTGTGTTACACTGCTGTCGCATGGCTAGCAGATCCAGAACACAGTCCTTTAATTGTTGTCAAATTACAAAGGAGGATGCTTAACTGTAAAATCATTAATTTTTGTGTAAATTAAATGCAAACAACTGAGGCATTAGAGAAAATATTATGTAACTAGGATACGAGAGGCTATTTCATAGCAACAGAGCAGGGCTGGCCTTATGTTTTGCGGAGCCCAAAGATGCTGGAAGGAGGTAAAATCAGACCATAAATTGCGTCTCCCTCTGAACCCATTGTCAATTATGGTGTTAGCTCGTTTGTAATGTCCTTTGAGATCTTCATATATATATAAGAGCGTGGTGGTGGTAGTAGTGTGTGTTGTTCTTTTAATTAATTATACTCTTTCTTCCCCCACCTTATGCCACATCTGGAATTTAAAATAGAGCTGACCTGTACATTGCAAGGCTCCAAACAGGTCTTTGTTTTGCTTGTCTTTTTGGCCAGCCTTTTAGCTGAGAAGGTGCTTATGTCCCTATGAAGGATGAATCTGACTGGTAGGTCAATTAAATAACATGTTAAAATGGGGTCAGTGAGTCACTTTTCACTATTTTTGGTGTGTGGGTTGTTCTCCTATTTCTGCTGCATACAGGGTATTGAAGTAGTTTTCATTCTGTCTTATTATAATGTCACTTTTGGAGAAAGGAAAAGCAGTCTACAAATAGGAGAGCATTCTGGAACATCTCCATCTGGGAAAGGAAATACAGAACTCCTAAGTTCACATTTCCTTTGGAAATATAAATCAGTATTCACCACTTTGAACAAATGTACTGTGTAACCAAATATAAATCTTAGACATGTCTTGTATCTGATTGTCAGCTGTAGAAGAATAGGCTCATGTGAAATAAGATACCATATTTTAGTTGATTTCCTTTGAATATGAAAATATCAACAGTTATGCATGTTGGTGTCATTGATTTCTCTAGAACAATATGGAATATTTAAAAAAATTGGAAGCATGTGGGGAAAACCTCATAGCAGGCCTTCCAGATGGGAAGAATAACTGTACTTAACTATAAGGTGTGGGTGGATTTAGCTGTTGAAATCCATTGGTTTGAACTAGCTAAATCTTAATGATTCATCTTTTCAAAAATTAGGAGCTAGAAGTTAAAACTCCAAGAGAAGACCTTATGGGTCTTCATGGAAAATGTTGCTACATAATATAAATAATAGATCTATTTTCTGATATAAAATAGTACACCCTAATGAACAAAAGCAATGATTTATCAGGAGACTTTGACACAGCAGAAGAATCAATAATACAGAACGTTGAGCTTAGCATGCTATTAAGAGAGCCAACCATCTCCCCCCCAAAAAAGAACCAACAAAAACAAATTAAAGGTGCAAGGGTGTTTTAGTGGTATCCGGCTAATACCTCAGACCAATATTATGTTTTCTTTACAAAAATTCTACACACTTAAAATATAGGCACAGAAGTAAAATTAACTTATTACTAGAAGATTATTGGAAATGGTACTTAGTACTCTCATAGTGATTTGTTATTTTCACCATTGCATATGCTAAGGAGCAAACATACATTTAGGCAAGCAGTGTAAGTTGGGTAGAGTGAGAATTGCATGAAATTATTTCAGTGCTTAAGAGCTCTGCTGGATCAGGACCTTCAATGTTAGTTCCAGACATTCTAATGTTTGGGTGTGATAGAGTGTTGCTCAACCTCATATACACTACAAAGATGTGATAGAGCCAGGAACAGTACCCAGCTCTCTTGTGTTCTATTCCAGTGCCTTAGCCACACGAGAACATCCCTGTCCTTCTTGCAACCCTCTGCCTCATTCACTGTCCATCTTATCCACTGACTGAAGTTGGAGTCCAGTAGACCAGAAAGCATGTGATTGTGTAATTAGACAAACCCATACACATAATTGGCTGAATTAAGGTTTTGAGTGCTTGACTTTGCAATCTTAATGTTTTTTAAACAAATGTTTTTGAATAACTAATATTTAAACCAAAATGAGTTTAAGTTATGAACCCAGAACCTTTACATGAGTTACACAGACGTCTACCACTGAGCTAATGGAGTACCTGGTAGTAGGCTATTATCCTCTAGGTAAACCAGTCACAAGAAGATGTGACACACTATACCAGTGGTTTAAACAACTATTTGCTAGCCAGTACATAAGAACTGCCATACTGGGTCAGACAAAAGGCCCATCCAGCCCAGTATCCTGTCTTCTGAAAGTGGCTAGTGCCAGTGCCCCGGAGGGAATGAACAGAGCATGTAATCATCCAGTGATGCATCCCCTGTTGCCCATTCCCAGCTTCTGGCACTATACCTCCTTATCCTGGCTAAGAGCCGTTGATGGACTTATCCTCCATGAATTTATCTAGTTCTTTTTTGAACCCTGTTATAGTCTTGGCCTTCACAGTATCCTCTGGCAAGGAATTCCACAGGTTGACTGTGCATTCTGTGAAAAAATACTTCCTTTTGTTTGTTTTAAACCTGTAACCTATTCATTTCATTTGGTGGCCCTAGTGGAACACTGGGAGTCAGGATTCCTGGGTTCTATTCCTGGCTGCAGAGATGATGGTAGTATAATGGTTACAGACATCTCTGCCAAACAAATAAGTGTGGCAATTCCATTCTGAAAGACAGTATAACTGTGAATGAGAACTGGGTCTGCTCTACGGATAGGATTCAATTTCCAGTTCTGGAACTTCTCAGGTCTACCATTTGTAAAATGGGGGAAAGATACTTGCCTGTCTTCTACTTTAGAAAGAAGACACCTTGCTCAATGATACGGCCATGAAGTTTATTAATACCAGTAAGTGGAAGAGCTAGGACTAGAACTCATTGTTTCTTCTTGGCCCCTCACCCAGCTGTCTAAAGATTACTAAAGAATCAAAGAGCTTGCATAGCCAGTTTAGTATTTTATTCTATAACTAAATGCTATAAAATAAGTGAGCAATAGTAAAGCTATTTCTCTGTCCCTGCCCACAGTCACTATGTTAATAATAATGATGATACATAGAGGCTCTGGCATAGGTACTGGAACTAGGAGTGCAGCCACACCCTCTGGCTTAAAGTAGTAATAATAACCCAAATACATGATTTCCACCTTCAGCACCACAACTGTAAAAATTGTCCCAGCACCACTGGGCTCTGGAAGACACTCTGGCAATTTTCGTTACTTTTGGAATAATGGTGGATTCATATTTTACAATATAGCACTATGTGCAAAGCTCTTCCAAGCAGATTTCTTGTTTTCTTCAGAGTATCATGATGTTAAGCAATTTTATAAAACAAAATGCTTCATTATTTTTGCATATCTATTTTTCTCTGCACGTAATATGACACCTTGGAGGTGCTTGCCCTGGCTGATTAAAATTAGATTTCCTAAATGTCAGTTCAAATTATTGTTGCCATCTCATTTTAATAAGAACATGTTGCTCGAAGCTGTTAATTACATATCAGTATTATTATAAACTACTAATAAGCAAAAGCTTATTGGGATTTGTACATACATTGTTTAAAAAATTCATACATATTCATATCATATTTATTATGTCAGTCAATGATTAAATGGTTCAAAGCAGTAGAATTTTAAATCACAAATGTGATTGATTATATTGAAAATAACATTCCTAACAATTATTATAATAATGAAAGTTTATAGTTACTTAAAGGAAAGCGTTCTTTTTGCAAAAAAAAGTCAAGAAAAAATAAGCATTACAATCCATAAACAATTATTCAGAAAGAAGATAATAGATTTTTAAGTAGTGCACTTGAGTTTCTATAGCTTTTTTTCCATCTTTGGTTAATTTTAGCTATATTATAACACGAGTAAAAGGTTTCTCACTGATTCAGATAATTAGTACCTGATTTTTTGCCGTTCTGAGGACTGTCTGATAAAATATGTACAAAGAGATATAAATGTTCCATTGATCTTACTGGGAGCTTTGCCTACACCAGGGCTGCAACTTCAAGCCCATAATTATTTCTTCTTCTTCTTCTTCATCATCATCATCAGTCATTTTGATAATCAACTTTACCTTTATGGATTTCTTCTATTCAAAGCAGGTAAATACTCTGAAGGCAGAGTAGATGTATAAAGTCATAGGTACTCATGATGGGCCAAATTTTGGTTCCACTGAGGTCTACAACAAAACTCCTGACGTCAATAAGACCAGGAATTGGCCTGAATGACCCACAAGCCATGAATGCCTCCTACTAGTGTTTCTTGCAACTCTCACAGAGGAATTTGCAAGGTTGCCTCTGGCCTGGATTTCTTTCCTGATTGCATGAAATTACTACTGGTGATCTTTTTTTAGTACCATCCCCCACCACACACTGGATTATGGTGGACCTACTCCACCTTGTTCATGTGCCCCAGTCATCCTGCAGAGCCCAGCTTCAGCAAGTTCCTTTGCCCTTGTCCTCATGGGAAAGAAGGGGCATCATTGTTGGTAGCTGAGTAGTTCTATTACGCGAATTCTAGAAAGGACTTTATTGTTTAGTGCCTCAAAGTTTAACTAGTACTACAAATATTTTAAACCAAATGCTTCTCCATATGCTGTTCTATACACAGAAAAAACAACAACGCCTTCACTCAGTGGTTGAGCAGCCTACGTATACTTTTTTACAAATCAATAGATGACGTACAATACATCTCTCTCTCTCTCTCTCTCTAACTCACCTTCTACAATATCCTGCCCCAATCCTGGAAACACATACATAACTGCTTAGCTCTAAGCCTGTCAGTAGTTCCATTACACTCATGTACTTATAGTGAAGAATACACACAAGTGCTCCATTGGATCAGGTCCCTAATTATTTTAAGAAGTTCTGAAAACTGTCAGAGATCCTGTCATTATAACTTACCCCCTCCTGCCAGCAATATATTTAGTTTCACATAGACCTCCTCCATTTCTAATTTCTATTAGGTAGTCTAGTCCACCTCTGCCAACAGAAGTTTGTTACCGAAAGTATATTTGCCAGAATTCTGTCCTGTATGGAGTGTTGCTGGGGGGGTTTTTGTTATTTTTTTTGAACGTCTTACATAGTGGAATTACCTTTTTCCTCAGGAAATGAATGCATGTTAATGTCAGGAAATTATTTCCAATGTTTATTCTATATTTTCCTTTTGTTAAATTTATACCCTTGTTTCTAGTTATACCCTGTTGTACAAACCAAAACCATTCTCTTCCTCCTTAGGCTCACATCTTGAAATTCTGAGTTATTTGTAAATGTTACTTAATCACCCTGTACTAATGTAGTTCTTCATGCACTGTCTTAGTTCTAGTAAAATTACCTCTACTTACCTTCTAGTCTGAAGATGGTAAAATGAGGTCTGCAATGAAAAGCACCCAGTGCATTTCCTGCACAGTTCATCCAAAGACCCTGGAAAACCCAAGTGGCAGTGATAACTGATGTTGCTCTGCTAGTTACTTTCCACTCATTTGATGCAGTGGCAGCAATAACAGCTCCTATTCCACCAAAACAAAATATAAAAGCTAAAATTTGTATCCCTAACATGCTTCTTGACTTTCACTGTATGCTGGACAATTAGCACTGTCACTGTGTGGTACAGTGGAATGTACTTCAGTCATCTGGGTAAGCAATAGATACAACATAAGCAAATTACACTTGAACAAGTGTTGCAGAAAGTTAATATGGGGACAAGACATTTTTCATGCTTGCTTGACTTGAAGACCAGGCACCATAGACATTTAGAAAGAAACAAAAAGTGTGATTTTTTTTCTTTTAGATAATTAGTGGTAGATGTTACAAATCAATACATTAACTTTAATTTTAAAAATGAACTTAATTTTTTCATATATTTTCTCACTTCTGGTATTCCAGTTAATGCTTAATTTTTAGTTAATTGGAAACTTAACAATCCTAGAAAAAAGTGCAGAGTCCATTGAACGCTAAAATGACATCCTGTATCACAGTTCTAACAATGAGGATGAGTAAAGTTAGACAGGAAGAATCCAATTCCTCCTCACTGTCAGATAATACATTAATAGGCTATGTGCCATAAGGATAGTATACCTTTAAAAATTATGCTTATTCTTCTCCATTAGAATGCTAATAGAATACATGAGACTATTTAAATATGTCTTCACTGAATAGATCCCCAGGGATAAATATTATGTTACTGATCTACGTAGGCCATACAAAATTACTAGGTTTTCCCCTTTTCTTAGGGACTGTATTGATCCATGCAGGGGCTTGAGAGAACCAGTGAAGATGTATCTTCAGGACCTGAGATGTCTTTTTTTCCCAAAGCAACAAGCTATTCTACGTTAATCGTTGTCCATTCTTTAGTGAAGTAGTCATTATAGAAGCTGAAGGCACAGGTGCTGCCTCACTAGTTTCCATATTTATCTAACTACTCGGTTATCACGAGTAAGAGGTGTTGCATTTACTGTTTATAATTAAGCTGAACTTAAAACAATTAGAAATGCCTTCCTACCCCTTTTCACAGCCAGATGACAACTTACTGGAGCCCAGTCCTGTAAACACTTAGGGCCAGATCCACAAAGAGATTACGTGTCTAACTCAGGGGTTGGCAACCTCTGACACGTGGCTCGCCAGGGTAAGCACCCTGGCGGGCTGGGCCAGTTTGTTTACCTGCCACGTTGGCAGGTTCAGCTGATCGCGGCTCCCACTGGCCGTGGTTTGCTGTCCCAGGCCAATGGGGGCTGCGGGAATTGTTATGGCCCGAGGGATGTGCTGGCTTTCCGCCACTCCATTGGCCTGGGATGGTGAACTGTGGCCAGTGGGAGCCGCGATCGGCCAAACCGCCGATGCAGCAGGTAAACAAACTGGCCCGGCCCCCCAGGGTGCTTACCCTGGTGAGCCGCGTGCCAGAGGTTGCCAACCCCTGGTCTAACTGCTCATTTGGGTGCCTAAATCCACCATTTATGCAATACTAACATTCTCAAAATCACTGCTCAGCTGCCGCCTGACCCCAGAGATGCCCAAGTCCCAAAGGTGTAAAAGTTTCTGCGAGTAGGCAAGTGCAAAGCCACCTAAGTGCTGATACTGCCCTACATCTAACAAAGGCTTAGCGCCTTCACTAAAGATGAAGCCCCTGCCGCCCAAAGAGAGATTCTCAAACTAGGTGTTCCCTCGCTCCTCTTTCCTGTGGGGTCCAATCCCACAGGCATTCTCAACGCACACCTAAAATATGATATTTGTCACAAAAGAGAGCTGGGGGCAATTGTGTGTATCTGGTGGCCTACTGGGTAAGGCACTCACCTGGGACATGTCTCTAGGTATCTACATGGAGAACAAATATTTAATAATGTGCTCTTCAATCTAGCAGAGAGAAGTATAGCATCATCCACTGGCTGGAAGTTGAAGCTAGACAAATTCAGATTAGAAATAAGATGTAAATTTTTAACACTGAGGATACTTAACCATTAGAACAATTTCCCATCACTGACCATTTTAAAATCAAGACTGGATGTTTTCTAAAAGATCTGCTCTAGTTCAAACAAGAATTATTTTGGGGAAGTCCTACGACCTGTCTTATAGAGGAGGTCACAGTAGGAGATCACAATGGGCCCTTCTGGACTTGGAATCTATGAATGTAGATGGCCCAAATTCAAATCCCTGATCTGCCTAATTTGGAGCAGGGACTTTTATCCACATCTTCCACCTCCCAATCAGTGCCCTAACCCACTAGACTATTGAGTGTTTTGGGGCTAGGTCTCTTTCAGTCTCTCCCATATCCCATGTGAATACCCTAACCGCTGGACTAGAGTAATTTTTTCTCTCTCTCTGGCCTAATGAATATTTAAGTATTTATACTAAGTAAAATAGCTCCAACAGGAGAGAGAGACCGCCCAGCCTACAATACCCAGTAGCCTGGTGGCGTGGGCACTCACCTGGGGGTGGTGGGAGATGTGAATTCAAGTCTCTGCTCCAAAACAGGCAGATCAGGGACTTGAAACCACATCTCCCACCCTTCAGGGGAGTGCTCTGACCACTGGATTATTGACTATAATTAGGGCCTTCTCTAGCTTTTCATGAGAGAGGTCTAGGTTTTGCCTGCTAGGGCATGGGCTATCTCAGCAGCTGACCTGGCTTTGGTGCCCAACTCTCAGCCATGAACCTTCTCCTGGAATCCTGAGCAGAGGGAAGCACCTCCCTTTGGCATGTCAGTCAGGCGCCTAGAGGACCAGACCAGTGGGAGCTAGATACCTAAATACATCCTGCCCCTTTTCTCTGTACTTCACTCCTGGCGAATTTAGGCAGCTCCTTGCTCAGCTGACTGGCTTCTGAGGACCTTTCCTTAGGTGCCTAACTCTCTCCATGCATCCTGGGTGCCTAATTCAGGGCTGAGGATTCTTCTTGGTGGCAGGGTGCCTTGGGGTTAGGTGTTACCTAAATAAATCTTTGTGGATCTAGCCCTTTCTGCTGAGTGCAATGCTTACTGACTGATGAAATTCACTGCAGGCCTGCACAGGTCTTATGTTCTATTTAAATCTCGAACTGCATCCTAAGGGCTTAAATGGAACTTAATTGGTTCATAAGCTTTGATGTTGATCCTCTATTTAATGGTGATTTTTACCCTGTTGTAAGTAATTTCACTGAGTTCATGGTTACAAGCACTGTGTCCTGTGTTAAGTGTTTGTGGGAAGTGGTAAGAAATAAACAATCCTATTTTGCACTTTCATTTCTGTTACCAGATTTGCCCGTTCCATTCGGATACACTCATTTATTAGGGTTACTTTTTTGGAGGGGGGTGTCCATAATTCTGTCAATATACTGCTTGTGTCACTTGTGTTCTCATATGGAGCTCTACTTTTGCAGGTTCCCTCCCCATGGAGTTATCCTGCAGGGCCTAGGTTCCCCAGGGCTGGGTTCTTCCAGCCCCAGAATCAGACAAAAACACACACATATTAACAGAGCGCGTCTGAGAGGACAGTGTTAATCTGCACTCCCAAGCTGACCCCTTATATGTCCCTGGACTCAGTAGGTTGGGTCAATCAGCATTTCCAAGCTGTCACCCTCATATGCCCTGGGCACCGTGCCGGAATAGAGTATGCCTGAGCAGGCTGGGTCAAGCAGCATTTCCAAGCTGCCACTTCCAAGCTGTTTTGGTAGTAACCCACTTAATTAGCAAACCTGACAGGATTTTTGGGCTCTGCAAGGATCTTTAGTATAGGTATGAGGAGCATTGCTGCAGAGCAAATGAAGAAGCCAAAAAAACATCTACGAGGGGGGAGAGAGAGAGAGAAGCAACCATCTTAACCATGGAAGTTATTTATTGCAAGATAATAACAAAACAGGTATAATATTAAATCTAACTTAAATTTGATTATAAAAGTCAGGTTTAGAAAACTATAACTGACCACACAAGTCAGGGTCAGAAGGCTATACCGAGAGAGAGAGCTGGGTTCTCACCACTCTGTGAAGCTTGAATCGATTGGGATTCCCAGTGGTGGTGGTAGCAGAGGGTCTGGAGTGCTGGAGACAGGCAGAGCCCTCAGCTTGATCAGTCAGGAGATGAAGTCCCAATGGAACTGATGCAGATGTTGGAGCCAGGCATCAGAGCATTTACTTGAGCATGTGTAGGGGTTTGTATAGGGAAACAATGGTTCAAGGGAGAGCACTAGATTTGTTTATGGGTAAACTGATAGCTCAAGGGATTATGCCAAAGTTGTTTTGTTCAGGGTAGACAATAGGAACTGATCATTCCTGGCTATGGGCAGTGTTCCTTGGAGGGAGCTCACAATGCAATTAGGCAGCCTCAGAATTTTGGATACCAATAAAGGGTTTATTACTAGAATTGGTCTGATAACTACTGAGCTGGGTGTGTGCAGGTGTGGGTTCATTAACAACTGGAGCAGAGATATCCCATCATGCAATGCTTCCCTGTTTTTCTGGTCCCAGAGTTCCATGTGGTTCTTGCCTTGGACTCTCTGTTCACCAGTCTATATGCCAATGGGGATGCCTACCTGTCCCATCTCTGATGCAAATGAGACTAGGGGAGTTTCCTTAATCCTGTCACCCTTGTCCGGAGCAGTTTAGGTGTGTTTCTCTCTCTCTGCCTTTTCATTGCTTTTGGTAAGTCTTTCTTTTGAACAGCTTTGGTTTCAAGCAGAGGCAGGGAAGGAGGGGGCGGGGGGAAGGAAGGTCTTTTGTGAGTCAGACAGGCTGGGTACTACACCCTGGTTCCCCAAGAACATAGAGCTGATAGGTAACATTACTGAAGTTAAGCTCGGAGGAAAAAGTTAATCAGTCACTTAAGAAGTTCAAGGCAGAGTTAAAAGTTAATCTGTTAACATCTTGGAAAATGCTGGTGTTTGTCTTCTTTGTAATTGAACAGACATAACTGTTGGAAGAGAACTTTGTCCTGGTAGCTTCAAGGCCAGCTCTAGGTTTTTTGGCACCCCAAGCAAAAAATTTTTTGGCTGCCCCCCTATCCCAGCCCTGGGCTCCCCCTGCCCACCAGTGCCCCCCCGCCGCCCCAGCACTGGGCTCTCCCCCCCCCACACCCCCTGCCGCCCCAACACTAGGCTCCCCGCCCCCAAACGTGGGATCTGCTACCAGAACACGGTGGCTGAGCCCTGGCTCAGCCGCGATTCTGTTCCCCATGTGGGTGGAGCTGCTGGGCAGCATGGAGCGGCAGTACTTCCAGGTGGCGGTACAGCTGTGGGTGGCACAGAGAACGTGGCCCCCTCTCTGGGCTTTGCGGCGCTGCTGATGGCCGAGATGGATCAGTTCATGCCCACCACCCTCACCCCCGACATGCTGGCAGCTGAGGACGTGGAGAGCCACCTGGACCTGCTGCTGACCTTCAGCCTCACCGCGCCCTGGCCCAGCCCCAGCAGGCGAGAAGGCGAGGATCTCCAGCTGCAGGGCTACCTGCTCAGCACCGACGAGCCCAGCCAGCCACTCACCTCCTCACACACTCCAGGAGCCCCTCTCGCTGCCGCAGCCCAGCCTCGGCTCCAGGGGATCCCACTTCCCTCCCTCCCCAGCTCCTCACACAGTCCGGGAGCCCCTCTCGCCGCCGCAGCCCGGGCCCTGGAGTTGAGCCCAGGCTGTGGCAGTGAGAGGGGTGCCCAGAGTGTGTGAGGAACTGGGGACGGAGGGGGAGCCAAGCCCAGGCTGCAGCGGTGAGAGGGGCTCCCGGAGTGTGTGAGGAGCTGGGGAGGGAGGGAAGCGGGGCCTGGGATGGAGGGAGGGAGGAGGGGTCCTGCTGCTGCTGCCACTCTGAGTCTCCCCAGGGTGGGGCGGCATTTCACTGCTTGAATGGGCTGTGCATGGTGCTGCCGGGCTGTGCAGGGGGCACAGATCCTGGCTCTCGCGCTGACAGGGCAAGTGGCTTTTTGCCACTCCAAGCAAAAAAAAAAAGGGGGGGGGTTGCTGCCCCTTAAAAAGTGCTGCCCCAAGCACATGCTTGGAGGGCTGGTGCCTAGAGCCAGCCCTGGGTAGCTTATTGAATTTCCAAACAAAAAGGGAAGAAAACATCAGAGCATGGATCCTGGTCTGTATTACACTATTGATCTAAAACTTCAAATAGACAAATCATTAATCACATGAAATATGTAATCCTATGGAACTTAATTGAAAATCATGTGAACAACATGAAATACTGCTATTGCTACCAGCATGCTCTTATAAAAGCATACCAATGCAAATTCCTAAAATATAGTTGGCAACTGAAGTTGTTTTGCAGAAATCTATTAAAGTTTATATGGGCAAGTAATAGCCTGACTTTTATATTTTGTATATTGATATAAATTAATCTCTTCAACCTAAAATGAAGAATTCAATAAAGACGTACTATTAACTCTGACATTTCTGCTGTAGTAATGTTTGCCTGGGTGGATTTAAACAATTTTCGTGCAAAAATGGCTAAATTCAGATAAAACTGACTACTCTGGTGGTCATGTCTATACATGATAAAATCAATGTAACTATATTAGGATTGTTAAATGAGTACATTAAAAAAACCTATATAACCAATTACTATTCCCTGGAGTATTACATTTATCACATTATTCAAAGATACAGTCAATAAAAAATAAAAACAACCCATATGCATTTTCCCAGCATTTGTTGGATACCAATGCTTTTATTGTTGCTATCATATCTATTTTGTCTGTGAAGTGCTCTGTAAATTTATGGCACTAGATAAGCAGGGCATGCACAAGGTGGGGCAAGCAGGGGCATGGCCCTCCATAAACATGGGGGACACAGAACTCCTCCCAGCCCCGGGAGCTGTGGGGTAGAGGAAGGACAAGTGACTTCCTGCTGGGCCAGGGCTGGGGGAAGGAAGAGCGAGCTCCTGCCGGGATGGGGTGGGGAAGAGCATGCCCTCCCCAAAGAGGTCAAAGTTAATTTCTGCTCACACCCCTAATGATTATTAGTACCACACAATATTCTGTGTGGTACAGATAATCAGACTGATAAAGAACAAGCAGGTAATTTTATCTTGAGGGTTATCTTTAGGTTTATTTTTAACTATGCTTGTTCACGTTAGTAAAAAAAGAACTTAAGAAATATCACCAGGCACACTTGAAATGGGCCTGAGAACATACTGATTAAATCAACTCATTGTGCAAAAAAGGTGTCCACTGACTGGGCCAATCATGGAAACCATGAATTATAATCTATTTTTAAATGCATATATATCTTCATTCTGCTTTGAATTTCTCTTTAGCTTGCATTCATACTCACGTTCTTTTAAACACACAAATAAAATCATCCAAGAACCAAACCAATCTCTCAGATAAGAGCGTTTAAATACACTTGGTGTCATCTGGAGTTGGACATGCATGTTTCTTGACAGAATTTAACTTAATTTTTTATATTTATTTAGGTTTTTTTAAAATACACTCAAATCATGCTCTGGGCACAAGCACACAAAAGTGCAACATTATACAATCATTGTCTAAATAACGGAAACCTCTCAGATCTTCTGGAGGTCTCCAAAACCAGAACTTTCCCACTGATGCCCATCCTCTTCTTTCCTTCACTTTTAGGAAAAGCCTGGAAAGACAATAACTGGACCTTGCAGCCTAACGTGAAATTCAATAAAATCAGACGTGGACAAGGGAAAGCAGAAAATGTATTCCGCTGAGGAGCCCTCAATGAAAATGCTCTGTGTCCAGCTCTCTCAAGCCAGAGAGCTGTTAGATCAAGGACTTCACGTCCTCTTAATGGCTTTGGTTATGGTACAGTGAGAAATGACTCTGAGGTGACCCAGACCTCAAACCATTTAAGGCTTTATAGTCTAGGATAAAACCAACACCTTAAATTGCCCTGGAAATGAATCAGAAACAGTGGCAGATTACGAGGCTTCGTATGCTGTTTATGCAAAACACCCTATAACAAATGGGCTGGCACATTCTGCATAAGAAAAGGTTGTGAGTAAAGGCAACAGCCCCATGCAGAATGCATTGCAGCAGCCTCATCTCAAGGTGACAAAGGCCAGGAGCACTGGGGCAAGGTCTGTATACAAAAGAAAAATCTGAAACTTTCTCAATGTGCAAATTGTGGCCACTGTTCCTACCTGAGCCTCGTGAAGTAACTGTGGCTCCAACAGGATCTGCAAATTGCAAAGCTGATTAACAGAAGGTGGTCAGACTCCCTCAATAGAAGGAGCTGACAACTCTGCTTTTTCTTCCTTTTGGTTCCCATAACCTACCAGCCTAATGTGTCTCTTCTGGATTGAGTTTACACCAGTGCAATCTCACCCAAACCCCAGTCCCTGCTCTTGATGACATTGATCAGCTTAGCCATCCCCTGGGTGTGACGTAATAGACACAGAGGCATAAGCAGTAACAATAGTGGGTATGTTGCAGTCCATGCCCCCTTACTATGCCCACTTGTGTCTCACACACTAATTGCCCTACTGTCTCTGTAATATTGGTTTCTTTATTCACAATTAAGAAAGAGCTACACCTCATGGATTTTCACTTCTGCTAAATGGTTCTTTTTAGATGTAAGGCAGCAGCAAAACAGTGAGCATGACTCATCATTTTTATAAACAGATTAAGGAGCTTATTTCTTTTTGTTCTTGCTGCCAGGAATGATCCTTCCCACAGTTCTGTATCCTCCTGGCACTGTCAGATCTGTGAGCCATCGCTTTCTTTCTGACATTTTCTGAACAATGTTAACAATCCTGATCTTCTGCTCCCTTGCATACAGTGTGGGCACCAAATCAGAGAGATCAGAAAGTGACTAAGTAAAAATATTTTCCAGATAGATTATTGTACAACCCTCTGGATAATGCTGCACTAAAGCCATTATTATTTTGCACACACATTCTGGTATTCCTCTAATGTGGCTTTAAACTGATGTAGAGTGGGCACCGAAGGAAGAGGCCTTTTAATTTACATAGCTGTAACCAGATGTCATTTTAATCTCCTTTTTCATATCCATAGGTACAGTTCAAAAAATTCACACATACGTAAGATATGCTCTTTGCAAAGAAGTAGTATTTGGTCTGAACATCCTTTCTGGTACTTGTAATTGTTCCCATATACTTCAAGTCAATTAGTTCAGTCTTAAAAGAAAATATTCTTCCCAGGCATATTCCCAGCTATTTGATTCATATTTCGTGATTTATAAACTTCTTCAATTCCTAGTATATCTTGGATGCAATGGAAGTAAGACATGCATGTTTACAATGAAGGGTAGCTAGTGTGATAAATTAGTAATAATATTGAATTCTCACCCGCTCAGCTAAGTGCATTTGTAAAATCTCCATCAGGACAGGAGGAGGAATGCATTGTTTGAAGTGTGGATTTGCTTTTCTTTCCACCATTTTCTAAGTTACACATGTGCTCTGGGAAGCTCTCTGTACATAGATCCAGATTCATGAAAGAATGTAGATGTTGCAATGTCAACTCCCAGGTGCCCTGCTGCCTCATGGAATTCTCAGTCCTGAGTTAGGTGCCCTGCTTCCCCAGCTAATGCATGGGGAGAGTTAGATGCTGCCACAGAGTATGGGGGAGTCAGGGCCCTGCAGCCCCCACATCCTGCGATTCACTGTGACTCTCAGCCAGCCAGTAAAACAGAAGGTTTATTAGATAACAGGAACACAGACTAAAACAAAGCTTATAGGTACAAGAAACAGTACCCCTCAATCAGGTCATCTTGGGGGGTGGGGAGCCCAGACCCAGGTTCTGGGTCTCCTCCCATCTCCCCAGCCAGCTCCAAACTCCCTCCAGAAGTCTCACCTAGCCTCACACCCTGGCTCCTCCTCCAGCCTTTGACCAATTTCCCAGGCAGAAGGTGTCACCTGGCCCCAACCTCCTCCTGGTCTCAGGTTACGAAGGGAAGCCACCATCCTTTATGTGCTGGTTGTCCAATATCATCCCTCAGTGAAGTCACACCCTTATTTCCCATCACCATCTAGTATTAATGCAGACAGTAAATTAGTAAAACTCCCAAGCAACATTGCCAGGTTAGTACTCCCTACGCCCTACTCTGTCACAGGTGCCTAAAAAAGGGATTCTCAGAAGCCAGCAAGCTGAGCACCTAAGGTAGCCAGGAATAAAGTGCAAATGAAAGAGATGGGGTTTAGGGCTCAAATCCTCAATGGCATTTAGATGCCTAACTTTCATTGGTTTGGAGCTTAGGGATCTAACTGATGGGTCAGACATGCACTCATTCCCAGCCATAAACCCTCCCCTGGAGTTAGGCACCTAAGCCAGGTCAACCCCTTCTTGTGAAAAATCCTGCTCTACTTGTTTTGGAGCAGGGACTTGAACCCACATCCCAGCTGAGTGCCCTAACTATCAGGCTATTGGCTCTTCTGGGACACACTCCTGCCCCACCTCTGTATTTTGTGCAGGGCCCAATCCTTATGTATGCTGTGAGAATGCCTACAGGGTTGGGCCCCACTCATGGGATAGGTGGGGGATATAAAGTTTAAGAATCCTGCGCTGAGACTTTGGCTTGTGCTAGCTAGGGCTCCAAGCAGGTCATTAGCTGTGGGGGTAACATCAGGACTTAGACAACTTTGCGCATGCCCACCAGTGGGGACTTGGATGCCTGCTGGGTTGGATGGCAGCTGAGGTTTTTAGAATGTAAGTAGTGCCTAAATGGTGGACTTAAGTGCCTAAGAATCATTGTGAATCTGGCTCATAGTCTATATTGTAACTTTGGGGATGGCTCCTTAGCTAGTGTTGTGTCAGCTCCATTTAAGTCTTTGAAGCTGTCTGGCTTTACTTTCCTCAAAGCTGCAATTTTCCTATTATTTTTTCTTTCTTGGGTTGTCTAGTGCAATATTACCTCTGGCTGATTGATGCTAGTGCTATTTTTTTAGCACAGGCACGAAATGCTCAAATATTGTGCACAAAAGAAACCATAGGTGTAGTTTGACTTTTATATTTGGGGGAGCAGCTCCAGTCAGGCCAATAGGACCAGGGGTGGGGATCGGAGGGGATGGGGGACAAATTCCATGCCTGCTCACAGGGGTGCCATTTCTGATTGGGGGTAGAGGAGGGACTTTAACCTTGATTCCAGTGGCTACTTAGGCAGCTGAAAATGCTAGTGCAGGGTTTCTCAAACAGGGGTCGCCGCTTCTGTAGGGAAAGCCCCTGGTGGGCCGGGCCAGTGTGTTTACCTGCCCCATCCACAGGTCCGGATGATCACGGCTCCCACTGGCCACGGATCGCTGCTCCGGGTCAATGGGAGCTGCTGGAAGTGGCGTGGGCTGAAGGACTTACTGGCTGCCACTCCCAGCAACTCCCACTGGCCCAGAGCAGCAATCTGCGGCCAGTGGGAGCCACGATCAGCTGGACCTGCAGATGGGGCAGGTAAACACATCAGCCCGGCCCGCCAGGGGCTTTCTCTACTGAAGCGGAGACCCCTGTTTGGGAAACCCTGCACTAGCGTTTTTGCAGATAACTTAGACATGTCTGACAGGAGCACTGTATCTAATTCCTTTATCAAGAAAGAAAATGAAATAAATATTTAGACCCACTCAGCTCTAATCCTACATGTTCTGACATCTTGTGGCAAGCCACTTTCCCAGATACCTGGGAAAGAATTCTCTATAGTAACTCAGAGCCTTCCCCATCTAGTGTCCAGCCATTGGGGATTTTTGCTGCAGGCAATCACTGATGGGCCACATGCCACTGTAGGCAGTCATGTCATACCATCCCCTACATAGACTTATCAAGCTCAGTCTTGAATCCAGTTGGGTTTTTTGCCCCCACTGCTGCCTTTGGGAGGCTGCTCCAGAACTTCATTCCACTGATGGTTAGAAATCTTCGCCTAATTTCAAGTCTAAATTTGTTGATGGCCAGTTTATATGTATTTGTTCTGGGGTCCACACTGATGCTTAATTTAAATAACTCCTCTCCCTCCCTGGTATTTATCCCTCTGATGTATTTATACAGAGCACTCATATCTCCCCTCAGCCTGCTATTGGTCAGACTAAACAAGCCAAGGTCTTCGTTCTCTTCTCATAAGATAGGCTTTCCATGCCTCAGATCATCCTAGTAGCCCTTCTCTGCACCTGTTCCAGTTTGAATTACTCTTTCTTAAACATGGGACACCAGAATTGCACACAGTATTCCAGAAGAGGTCTCACCAGAGCCTTGAATAATGGTACTAACACTTCCCTGGCTCTACTAGAAATACCTCTCCTGATGTACCCCAGGACTGCATTACCCTTTTCATGGCTGCATCACATTGGTGGCTCATAGTCATCCTGTGATCAACCAAAACGCCCAGCTCTTTCTCCTCCACTGTCACTTCTAACTGATAAGTCCCCAGGTTATCGCAAAAATTCTTCTTGTTAGTTCCTAAATGTATGACCTTCCACTTCTCACTATTAAATATCATCCCATTTCTATTACTCCAGTTTACACGGTCATCCAGATCTTCTTGTATGATATTCCAGTCCTCCTCGATATTGGCAATACTTCCCAACTTTGTGTCATGGGCAAATTTTATTAGCATACTCTCATTTTTTGTGCCATGGTCAGTAATAAAAATGTTAAATAAGGTTGATCCCAAGACTGATCCCTGAGGAATTCCACTAGTAACCTTTCTCTAATCTAGCCTGAGAGATCACTTTTCAGTATGGCCTGTTGTAATCTTCCCTTTAACCAGTTCCTCATCCATCTTTCAGTTCTTAGATTTAAAAATTTTATTAAAGCTAATGTTAAAAAATTATATAATACGCAGATTAAAAAAAGAGTGTCTGTACATCTGGGCGCCGTGCTTAGATGACCCAAAAGTGAAAAATTGATTAAAAAGTCATACTTATACAAAAGAGATACTTATAGCACATAATCTGCAATAACCCAAATTGAGGTGAATAAATTTAGTGGTACAGTTTAGATATTAAAATCTGATGATTTGGGTACATCACTCATTAAAACCTATACAGATGGTTGTAAAAAGCAAATATGGGAATGAGTGTAGATTGTCCCTCAGTAATTGAGTATTTAGGATAAGTTGCCCCTTAGTACATATAATTCATCAGAGAAGTATTTCAGTTACTTTCTGATTTCACTTCTCATCGGCACTCCAGCTCATCCCTCCTGGTATTGCCAATGTCTGGTGATGTGTTCTAGATAGATGTCCCTCGATCACCTGATGGCGTCCTACAATCCCCATCTTTTCCAAGATAACTAATAATTTCACATGTGGATCTGTATCAAATGCCTTACTGACACCCAGGTAGATTAGATTTATTGCATTTCCTTTGTCTGAAAAATCAGATATCTTCTCAAAGAAAAATATTAGTAACTTTGTTAAAAGCTCTTGAATATGATTGAAACAATTGTAGAAAAATCTACAATTATTTTCTATCATTTAGGCTACTTACTCTGCCTATGTAAGAAAAGGTCTTTTAAAAAAGCTCTGGAATTCTTACCTTTGCTATGGAATGCTATCTCCTGGGAATATTAAGATTAAGGTGTGATTATAAACAAGGATTTCCAAATTCTTATCCTGATCCTATGACATGCTTGTACATTGAACTCCTTGCCTGAGGAGGTTGTGAAGGCTAGGACTATAACAGGGTTTAAAAGAGAACTAGATAAATTCATGGAGATTAAGTCCATTAATGGCTATTAGTCAGGATGGGTAAGGAATGGTGTCCCTAGCCTCTGTTCGTCAGAGGGTGGAGATGGATGGCAGGAGAAAGATCACTTGATCATTACCTGTTAGGTTCACTCCCTCTGGGATACCTGGCATTGGCTACTGTTGGTAGACAGGATACTGGGCTGGATGGACCTTTGGTCTGATCCAATATGGCCATTCTTATGTTCTAACTCCTGCAAGAACTGAGGATGCTCAACATCTTTCATGATGAAATCCTCTTTGAGAAAGAACTGTACGAGGTCTGATCCTGCAGTCAATTAAGTGGGAGTTCTGCAACTGACTGACTTCAGAGGGAGTCAAGCTCTGTCCGTTGTGAGTTATTTCAAAATTTTTTGTCACCTGAGTGCCAGGTTTACTTCTGGATATTTCCTATGGGTTTGGAGGAAGGACACTTTTGTATTTTAACACAGAATAGTGTAGGGGCCTGTTAAAGTATGTTGAAAGGTTTTGCTGTTTTTAGGTGAATTGCGTATGGATAGGTAGGTAGCACAGGGAAGAAGGAGAAAGTCTAGAAAAGTTTTAGTGGTGAGTGTTTTTGATATCTACATACAGGAAAAAAGTAAGTAAAAGGTTGAGACTGGTGTATTGGGATTTGAGGTGATTTTGTTAAATCTGACCTAATCTGGAGAAAGGTGGCCTTGAAAAGGAATTTTCTGGGCATTTGTCTATGTGCCATTTCAGAAGACTAAAGCAGAATTTATTTGAAGGTTTGGGACAATCAGACTATTAGATAAATGAATGGAGAAGAGATGAGAGCTCTGGGTTGAATTTGCATGGGGATTATTTTGTCTTGTAAAATTTTGTTTTGGCAGTGATCCTGGCTGAGCCACTGAAAGTTGTTCATTGAAATACTGCCAGGTAATACTGGCAATCAATGTCCTGTAAAGCTATTAGCTATTCCTAATAAAATAATGGCAGAAATATTAAGAGAACATTTTTTTAGGTCTGATCCTGAACAAATGTATGTGCTAATGCACTTGCAAGCATGTAAATAATCCCACTGAGGGCACTGACCTTTCAGCCCATGTTTAAAAAGGTCAGTGTATAAATCTTTGCAGGATCCAAGCCCCGTGCAGCATTAAGTAGTGAAGGTTTATAAAGAATAAATCTTGCCCGACCAATGAGGTTCCTTACTTTGCTAGAATCATAAAATGAGTGGACAAAAAAGAATAAAGTAAATGAAATACATTGACCTAGTAAAACTTATTATAGTGTGTCCCATTAAATCCTATATCAAAAAATAATTTATATTGTTTTGGATAGGAATACAGTCATGTGGAATAACAACTAGATAAAAAAGTCTGGTCTTACCTGAGACCTTCATTAATGTTCTCTAAGTGTGTGAAGAAATGTACTACCCCTTTAAATGACAAGCTGGAGCCTGCAGCCTGGTATAACCAGAGAGGCCCTAGGCCACCCTGAGGCTGAGCTATTTAAAGAGCAACAGGAAGCTGAGCAAGGGGGAGGACTAGAAGCCATGCATGCTGCAGCAAGTACTGGTTGCTTTTTCTTCGGCTCTAGGAGACCAGCCTAACTGGAGGCTTTGTTTTGAGGACTTTAAGTTGGGAGCTCTGAACCAGGGTCTGAAGTGAGGATCTTATGAACGGTTTATTATAATTGCTCCCATGCAGAAACCTTATTAAAAGGCAGCGTGCAAATTTGTTAGTGTGCATTGGCTTTACCTTGCCCTAGGCTGTTAAAGTGAACCTATTGGCACCTCCATCAGGGAAAATCAGTGTGGGATGCATCTGCAAGGGGTGCCTAAGGGTGGCCTATGCCTTTACAAAGAGCGAGTAACAGCCTCCATAATCCTCTAACCCTCAATTCCACTAATATTGTACATTCCTGGTTAACATTACCATTGAGGCTAGACTGGTAAGGTAGAACTTGATGTGGAATAAGTAACAATTTGCATACTGATTAGGTGACCCAGACTGCTCAAGTCAAAAGTATCCACTAACTTTGGGTGCCCAATATGATACACCTAACACTGATTTATCAGAGTATGTAGCATTATACAGCACTTTATATGTTCAAATCATAGCTTCCATTGACTTCAGTTGCAGCTTAGTGCTTGGCATTTATGCAAATCGGACCCCAAGGTCTCAAGTTGAGTCCCCAGAAAATGTTGAACACACAATTAGTGACCACATGTGAAAAATCTGGCTTACGTGACTTGTCCAGCATCACCCAGGAACTCTGACAGAGGCGAGGATGGAATCCAGTTGTCAGAGAAAAACTTAAATTCTCACTTTTTGGTTTGGTGCAGCAGAGTCTGATACTTTATTTTCTCTTTACAACTGTACAGAGGGAGGGAGTGGCCTAGGACATAGGGTTGCCAAGTATCTCCACGGGTAAACAATTACAGCAAGCATTTATATTTTTTGTTACATACAATAATAAGCAACAGCTGCATTTTGTTTATACATAGGCCATCTTGATATCTTATTTTTCTCACTTCTGTTTAGACGCCAGTCTACGTTCCTCATTATCGACACAAGGTCGCAACAACTTCTCCCACAATTCTTTCCCACTCGCCTCACACAATCCTTGCTTCTACAAATCTCGTGTTAGTAGGGTTACAGCTAGCCTGACTCTTGCTAACAGAGATTGTCATGCATTAAGATTCCTTACAAATCCTTGTCAGTTCTTTCTCTACTTCCATACAGTTCTCCAGGTGACATTTAGCTCCCTTAATCATGAGACCATCCCTTCTCTTTCTGCAGTCCTCTACCTCTTTCATTACATATTTTCAAATCCCAGTCCCTGAAAATAGTACATACCTTCCAACTTCTGCAACACCTAATGCAGGGGTCCCAGAGAGGACAGTCTCATACATAACCCTGATTCATCCTCAAAGTATGGTCCTCCTAGCCAAAGAAAGATGCTCTTAAATTTGTATATTAAGGTTAAATTTCATTCTAACCCAGGCTGGGAAGAATATGCTGGTGTGCTATTGGATTGAATTTGAATAATACATGCTGTACTAGTATTAGTCATATACTGAATGTGAATCAAGATCATCAGTGCTCTGTGGGCTTTGGGGATCATGCTGTGGTAGTGAGATTTGATGTCAGTCAGAGCTACATATTTTCACATAACTAGGGCTCTCAGGACATGGACTCTAGCTTTTTTCTGTGCATATATCCATGTGATTCAGGAGAGTTAGATTGTGCAGAGTTAGAACTGTCATTTGTTAGTAGGTGGCCTGGGTGGGATCAGACAGTAGGAGAGGACAACTTGGGGTACCAAACTCAGAATGATTGACTGGACTTGGACACTGAGAGCCCCATCAATGCAGTATGTTAAGCTTTATAAATACATGTTGTATGACATGGCTAAGATTCATCCCTACTCTACCTCCAAATAAGTCAACTGCTTACTCTATATTTACTTTTGGAGGGGAGTCATTTTTCAAACTCTTAGTGAGATGGCTATTGTGTACATGCACCATCATCTTCTATTAGAGAGAATTAGAACAGCTCATCTGTTTATAAAGGGCCTTACATGACCAACTGCTAACAGAGTTTTTTTTCTTTAGCTTAAACAGTAGGTGCTTCTACTCTTAAATTAGAAGCCGAGCCGGCCATAATATTTTTTGCAAGGGCTGCTATTACAGTTTGCCAAGGACCTCTCCCTCCTGTACCTCCCCTCTTCCCCCAAACCCTAAACCCAGGGGTGAAAGTGGGCCGGTACAGGCCAGTAAGAAGCTGGTATCGGCTTGTATGCAGCCAATGTTAAAGTGCTGCAGCAGCGCTTTAAAATTGCTGCCTTTTTTGCCCCCCATCGGCAGGGCCAATGATGGAGAGGGCCAATGTTATACCAATTATATTAGACCAATAAAAACCAGCAGGATCTTATTAAAGGGGACAAGACAAAGATGCTACATTTATTATGATAACAATTTGATTTGACTAATAACTAATATCTTAATTCTTATACACACACACACATTTTAATTAATACCTACACACACACACACACACACACACACACACACACACACACACACATCCATCAGATGTTCTGCAGCTGCTGGATAGTTACCAGTCCTGAAGATAGCTTAAGTTCATGGCTTGATTTTGCAGCTTGGGTTCGTAGCTTGTGGCGGTAACTGGCCAGGAAAGCCGGGCACAAGGCCGAGCTGGGTCTCTGTTGGCCATGCACCGATGTCCTTCCATGTTGACAGCAGAATGTTACCCAGAGTCTCTCATCTCACCCTTCTCTTTTATAGGCTTTTAGTTTGGATTCAAAGTCTGTAGGTCTTGCGGTGTCGCACTGCCTCTGGGTTTGGATTGATCACCCGTCAATTGCAGGCGTGACTTTCAGCCTTGAACCTGGGTTTGATCTTCCTTCTGTTGTTCTTTTGTCCTTTTCTTTTTAGGGTGGATGCTTTTTACTTTGTTTAGGCTACGTCTTCACTACCCACCGTATCGACGGGTAGCAATCGATTGCTCGGGGATCGATATATCGATCCCTGAACGCGCTTATATCGATTCCAGAACTCTATACCGATAAGTGTTTAATATTATTTCACCCCTGTCTAAACCCAACCCTGACCTTTCTCCACCATGGTCCCACCCCATCCTAAATTAATGTGAATGAACAACACAAACTGGTTGTTTATGAACAAATAGAGTCTGTTTCAGAGCCTGCCCCTATCAGTTTTTCAGATAACAAGCACTGACTACAGGCCTATCATAAAACAAGCACCCTCCTGAACTAGCCTCCAACACAGAGTCAGATACATGTGGTGTCTAACTGGGCACTGCTAATGATAAGCCTGTAAACAGCCCGGCTGCACTGAGACTGTATACAGATCACTACTTACCCAGGTGAGGGGCTGACAGCCATGTTTCTGTTCACCTCTCCTGCAGCACTGTTTTTTTCTGAGCATTACTAGATGAATGAAAATATCTTCTAAGTTGTTATACTTGTGTATGAATTTATTATAAATTGAGATTAGCATATCCTTTAATGCTTATTACCACCTAATTATGTTATTATTGGGAGACCTTACACTTACACTGTTATCACTAACCTTCCAAATCATTAAAGCAGAAAGAACATCACATCTGGTTTGCCCTCCAGTTGTAATCAACATCAGCTTTTGGGGTGTGTGTGTATAATCCTTTTTACATGCTATAATACTTGTTAGGATCTTCAGGACAATTTTAAGGACAAAGCGATAGTACATCTTTATAATTTTCACATGACTGAAGCAATATTTCCTGCCACATGGTGCAGAGGCACTCTGTGCAGAGTTCAATTTCTGGATGCAGATTTGGGCTCTTTCTATTGTGGAAATGCTTCAGTAACTTTTTGTACCCTTTATATTCCAAAAGGTGAATATAGTGTGATCACATTACCAGAACCACTTTTTCTCCTTAGGTCTTAGGGGAATCATTGTCACTAGGCCAGTTTTACAAATTAAAAATTTCTGCATTGCGAAAGATGGGATCATCTGCAAAGCCAGTTGGAAATTAGATTCAGTCACAGCAGCTGCTTTCTTTGCTTCCAAAGAACAGCAGGTCTACCAGTTTACTGAAAAGTATGAATAGGATCGGAGCTTTTACCTTCCTCTGGAGAGAAGCTTGATTCTTCTGTACTTCAGTGTGCCATCCTCCTCAGTTATATCAGATATGAAGGTAATGTCTGTTTTTTAAAATGCGCCCCGCCCCCTTGCAGTTTCAGTTGGATACAGTGCCTCCCCTAAATTGTTATGTAGTACATCTCTACCCTGATATAACACGACCCGATATAACATGAATTCGGATATAATGCAGTAAAGCTGCGCTCCATGGGGGCTGTGCACTCCTGTGGATCGAAGCAAATTTGATATAAAGTGGTAAGATTTTTTTGGCTCCCAAGGACAGTGTTATATCGGGGTAGAGGTATAATGTTGACGTCTATTAAAAATAGGGTGACCAGATTTCCCAATTTTATAGGGACAGTCCCGATTTTGGGGTCTTTTTCTTATATAGGCTCCTATTAACCCCCACCCCCTGTCCCGATTGTTCACATTTGCTGTCTGGTCACCTTAATTTAAAAAAATAGTAGTTTTTACCTCAGAGGTAGCATTTAAATGAGAGATGAAGTGATCCTTAAGTATAACTTGCATTTTTCACTGAAAAAACTGTGGGTGGTCATCAATATTATCTTTTGGAGTAGTTGAAAACTCCTTCCAAAAACAGCCTGTTACACTGCTGTTGTTGGAAAATGCATTAAAAGTGAAAGTATAAAACAACAACTAGTAACAGCTAGTAGATATGCAACAAATATGCAGGGAGAATAACTTAATAGTACCTCAGTTCAGTGCACCTCGCAAATTATCTTTCAATCACCTATGATGGATGACAGCTGAGGTTCTGACCCTGCAAGTAGTTACATGTGTGAATAGTGTTTGGCAAGCAAGGCCGGCTGCAGTAGACATGACCCTAGGACATACACTATGTAAGCAGCCAACTAACATCACCAGACAGGCACTGCGGTGGAACCCCCAAGGCAAGCGGAAAAGAGGCCGTCCAAGAAACACGGGGCGACGCGACCTTCAGGCTGATAGCAAAAAAATGGACTACCTGGAGCCAGCTAGAGCGAATGGCCCAGGGTAGAGGACTCTGGAGATCTGTGGTTGGCGGCCCATACCCCGATTGGGGTGACGGGCATGAGTGAGTGAGTGAGTGGGTGTCTGTAACGAGGCACACACTGAGCCACTCTAGTTTCAGCCCGTTTCCCTCTCCAGTCAGTCAGGAACACATCAGCTTGATGCAACACCATTGTTCTTTCTTTATAGTTGTTTTCCCACCACCACGGTCCACCTATGTACAGGTTTCACAGCCAACTTTGCCAAGTGTAGGCCTGGCCAGCAACAGACAAGAAGGCTCCCAGGTCCCTCTGTGCTGGGCCTCTCTCTTCCTCCCTTCTTTCTGGCTTCCTCCTAGCCTTTATAGCCCTGGCTAATGAGGCTGGCAGGTGCTGCCCATTACCAGGCAAACACAGTGCTATCCAACCAGCCCCAATCCATTCCCCTTGATTGGGGCTGGAGTGGCAGGGGCTGATTAAGTGCTTCTCACTCAGCATCCTGTCACAGTGCCCAACGTGAAGCCCAAGGGAACCAGGATCCCCAGAATGGGTCCTTGAGCCTCAGTGAGGTAGACTAGATTGTGGCCACTAACGGACCGTGCTCTAGACAAGCAGAAACGGGGCTACTGCAGACATGCTGGTATCAGGCCATTAGTGCTGGGGGACCCGATCCTACTCAAGCAGCAGAATTGTTTCAAACTGGATTCAGCCTGGGGCCCTGAACTGTACATTGTCTGTGGGATCCTGTGCCCCAGATGGCCAGCATACAAGAGAAGAGCAGTGTCAGCGGACAGAACAGAGATGATGGTCCACTGGAGCACGCTGCGGCCTTGCCACTTTGAGCCCGAGCCACGAAATGGGGAGGGGGATCATGAGCCTAGTCCTAGAATCCAGGAGACAGGCCAGAAGGAGTCACTGATTGCCCACCAGTGGAGTGGCTCACCGGAAGCAACTGACCCTAGTTCTGGTTCCATGGGAGGCGAGGAGCAGAGAGGTAGGCAGGGAGGAGGCACCCGAGCAAGGGGAGCACAGAGCAGTGAGACAGGAACAGCCTGACAGTCTCAAAGCCCAAATAGAGGTGTCCTCCTACACCTGGCTCATACAGCTGTGCTGAGGATGGCCTAAGTACCGGGCTTGAGCGCTACCTGGGGGCAGGTATATTTAAGCAGCGAGGTGTGTGGGATTGGGTAGAGCCTCTCCCACCCTCCCTCTGCTACTCTGTAATCCCATTATGCAAAGATTGCAGATTTGCCCACAGTATAATCCAACCTGATTGGCTGGGGGTGGGGTGTACCACTCCAAAACAGGACACAGAATTGGCTACCAACCTCCTGGGAGGGTTTGAGCCAATGAGCAGATTGGGGGAGAGAGAACAAAGCAGTAGCAATCCCACTGCTTGTGGCAGTGAGTAAGGGGCAGCCTGACATCAAAGCACAGGGTTGTGGAGTTTGAAGGAGTAGCTGTTAGTGGGAAAGCCAGCTGCTGCAGTGGTGATTTCCAAGTGGACTCCTGCAGAGACACAACCTGGAGTCACCAGGACAGCTGAAATCCTGCAGCAGTACACACCTTTCTGAGCTCACAGTGAATGCCAGTATCAGAGTGTGCATACAGGTTAGACTGACCAAAGGGGGTTGCTTTGATGTGGGGCATAGAGTCTGTGCATGTCTAGCTAGCGCTGGGGGCCTTGTACTGTACAAGAGGCAAGGGAGTCTGTGTAACCCTGTCAGATGTCCTTCTCTGGGTTTACTCCTGGCTTTGCGTGGGTTAGATCAAAGTGTTGTTCCATTGTTAAATAAGGTACTTTTTCCAAAGGGTTAATGGTGACCTTCCTAGGAGTGGGGGCTGGTGTTTGTGAAGAGACATAGGGCTAGGACCTGGGATCCCTTCCCAACCCTGGGAATCCTCCACCTGCCAATAACTCTTTGCCTGAGTTGGCCTATGGATTTCAATGGGACTAATTGTATGCACAGTGGCTCAGATCCACAACGGGAAAGTTAGGCATTGTAACACCTAACTTCTAGGTGTGTAGAAAATCACTGGAACAACGCGAAGCCTGAGTTAGGCACGTAGGCTCCCTATACAATGAATGGGAGGAATAGGCACTTTAGAATGCAATCCACAAAAGTCAGTGTGCTAGGCAGCCTAAACCAGCCAATGGGAGATGCCGACCAGCAGGGTGTGACTTAAGTCCCACCCCTCTCACACAGATAAGTGCCTAAGTCTGGACTGCAGAGAGCTGCCTGTTTCTAGTAAGGATCCATAGCCAGCAACCCCTCTCCTGGAGCCAGGCAGCTTAGGCACCTAAGTTGTTTCTTGTGAGAGAGATTGGGGCACCTGCCTCATGCCACACAAAATAGTTGGAGGAGGAGAATGCAGGGCCCACCTTTTAGGTTTTACCTCAGTGGTTAGAGCACTCACCTAGGATGTGGGAGACCCAGGTTCAATTCCCTGATTGAAAGAAAGGATTTGAACAGGGGTCTGCCATGCATGAGGGAATCTTTGACAATCCAGAAGTGGGATGCTATGACCATCTGGAAGCTGACTACCCGAGACTGCTACACGTCCACTGCAAACCAGTTTGGTGTTACCAAATCAACTGTGGTTAAAATGGTGGTGGAAGTTTCTGAGACAGTCAGGCATGAGGTTTACTCCAAGGTGACAGGCATAAAAGATATTCCTGAATTAATTGCTGGCTTTGAGACAACGGGACTTCCAAACTGCACTGGGGCCACTGATGGGACTCATGTGCCTGTAGTTTGCCCTCCTCAAGGAACATGAGCCCATAAACTGCACAGAGTGCTACTCCATTGCTGTGCAGGCCCCCGTGGACCACAGAGGGTGATTTCTTTAGCATGTCAGCATGGGTTGCAGTGGGAAAGTTCACAATGCCAGGATTTTTCACTGGTCAGGATTCTACAGTAATGGACAGGCTGAGACATTATTCCTACCAAATAGTATTATCATAAATGAGTTGCTGTTCCCACCATTATTCTGGGGAACCCTACGGATCCCCTTTTGCCTTGGCTTATAAAACCACACCCTGATTACAGAAGCCCTGGCAAAAGATGATTTAATTTCACTGTCAGCAGGTGCAGAATGGTTGTTGAATGTGCTTTTGGCAGATTGAAATCCTGTTGGAGACCCAATGGATTTCAGTGTCATCAATGCTGTCTGCATTCCTGTGGCTTGCTGAGCTCTTCACAGTCTTTGTGAAGCCTGGGGTAAGCCATTTCCCCCTGAATGGACCTATGACAGGGAAGGGCTGCTGAATCAGTACACTCAGCCAGAAAGTGCACCTACTGCATCCAGCTGGAGCTGGAGTCACCTGGACAACAGAAGTCAGGGATACTTTTTGCTCCCACACTATGGGCATGCACGGAAGAAAGGGCCTGATGGAAGAAGGTGTTGCTGACACAAAGTGCCCGAGGGGGGCAACAGCGGGGTTCGTTGCCTCGTGTACTTCGCGCCAATAAACACACCAGGGTGGAGAAGCATACAAAGTTTATTTGAGATCTCAAAGCGGTGCAAGGAGACTCATGCCTCAAATCAAGCACACCTACACAAGCTGCTTTTCCCTTTTTACAAGTTTTTTTCCTCTTTCTTCTTTCTTCCCCCGCCCCCACTCCTTCCTCCCCCTGTAGCAGTTACGTAAGTGCAGGTGCATTAAGTAATCTTGGCCGCAGCAGCTCATTAGTAAATTTTCTTTCTGCAAGTTATCTTGTCCTTCTACTAAAGCTGCACAGGCCTTATCACTACTGCTTTAGACCGGTTTGAGCTGTGCTGCAACTGATAACTTACAGTTACACATTTAATTTCACAGCTGCTAGCTTTCTAGATCAAGTAGAGTTCAACATGGAGGAGCTTTGGTTCACTGAGGCCTAGATTTATGCCTAGTGACACCAACAAAGGGGAAGAGTGTCTTTATGAATATGCATGTATGGGTGGGGCTCATTGATTGTGGGGGGATTCCATGAGTGGGGAGCAGTGGGGAGTTAATTGCTATGCAGTGTACACCTCTACCCTGATATAATGCGACTGGATATACATGGGCAGCTCTAGTCACCAGCAAAGCAAGCAGCTGCTTGGGGCAGCCCATTTGTAGGGACAGCAGCTAGCAGGGATTGGGATTGGGAGCTGAGAACCAATAGGGGGCCCTGGGAGCTGTAGTTCCTTGGTTAGCTCCCTGCCTATAGAACCAGCCCTGGAGCAAGGAAAGAACTACATTTCCCAGCATTCCCTTGTCCACTACCAACAGGAGAGGGAATGAGGGGAGTATGGTAGCTAAAACTTCATGCTGCAGCTTGAGCTCACTGCTGGAGTGGGATGGCACTGTGAATGGCGGACAAGTGTGCCCAAGGGGTAGAAGGCTTCAGCCCAGATATCCCCTTCAGAAGACATCCCCAGACTGGCTTAGGGATACTGGTGGGACCTCACCTTGCAGCCCCCAAAGAAGGAATTGGGTGGACTAAATGGACAGTGCCCCTAGTGGATCCCACTAGAATTTAAAATGAAAAGTAAGGGAGGGGAGGCTCTACTGGATCTGGGCAGCTTTAGATACAGTACCAGGCACGTAGGAAGATTTCCACTTCTGAGCCATGGAAGCAGAAATTGACTTTTCCTTTCCAGATTTAGCTAATATTCAGAAAGGGAATCTAGCACCTGCCTTCCAGATTTGAATACCTCAAAATTCAGGAGTGCTAAAGCTCAATTTGGGCAGCTGTTACTTCATTTCTCCCAGTCAAATATACTGATCCACTGTAATTTGCTGTAGAAAAAGTAGATAAAATTGAGCAAGAAATGCTTCCCAGTGGTTTTTAGGACTGGAATTGCTATTTTCAACAGCTATTGCCCTTTTTAAAAAAGTTTTATTTGTTTAAAAGGAAGACAGTGATATTGCATTGGCAAATTCCCCATAGAAACAAAGAGTGGAACAAAAGAATGATAAAGGCACCTTGACTTTTCCTCATTTATGGAGAACAGTCTTATAATATGCATCCAGATATCCTCCAATCACACAAGCTGAAAATTGTTGCACCTTAGTGCAGTTCTGTAACCATAGGGGAACCAATCCTGTCTGTGTTCTGTGCACATCCAAAATTCCTGCTGAATGACCCGCCCTGGGAGCAAGTCACCAGTGACCCAGGGCTGGGGCAGAAGGAGGGTGCAGGTGGGGCGGGGGGAAAGAGCCCAGGGCTGGAGTGGCAGGGGGTGCGGATGGGGGGAGGAGAACCTAGGGCTGGGGCAGCAGGGGGGTGTGGGGGGGAGTCCAGAGGTGGGGTGGAGGCAGCCAAATTTTATTTTGCTTGGGGCAGCAAAAAAACCTAGAGCCGGCCCTGCCAATATAACATGAATTCGGATATAATGCAGTAAAGCAGCGCTCCGGGGAGGCAGGGCTGTGCACACCGGTGGATGAAAGCAAGTTCGATATAATGGAGTTTCACCTATAACATGGTAAGATTTTTTGGCTCTCGAGGACAGCATTATATCAGGGTAGAGGCGTACTTATGAATGACATGACCACTTATGAAATGGGGAGGAGGTGGGATACACAATATGGGTTGTGTCACGGTATAAACCCCCACTCTGAACCTTAGCGTCCAAAAGATGGGGTACCAGCATGATTCCTCTAAGCTCAATTACCAGCTTAGTACTTGTAGCGCTGCCACCAACCAGGAATTCCAGTGCCTGGTACACTCTGGTCCCCCCAAAACCTTGCCCGGGGACCCCGAAGACCCAGACACTCTGGATCTTAACACCAGGAAAGTAAACCCTTTCCCTCACCGTTGCCTTTCCCAGGCTTCCCCTCCCTGGGTTACCCTGGAACATTACTGTGATTCAAACTCCTTGAATCTTAAAACACCTTCCCCCCTCCTTCTCTCTCCCCCTCCCAGACTCTCCCTGAGAGAGAAAGTAATCCTAACACAGAGAGAAAATTAACCTCTCTCTCCCCCTTCCCTCCTTTCTCCCCACCAATTCCCTGGTGGATCCAGACCCTGTCCCCTGGGGTCTCACCAGAATAAAAAAAAATCAGGTTCTTAAACAAGAAAAGCTTTTAATTAAAGAAAGAAAAAACAGTAAAAATTATCTTTGTAAATTTAAGATGGAATATGTTACAGGGTCTTTCAGCTATAGACACTGGGAATACCCTCCCAGCCTAAGTATACAAGTACAAATTAAAATCCCTTCAGCAAAATACAAATTTGAACTCCTTCCAGCCAAATACACATTTGCAAATAAAGAAAACAAGCATAAGCGTAACTTGCTTTATCTACCTAGTACTCACTATTCTGAACTTATAAGAACCTGTATCAGAGAGATTGGAGAGAAACCTGGTTGCACGTCTGCTCCCTCTCAGCTCCCAGAGTGAACAACAACCAAAATCTAACAGCACACACAAAAACTTCCCTCCCTCAAGATTTAAAAGTATCCTGTCCCCTGATTGGTCCTCTGGTCAGGTGACAGCCAGGCTCACTGGACTTGTTAACCCTTTACAGGCAAAAGAGACATGAAGTACTCCTGTTCTATTAACCCTTACTATTTGTTTATGACAAGTTGATGTAAGGAAATGATTGGAGTATGGATTGATGTAGCTAACTGTATGGAGGAATGTGTTTGCTTACTAATTCCTAATAGTCCCTGATCACATGTTTACTTTTATTATTTTGAATACACATTGTATGATGTGATGCAGTAATAGCAAAACATGTTCTAGAAGAAATAAAAAGCTTTATTTATAAACAGGGTGGAGTCAGGAAGACTCGATTTAATCATGGATTTCTACATAAAAGTGCACTCTTGGTTGTTATAACCTTAATACATATTATTCACAATCCAGAGATAGATGTAGGTTTTGTTTTTAGAAGGTACAAACTATATATTTTTAAGTGATTAATTTTGAAAACTTTTCAGATTAGTTTTACAGCTATATCAGAAAATGAATGATTGTTTGGTTATATCATTTACCAAAAATAATTGAAGCAGATATTTATGAAGTCACTGGGAGGTGAGCTATCTCCAAACCAAAAGGTTAATCATTAATATTTGGAGGATTTTCTTGCCATGCTGTATTAGGAGGAGAACATCACCAGACAGATATTTAAATTATAATTTAACTAAAACAACATTATGTATTCTGGATTTTTTTCTTCAACAGCAAACATATAATATTTTAACAAAACAAGCATATGAATTTTTGAATTTAGTTAAACATTCAATTTTTTTAAAATCAGGTTTGTTTTTGTTAAAATTGTTTTAAACTAAAATAGTTAAATGAAATTTAAAAAAAATTAAATCAACTGCGTCAGCCAGGTCAACATGAGAAACTTAAAATATTGGCTTCTGCAGCTATATTCAGCTAACTCAGTCATCTTCACCTTCATTTTCCTGTTTGTCCATAATCTGGAAAAGAAAAACAAGCTTTCCTGCTTTTTCAGGTCCCAAATGATTTCTCAATTTGGAATGAATTAATCCAAGGAAGAAAATATTCTTTGTACACCGACAGAAGAAGCTACTGCTGTTAAAAGTGAGATTATCACTTCAACAGTCTCTGAATCCAAGTGCTTAAGTGACTTCCAGCAGTTCACTGATGTGACTTTCTTTAAAACATCATCAGCAAACATATATTTCTTGAATAGCTCTTATTCCCAAAGTGAGTCTCTTTTACAGCCTGCTGCCATTATAGGTTTTCCCTTGTAGTGAGAGAATGGTATGGTAGTTCTCAAATCAATGAAGGCTACATTCAGAGAGATCTCAAGACTTCTGGGATATGCTGCGCAAACAGTATCACTTTTGTTTCTACTGCCTGTCTCTCCCTTCTCACATTTAGCTCCAGACTTCTTCTTGTCCAGATCTGTTCTGCCCCCAACAATCTTCTATTCATTGAACTTGTTGACACCGTGCATTTTTAGAGAGAGGTAAGGGATTGACTCCGTGCACACAAATTTGCAGAGGGACAATAGGGTTGAGATCTGTTCTTTCTTTCTAAACATTTTTGCTGTTAACAAGCATGTTATTTCTGGGGACACAAATCCACAGTCTGAGAACTGCAAAACTAAGCATTTCTGATGGTATCTTTTAGACTGAGCACCGAGTCCCATTGGGTAGATAGAAAGATTAACCTAAATAATTAATGTAGAAGCTCCTGGAACCCCATAAAATTGGGTCCCTAATCCATGAACTATTGGAACTCATTACAAAACTTTTCTTAAACATTACATGAATATATTGTCTCATACTATAGAAGTAGAATTTATAATCACTATTCCATGATGAGACGTCTTTGAGCCATAATATATCTTAATTAAAACTACCTGTAGCTAGGTTTTTTCCTTAAAAAGCTTTGTATCAAAAAAATCTGGTTTAAATAAAAAAAAATCATTGATTTTTATCCACTCTGTTTATAAACATGTATTAGAAAAGTACAACATTCATCCATTGCCAGGCAGGCCAGCTGCCACTACCATGCCAACATACCAGTAACAACAGAACCTTGCAGGAAACAAAAATAGTGCATGAACAAGTACAATCAGTGAAACCATGTACAAAACAAACTCCTCATAAAACAGGCATGATATTGGCGAGTTGTGCAAGGTGACGTTTTGATCCCTGGTTTTTCAGTCTTGACACACTTAATCCACTCCCTGCACTGCTCATTGGGTTGGTAAATTTGCAACGCTGCCAGCTTCTTTGCTATTTGCTGTTATGTGTGATCATTCCTGGTATTTTTACTAAAATCCACTGTTTTGATGGCCTTGCACTGGAAGTTTACTAAAACCTGGCTGTGCTCCCATGACTATAAAGCAGCACGCTTTGCAAAAGACTTCTGTTCAGTCTTCGTTGCAAACACAGAAGGCTCTCTGCTGGTGTGTTTGCAGCTTGGCTGTCAGAAAACAATGGAAGGGTTAAATGCTGACTTGTTGAGCTGCTGCATTAAACAAGGGGAGGTTGCTTTTGTTTCCCTGGAATTGATTAGAGATTGTTGGGATAGAGAGGACAAAAGAAGCTGGCCCATGAAATTGTGGGACACTTTTGGTGGACTCCCAGGACCTGAGCCACTGTGTGTGTGTGTGTGCTGTGTCTACACTGCACAGCAACAGGGCTCGACCCCTGCATCCCGGCTTGAGTTGGGTTTGACCCCTTAACTCCTGTATGGTCTGACCTAGGGTACTAGGTCTGAGCCCAAAGTTTGAGAGATTTGTGTGTAGACAGAAGGGGGTTGGTCTAAAGTCAGAGTCTGAGACCAGGCTTACATTGCAATGTAGTCATACACCTAGGGAACATTTACCCTGAAAACCTAGGCATCTACAGGATTATGTAGAAACTGAGCAGGATTAGGTGGATTGGATTCGCAGTGGTGACTAAAACAGGGATTCAGGTGCCTAAATAGCTTTGTGGCTCTGGGCCAAAGTTCTCACAAAAGTGTTTGTATATTCAAGGCATAAATAATGTAAATAACTGTGTTTCATAATCTAAATCAATATAACAACTCTTAATTGCAATGAAAAAAAATTAAATAAGAGATGGGTTTATTGTGGACATATTTGTTTCACAGATGCGTAGTAAAAACAATATACACTCAAATTGTGCCGTTCATACTCACTAAGGTCACTGAAGTAGAATTGAATGAACTATTTGCAGCAAACTATGTAATGAATTTAGCATCTTTTTCTGTTCAGGAATTATCTGCTAACAGATTTCAGTTTTACATATTTATTTGTGGCATGACCATGTCTTAAGTAGTTTGTACAGAAAGCAGAATGTGGCCTCAATTCTCCTTCAGACCTCTGGGAACTCCTGCAATATAATTAACAATAATGAAAAGTCAACATTCTTTAACAAATGATTTGAAAATATTTTTTCAGCCTATGGATTACTAGCAAAACTATTTGCTCTAACAATTGCTTTGATTTTTCACTAATTTGCATTTAACTATTTGGACTCAGCAATTAGTCACACAGTATTGATTCTACTTCCTGACTGGATTAGTCAAAGCCATAAAAAGCTTTCAAGATGACTGCGGGAACACACATTTTAGCAAGAATATTGTGAATACATAGATACGTCTGTAGACACTGGTGAAATCCTACCACTGTTGAAGTTGGGGAGATTTGCAATTGACTTCAGTGAGGCCAGGATTTTATTACTGTGCTGTTTGATTCAGACCACTGTACTGCCCACATGGCAGAACCTAGAACTATAGATTCTGGAATATGGAATATGCAAAGAACTTTTCCAAGCCCTTGCCAGTCAGAGAGAGAGCATACATCACTCTGCAGTTTGCAGATAGACCCTGTATGCTTGGACATCCATTGAAATGTTTATATTTTGTCACATGCTGTGTTGTTGTAGCTGTAGTAGTCCCAGGATATTAGCGAGACAAGGTGGGGGAGGTAATTTATCTTTTATTATGGAAGTTGGTCCAGTAAAAAATATTACCTCACCTACCTGGTCTCTATATTTTATCACACTGAGGTACAGATTTTTGCTGATAGCAAGTTTAATTTACAACCAGTTTTCTTTAAACGAAACACTTTTTATTGATAAGAAAATGTCATATCATATAAAGAGGCATGCATAGCAATTATTATTAATAACATAAATAGCACAAAAACTTACCAAACAGAAGTAAAATAGCTATAAATCAAGGAGAAATTTTATATCCAATTAGACAACTTAGGCCATGGCTACACTTACAGTTCTGCAGTGCTGGTAGTTACAGCTGTGTTCGTACAGCTGTGTAGGGCCAGTGCTGCAGTGTGGCCACACTGACAGCTACCAGCGCTGCAGTGTGGCCACATTTGCAGCACTTGCAGCGCTGTTGGGAGTGGTGCATTGTGGGCAGCTATCCCACAGAGCACCTTGTCCCATTTTGGCGCTGTGGCTTGTGGGAAGGGGAAGGAAGTGTGCAGGTCTTTCCGCTTCCTGTTCCAACGCCCCATGGTGCTTTGCTACACATTCCGAGCAGTTTGGCGGCATTGTGAGTCTGCAGCGCGATTTCTGAGATTTCTGTTACAAATGGAGCCTGAGCTGCTGAGGACCTTGCTGATGAATGTTGCAAGCACATCACGCATGGCAGTGGAGCTATTCCTTCAGCTGCAAAGTGACAGTGAGGAGTCAGACAATGATATTTAAACGCCTGATGCTCAAGACACTCAATTGCTTGTGGCAGTAACAGACGTGCTCAGCACCGTGGAATGGCGCTTTTGGGCTCAGGAAACCAGCACTGAGTGGTGGGATCACATCGTCCTGCAAGTCTGGGATGACGAGCAGTGGCTGCAGAACTTTAGGATGAGGAAAGCCACTTTCATAGGACCCCGCTTACCCCTTAATGCCTTGGCTCATGAAACCGTATACAGGGAAGCTTGACAGGAGCAAGGACCGGTTCAACTACAGGCTGAGCCGGTGCAGAATGACTGTGGAGTGTGTTTTTGGCCGTTTGAAAGCCCGCTGGAGGTGTCTTTATGGGAAGCTAGATTTGGGGGAAAGCAGCATATCCACTGTTATATCCGCGTGCTGTACCCTCCATAATATTTGTGAAGGGAAGGGTGAAAGATTCAGTGAGGAATGGACCTCCGAGGTTCGACGCCTAGAGGCTGAATTTGCACAGCCAGAGAGCAGGGCTACTAGAGAGGCCCAGGAAAGGGCTTCAAGGATTAGGGATGCCTTAAGGGAGCAATTTGATGCTGAGAGCCAACAGTAATGTTTGGTGCCTTTGCTGTGCTCCTTTCTACCTTGGGGTACAGTATTTACCATTTTCTGCAATAATAAAAAGTATTGTAAAAGCCATAAAATCCTTTATTCAAAGTACAGTACATAAAAGGCCAGGGGGGTTAGGGTGGTGGACTGTACATTCAGAGGTTTGAATATGTCCTGTTTGGATTGCTGTTCAATGTCTGCTGCACTTCAGGATTACTATGCTGCAGAGTAATGGGGGTGGAGTGCACAGGGTAAGGATTGTAGTTATCAGGGCTGGTAGGTGATCGTACAGGTGTTGGGGGCAGCTGGGGGTAATAAGAAACTGGCTGCTGGAGAAAGGTGTTTTGTGCAAATACTGGGGAACAAGAAAGAGAGCTTTGGGAGGGTTGTGGGTTACCACGGTACAGATCTGCCTGCATGGTTACGAGAGACTCGAAAGAGTCAATTTGCCGAGCCAGGAGGCTTATCAGGTGCTTTGAGGTTTTTTTGGTAGCCAATTCCTTTCTCCTGCTTTGTGTTTGCCTCCACTCATACATTTTCTCTCTCCATTCCTGCGTCTTCCTACTTTCTCTATTGTAGTGATTCATAACTGCTTTGATCAATTCTTCTTTTGATTTTCGCGGATTTTTTCTCAAATTCTGCAACCGACGTGAGGCCGGTGATCCGGCTGCATTAGTCAAGGTCACTAAAAAAACATAGATAGAAACATGTAATACACAGAGGCCACATTGTTTATTATCACACAGTGAAGGAGTTTGTAGACTTTTTGTAGCATCATTCCCACATACCTAACATAACACAGAGAGGCTAGGGAAGCGAAGGCATGGCAAGCAATGCGGTGAGTGTTTCTGCCCCGACTTCACCTGGGAGGGGGAACTGACTGATTGCTCACTGGGGTTTATCTGCACTGGGTAGAGGAGGTAGCTGGTGGCCTGCACAGGGGACAGTAGGGAACATGAAGCTGGTGACCTGCTGGCGGGGGGGGGGACGGTCCGCGGAACTGCCAGCCTGCTGGGGGGGGGAACGCACAGCGGTGCTGGCGATCTGCTGGCAGGTGGGGGGGAGACCGGAACGCACCATGGTGCTGGCAACCTGGTGGCGGGGGGGGCGAGAGACCGGAACGCACCGCGGTGCTGGCTACCTGCTGGCGGGGGGAGACCGGAACGCATCGCGGTGCTGGCGACCTGCTGGCGGGGGGGGGAGGTCGGAACGCACTGCGGTGCTGGCTACCTGCTGGCGGGGGGGGAGACTGGAATGCACCGCGGTGCTGGTGACCTGCTGGCAGGGGGGGGAGACCAGAACGCACTGCGGTGCTGGTGATCTGCTGGCGGGGGGGAGACCGGAATGCACCGTGGTGCTGGCGACCTGGTGGCGGAGGGGGGAGACCGGATTGCACCGCGGTGCTGGCTACCTGCTGGCAGGGGCGGGGGAGACTGGAACTCACCGCAGTGCTGGCTACCTGCTGGCGGGTGGGAGACCGGAACGCACCGCGGTGCTGGCGACCTGCTGGCGGGGGGGGGGAGACCGGAACGCACCGCGGTGCTGGCGACCTGCTGGTGGGGGGGAGACCTGCTGGTGGGGACATCTGAGCCCACGGCAGTGGAGTGTGCAGGATTACCAGAGAGGCTTAAAAGGTATGCTGGGATACCTCCTTATACCCCAGAGGTCAATAAAAGCGCTGGTGGGGTCCACACTTGCTGACCAGCGCTGGATCACCAGCACTGGAATCGCTACACCCTAGGCTCGACCGGGTCTACAGCCAGCGCTGCAACCAGGGAGTTGCAGCGCTGGCCGTGCTTTGCAAGTGTGGCCACATCCTGAGTTGCAGCGCTGTAACCCCCTCACCAGCGCTGCAACTCTCTAGTGTAGCCATGGCCTAACAATTCTTACTCATTCATGATTGGGAGTTCAGCCTATACAAGGCAGGGAGGATATTATCAATCCTCTCTGGCCACTTATTTTATTCCCTCAGGTAGTATGTATATAATAGTCACCACTGGAAAAAAAATCAATATGTATTTATGCTTCCAACTCATTCATATCTGAGATACCATCACTTATTTTCCTTTTCTATCTTAGTTACCAACATGTAGATAAATGATAACTTTAACTGTTACCATTGTTGTGCTCTGTCCTAAGTCCTCCTATATTTCTCTAGACAAAACCTACTTCATTTGCTTGGCTACTTCTAAAGTTCCTTCCTTTTCAGATCTCTCTGTCCTTTACCCTACCTCCTTTTTCCTAAGGGTTATTTCCAATTTCCTTATATTAGAGTGGAGTCTAATGAGCCTTACCTACCCTAAAAAGTTGGACATAATTTACACCTGCCTGTAGAGTGAGGTAGTGAAAAAATCCTGCCATTCTGCTGCAGATCTCATAAAATCTAAATGACAGGTAACTTCTACAGTCCAGTATTAGTCCCTCAAGGTCAAGTCTGAAGCTCTTTGATAGAATAGTTTGGTAGAAAATTCACACTGCCAATCCTTGCTAAAACGGAAAATTTTGTGTTTAGAATTAGTCAAACCAATGTACCAATTTTGTATGCATTTTTAAAAAATGTGGTTATGTATTTAATATATAAAAAGATTTGGTGGGGGACAGATTTTGTTTTTTAAGCAGAATTTTTGCAATACTTCCAAATTTGTTGTGACATCTATAAGAAACATCTAGATGGAGAGGGCTCTGAGTTACTACAGAGAATTCTTTCCCAAGTGTCAGGCTTGTGGGTCTTACCCACATGCTCAGGGTCTAACTGATCGCCATATTGGGAGTTGGTAAGGAATTATCTTCCAGGTCAGATTGGCAGAGACCCTGGTTTTTTTGGCCTTCCTCTACAGCAGTGGTTTTCAATCTGTGGACTGCGACCCAGTGCTGGGTCGCGGCATGTAAGGCACTGGGTTGCGGCAGCTCTGGTCAGCATCACCGACCAGGCCATTAAAAGTCTCGTTGTCAATGCTGCCGGGCTAAGGTAGGTTAGTTCCTACCTGTTCTGATACTGGGCTGCACCCCGGAAGCAGCCAGCAGCAGGTCCAGCTCCTAGGCGGGTGGGAGGGACCATGGGATTCCGCGCACTGCCCTTACCCCAAGCACTGGCTCTGCACTCCCATTGGCCTGTTCCCAGCAAATGGGAGCTGGTGGGATGGTACCTGTGGGCGAGAGCCACGCGGAGCTGCTTGCATGCTTCTGCCTAGGAGCCGGACCTGCTGCTGGCCGCTTCTGGGGCGCAGCACGGTCTGTGGTGCCAGGACAGGCAGGAAGCCTGCCTTAGCATCCCCACTGCACTGCTGACCAGGAGCCGCCCGAGGTAAGCCCACGCCCCAACCCTGCACCCCAACCCTCTGCCCCAGCCCTGAGCCCCCCATACCTCTAATCCCTCATCCCCAGCTCCGTTCTGTCGTGGGCATCAACAAATTTCTTTAATTTGGGTTGTCAGAAAAAAAGTTTGAAAACCACTGCTCTGCACATGGGGCAAGGGGTCACTTGCAAGTTTAAACTATTGTAAATGGTGGGTTCTTTGTAATTTGAAGTCTTTAAACCATGATTTAAGGACTTGGTAACTCTGCCAGAGATTATAGGTCTATTACAGGAGTGTGTGTGGGGGCGGGGGGTGAGATTCTGTGGCCTGCAATATGCAGGAGGTCAGACTAGATGATCATGATAGTCGCTTCTGAATTTAAAGTCTAAGAGTCTAAATCAGCTAATTGATTATACTGGCTAGTTTGAGGGGTAGGTGGGGATAGCTGGCACTTTATAACTTGTTAAAACTGCAAACATATAAGTATGTACAAATTATATATATATTGCATTGCATCCTTCTCCCTCCATCCGTTGCACTTCACTAGTCTTGTTAGGCAGTTGCCTCCATGCAGACCTCCCAGGGGTTTGCCTGGGTGGAGGCAATTGAAGGATCAGGTATTTAAGGTCATTGTGGCTATGTCTGCAAAACACTGTAGTGTAGACACAGCCTACACTGATGGAAGGATTCTTCTGTCAGTGTAGCCATGAGTGGTGGTAGTTTTGTCACCAGAAATACTCTTTTGTCACTATCACTGCATCTAGGCTGGTGGTTAGGTTAAGATACCTATGTCAATCTGGGGTGTGTTTTTTTTCACATCCTTGACCAATGTAGTTATCTCAACCTAACTTTTTAGTGTAGACCAAGCCTTAGACTATGAGCTCTTCAGGGCAGTGACCGTGTCTATATATTTATATTTGTACAGTGCATAGCACTGATCCTGATGGGTGCCTCTGGGAACAACTGCTCTGTAGATATTAAATAATAAATCTGTTCAATGGATAGACCCTTTTAGTTCCCAGGGTTGTAAATCCAGCTCCTTCCATGATTACTGTTGCAATAAAAAAGAAAAAAATTATTTTGATAACTGTGCTGATATTACTGATGATGTCTTTTATACAAAGAAGGAAATGAACAAAGCAGAGCTGTGGTGCCCGGTGCTTCAT
The DNA here is from genome assembly GCF_007399415.2 of Gopherus evgoodei. Lineage (NCBI taxonomy): Eukaryota > Metazoa > Chordata > Testudines > Testudinidae > Gopherus > Gopherus evgoodei. Next base: position 95,041,502 of record NC_044322.1, on the reverse strand, counting down.
GAGAAACAGAGACACAAGAACTATCCTGTGCCAAATGGAAAAAATACAAACCCTTCAGGGAGAGAAAAGTCAAAAGTCTGGTGGTATTAGATGCTTTAGAGTAAAATATAAACATTAGAAGACTATGGAACAGTTCTTATCACAATCACCTTTGTTAAAAAAATTCCTTTAAAGTACTCTAACATAAATATCAAAGCTTTATGTCCTAGCAATCAATCAGCAACGCAAATGAAATCATCAGCTGCTTATATGTACTGTGTAGCAGAGTGATCTGCCCCTTTAAGGAGCAGCAGGGCTGGGGAGCAGACAGACCTCTTCTGGGGAGGAGCCCAGCAAGCAGGTGCTGGGAATCATCTGCCCCCGCTGGACAAAATCTAATGATTTGGTATGATAATTCCTGGGTAGGCGATATACAGGACAGCCCAGCTTCCTGATGGCTATTGTCTCATTTTAGATACAAATGTACAGAACAGCAGTTATCATCTCTTTTGAAAACTGATTGGGCCAGATTTGCTCCTGTGAGCACGGGAGGGTTGTTTTTACAAATGCCACTCCCTGAAAGTGTAAATGAGCACTCATGGTGGGATTCATACTGAGGGAGAGTGAGTGGAACCACCACTTTCATTCTCCCAGGATTTCTGCTGGGGAAACCAGCTAGGTTTCATTATAAGCCTCTTTGGCAAAGACAGCCAGGGAAATGGGTTGCATGAGGGTATCTCCTAGCTGCTTAGGCACATGTCATGGGCTGCACCAGCTGGCTGTGTGTCCTTGATCACAGCAAGGTTTGTGCGTGGCTTTAGAGGCTGTGTTTTATTCTTTTTGCAGACCTCCCACTTTTTGTTGTTCTCTGTTGGGATATGGCTGTCTCACAAGGACTTTTTTATTTTCCTTTTTCCTTTTTTCAAATTAATAAACTCTGAAATAAAAACCACAATGACCAATACATTTATATTAATATGCCAATCAGTATTAGCAGCATCAGGACAGGGGACTGAAAATGTATAACTGTATAGCTGTTCCCATCTAGCTATTCTTTTCCTTTTATATTTTGACACAAGCAAGGGCTAGTCAAGATCATCAGATCAGTGCATACAAATATAATACAAATATTTAAGTAATGAGTTATATCATAATGGCATTAATACAGCCATAGCTATTTTTCCACTCAAGGCAGTAACAACAGGAAGGGTATGTAAACTTCTATGCCTTTGTAATAATACTGCCCTTTTATATAGCATGACTAGTTATTTAAAGTATTAGCTAGTTCTCATGGAGGCAGAAACCTGCAGCACTTTGTGCCAGACCTGGACTCTCAGCAATCTGATCCATTCTCAGTAATGCGAAGAGCTGCAGGGATGCCCTAGTGTCCTATTCCACCTTTGGACTAACCCGGAGAGGTGGTATAACAAACGGACAGGGTGACTTCTCTGATTACTAAGGGACTGGTACGTTTTTTGGGGGAGATACACAAAGAAGTTGTAGAAGGGGAGGCACATCAACTGCAGAAGTTTCGAAGCCAGATGTGGTTCAAAATTCCAGTTTAGACACAGTGACTCCATCACTAATCTATGTGGAGGCAAACTGAGCAAAGCAAGTGGGTGTAACAAGAAGTCAGTCTTGCGGAGTAAGAAATAGTTTAAACTGGCTTCCTGTATGATTGAGAGAGTCTACACAGCATTGTCCAGTTCACCCCCTCACAAGAGTTCAGACAGAAAATCTATTAAGGCTACTGGCTGCCTTCTCTGGGTGGGTCTTAGATCAGAGAATGACCTTCCTCTAAGGAAACATTAGGCTCTCAAGATTACTAAAGGAAAATCTCTTCAGAGAATTGAAAGACTGAATGACTCATTCAAAAGCCCATTGCTTGACATGCACAACAAAAGTCTGCAAGATGAAAATGTTCTTCTATATTTAGACGTTTAATGCTCTTGAATTTGAAAAAAACCCTTATTTATAATGTTTGTTTACTAGCAAAAGAGGCAGTTAGGGTGATATTGAGCCTTGTCTTATAACCTACCATTTTCACATTCTCATAACTGTCCGAAAATTTCTTTTCAGCAGAAATATTCTATGCTTAGTCTCAGCTCAAAAGTGAAATTGTCTTTTGTTTGCTGTTTTTTGCAAAGTTTGAAATAAATACATTAATTCATTCATTGTTGATATGTGAAAGTGCGAGAACCTCCAGGCTGATGATGCATGTTTTTCACGCACAAAACTCAAAAATGGCTGTGCATTAACGAGCTGAAACCATCCACGCTGCTAGCCTTTGCTGCATATGGCCTTGATCCTGCAAACACATATGCACACATTCAACTGAAGGGTAGTGCTGGTAAATGGTACCTCTGCCCCTAAACCCTCACCTGCGGAATCCTCCAAGGATTAATTCTATCTCTAGTCTTATTCAACATTTACATGAAGCCACTAGGTCAGTGTTTCTCAAACTGGGGTCGCCTCTTCTGTAGGGAAAGCCCCTGGTGGGCTGGGCCGGTTTATTTACCTGCCCTGTCCACATATCTGGCCAATCATGGCTCCCACTGGCTGTGGTTCACCGCTGCAGGCCAATGAGGGCTGCTAGAAGTGGCAGCCAGTAAGTCCCTCGGCCCACACTTCTTCCAGCAGCTCCCATTGGCCTGGAGCAGTGAACAGCGGCCAGTGGGAGCCTCAATCGGCTGGACCTGTGGACGGGGCAGGTAAACAAACCAGCCCATCCTGCCAGGGGCTTTCCCTACACAAGCAGCAACCCCAGTTTGAGAAACACTGCGCTAGTTGAACTAGTACGATGACATAAACCCAACCACTAGCAATATGGAGATGACACACAGCTCTATCTATCCTTCACCACATATAACTATACCATTATCACCAAGACAGCCTCGTAGTTGGACAAGGTCAGTTCATGGATGAAGAACAGCTGGTTCAAGCTGAACCCAAACAACACAGAAGTAATGCTGGTGGAGAGATGAAAGCAGTTTGAAGAATGCTGTCATGATGTAGTCTCCTATGGTTGGAGGTACACACCCTCAATTAGTCTTTTCAGTCCACAGGTAGGAGTGCTCCTTGATGCTTTATGTAGCAGCATCTGTGAGTATACCGGAAAGGAGTAGGATGGAGGACAAGGAGTTGAGGATGGCGTGGATAGGGAGACTAAGATTGGATGAGGAGCCTATGGAGGGATCCTGGGAGCTAATGGGGAAGGAAGGAAGAGACAGATTGGATGATGAGCCAGGAAGTGGGATTGGCTGGGCAAGGAGACTGGGTGTGGGGAGAGATTGGGACTCAGATGATAAACTTGGAGGGTGAGACTAGGTTAATGAGACTGAGACTGGGATGAGAAGGAGTGGAGACTGGGACAGGATGGACAAGGAAAACTAACTGGGACAAGGAACTAGGAATGGGAAGAGACGTGATTGGGACAGTTACAGATTGGAGGTGACGGGGAAGAAGAAGTCAAGTGGAAACTGACAAAATAATGCTTTTTCTGGTACAGCTTATACAGGTTCCCCAAACAAAATAAGCTACACTGGCAAATGCACTTTTTGTTAGTACAACTTGCTAGTCTGCACTTGGGCTTTTGCTGGTGCAGAAATGTTGTTTTAATTTAAAAAAAATCAAACTGCTAACCAAAATTAGTATATTGGCGCAAGTTTCTAGTGTAGACCTGGCCTAATTCTGCCATTCTTTTGCAGTCATTTAAAACAATGAGGGAAGGCTCAGATTTGTGTAATAACTGTAAGGGAAGGTGTTCCTACCCTCTCAGCTATACATAAAACTTTTTGGGACAGATCCTCAGCTGGTGTAAATCAGCATAGTGCCATTAAAATCACTGATTTACATGAGCTGACGTGAAGACCCTTAGTTTTTACCAAGGCTTGGAAAACAGAATGAACAAAAGAGTACCAATCTATAAAAAGAAAATCCTTACTCTTTCCCTCTCTTGGGAAAAGTTTGTGCTTTTTATTTGTGTTATCTTTAAGGAAATCCTGGTGTAAAACTCTGGTAAACGTACCTGGATACAGTCACCAGAGCAGGGGACATTGGTAGATGAATGCCATCTCTGATTCAAAAGATTTTTCTTTAATATTTTTGGGGTGGTTATTATTGACGCTTGTTTCTATTATTTTGTATTATTAAAATGAATAAAACATATATTCTTGATATGCAGTTACACAAATATATTGAAAGTTAGTGGAGTTACTCTGGATTTCCACTAGTGTAACTGAGCATGTCTTCCTACGAACTACCAAGAGTGCATTCCAGAAAATTCTCACTTCAGAACAACAATAACAACTGTGCTTGCAATGTGGCATTGGCATGTAGCATCTTATCTTGTTGTTTCAAATACAAGTGGGAGTCAACCTCGCATGCAAAGGACACTATTCACTGCTTTTTTGGCTACCATGGTTCTTAGAAAAATTTGAGTGAATCTTTTAGACATAGTCTAGGTTGGTTTTTTTATTGCTCAAATAGTCTCTCATATATTTCTTTCTCATGATTTTGACAGTTTAAAGAACCCAACATGTCAATGATTCAGCTAATTTTCTGGTTCTGTCAACTTGTTCTAGAAGGAGAGAAAGATCATTGATAGCTCCACAGAAGAGAAATGAAAGTAAGAAAATCAGATTTGCGATTTTCTAGACATTTCTCAAATTCTTAGATTCTCTACTGCCTGTCCCAGTCATCTTTGGACTAGATAAACACAAGTGCAGAATCAATGAATTATTTTACATCCAATTGTTTTTTAAAATCTTCAGGCCTAAAGAATTGCCTCTCCCTGTGCAGTACTGCTAAAGGTATGGTAAGCTCACATGCCAGAGCTGGATCCCCACATTATAAAAGAGGGGGCTGCTGGAAGGGCTTTCTCTGTGAGGGCTCTGAGGCCTGGTCTACACTGGGGGAGGGGAAGCATCGATCTAAGTTACGCAACTTCAGCTACGTGAATAACGTAGCTGAAGTCGATGTACTTAGATCTACTTGGCATGGTGTCTTCACTGCGGTATGTCAACGGCTGACGCTCTTCCATCGACTCTGCCTGTGCCCCTCACCCTGGTGGAGTACCGGAGTCAACGGGAGAGCGCTTGGCAGTTGATTTATCACGTCTTGATAAATCGACCCTTGCTGAATCGATTGCTGCCCGTCGATCCAGTGAGTAATGTAGACAAGCCCTTAGTCTGAAACTTGCTCTTCCCCCTGGTCCAAAATATCTTGAATCTGGTGACCTTCTGGGCATGCTGCAAAAGGTGCCTGTTCAAAAGGGCTTTTCGAGAGGGCTAATGGTATGCTTCTCACAATGATGGAAGAATGGTAAAGAACTTCCTGTAGGTGGCAAAGTTCCTTTTTGAATAACTATTTTAATGTTGCTTGAGTTTTTTTGTGGTATTAATTATATTAGGGCTCTGAGAGCCTTTTATAGACATCTTTTTATTATATTTTAAAACAAAAGAAATAAAAGGCACTAAAGTTAGGAGAGAGAGCAAAACCTGATGGTGCAGAACAAAACCTCAAGAGACTGAAAACAAAGAAAGAAGAGGGAGAACGCATATGGATGAGTAATTTGTTGTGCTCACAGGAGCATGGGGACAGAGAAGAAGCTGATATATGGTTTGCATCTTAGAATCTGGGTTTATGAGGGTTTTCCTTTTAGCTGATCAATGATCTCTGAGTATGGCATGGGAAGGAAGAACAAATACTAGCTAAAGGATAGAAAAGAAACGTCTAAAGTTCTGTCAATGTGTGTGATTCCCATAAGCAATGTATCACACTGATGGTAAGCAGAAGAGTCCCGTTTGTGGCACCTTCTAAAAGAGTTAAGATTTTTTTTATATACATGTATGTGTGATAGTATGTAAAGGAAACTTTGCATCCTGCAGAGCCCCAGGGCTGTGGGTCAGAAGAGGGAATTTATGCCTTTGTATGCTATTGGACTAATTTATATGTGCAAAACCCCCAAACGTTTCTAAAACTATTTCAGTTCTAATTAATACAAGAAAAGCAAGCTCTGGATTTCTTAGTGAATAGGATGAAAACATAAAACCTACTTAATCTCAAAAGAGGCGGGATATGCTATCCACTTGAACTGACAGTTCCTATTTACTGAGCATGGTGTGAAAAGTATGTTGCAGATCCATCTCTCCCAACCAGAGCTCACATTTTGTGCCTACTGCCTATTTAAGAAGATGGCAGAATGTTGTGGCAGGGCCTTGATGAATACTTACATACACAGTCTCCTGTCATTACCCAAAATGCCTTTTCAAACACATCTTTAAATTGTCTCTGGGTCACCCAAATATTCCTGGTCCAGAGTCCTAACCATGGTAGACAACTGTCCAAAACTCTACAAGAGCAACAGATGACACTTAATTCACTTCAGTATATCCAATCAGATAAAGCTACAACTTATTCTAGAAGTAAATACACTGGGAAAGTTGGAGATAGTCAGAATGCCTGAGTTTCCAGAAGAGAAAAGCTCCCAAGAAAATTAAAATAGGGACAGGTGAACCCATCTATCCACATTCAGCAAAAGAATTTTATAAGTAGTTCTACTTCACAGTAACTGACTTCACAGTGTCCAGTATTCAGTCAAGATTTGAACAGAGACTACAAAAATGTTTGAAATCTTGAAACTCTCAAACAATCCACATATAAGAGAAATGCAAGTTCTTTGTGCTTAAGGTGTAAGGTTCTGATTTCAACCGTGATCGACGGATTACTCAGCTTCCTTTGTAAGCCAGCTGCCAACCAATGGAAAGATTATTACTCAGTGGAATGACAATAATCTACATCATGTGTTTTTTTTTAATAAAAAATGAAAGTCACTTTCTGATACTGCATTGTTGCAAAAGACTCAAGCACTTCTGAATGACTGAAATTAACCAGAGAATATTTTTTAATACCATACCCACAATAAGAAAAATGGTGTGACAATTGTAATTCACAAGCAACTAGATTTTGCTATTTTGCCCCAGGAAAAGGATGAATATAGGTTAAGATTAAAATTTACATATCACTTTTGGTGATCCAACTCTTTTCTTAGCCACGTGAGCCTAATTCAAATAGCATTGAAGTCCATGGGAGTTGTATTGTCCCCTATAATAGTATTAACTTTTCTATTAATTGGACAAATTTGATCCTCTGAAAGCAGTGGGTTGACCAATTTAATTGAGGGGCAGAATTTGCTTTGAATATTTGGGGTGATGATCTAAATACTTCAGATCCTATAATATAAATTTTTCTGAAATCAAAAATTAAAGCCATTTAATTACTTCAGCCCTCTATAATCAACAAGTAAGATTCCTCCTAAGATCCCAGGTGACAGACTGAACTGGGACACAGCGGTACACTAAACTAGACCAACACTTTGCTGTCAGCCCCATCAGTTTCTACTGAATATGAGCTTACATTTGGAGAAACAGGACTTGTTAGCTTTACTGTTGTAAACCTTTCAAATGTGAATTGATGTAGTGTCTTCAATCTCCACAAAGACAGCCTGAACTGTCCTCTTTCATCTCAACAGTGTGGTATCTGGAAGCTATAATGATAGTTTAAATGGAAGCCTTACTAACTATTTCATTGCTGATCATTTTATCAGAAAAAGTCAGACATTATGGGATAGGAGGGCAGAACTTGCAGAGAGTACCATCTCAGTCTCCTTCCTCCTCCCCTGCAACAATGTAACTCTAGCAGAGCACTAAAAAATATAGCTAGGAAACAATTTCTGACCACTAGGGGGTGCACTATAAGACCTAGCAGATCTGGAAAAAGCCCTATGCTTTATTTAGATTTTTTTTATTTAGATAAGTATTCTCATGACTCTTTTCAGACTCCTCTCCCATATTTGTATCAATTTAAAAAATGTAGCTTTCTAACAATGTCTCTCTTTGTATCCGTTAGCATATCATACCTACTTTTCTCAGCAGCACCCATTCATGGCAGGCCACAATAACTCTCAAAGCATTAGATATACCGAATCCCCTTCATTTTCAGTTTCAACCGATTCTTACTGAAAAATTCCTGGGTATTTTAAAAAGTATGGTTCATTTTTTTCTGATTCACCCTATTTTTGTATCATTCAAATATATAAAAAATAACTTGTTTTATTAGGAAAATACAATACATTGCATGAGATATATGTATTATGATAATACGTTAGTCTGTGTGTATATGCAAAGCTGCCTGTTGAAGTAAGGCTATGCATTAGTTTAGAAGATACACACAATAAACAAACAGACACACATGCTCTGAAGTGTGTGCAAATCTGAACATACTGGTGAATATCATGCCTCTCATGTACACATTTCAAGCTGTTAGCAGATGACAGTTTAAAGATTTGACACTCTACAATGGAAAGAAAAGGAAAATCTGTATTAGAATACATTTCAGAACACAAGGAAGTATTCAAAAGTTTTATTAAAACAAAAACAGGAGAAAAGGATGAAGTTGAGTGTATGTCTGTAAATGGTGTGGCCCAATTATTAAAAATATTTATAAGTTAATAGTTCTAAGTGTGCAACAGTAAACTGTTTTTTCAAATGAAAAGCTTTATTTGGGGATTAGAGATATATTGTTTTCTTAAACTCATAGGTAGCATTGTGTTTTGAGTTCTGTTTTCGTTCCACAGCAAACCACACTGATGAATAGAATTCAAAGCATTAATCTATTGAATACTTCCCCGTCTTTCCATTCACCAAAAGAAACCCTGATATTTACCCAGAAAAACTATTAATATTTTTTGCACTGATTTTCACCTGCTTTTGTTGTTGCGGCAATAAACACTGACAAATTCCTGGGAAAAATTAAATAAAATCAAAACTGAAAATGAAGGGCACTAGAAAATACCATATATTGGTTATAAAAGCCCTGGTGAGGATGCACAAGATATTCTTCTTGATATATTGAACTAGACATTTTTATTCTACCACCAGGAAATCATTTACAAGGATTTGGAACACTTTCACTTGCAGGACAATCAATTTCATTAATATCTAAGAACTCAAGAGCATGTTTTACTCATGCACAGTCAGACTATGAAGTCTTCATTCATGTAGCAACCAAACCACACAAAGTTTATCACAGCAATTAACTTTGAACTTGGAACTGAGATTTAGAAATACAATTTTCTGATAATATCTGGAGGAAAGCTTGAATAAAATGCTTCAAAAGTATTATGCACTTATATTTGTTTTATTTCAATTTATTTGTAGTCTTGTGGATACCTTTAAGTTTAGGTGTGGTGGTGCTTTCCTCCTGCAGCTGTCCATGGAAATCTAATTAGTGCTTATTTATATTTCAGTAGTGCAAAAAGGGGCTAGGCAAAAAGTACAAACGTAGGAAAACTGGTCCTCTCCTAAAGAGCTGCCAATCTAAGGCCATGTCTACATCTAAAATTTTGCAGCGCTGGTTATAGGGCCAGCGCTACAGAGTGGCCACACTTACAGCAACCAGCGCTGCAAGTGGTGTTAGATGTGGCCACACTGCAGCGCTGTTGGGCGGCTTCAAGGGGGGTTCCGGGACGAGAGAGCAAACCGGGAAAGGAAACCAGCTTCCCCGCGGTTTGCTCTCTCGGTCCCGGAGCCAGCCAGCAAACCGCAGGGAAGGAGACCTGCTTGCTCGGGGTTCCGGGACGAGAGAGCAAACCGGGAAAGGAAACCAGCTTCCCCGCGGTTTGCTCTCTCGGTCCCGGAGCCAGCCAGCAAACCGCAGGGAAGGAGACCTGCTTGCTCGGGTTTCCGGGACCGAGAGAGCAAACCGGGAACGCCGCGGTTTGCTCTCTCGGTCCCGGAGCCAGCCAGCAAACCGCAGGGAAGGAGACCTGCTTGCTCGGGGTTCCGGGACCGAGAGAGCAAACCGGGAACGCCGCGGTTTGCTCTCTCGGTCCCGGAGCCAGCCAGCAAACCGCAGGGAAGGAGACCTGCTTGCTCGGGGTTCCGGGACGAGAGAGCAAACCGGGAAAGGAAACCAGCTTCCCCGCGGTTTGCTCTCTCGGTCCCGGAGCCAGCCAGCAAACCGCAGGGAAGGAGACCTGCTTGCTCGGGGTTCCGGGACCGAGAGAGCAAACCGGGAACGCCGCGGTTTGCTCTCTCGGTCCCGGAGCCAGCCAGCAAACCGCAGGGAAGGAGACCTGCTTGCTCGGGGTTCCGGGACCGAGAGAGCAAACCGGGAACGCCGCGGTTTGCTCTCTCGGTCCCGGAGCCAGCCAGCAAACCGCAGGGAAGGAGACCTGCTTGCTCGGGGTTCCGGGACCGAGAGAGCAAACCGGGAACGCCGCGGTTTGCTCTCTCGGTCCCGGAGCCAGCCAGCAAACCGCAGGGAAGGAGACCTGCTTGCTCGGGGTTCCGGGACCGAGAGAGCAAACCGGGAACGCCGCGGTTTGCTCTCTCGGTCCCGGAGCCAGCCAGCAAACCGCAGGGAAGGAGACCTGCTTGCTCGGGGTTCCGGGACGAGAGAGCAAACTGGGAAAGGAAACCAGCTTCCCCGCGGTTTGCTCTCTCGGTCCCGGAGCCAGCCAGCAAACCGCAGGGAAGGAGACCTGCTTGCTCGGGTTTCCGGGACCGAGAGAGCAAACCGGGAACGCCGCGGTTTGCTCTCTCGGTCCCGGAGCCAGCCAGCAAACCGCAGGGAAGGAGACCTGCTTGCTCGGGGTTCCGGGACCGAGAGAGCAAACCGCGGCGAAGCTGGTTTCCTTTCCCGGTTTGCTCTCTCGGTCCCGGAACCCCGAGCAAGCAGGTCTCCTTCCCTGCGGTTTGCTGGCTGGCTCCGGGAACGCGAGAGCAAACCGCGGCGAAGCTAGTCTCCTTTCCCGGTTTGCTCTCTCGGTCCCGGCACCCCGAGCAAGCAGGTCTCCTTCCCTGCGGTTTGCTGGGTGGCTCCGGGACCGAGAGAGCAAACTGGGAAAGGAAACCAGCTTGATTACCAGAGGCTTCCTCCTTCCACGGAGGTCAAGAAAAGCGCTGGTAACTGTCTACATTGGATTACCAGCGCTGGATCACCAGCGCTGGATCCTCTACACCCGAGACAAAACGGGAGTACGGCCAGCGCTGCAAACAGGGAGTTGCAGCGCTGGTGATGCCCTGCAGATGTGGACACTCTCAAAGTTGCAGCGCTGTAACTCCCTCACCAGCGCTGCAACTTTCTGATGTAGACAAGCCCTAAGAAAGTGGTTTCCAACCTATGATCCAGCAACCTTGGGGGGTCTGCAGACTATGTGTAAGATTTCCAAAGGGATCAACAGCTCCATTCACCATTTTTTAGGGGTTTGCAAATGAAAAAAGGTTGAAAACCGGTAATCTAAGGTCTTGTTCCTGCAAGTTGAGCCATGGAGCTGGCCTCTTGTAGATTTCCTTTGTCTTTGCTAAGGCCCAAACCATGAAAACATTTAGGCATCTCAGAGACTGCGTGTAGCTGAGCTGACCGGCTGAAGCCAGTGCCAGGACTGGGGTGCCTATGAGTTTGAAGGATGGGGGCTTAAACATTTAGGGTAAAATCCTGTCCCCGGTGAAGACCACGGCACAACTCCCCTGACTGCGAGGCGGTCGGGATCTCCAGGCTGCCCGGCGATGGTCATTTCTCATTTCTTGCACCTTTGAACAGGGCGAGGAGCAGCTGTGCTGTGCGTGGGGACCCAGCCCGGGCGCTCACTAGCCCCGCGGCTGCCTGCGGGCTCCGCCCACGCGGGACGGGCTCGCCCGGGCTCCGGGCCAGCAGGAGGCGCCGGGGAGGGTGTCTGGTTTCCCGGAAGCGGCTCCGAGGCCGTGCGGCTGAGCCGGGAAAGCAGCTGCTGCCCGGCAGCCCCACGCCTGTTGCACGCCGCGGGCCGGGCACGGAGCGACCAAGCCAGCGGCGGCAGCAGCAGGTGACAGCGCAGCGGCCGGGCCAGGGGGATGGAGGCGCCGCGGCGGCAGGAGAAGCCCAACCCCCTGCGGGCTGCCAACTTCTGCTCCCGGCTCTTCTTCTGGTGAGTCCCCCCGCGCCGTCCCGGCGCCGGCTCCGGCTCCCCATGGCGAGGCACCGCCGCGTGGCTGGGCTGCCCTGGCCGCGGGAGCGCGGAGCCGGGCTGCGCAGAAGGGGGTCGGAGCGAGCCCGCCCCGCGGCCAGGTTCAGCCTGGCGGTGCCTGCCCCGTCCCGCGCCTCCCGGGAATGTCGCTGGCGGCCCCGGTCACAGCCGGGCAGGAGCTGCCCGTGGGCCAAGCTCCCTCAGTGGCAGATCACGGCGGCGGGGGCTTTCGGTGCGAGCAGCCCGCTTCTCCGAGACTAGGGCAGGTCACATGAGAGGTGACCTCTTCCCGCCTTGCGCTGCCTGCTGCACCTGCGGGCTACGCCGGGCTCTTCAGCCAGCCCCCTACGAATCCCTTGTAGGGGGCAGCTGGGTTGAGAAGCCCCTCCCCCCGAACACACAGCTGGGAGCAGGCTGTAAAGTAGAACTTTGGCCCCCCACTGCCCCCTTTGCTGATTGTGTTACCCATAGGTAGTCAGGGGCCTTGGAGCAGTGCCCATTTTTAGGCATCCTGTGTGGCTTGCTAGGCTCCTGTGGGGAATGTCCTTGTTTACTGCTGATTCAAGCTCCCTTGCACTAGTCACTATGTCATTTTGTTGTTTTCTGTAGTAATTGGGGAAAGAGGAACCTTCTTTTCTACTTGTGTCAACACTTACCATTGTGTGAGCCACTTGTGCTTAGACTGGTTCTGACATCATGTCATTTCTTCCTCTTTCTTGATGGATCAGAGGCAAACTGTTCATAGATCATTCTAAAGAAATCTGCTCTATCACTACCAAACTCCTGTTTGCTTAAATGAGATCCCTCAAGTAGTACCTGAAGCTCTGGGGAATCTCCCAAGGCAACAGTCATCCAAATTTTTGACTGCTGCTTCCTGCAGTATCATTCCTGACCATAGGCTGTACTGGCTATCCTACTTGGGGTGGTAGAGGTTTTCTCAGCGGGGTGAGATGGGGAGAAGAGCCCATAGAAATTACTATGTATTTGGGACCAGATTCCCCACTGCATTTGCTCTTTTGCAAAGCTAGTGTAAAATTTGAGCATTCTTATTTGGTAGCATTTTACAAGTATTTTGCACAGATGTACGATTACTCAAGGTGCAAGCCAGTGGCGAATCAGTCTATTGTTTGCTGCACACTTTTTTTTTTTTTTTGAAGAGGGTGTCAGTCTATCCTCCCATCTGTCTTCTCTCACTTTGTGGATCAAGATCCCAGCAGAGCTCAGATGGAAAGTCTCCTGGTAGGGTGACTAAAGGAGAAGGGAAGAGCAACACTTCCCCCAATGCAGGCTTCACTTGTAGAGAAGGAGGGGGCGGTGAGGGGAGAAGTGCTGGATTCTTTGTTTGGAGCTCTTGGGAACGCAGAATGAGTTTGAGTAATCAAACTTTAGCCTGATCCTGAAAACAGTTCTGAGCAGGTACAGAAATCTTTTTTTGAGGATGGAGGGATGAACAAACAAAAATGCACAAACCCAGTGTTACTAGATTTGCCTGTTACTTTGGGGTATGCTCATATATTAGGGTTATTCTTGTGTGGGGGAGGTGTTCTGTAAGTCTATCAACGTGCTACTTGTGTTCTCATATGGAGTTCTACTTCTCCCTGCTGCACATTCTCTCCCCATGGAGCTATCCTGCAGGACCTAGGTTCCACTGGTCTGGGTTTTTTCAACCCCAGAATCAGACAGACATATACAGGCACACATACCGTCTGAGAGGACTGGGTTCATCAGCATTCCCAAGTTGACCCTTTATGTGTCCCTCTGCTCAGTAGGTTGGGTCGAGCAGCATTTCCAAGCTGTCACCTGCATATGCCCTGGGCACAGCACCGGAATAGAGTATGCCTGAGCAGGTTGGGTTGAGCAGAACTTTCAGTCTGCCACCCTCATATGCCCCTGGACTCAGCAAACTGGGTCGAGCAGCACTTCCAAGGTGCCATCCTTGTATGTTCCAGGTTCATGTTACAATTGTTCTGGTAGCAACTCACTTGATGAGCAAACCCCACATGATTTTTGGACGCTGTGGGGATCTTTAGCTTAGGTACGAGGAACGTTGCTGCAGAGTGAATGAGAGAGTCAAAAAAACCCACACCAAAAAAAAACAACAACCCATCTGGGGTGGGGAGAGGGGTGAGAGAGAAGCAACCAGCTTAGCCATGAATGTTATTTATTGCCAAATAATAACCACAGGGGAGCCAAACAAACAAAACAGGTATAATATTAAATCTAACTTAAATTTGATTATAAAAGTCAGGTTTAGAAAACTATAACTGATCATACAAGTCAGGGTCAGAAGGCTATACCGAGAGAGAGAACTGGGTTCTCACCACTCTGTGAAGCTTGAATCGATCAGGGTTCCCAGTGGTCGTGTTAGCTGAAGGTCCAGAGTGCTGGAGACAGGCAGAGCCCCCCAGCATGATCAGTCAGGAAAAGATGAAGTCCCAGTGGAACTGATGCAGATGTTGGATCCAGGCATCAGAGCACTTACTTGAGTATGGATAGGGGTTTGTGTAGGGAAACTGTGGTTCAAGGGAGAACACTAGATTTGTTTGTGGGTAAACTGATGGCTCAAGGGATTATACCAAAGTTGTTTTATTCAGGCTAGACAATAGGAACTGGTCATTCCTGGCTATGGGCAGTGTTCCTTGGAGGGAGCTCACAGTGCAGTTAGGCAGCTTCAGTATTTTGGATAGCAACAAAGGATTTATTACTAGAATTGGTCTGATAACTACTGAGCTGGGTGTGTGCAGGTGTGGGTTCATTAAGTCTGGAGCAGAGATATTCCATCATGCAATGCTTCCCTGCTTTTCTGGTCCCAGAGTTCCATGCGGTCCTTGCCTTGGAATCTCTGTTCTCCATTCTGTATACTAATAGAGATGCCTCCCTGTCCCATCTTTAATGCAAAGGAGGCTAGGGGAGTTTCCTTAATTCTGTCACCTTTGTCCCAGGGGTTTAGGTGTGTCTCCCCCTGCCTTTTCATTGTTTTTTGTATGTCTTTCTTCTGATTGGTTTTGGTTCAAGCAAAGGCTGGGGTGGGGAAGGTCTTTTGTAAGTCAGAGAGGCTGACCATGGCTACACTGGCGCTTTGCAGCACTGCAACTTTCGCGCTCAGGGGTGTGAAAAAACACCCCCCTGAGCACTGCAAGATACAGCGCTGTAAAGCCTCAGTGTAATCAGTGCCACAGCTGTAAGCTACACCCGTAAGGGATGTGGTTTACGTGCAGCGCTGGGAGACCTCTCTCCCAGCGCTGGCGCTCCGACCACACTCACACTTCAAAGCGCTGCTGCGGCAGCGCTCCGAAATGTCAAGTGTAGCCATACCGTGATACTGTGCCTTGGTTCCCCAAGAACATAGAACTGATTGGCAATCTGCTGTTTCCTAACATTATTTCAGTTGTTAAGGGGATGCTCGCAGGTCCTTATATCTTTTATTATACCATCTTTTGTGGGTGGAAGAGACAAGTTTTCGAGCTTCACAGAGCTCTTCAGGTCTAGGAGAGGTAATCTGTGTGTCACAGCTAAATATAAAGTGAGACATAACGTAAGGGGTTAACATGTTGCAAGAAACCACTTCAAATGAAGTAGGCAAGTAACATCTCTGCTTTGTCATAGGAAAAAGGAGAATTAGTATGTTACAAATTGTTGAAATGAGCCATAAACCTAGAGTCTCTGAGACCATGGGTTTTAGTGACTGTCTTGTCTGTTTTCATAGCTCAAACTGGGAGTAATTAAAAAAAAATACATTATTTAGAAAAATGTTTTTGTTGTTGTTTGTTCTTTGTAATGCATGGGAAGATAAAACATGTACCCCAGGCTCCAGAACTAGAACTTATGGGGAGAGATTAGGGAAAATGGAGTAGAAAGGAGGCATACATCTTCTACTGCAGTAATCTCAGGTGCAGTGGGGTATTACTGCTCATTTCACCAGAAAAATCCTTCACTCTGCATAGGGAAGCACGCAGCATTCTTTAGCTTACTCCTTGGCTGCTCCTGTCTTAAAGCCTCTTTAGAGTCTTGCAGCCTCAATATCCTGTGCCTCATCAGGGTGGATTTGATTGATCAAATTGATTTAAATAATGATTTCAGTCACTAGTCAGGAAGACTCGATTTAATCATGGATTTCTACATAAAAGTGCATTCTTGTTGGCTGTTATAAGCTTAATACATATTCTTCACAACTCAGAGATGGATGTAGGTTTCATTTTTAGAAGGTACACACTATACATTTTTAAACTGTGATTTATTTTGAAAACTTTTCAGATTAGTTTTACGGCTATATCAGAAAATGAATGTTTGGTTATTTCATTTACCAAAGGTAATTGAAGCAGATATTTATGAAATCATTGGGAGGTGAACTATCTTCAGGTCAATAGGTTAATCATGAATGTTTGGAGGATTTTATTGTCATAAAATGAGAACATCACCAGACAGACATTTAACATTGTTTTAGTTAAATAAAACAATTTAAATATTCTGGATTTTTTTTCTTCAACAGCAAACATAATATTTTAAGAAAACAAGCATATGAATTTTTGAATTTAGTTAAACATTCAAATTTTTTAAAATCAGGTTTGTTTTTGTTAAAATTGTTTTTAATTAATATAGTTAAATGAAATATTAAAAAAAAATTTAAATCGACTGTGTCAGCCAGGTCAACATGAGAAACTTTAAATATTGGCTTCTGCAGCTAACTCAGTCATCTTTACCTTCATTTTCCTGTTTGTTCATAATCTGGAAAAGAAAAACAAGCTTTCCTGCTTTTTCAGATCCCAAACGATTTCTCATTTTGGAATGAATTAGTCTAAAGGAAGAAAATATTCTTTCTACACTGGCAGAAGAAGCTACTGCTGTTAAAAAGTGAGATTATCACTTCAGCAGTCTCTGAAACCAAGTGCTTAACTGACTTCCAGCAATTCACTGGTGTGACTTTCTTTAAAACATCATCAGCAAACATATATTTCTTTAATGGTTCACCCTTAGCTCTGAAGTTTATTGTAGTTGGCATTATGGAGATTGCTGGATGTCCATGTCATAGCCAACTCCTCTTCATCAACCGTTAAGTTTGAGCCTGGTACCGAGTATTGGGAATATTTGCAAGAAAATGAGCTGGACATAGTGCTTGTTCCATTTGTTTTCTCAATGCTTGTAATTTAACTCTGTCATTGCATATTTTTCTATTTAAGATCTCACTCAGTTTCTTCCATATTTCAACAGCATCAGCAATAAAACAGTTTTTCCCTGTGTTTTGTTCAAGGCTACAGAAATAAGCTTCAGGATACTCAGCATGTGTTCAACATTTCTCTTATGCCCAGTGGTGAGAACTTTGGCTGTGACAGTGCTATCTGTTTTTTCATGATTTTGTTCACAAACTGTCATCAGATTAGGCCAGTTCTTGATATAGTGCTCAAAACAGTCCGCTACTGAGTTCTCTCGCACATCTTGTGGGAGAGTTAGCTTGTTTCCTCCCACTTCTGTCAAAGCAGCTGCTGCAAAGTGGTTGTTATGGAAGTATTTTGCAAGTTCAACAATGTTAGCCTTTATTTCTGGAACACTGAAGTCTTTGGCTAGGAGCTGCATCAAATGAGCACTGCAACCATATGTTATTAGCTTGGGACTCTCTTTTAAATTTCTTCTCATCTTGGATACATTTGCAGTATTGTCTGTGACCAAGATGCATACTAGACATTTGATTTTTTTTTTCAGTTTGTTATAGCTTTTACTGCTACTTGTAAGTATTCTGCTGTGTGTGCATTTCCTGATGTATCAATTGTTTCTGTAAGAAAGACATGCCCTTTTTCTGTTGTGACACAAGCACATACAACAGGATCATTGTGGACGTTGCTTTGCCCATCAAGACTCAGGTTAACAATTTGATCATCTAGACATTTTGCACACTGCTCAGTTTCTCTTTCATATACTTTATCCAGCAATTTGCCTGTGACATCTGCTCTGTTGCATGAACTGTATCCTGGTCTTAATGACTGAACCAGGTTAATGAACTGTGGGTTCTCAATCATATGGAAAGGAGAATGTGTTGCATAAACAAACTGGGCAATTTTTTCATCAATTACCTCTTTTTGTAATCTGCTGGTTATTATCACAAATTTATGTATGGTTGTTTCTGGATGATAGAGATTTTTTTTTCTTTTTGCTACAGATACACTGGTTATGTTACATACGTGATGTGACTGAAACACTATCATTGGTAGATAACTCTGAAACTATAGAAGATGATGGTCATCTTGAAGGTGGATAGTCTTCAGAATCTTGTATGTTGAGGATGGATTCTCCTAAATAAAATAAGTCAATGCAGAAGCCCCTGGAATCCCATAAGATTGGGTCCCTAATCCATGAATTTAAACATTACATGAATATATTGTCTCATACTATAGAATTAGAGTTTATAATCCCTCTTTTATGATGATAGCTTTGAGCTATAATGTATCTTAATTAAAACTATGTTTAGATAGGTTTTTTTCCCAAAAAGCATTTTATTAAAAAAAAATATCTTTTTTTTTTTCCTTTTAATCATTGATTTTTTTTCCATCCTGGGCCTCATTCATATATGCAGGCAGTGGATCAAGCTGCAGAAGCAAGGGTTTCCAGTTCTGTAGATGTGGAGCCTTTTTCTGTCTCATTTTGTTCACCTACATATGTTTAGATGGAGGAGGAAGAATGCAATGTATGGATTTTTAACCTGACTTAAAATGTGTCCATTTTTAAGTGCCCCTTAAAACTTGAGAATTTTAAAAATCTATTTTACATCTTTATGTTGTTTGCCCAAGCTTAGGAAGTGGAATAAATAAACAATGAGTAATTTTTTTACTTTTACTTTACTTTACTTTAAGGACTAAAATATAGACCCTTGTTCTTCAATGTGATGCAGATAGACTCCTGAATTCATGCAGAGCCCTGTTGATTTTATTGGTGGTCCCTGGGCACACAGAAGCCCACTCATCTATATCATGTGGCAGAATCATGGCCATCTGTTTAAAGTGAATTTCACTTCTAAATTTTTATATAGAGGCACACAGCTGCAATGTTTATGCTTTAAATAAAAACATAACAGTTCTCACTAAATTAAAAATATCTCCCTATGTATTTTGTTTTGTAACCTTTCTCCCTTCTACTCGTCTGAAAAAATCTTCACGTTTTAGGCCTTATCTTTAAGTCACTTCATTTGTCCTGTACTGTATGCACTTTGTGTCTGATTATCAATAACATCACTTTATTCTTACTGAACTATGCAGGGGAAAAGCCACTACTGTCTGTTTTCTCAGTGGAAAACTCACTTGTAGTGATGGCTTTAGTAGAGTAAACTGAGTATCATGGAGCTATATCTTTTAGCAAACTGGCACGTAATTTATATATGTGTTAATCCCAGAAAAGGATAAAAATGCATTTAATATATTTTTTTAAAAGCTCACTTCAAGAATTTTACATTACTGTGTACATCCACCCACTCACCCCTTCCTGAAAGCTCCCTGTAGATGATCGAAGAACTCCATTGAAATAGTGGTTTCATATAGCATATTCTGAGCTGCTTTCAAATTGAAAGCAGGAAAAACAGAGCCAGAGGAGGAAGACTGGAGGGAATAGAATCATCTCCCTCCTCCGTGTAACAACTTTTTGTGTACTTGAAAACTGTTATGTTTCCTCTCAGTCTTTTCTTTTGCAGACTAAACAAACCTAATTTTTTCAGTCTTCCCTCATAGGTCATGTTTTCCAGACCTTTAGACTATTAAAACTTCCTTTTTATGCAGCATATGATGCAGGTGTGGAATTCACTAATACAGGAAGTTATCAAGATGTACATAATATAACAGAATTTTTAAAAGACTAGATAGTCTTTTTTGGACATAAGCTAGAACACTATGATTAGGGAAATCCACCTTGTTGTTCAGAGCATCAGCTGAATTCACAGTAAGAAATTTGAGAGAGAAATTATGATCATTATGAGTTTTTAATTCCTTTGGAGAATTAGGTACTGCCAAGGCCATAGACAGGATATCTTCCTGGATCATCTGTTGATATTGTACCATAGGACAATTCCTACTATAATGTTAAAACAGGTGACTAATTCCATACTCACTGTGCTGAAAACTTGCTCTAAGGCAGGGGTCGGCAACCTTTCAGAAGTGGTGTGCCAAGTTTTCATTTATTCACAGTAATTTAAGGTTTCGCATGTCAATAATACGGGCCGGCAGATGGAACACCAGGCCGGCAGTGGGCTGAGTGGCTCAGCCTGCTACCGGGTGTCTGCAGTTCCGTCCGCTGGTCCCTACCAGCTGGGATCCTGGCCACCGGCCCCGCTCAGCCCGCTGCTGGCCCGGGGTTCCTTCCATCCAGGCCGGCAGTGGTCTGAGCGGGGCCGGCGGCTGGGACCCCAGGCTGGCAGCGGGCTGAGTGGGGCGACGGTAGGGACCCCAGGCCGGCAGCACTGTGCCACAGTAAATCAGCACGCATGTCGTAGGTTGCTGACCTCTGCTCTTAAGGTATCAAAAGGATGAAGGGAAGTGTAGGTTCATTGCTTAATGGGGAAGAGGAGCCAATATTGGATAATGTAGAGAAGGCTGAAGTGTTTAGTGCCTTCTTTGCTTAAAAGGTTAATTGGGATCACATTCTTAACACAGTATTAATAACATGGGGAAAGGATTTCAGGCCAGAATAAAGAAAGAACATTTAGGTAAGTTAGATGTATTCAAGTTGGCAGGGCCTGGTGAACTTCATTCTAGACTACTTAAGGAACTAGCCAAAGCAATCTTTTGAATCTTTCATAATTATCTTTGAGAACTCATGGAGGACAGGTGAGGCGCCAGAGGACTGGAAAGAGACTGGAACAAATATTAAACCATTAATTTGTTTCAACTTGGAGGATAAGATAAGAAGAAATAGCCAATGTGGGTTTGTTGAGAACAAATCATGTCAAACCAATCTGACTTCTTTTTTTTTTTTTTTTTTTTTTTTTTCTGACAGGGTAACCAGACTAGTGGATAGTGGGAGAAGGAGTAGATGTGATATCTGGACTTCAGTAAGGCATACTTGTAAACAAAATTGGGAAATATGGTCTAGATGACATTACTATATGGTAAATACATAACTGGCTGAAAGACCATACTTGAGTAGTTATCAGTGGTTTACTGTCAAACTGGGAGTACATATCAAGTCAGCTCCTGCAGAGGTCTGTCCTGGGTCTGGTGGTATTAATTATTTTCCATTAATGCCTTGGATGATGGATTATGCTTACAAAATTTGCAGATGACGACACCAAGCTGGGAGGGGTTGCTATCTTCTGGGAAGACCAGATAAATTGGAGAATTAGTCTGAAACTAAAAAGACAAAATTCAGTAAAGACAAGAGTGAAGTGCTGCACTTAGGAAAGAAAAAGCAACTGTGCAAATACAACAGAGCATTTAACTGGTTAAGAAGTGGTACTGCAAAAAAGGATCTGGGGGATGACTCAACAGTGTAATGCTGTTTGAAAAAGGCACATGTCACTCTGGGATGTATTAACAGGAGAGTCATATGTAAGACATGGGCAGTAATAGTCCTGCTCTATTCCACACTGGTGAGACCTCAGCTAAAATACTCTGTCCAGTTTTAGGCATTTCCCTTTAAGAAAGAGAGAGAGTCAAAAGGAGAGTAACAACAATGATAAGAAACTTTGAAAACATGACCCATGAGGGATGGATGAAAGAATTAGGCATGTTTTAGTCTAGAGCAGTGATTCTCAAAGCCGGCCCCACTGCTTGTTCAGGAAAAGCCCTGGTGGGCCAGGCCGGTTTATTTACCTGCCATGTCTGCAGGTTCGGCCGATCGCAGCTCCCACTGGTGGCGGTTTGCTGCTCCAGGCTAATGGGGGCTGCGGGAAGCGGTGCGGACCGAGGGATGTGCAGGGTAGTTCCCACAGCCCCCAATGGCTTGGAACAGCGAACTGCGGCCAGTGGGAGCAGTGATCAGCTGAACCTGTGGATGCAGCAGGTAAACAAACTGGCCCGGCCCGCCATGGGCTTTCCCTGAACAAGCGGCCGACCGGCTTTGAGAACCACTGCTCTAGAGAATAAAAGCCTAAGGGCGAACATAAGTCTTCAAAGATGTAAAAGGTTGTTATAAAGAGGATGGTGATCGTTGTTTGTGAAATCCACCAAGGGCAGGACAAGATGTAATGGGATTAGTTTGCAGCAGTGGAGATTTAGGTTAGGTGTTGGGGGAAAAAAAAACTATTTATGAGGGTAGATAACCTTTGGAGTAGATTCTGAAGGGAGGATGTGGAATCCTCATCAGATATTTAAGAACAGGTTAGACAAACACCCATCAGGGATGGTCTAGGTATACTTGGTCCTGCCTTAGCATGAAAGGATGGATAGATAACCTCTTGAGGTCCCTTCCAGTTGTGATTGGTAATGATTAAGGATGCAAGTTTGTCTGGGAGGCCGTGGATTCAGTAAGGCATACTTGTAAACAAACTAGGGAAATATGACCTTCCCAGGACCTCCAGGACTTTGGTAGCTGCAGTGGCTGGTGCAGCTGGCTCCAGGGCCACCCCAGCTGCTTGGGCAGCACGGGGGCCAGCCTCAGTGGCTGCTGCTCTGGCGGCCCCAGGCAACTGGTCCCAGGCTCTGACGCACAGCAGTGATCTGGCAGCATCAGTGTTGCCTCAGGCCACCACCGCTCAGAGGAGCAGCAGCAGTGGTGGGGCCAGGGGATGCCCCTTGCCTGGAGCAGCGGTGGCAGAGGCCCAGGTTACCCACACCTAGAACAGTGGCAGTGGAGCCCTGGACCACTCCTGGCTCGCAGCAGCGGCGGTGGTGACGTGGTCCCCGGCTACTCCGCAGGCCCAGAGGAGTGGCGTCGGCGGGGCCCCCCGCTTGCCCCCTGGGCTGGAAGAGCAGCATTGGTGGGGCCCTGGGTTGCCCCCTGGCCTGGAGCGGTGGTGGCAGGGCCATCCCCCCGAGGAGCGGCAGTGGCAGCAGGGCCCTGGGCTGCCCCCCATCCCCAGGAGCAGCATCGTCCTCTAGAGCAGCTCCCCTTCCCCCACTCAGCACCTAAGATTTAGTTAGGGGTATTTTTAGTAAAAGTCACGTGACTGGTTATTGCCTGCGACCTGTTTGTGATTTTTACTAAAAATACCCATAATTAAATCATAGCATTAGTAATTATATGTATTCAGCTCTTGTATAGCACTTTTCGATCTGATGATAGTGCTATTGGCTTACCAAGGAAGTCATTTAAGGTGAGCAACTATCTACTTCTAGATTTTAGTAATCCTTTTCAGTAGTCTTAGTCAAGATGTCACTGGAGAAGACTCACTACTAGATTAGGGGCAGACAGGCATTTTGGGTCTTTTTTTCCCAGTTACTTGCACCTTGTAGTCATTTACACCTATGTAACTAAGGGTTGTAGTGTTTTACACCTATTTTGCACAGGTTTCGATAACTACATGCTATTTTTTCATAGATTTTTAAGGCCAGAATGGACAATTAGACCATTTAGTCTGACCTTCTGTATATAACAGACCATCACATTTCACCCAATTACCTGTTAACTGAGCCCAGTAACTTGTGTTTGACTAAAGCACATATTCCAGAAAGGCATGTAGTCTTGATTTGAAGATATCAACAGGTGGAGAATTTACCACTTCTCTTCGTAGTTTGTTCCACTGGTTAGTTACCCTTACTGCTAAAAATTTTTGTAATTTCTCATTTTAATTTGTCTGTCTTGTGGTAAAAGTCAAATGCCTTACAAAAGTTTTTTTGCCTCTACACAATCAAACTTGTAATCTATTCAAATAATTAAATCAGGTTTGCTTGACAAGGCCTCTTTTGCATAAAACAATGTCGACTGACATTAATTATATTCCTATCTTTTAATTGTTTATCAGTTGAATCACCTATCAGCTTTTCCATTATTTTACCTGAATTAAATGTCAGACTAATGGGCCAGTATGAGACAATGGAGAATCAGGGTCCTTTGTGCATGTGTTGTCTATAGTCACTAAATATTTACCATCACACGTGAGCATTTATTAGGTTTAGAGGTTCAAGTTCAAATAGGGTGACCAGACTTCCCGAAAAAATTGGGACTGTCACGATTTTAAGGAGTTTGTCCGTGTCCCGACCAGAGTATGGTCGGGACGTCATTTGTCCCGATATTTTGTTTCCTGGTCTTTGGCGGCAATTCGGCGGAGAGCCCTTCAGTCGCGGACGGTCTTCGGCAGTATTTCAATGGTGGGCGCTTGTCTTTAGCGGCAAGATTTATTACCTGCCGCTGAAATACCGCCGCAGACTGTCCGCGAATGAAGGGCTGTCTGCCAAATTCCTGCCAAATTCCTGGATGGGTGAGTATAAAAATAAATAAATGCCCCCATCCCCACCCCCCGTGGCGGTCCTGATATTTTCCCCTTAACATCTGGTCGTCCTAAGTTGAAATATCTGTAGAACTCCTCAAAGAGGAGCTCTGCATAATGTAATGTAACTTGGGTATGAGCTATCACAGTCAAGCTGTGATTTAGAATGTCAGTTTAAAATATTAGCCACTGTTGGGCTATCAAGTTTGCAATGAAGAAAGGATTCTGTTTTAAAAAAAAAATACATTTAAGCCCCAGATATTGAGAGATAGCGATGAGGTAGTTGCTCAAATAACTGTGGTCCCAATTACTGCAATAAGGGTGAGGCGGTCTGCACAGAGCCTACATCAGGACTGGGGTCTTTGTACATCATAAACAGAAGCAGTTTTTTCTCAGATCAAAAGGAGACTGAGCTAATAGGCATTTTGTAATAGATAAAAAGGCAACCTCCTGTCTCTTTGTTTACCAGAAATATAACACTGTGCTATATTCAAAGTTTGTTAATTCAACAATCACATGACAAACTGCTCATTTTTAATTTTTTCCTGAATCTATTTATCCTAAGGTACTTAGCAACAAGAATAGTCCTTTTATAATAACTTAGTCTCTTTTGTGATACAGTTTTGTGTGGTAGAGGGTCGCCAAATAAACATTACAGGCTACAAGCACACACCTTTGTCACTAGGTCTGCTGGCATTTTCCCCATTTTCTGTGTATGGCAAAAACCTTTATGGGGATATGTCTCATATGCATTTGCACAGTTTAGAGCTAATCAAATAAGCGAACGATTTTTTGCCTTTGAAGTGTCCCAGGTGGCGTAGACTAACCAAAAAATTCTCAGAGATTACATCCTTCACTCCATCCCACCTCCAAATCTCCACAAAAATTGAAAACTAGGCCTACAGTGTGCTGCCTGTTCCTGGTCATTCTGTTTGTAAATCATATCTCTACCCCTTTGCTTCCTCCACTTTAAGAAATTCCCACTGCATGTCTGGAAAGAAAGAGGGGAGAGAACAAAGTCAAATGTGGGTGGGTGGCAGAGGGAATGTTCTCCTAATTCTGTCCGCAGTCTACACGCCAGTCACTTATTAAGACAAAGTGCGATACAAAGTGCAAAGTTAAGACAAAGTGTGATGCTATTGCAGTAGATTGTACAGATCTCCATATTATGGTTGGCCGTCTCTTTTCTGCATGCTTAATTTATCAATGAAATAATTAATATTTAAATTACCACTGTTAGGCTTCAGCATCAACAGCTCCTTTCACAGATTAAGGCTACGTCTACACTACAGGATAAATTCGAATTAGCTTAAACTGATAAAACAGATATTATAAAGTCGATTGTGCGCGTCCACACTAGGCACATTAATTCGGTAGTGTGCGTCCGTGGTCCGAGGCTAGCGTCGATTTCTGGAGCGGTGCACTGTGGGTAGCTACTGTAAAATAATGAGGCCAATAACGTCGATTTGCGTCCACACTAACCCTAATCCGATATAGTAATATCGATTTTAGCGTTACTCCTCTCATTTTGTAGGAGTACAGAAATCGATTTAAAGAGCCCTTTAAATCGATATAAAGAGCAGTGTAGTGTGGACGGGTGCAGTGTTAAATCGATTTAACGCTGTTAAAATCGGTTTAACAGCGTAGTGTAGACCAGGCCTTTAACGAGATGGCATCATTATGATCATCTAATCTGACCTCCAGCACAACACAGGAAATATAATTTCATACAATATTACCTGCATCAAGCCCAACACTTCGTTCTGAGCAATAGCATATCTTTTAGAAAGACTTTCAGTCCTGATTCAGGTGCTAGAGAATCCACCTTGTCCCTATGTCAAGTTGTTCTAGTAATTACCCTCACTGTGAAAATTTTGAATTTTATTTCTAGTCTGACTTTGGCTGCAGCTTGCAACCGCTAGATTTTGTTGTGACGTTGCAGTCTATATGATTTTATAAAAAATTGATGAGTGAATATAATGTAACTGGAATATGCTTCATGGAAAAAGGTCTCTTGCAAGGTATCATTACAAAGCTTATTGTCCACTGAGTGTGGTCCTCTATTTGTATAAAGGTATCACTCTTGTATCTGAAACTAGAAATATGAAATATAACTCTGAGGGTCTATTGTGATTATGCAAAGTGTGGGCCATTAATGGTGGTTTGGAATCTTAATGGCTCCCATCAACAGGACAGTTGACTGGATGGCTTTGTTTTCAGGCAAGCCTTCCTGTGAATCAGGCTGGGAGGAATGAAGGCTTGGGGTCTTACAGTGACGTGATTGTCACCTGAACTGGAATTCATCTTTAACCTGGTCCTTTTCCAGTGGTGGGGGGGAGGATGGAAACCCAGAGGGACAAAGGATTCCCACCTTATGCAAAAGATATATAAATGGCTGGCACAGAACAGAGATGAGCCATCATGAACAATCCCCTAGCTACCACCTGAGCTGTATTCAGTTTGATTAGACATAGATTCGTGCATTTTATTTTATTTTGCTTGGTGACTTACTTTGTTCTGTCTGTTACTACTTGGAACCGCTTAAATCCTACATTCTGTATTTAATAAAATCACTTTTTACTTATTAATTAACTCAGTATGTATTAATACCTGGGGGAGCAAACAACTGTGCATATCTCTCTATCAGTGTTATAGAGCGTGAACAATTGATGAGTTTACCCAGCATAAGCTTTATACAGGGTAAAACGGATTTATTTGGTTTTATTCCCCATTGGGAATTGGGCATCTGGGTGTTAAAGACAAGAACACTTCTGTTAGCTGCTTTCAGGTAAACCTGCAGTTTTGGGGCAAGTAATTGAGACCCTAGGTCTTTGCTGGAGCAGACGGGAGTGTCTGGCTCAGGAAGACAGGGTGCTGGAGTTCTGAGCTGGCAAGGAAAACAAGAGCAGAGGTAGTCTGGGCATATCAGGTGGCAGCACCCAAGTTGGGTTCTGTGATCCAACCTGTCACACTTGTTATGCCTTTTTCTGCTAGATTAAAGAGCTGTCTACTGTTAGAAATCTCTTCCTCGTGTAGGTACTTGTAGATTGTGATGAAATCACCTCTTAACCTTCTCTTGGATAAACTAAATATATTGCACTTAAGTATCTCATTGTAAGGTATATTTTTCCAGACTGCAAATCATTCTTGTAGCTCATTTCTGAACCTTTCATATTGTTCAACATCATTTTTGAAGTGTGGATCTTGGAACGTGACACAATGTTCCAGTTAATGGTCTCAATAACACCACATATAGAGGTAATACTCCATCCCTACTCAATATTCCTGTGTTCTAAGGGTTGTGTTGTCTCTCTTAACTGCAGCATTGCACTTGGAGCTCATGCTCAGCTGATTATTTGCTGTTACTGCCAAGTTCTTTTCAGTGTCACTGCATTCCAGGTTACTCCATCTGTGTAACCTATATTCTTGTTCCTAGATGTCTGACCTTGCATTTGGCTAAATTAAAACCGATGTTGTTCATATAAGACCACTTTACAGACCAGTCTAGATCGCTTGGAATAACTGACCTATCCCCATCATTATTTACCACTCCACCAATTTTTGTGCCATGTACAAACTTTACTAGCAATGATTTTATATTTTCTTCCAGATCACTGATAAAGATATAAAACAGAATACCCTGAAATGAATAGAGGTGGGTTTCACCTCTCAGGGTTATGATTTCAGGCAGTTTGTAGATTCAGGCAAATAACACTGCATTGTTTTACCCCTTGTTCACATTCTGAAGATTTTCTTAGTAACCATAGGGGTTAGAGAACCCCCACCCCACCCCTAAATGAAAGCTGTGATTCAGGAACACAAACTGAGGTCGCCAATTTGCCGCAAGAAGGTGTAATTTGACCCATGGAAAAGGGACAGAATGTTATCGAGGGCTTGAAGGTTTGGATTTCTGAGTGGAGGGCAAGGCAGTTGAAAGAACTTCTTTTAACACAGGGGTTGGCAACCTTTCGGAAGTGGTGTGCTGAGTCTTCATTTATTCACTCTAATTTAAGGTTTCACATGCCAGTAATACATTTTAACCTTTTTAGAAGTTCTCTTTCTATAAGTCTGTAATCTGTAACTAAACTATTGTTGTATATAAAGTAATAAGGTTTTTAAAATGTTTAAGAAGCTTCATTTCAAATTAAATTAAAATGCAGAGCCCCCTGGACCAGTGGCCAGGACTCGGGCAGTGTTGAGTGCAACTGAAAATCAGCTTGCGTGCCGCCTTTGGCATGCATGCCATAGGTTGCCCACCCCTGTTCTAACATTTCACTCTGCATGTACAGCCATTTTGATATTGTGGAGCATACGAGGGGGAGGGGTTTGCCAGGGTAATGGTACCTCACAACTGGGGGGTAACATGGAAATCACGGGCTATGTTACTTCTGCTCAACACCACTAAGTGATAGTGCTCAGCAGATTGGAGGATCAGGCCCTATTGTGGAACAGCCATGGACAAAATAATTGTTTTTAAGGCTTCAGGGGTATTTGAGCCTGGCACTGTAACTGCAAGTCCAAAGGGCATTGCTGAGTCTCAAAGGCTTTAAAATACAAAGTTTTACACTGAATGTAATAACCTCTTTTGTAGTGCCAGCAAAAAGCAAATCTTTTTTTTCAAGCCCCAAGGGATTCTTTAAACAGAGTGCAGTAAATAGGAACAAGTGGCAGACAAACTACAAACCACAAGAGTTTTTATAAAAATGACATAGCTCATTCCATTTACTGTGTTAATAGTCGATATTTTTTATCCCACATCCCCCAACACAGAAACTAAAGTTATGAAAGAGACGAGGTGAGCCTATTAAAGAAAACTAGAAAGGAATAACAAAAAAATTAGGAATGTTACAAGTTACTTACTGAGAAGTCACACACTTTATTGTATATAAGAACAATGAAGTTGTAGTTTCTCTCAATACTTCTGGGGATAAAAACAACCAAATGGTAAATAACACTAGATTTTTCCAAACTGGGCCAGACCATTGATTCAATAAATGAATAAAGGAATAGTCAGTAAAAGAAAGCATGCAGGCACTTAAGGTAGAAGGTAATAGAACCACACAAAGAACAAATAATGCCAGAAAACTTTATTGCTTTTTGTAATCAAATTACAAAGCTGATAATTAAAGGGCACACAATGCATGCTGTATATTTAGCTCAGTATTTAAGGCAGTGCCTTAAGAAACTACTTGAAAAAAAAATCTGAGTGCAAGGGAAAAAATTGGGCAGAAACAATTTTGTTTACCCAACTCCTGAAAAACAGCTGGACACTGAGTATAAACAGATGATTCCTGTAAAGTAATTTACAAATAGGCTTAAGGAGAATTGGAAAAATGTCATTTCCAAAGCCATCTGCATGAGGAATTAAAGTTTGTGGAAACATACCGGATGTGGCTTTTGTTAGGTATTTTAGCCCCACAGGCAGTAACGTCTCTGTAATTTGAAAATAAAGAGCATGGAAACAGAAGAATTGCCATATTGGATCAGAAGAGTGGTCAGATTAGTCTGATATCAGGGCGTACACTAGCTGTAGGCAAACTGAGCAGTTCCATAGGATAGCAGATTTGGCCTAGCCGCTTCTTCGTCATGACTGAGGGGCAGCCAGGCCAAATCTGTCACCCTAGGCCTGTGAGGAGGGGGGCAACATGCTGGAGTTTTGCCTAGGGCATCAGAATGTCTTGAGCAGCCTCTGTCTAGTATCTGTCTTGGTGACAAAGTCCAGGGGTGAAATCCTGGCCCTAATGAAATCAGTGGGAGCAGGATTTCACCTCAGATGTTTCAGAGGAAGGTGCAAGAATCCTTGTCGTGGATAGTTATAGAATAATCTGCTAAGGGGTGTCATAACCTATTCCCAGATTTGGACTTTAGCATCCAAAATATGGGGGTTAGCATGAAAACCTCCAAGCTTAGTTACCAGCTTGGACCTGGTAAAGCTGCCACCACCCAAAAAATTAGAATGTTTTGGGGCACTCTGGTCCCCCCAAAAACTTTCCCTGGGGACCCTAAGACCCAAATCCCTTGAGTCTCACAACAAAGGGAAATAAACCTTTTCCCTTCCCCCCTCCAGGTGTTCCTGGAGAGGTACACAGAAGCAAGCTCCGTGAATCTAAACAGAGGGATTCCACCCTCTCTATTTCCAGTCCTGGAAACACAAGTACTTCCCTCTTCACCCAGAGGGTATGCAAAGTCAGGCTAGTACATCTAACACACACAGATTTCCCCCTGACTTCTTTCTCCCACCAATTCCCTGGTGAGCACAGACTCAATTCCCTGGAGTCCCCTACTAAAGAAAGACTCCAACAGGTCTTAAAAAGAAAGCTTTATATAAAAAGAAAAAAAATACATAAAAATGGTCTCTCTGTATTAAGGTGACAAATACAGGGTCAATTGCTTAAAAGAAATATGAATAAACAGCCTTATTGAAAAAGAATACAATTCAAAGCACTCCAGCAACTACACACATGTAAATACAAAAAAACAAACCTATCTTTTTGTACTTACAACTGGGAAACAGGAGATTGGAAAGGCAGGAAACAGAAATCCTCTCATAGCCGAGAGAGAGAGACAGGCTTAAGACCAAGAACAAAGGACTCTCACACAAACTTCCCTCCACCCAGATTTGAAAAAGTCTTGTTTCCTGATTGGTCTTCTGGTCAAGTGTTTCAGGTTACTTCTTTCCAGGTGTAAGAGACATTAACCCTTAGCGATCTGTTTATGACAAGGGGAATTTCTTCTTAAACAGGCAGTTAGTAGTTTACATCTTTCTTTTTTTATACTGTCTAATGTAATGATGGATGTCCTTATTATTCATATAATATCTACTATTCTTTTGAATCCTGCTAAATGCTTGATCTCCGCAATATTTTGTGGCAGTGAATTCTACAGGCTAATTATGCATGTAATAACAAATCCTTTATGCAATTTCTGGAAAACTCTGCAGACTTCTCCTACGAAGTGAAAACCGTTTTAAAATACTAGCAGTTGCTGAGCACAATATAGCAGATACTCACTGTCCAAGTAGTGTATTGATCCACCATCCCTAGATTGAGGGACCATTGCCAGCTCAGTCTCTCTGTAATAAGTTCTTTCCAGTCAGGGAAGAAACGCCTTTTGGAACACTGTCAAACCTCACAATAGCAGGGCTTTGTGATTTAGGAGATAGGATCCTATTCTTCTGTGTAGAAAACACCTGGCTTGACAGTATTGATTCCAAAAACCATAACAGGGACCTAATTCTTTTCTCTCTTACACTAGTGTACAGTAACTCCTCACTTAATGTTGTAGTTATGTTCCTGAAAAATGCGACTTAAGCGAAACGATGTTAAGCAAATCCAATTTCCCCATAAGAATTAATGTAAATGAGGGGGTTAGGTTCCAGGGAAATTTTTTTCACCAGACAAAAGACTGTGTGTGTGTATGTATGTATATGTATGTGTATGTATATATATATATGTGTGTATATATGTGTGTGTGTGTGTATGTATGTATGTATATATATAAACACACACAGTATGAGTTTTAAACAAACAATTTAATACTGGTACACAGTAATGATGATTGTGAAGCTTGGTTGAGGTGGAAGAGTCAGAGGGTGGGATGTTTCCCTTACTGCTAAATGATGAACTAGTAGTTGACTGAGCCCTTAAGGGTTAACTCTCTCTCTCTCTACACAAGGCAGCAGGAATGGAGGGAGATATGCACATTTCCCTTAAGTATGCTGCCTTGCTAATTAGATCAGTTTGCCGAGAGGCAGCTGCTGCAAACTCCCTGAGTCCTGGTCTGTCCGCCCTGCTCTATGGAAGATGAGGTAAGCGGGGTACAGGAGCGGGGGGGTGGGGACACCTTGTCATTAGCCCCTTTCTTCCTTCCCTGCCCCCCCCCTGCACAGCAAGCAGGAGTCTCGGGGAGCAGCTCCAAGGCAGAGGGCAGGAGCAGCACGTGGCAGTGGGGGGAGGGACACAGCTGAACTGCAGGCAGCTGCTGCACAGGGAATTTAGGGGAGAGGGGAGCTGATAGGAGGGCTGCTGGTCCACCCTGGTTTAAAGCGCCCACCACCTAGCTGCAACGGGCTGCTCTTCCTGCAAGCAGTAGACAAAGCAGGTGGCTGCCAAGTACGTTAGAAGGGAGCATTACACAACTTTAAATGAGCATGTTCCCTAATTGATCAGCAACGTAACAACGTTAACCAGGATGACCTTAAGTGAGGAGTTACTGTAGCAGAAAATTAACTCAACTTCTGTCCTCACACAGGTGCAAGTCTCATTCAAGATAATAGGAGTTGCACGCATGTGCAGGCAGAATTTGGCCCACAAGTTACATTGATGTGAAACTGTTGTGTGAGGAGAATCAGGTCCCAGAACCCTAAGGCCACAGAACGTTCAGGGCCTACTCTCCCCCCTGCAAAATGACTTATGTATAGTTACTGTTTCTTCAGAGACTAATCACCTACATTGAGGTTCCCCCACCTGTCAAAATGTCAGCGTAATCACTGTAATTGGCTCTGGAAGAAGTCAAACATTTCCCTGGACAACCTTGAAGCTATTAAGCCACAGATTATCTGTATGTGATCTTAGAATCCCAGAGAAGATTTTTTTATATGGGACTCAGGATGGCCAAGATATGTCATGTGGTAACATACCAAGGAGAGTATGAAAGCAGTTATGTCCATCAAGTCCATGTTTGTAGGATAGTCTCATTTTATAACTGTTGGTCCAGATAATGAGTCCCTCTTCCAGTCACAATGTACAGGAGTGTTTCTGAGGAGCTGTACTCCTATAAAGGAGTACATCTCATGAGCTTGTGTCAGGTTGCCAGGTGAATCCAAGAAGTAAGGACACAGGTTACTTCTTGGATTATTTCCAGAGTGGTGTCCTTGATCCTTGTAAGAGAGTCCCCTTAGGTTTTTTTTTCCAGATGGAGGGAGACTCTGGCCATGCTCAGTTATCTACCCTGGGTGGCCTATACACAGACACCAGTTTCCTAGTCCTTGCAAAGTAGGGACCATGCCCATTGTGGATCTTCTTAAGTATCTTTAGATGGGGATCAAAAAAAGAAAAAAGAAATGTCTATGTCCTGAGAATAATGTCCTAGAGCCAACTCAAAAGGAAAAAGGCCAACAATAGTTTCTTGTTTCGATGCTGCTTGCTTAGCAGTTTTTGAAGAGTCAGCCACCTGGCCTCATTGTGAGGCTTACATCGGGAGAACTGCACTCCCTGTAGGGTCAGAGTTGGAGATCTCTTGGATGGGAGTTCCCTTTGTGGCTTTAGGGATCACTCCAGCAGTTTCTTGCTCAGGGTGATCTCCTCTCTCATCTTCCTGCAGTTTCCTCCTTTTTAAAGGCCTCTTCCCTACCATACATGATTGACAGAGCTGGAGGGGCGGGTGCTAAGCCTACTCACAATTCCTCTCTGGTGACTTCCTCATCAGTGTGGTGCCTTGGCACTCATTCACAATCCTCTAATGCAGGGGTTCTCAAACTGTGGGTTGGGACCCCTCAGGGGGTCGCAAGGTTTTTATGAGGGGTCGCGAGCTGTCAACTTCCTCCCTAAACCCCGCTTTGTTCCAGCTTCTATAATGGTGTTAAATATATTAAAAAGTGTTTTTAATTTATAAGGGCAGTCGCACTCAGATGCTTCCTTGTGTGAAAGGGGTGACCAG
Source organism: Gopherus evgoodei (assembly GCF_007399415.2). NCBI lineage: Eukaryota > Metazoa > Chordata > Testudines > Testudinidae > Gopherus > Gopherus evgoodei. Next base: position 95,007,519 of record NC_044322.1, on the reverse strand, counting down.
TAAAAAAAAAAAAAAAAAATTTGAGAGCCACTGCTCTAATCCCCTATACTGGAGAAGAGGTGTAGTCTCAGCCTGAGCAGAGGATGCTCAGGGCCTCTTTCAATAACATCCCCCTTCTATTTAAAGGAGAAGGACTGTTTAATATTCAAACTGATGAACCACTAGAGAAAATGAAAAATGTAAGATCTACTATTGGACTTTTAAATTTCTTTAATACAGGGAAGAGGCCATATTCGACTTATTATACAAGTATCAAAGGCAACATCTACCTTCTTCATCTCCTTCACTTCATTATAATTATCAGAGAAGAGCATGTCATTTCCAACCTCAAAATTATACACCACAATACTGACTACACAGAGAAAGAAATTTAAAACTTTCAATAATAACAGGGAAGTTTCATTGTCTTCATCCTCTGCAGTTCCTCTGAGACATCAGATTTGACATGAGGACACAGCACTTCAAGCCAGTCCACTTGGACATTTTTTATCCACAGTTTGGGGACTGGTTGTCCCATTTTTATTACCAGTGGGAGTTGTTAACATTGGACAGGTGGATTTTAGAAGTTTTATTTCATGCAGTTACACAATTCAGTTCAAAGAAGATCATGCCAGACCAAATTGATATTTTATTTGAGAAGAAAAATGATTTTTTAGACAAAGGAAATGCAGTAGATCTAAGGCATTTAATACAGTTCCAGATGGGAAATTATTAGTTAAATCAGGGAAGATGGAGATTAATATGAGAATTGAAAGGTCGATAAGGAACTGATTAAAGGAACTGAAAGGTGATCTGTCAGACTAGAGGGGGGTTATTAATGAAGTTCCTCAGGGATCAGTCTTGGGACCAATCTTATTTAACATTTTTATTTTTTAGACATTTTTTGTGACCTTAGCACAAAAAGTGGGAGTGTATTTATAAAATCTGCAGATGACACAAAGCTAGGAGGTATTGCCAATAAGGAGGAGGACCAGAATATCATACTAGAAGATCTGGACGACCTTGAAAACTGGAGTAATAGAAATGAGACAAAATTTATTAGTGGAAAGTGCAAGGTCATGCCCTTGGGGACTAACAACAAGAATTTTTGCTCTAAGCTGGGGACTTATCAGTTGGAAGCAACAGAGGAGGAGAAAGACCTGGGTGCATTGGTAGATTACAGGATGAGCTGCCAACGTGCTGCATCCTTGAAAAGAGCTAATGCAGTCCTAGGATGCATCAGGTGAGCTATTTCCAGTAGAGACAGGGAAGTGTTAGTACCATTATACAAGGCACTGGTGAGACCTCATCTGGAATACTGTGTGCAGATCTCATCTCCCATGTTGAAGAAAGATGAATTATAATTGGAACAGGTGCAGAGAAGGTCTACTAAAATGATCAGAGGAATGGAAAACCTCCCTTATGAGAGGAGACTCAAAGAGTTTGGCTTGTTTAGCCTAGCAAAAAGAAGGCTGAGGGGAGGTACGATTGCCTTCCTTAAATGCATCAGAGGGCTAAGTACCAGGGAGGGGGAGGAGGAAGTTAAGTGCTAATGTTAACACAAGTGCAAATGGATATAAACTGGCCATCAACAAGTTTAGGCTTGAGATTATATGAAGGTTTCTAATCATCAGAGGAATGAAGTTCTGTAACAGCCTTCTCAGAGGACGGGGATGGGAGGACACACAAACTCAGTCACTTCAAGACTGAGCTTGATAAGTTTGTGGAGGGGATGATACGATGGCATGTAGCTAACCTGCAACTGTTAGTAGCAAATATCCTTAATGGCTAGTGATGGGACACTGGATGGGCTCAGAGTTACTACAGAGAATTCTTTCCTGGTTTCTGGCTGGTGGGTCTTGCCAAAATGCTCAGGATCCAACTGACTGCCATATGTGGGGATGAGAAGGAATTTTCCCCTGCGTCAGATTGGCAGAGACCCTGGGAGTTTTTTGTCCTTCTCTACAGCATGGGGCATGCAGGTCACTTGCAGGTTTCAACTACTGTAAATGGTGGATTCTTTGTAATTTGAAGTCTTTAAATGATGATTTAAAGACTTCAGTAATTCAGCCCAAGGTCATGGGTCTGTTACATGAGTGGCTGGGTGAAGTTACATGGCCTGCAATGTGCAGGAGGTCAGAGCAGATGATCATGATGGTCCCTTCTGGCCTTATAGTCTATAAGCCCATCAGAAGGCAGGTCCCGATTCAACTTTCACTTTCTTGGGGACCTGATGAACCTGAAGAAATGGGAACTGGGTGTGGTATTTTGTACTCTTCCTTATGGTAATAGTAGGGATATATACTGTATTTGATCCTTTACCCTGATTATAAGGTCAATAGCTGCCCTTATCCATATGTGGAATGTCATATGTGGTCTTTGGGATGTCCATAACGAAGCATCAAGCATTCATAGTAATGATTTGTATCACTTATTTCTTAATTCCTATATGTAGAATCATAGGATCATAGAGTTGTAGCACTGGAAGGGACCTCAGGAGATAATCTAGTGCAGTCCTCTGCACTCATGCCAGGACTAAGTGTTCTCTCGAGCATCCTGGACAGGTGTTTGTCTAACCTGCATTAAAGATCTCCAATGACAAAAATTCCACAACTCTAGGCAATTTGTTCCTGTGCTTAACTACCCTGACAGTTAGGAAGTTTTTACTAATAGACTCATAGACTTTAAGGTCAGAAGGGACCATTATGATCATCTAGTCTGACCTCCTACACAATGCAGGCCACAGAATCTCACCCATCCACTTCTATAACAAACCCCTAACTTATGTCTGAGTTACTGAAGTCCTCAGATTGTGGTTTGAAGACCTCAAGCTGCAGAGAATCCTCCAGCCAGTGACCTGTGCCCCATGCTGCAGAGGAAGGCGAAAAACCTCCAGGGCCTCTGTCAATCTGCCCTGGAGGAAAATTCCTTCCCGACCCCAAATTTGGCGATCAGTTAAACCCTGAGCATGTGGGCTAGACTCACCAGCCAGCACCCAGGAAAGAATTCTCCGTAGTAACTCAGATCCCATCCCATCTCAGAACACTGGGCATACTTACCTGCTGATAATCAGAGATTAATTGCCAAAATTAGGCTATCCCATCATACCATCCCCTCCATAAACTTATCAAGCTTAGTTTTAAAGCCAGATATCTCTTTTGCCCCCACTACTACCCTTGGAAGGCTGTTCCAGAACTTCACTCCTCTAATGGTTAGAAACTTTCGTCTAATTTCAAGTCTAAACTTCCTAGTGTCCAGTTTATGTCCATTTGTTGTTGTGTCCACATTGGTACTAAGCTTAAATTATTCCTCTCCCTAATATTTATCCCTCTGATATATTTATAAAGAGCAATCATATCCCCCCATAACCTTCTTTTGGGTAGGCTAAACAAGCCAAGCTCTGAGTCTCCTTTCATAAGACAGGTCTTCCATTCCTCTGATCATCCTAGTAGCCTGTCTCTGAACCTGTTCCAGCTTGCATTCATCCTTCTTAAACATGGGAGACTAGAACGGCACATGGTATTCCAGATGAGGTCTCACTAGTGCCTTGTATAACGGTACTAACACCTCCTTATCTTTCGCCTGATGCATCCTAAAATTGCATTAGCTTTTTTAACGGCCATATCACATTGATGGCTCATAGTCATCCTGTGAGCAACTAATACTCCGAGGTCCTTCTCCTCCTCCATTACTTCCAGCTGATGCATTCCCAATTTATAACTAAAATTCTTGTTATTAATCCCTAAATGTATGACTTTGCACTTTCCACTATTAAATTTTATCCTATTACTATTACTCCAGTTAACAAGGTCATCCAGATCTTCCTGTAGGATATCCTGGTCCTTCTCTATGTTAGCAATACCTCCCAACTTTGTGTCATCTGCAAACTTTATTAGCACATTCCCACTTTTTGTGCCAATGTCAGTAATAAAAATATTAAATAAGATTGGTCCCAAAACTGATCCCTGAGGAACTACCCTAGTAACCTCCTTCCAGCCTGACAGTTCACCTTTCAGTATAACCCTTTGTAGTCTCCCCTTTAATCAGTTCCTTATCGACCTTTCAATTTTCATATTGATCCCCATCTTTTCCAAGTTAACTAATAATTCTCCACGTGGAACCGTATCAAATGCCTTACTGAAATCGAGCTAAATTAGATCCACTGCATTTCCTTTGTCTAAAAAATCTGTTACCTTCTCAAAGAAAGAGATCAGGTTGGTTTGGCACGATCTACCTTTTGTAAAACCATGTTGTATTTTGTCCCAATTACCATTGACCTCAATGTCCTTAACTACTTTCTCCTTCAAAATTTTTTCCAAGACCTTATATACTACAGATGTCAAACTAACAGGCCTATAGTTACTCAGATCTTCTAATGTCCAACCTAAACCATCCTTGCTGCAATTTAAGCCCATTGGGTCTTGTCCTATTCTCAGAGGTAAAGAGAACAATTTTTCTCCCTCTTCCTTGTAACAACATTTTATGTGCTTGAAAACTGTTTTCATGTTTCCTGTCAGGCTTCTCTTTTCCAGACTAAATAAACTCAATTTTTTCAATCTTCCCTCATAGGTCATGTTTTCTAGATCTTTAATAATTTTTGTTGCTCTTCTCTGGATTTTCTCCAATTTCCACATCTTTCCTGAAATGTAGCACCCAGAACTGGACACAGTGCTCCAGTTGAGGCCTAATCAGCGTGGAGTAGAGTGGAAGAATTACTACTTGTGTCTTGCTTACAACACTCCTGCTAATGCATCCCAGAATGATGTTTGCTTTTTTTGCAAATTACACTGTTGACTCATATTTAGCTTGTGTTCAGCTATGACTCACAGATTCCTTTCTGCAGGACTCTTTCCTAGGTACTCATTTCCCATTTTGTATGTGTGCAACTGATTGTTCCTTCATAAGTAGAGTACTTTGCATTTGTCCTTATTGAATTTCATCCTGTTTGGTCATCAGACCATTTCTCCAGTTTGTCCAGATCATTCTGAATTTTAATCCTATTCTCCAAAGCACTTGTAACCCTTTTCCAACTTGTTATTGTCTGCAAACTTTTTAAGTTGACTCTCTATGCCATTATCTAAATCAAAGGTCTCCAAACTGTGGGGTGCCCCCCCCCGGGGATGTGGAGGAATTTTTTTGGAAGGGCATCTTCCATGACTTTTTGAAGATAATTGATAATAGCTCAGATATCTGCTCAGCCAGCTCCTTGAGTATTCTAGGATGTATTTCATAGACTCTAGCACTGGAAGGGACCTCGAGAGGTCATCGAGTCCAGTCCCCTGCCCTCATGGCAGAACCAAATACTGTCTAGACCATCCCTGATAGACATTTATCTAACCTACTCTTAAATATCTCCAGAGATGGAGATTCCATAACCTCCCTAGGCAATTTATTCCAGTGTTTAACTACCCTGACAGTTAGGAACTTTTTCCTAATGTCCAACCTAAATCTCCCTTGCTGCAGTTTAAGCCCCTTGCTTCTTGTTCTATCATTAGAGGCTAAGGTGAACAAGTTTTCTCCTTCCTTCTGATGACACCCTTTCAGATACCTGAAAACTGCTATCATGTCCCCTCTCAGTCTTCTCTTTTCCAAACTAAATAAACCCAATTATTTCAGCCTTCCTTCATAGGTCATGTTCTCAAGACCTTTAATCATTCTTGTTGCTCTTCTCTGGACCCTCTCCAATTTCTCCACATCTTTCTTGAAATGCGGTGCCCAGAACTGGACACAATACTCCAGTTGAGGCCTAACCAGCACAGAGTAAAGCGGAAGAATGACTTCTCGTGTCTTGTTTACAACACACCTGTTAATGCATCCCAGAATCATGTTTGCTTTTTTCACACTGTTGACTCATATTTAGCTTTGTGGTCCACTATGACCCCTAGATCTCTTTCTGCCATACTCCTTCCTAGACAGTCTCTTCCCATTCTGTATGTGTGAAACTGATTGTTCCTTCCTAGGTGGAGCACTTTGCATTTATCTTTATTGAACTTCATCCGGTTTACCTCAGACCATTTCTCCAATTTGTTCAGATCATTTTGAATTTTGACTCTATCCTTCAAAGCAGTTGCAATCCCTCCCAGTTTGGTATCGTCCGCAAACTTAATAAGCGTACTTTCTGTGCCAACATCTAAGTCGTTGATGAAGATATTGAGCAGAGCCGGTCCCAAAACAGACCCCTGCGGAACCCCACTTATTATACCTTTCCAGCAGGATTGGGAGCCATTAATAACTACTCTCTGAGTACGGTTATCCAGCCAGTTATGCACCCACCTTATAGTAGCCCCATCTAAATTGTATTTGCCTAGTTTATCGATAAGGATATCATGCGAGACCGTATCAAATGCCTTACTAAAGTCTAGGTATGCCACATCCACCACTTCTCCCTTATCCACAAGACTCGTAATCCTATCAAAGAAAGCTATCAGATTGGTTTGACACGATTTGTTCTTTACAAATCCATGCTGGCTATTCCCTATCACCTTACCACCTTCCAAGTGTTTGCAGATGTTTTGTTTAGTTACTTGCTCCATTATCTTCCCTGGCACAGAAGTTAAATTAACTTGTGTGTAGTTTCCTGGGTTGTTTTTATTTCCCTTTTTATAGATGGGCACTATATTTGCCCTTTTCCAGTCTTCTGGAATCTCCCCCGTCTCCCATGATTTCCCAAAGATAATAGCTAGAGGCTCAGATACCTCCTCTATTAACTCCTTGAGTATTCTAGGGTGCATTTCATTAGACCCTGGTGACTTGCAGGCATCTAACTTTTCTAAGTGATTTTTAACTTGCTCTTTTTTAATTTTATCTTCTAAACCTACCCCCTTCCCATAAGCATTCACTATGTTAGACATTCCTTCAGACTTCTCAGTGAAGACCGAAACAAAGAAGTCATTAAGCATCTCTGCCATTTTCAAGTTTCCTGTTACTGTTGCTCCCTCCTCACTGAGCAGTGGGCCTACCCTGTCCTTGGTCTTCCTCTTGCTTCTAATGTATTGATAAAAAGTCATCTTGTTTCCCTTTTATTCCCAGAGCTAGTTTGAGCTCATTTTGTGCCTTTGCCTTTCTAATCTTGCCCCTGCATTCCTGTGTTATTTGCCTATATTCCTCCTTTGTAATCTGACCTAGTTTCCATTTTTTATATGACTCCTTTTTATTTTGTAGGTCATGCAAGATCTCGTGGTTAAGCCAAGGTCGTCTTTTGTCACATTTTCTATCTTTCCTACCCATCAGAATAGCTTGTTTTTGGGCCCTTAATAGTGTCCCTTTGAAAAACTGGAAACTCTCCTCAGTTGTTTTTCCCCTCAGTCTTGATTCCCATGGGACCTTACCTTTCAGCTCTCTGAGCTTACCAAAATCTGCCTTCCTGAAATCCATTGTCTCTATTTTGCTGTACTCCCTTCTACCCTTCCTTAGAATTATTTAATCAGTCCCTGCTGACTTGAAGACATCTAACTTGTCTAAGTAATTTTTAACTTCTTCTTTCCCTATTTTAGCCTCTGATCCTACCTCATTTTTATTGGCACTCAGTCTAACTGCTTGGATATTGCGTAACAACCTAACTGCTAAAGCCCCCTTCTCACCCCCAGCTTCTTTCTTGCAGAATCCCGTGGTGTGGTACCATTTGTGGTTACTCATTTGTCTCTGAGAATGACAGTGCAAAATAACTGTAGATCAGATATAACCTTAGTCCTACACTATTTAGCTAAATCACAGCCTCTGGCATACAACACCTATCAGTTACAGCAAGCCTAATAACTCATTTGCTTATGTTTGTATATTTGCCCTCCACACGTGTTCCAAGCTAATAAGCAATATACTCCATGTCAATCTTACACTTCTGTAATGTCATTTTACCTCTAGCAAGCATAAAATCACCCTTGAGTCAGTGTCATAGGTCATAAAATCAGGTCAAGGGTCAACTTGTGAAAGAAGCCCAGATGATCCTAGCTGGTGATCTATGCCTTGTGGTTCAGAGGAAGGCAAATCCCCCCTCAAGGTCCCTTCCAGTCTGACTTGTGAGAAAATTCCTTCATGATCCCAAATTTGTTTGACCGTGAGCAAGACCCACCAGCCAGACACCTGAGAAAGAAGAGTGTCTTTACCACCTCAGAGCTCTGGTCAGTGTTCTGTCTCCAGTTATGGCCATCCCTGAGGCTTTAGGGGAAGATGACCTCCCCTGAATACATCTGGACAGTTGTGTATCTGGGGAAAAAAGATCCTTTGTGATCCCTCTGGCCAACTGGCGGAAGTCCTGAAGTATGAGATTTTATTATAGTCATAGTCATAATGTAGAGCTGCTGGTGTTATGACCATATTGAAGGCAATTCAGAACTTTCTGTTCTCTCTATGACTCATGAAGGACGAGAATGAACAGGGGGATTAGTAGATTCAGACTCCAAGGCCAGAAGGGACCACCACAACCAAATAGCCTGATACCCCGGCACACATGTAGCATTTCTCCCAGCAGCTGTATTAAAGCACATCTTTCAGAAAGATATCTAATCTCATTTTAAAGACTCCAGATGATGGTGAGTTCACCACCTCCCCTGCTATGCTGTTAAATTGTTTAATTACTGTTACTGGTAGGAAATTGCATCTTATTTTAAGGTTGAATTTGTCTAACTTCAGCTTCCACTTTTCACAGAATGATAATGCCATATCTGACCTCTCAGTCCTCTTCCTCAAAGGAAACCTGCACAACACCTTCAAAAGACAAGCCTGGGAACATAAATTCATAACTTGGCTAGACACCAGAAATTATGGACTTAATAAAGACCAGGGCTGGCCCTAGACCAAACAGTACCCCAGGCGAGGAACATCTTTGGTGCTCCCCTCCATTTGTTAAACTTTTGAATACCTTATGTTTTATTGAATTTGTAGCCCATTTCATGACTTTGATGCATGACTTATCCCATGATTTTTTTACATTTTCAAAATAAAATGTTTACACTTCTAAATCATCCCCACCCTCAAAAAATTAATTCCAGGTTGAGCAGAATGTTTTAACTCAAATTAAACTTTTTCAGGGTTTTTTTCCTTCATTTTTGTGAGAAACTAAAAAAATTTCTGGTTTGGGGTTCAACCCAAAATGATGATTTTTTTTTTCCTGTTTCCGCATTTTTCAGTTCTGCCACTGAATAGAAAATCAGTTATTCCCTCAGTTCTATTTCTATTCCAAGCCCTTTAATTAACTACCCAAAGTTATTCAGAAAGACTGTGTTGGAGATGATAATGAAGTATATAGTTCTTTTGTTTTTTGAGATTTAGATATTTTGTCTGATAGTGGACAATTCCTTCCTATATGTGTGGGATTTCAGTCTCTAGCTTAATGTTTTACATTTTGGTTTGTCTAGTTTACATGCTATCATTTGTAGAGTTTGGTACATTTGGAAGATAAATATTATGAAGGCGATTCCAGTTTTAAGAAAATTCTCTAACAGGGATAATTCTGGACCATATCCGCCATTTAAAGATTTAATTGGACATATCACCAGAATTGTTGTATAAAACTGTTAAAAGATTTTAAGAATTGTTATTACTCCTATCTCTCTTTTTAGTCTCAAAATATTATTATAACAGTGTGTCCCATAGCGATACAAATTTACCTTATTGTCTGACTTTATTTTCATAAGTGTCATTTCTAATGTATATTTCCTTGCTGTAAATTTTGTGACTAATTTTTTTATTGATGGGAAATTTTAAGCTCTTCTACTTAGCCGGAATTCCACTCCTTTTAAAAGGGACTGATTGTCAAAATAGTCTTTATTTCGTGCTTTCTATGCTGGTAAGAGTATACAATACCCAGTGTCTGGACAGTGGAGAGGAAGGAAGGTGGTGAGGTCTTGAGAGACCAGTGTTCAGTTCCCTGCTCTGCCACAGACTTCCTGCGTAACCTTGGGCAAGTGACCTAGGGTACATCTACATTGCAGTTAAACACCCATGGCTGGCCTGTGTCAGCTGATTTGGTCTCATGAGGCTCAAGCTAAGGGGCTGTTTAGCTGCGGTGTAAATATTTGGGCTCAAGGTGGGAGCCCAGGGTCTAGGATCCTGTGAGGTGAGAGGGTCCCGGAGCTCAGGCTGCAGTTTGAGCCCCAACTTCTACATTGACATAAGCCAGCCGCAGATGTCTAATCGCAGTGTAGACATACCTTGAGTCTCTCTGTATCTCAGTTCCTTATCTGTAAAATCAGAGTGACTTTTTACCTCTCAGGGGTTGTGAGGATAAATATGGTAAAGACTGAAGTGCTCAGTTACCACAGTAATAGGGTAGGGAAGGCTTGTAAGTACCCGAGAAATCAAATTAATACATAAGTAAATTACTCTTTCTGCTCCATTGACTGAATATAAAAATTTGTGTATTTAAATAGGTGGTTGAATCCTTTATTTGTTACTGGTCACAAACGAAAGCTTGAAGAAGATGATATGTATAAAGTGCTGGCTGAAGATTCATCAGAGAGGGTTGGAGAGGAGTTGCAATGGTAAGGAAAAAATCAACGCTTCATGTAGTCACGTCTTCACTGTGAAGATGAGAGCTCTGAGATGAAAACATATACCGTAACTCCTCACTTAACATCCTTTCAGTTAATGTTGTTTTGCTCTTAGGTTGCTGACCTATTAGAGAACATAATCCTTTAAAGTCCTGCAATGTTGCCTTATAATGTTGTTTAGCTCTCCCCGTTCCACCCACCTGGCGCTCTTGTTGGGGACCAGGGTCAGGGCGTGGGGACTTGCCCCACTCTGCCCATCTGGCATTCCAGCCAGGGGGCAGGCAAGCCCCCCCGCACCCTGACCATGCTCCCAGGCTGGAACACTAGGCAGGTGGAAGAGGGCAAGCCCACGCACTCCAACTGTGCTATGCCTCTGCCTCAGCCAAGCTTCACAATCATCATTGGTGAGTACAGTATTAAATTGTTTTTTAAAAATTATTTAAAACTTATACTGTGTATGTATATAATGTCTTTTGTCTGGTGAAAAAAATTTCCCTGGAACCTAACTCCCCCCCCATTTACATTAATTCTTATGGGGAAATTGGATTCACTTAACATCACTTTGCTTAAAGTTGCATTTTTCAAGAACATAACTAGGACGTTAAGTGAGGAGCTACTGTAAAAGGATTTACATTAGCATTTTTTCTTCAAAGATGCTTCATTTGAATAGCACTCTACAAAATGCCTGGAATTGAAGTTTCTATACTCTGACATTCCAATAATTATATATTAATAAAGCAATCCTATGCTTTGGTACAGATATATTCTGCAACTTACTCTCTTTACAGAGATAGGAACAAGTTTGTGCTTTCTACCTTTTTGCTTGAAAAACAGAACAAACTGAATTAGTAGAGACAACAACATTCCCTTAGTAAAGGTGAAATATGCTGCTGATTGATAGAGAGGGTTTAGCTGCACAGGACATCTAAGGGCCTATCTTCACTAGGATTTTTGCTCTGGTATAGGTCCAGTGGTATGAATAGGGTTGGCAGAACTTGATTTTTTTTATAACTTGACAGTTTAATGTTAATGTTTATTTTTAAACACTTTGAAAATTTAAATTGTAAAAATAAGTCATGCAAAATTATGGGCTTTAAGCCTTTTTCAGTTTTTATTGATTTTAAATTTTTACAGTTGTGGGAAGTTATGGGAGGATCAGACAATAATTTAATGACAGACTCTGAGATTCAAAAAGTTAAAGCTTTATATTTGTTAAAACACAATTTATCAACATCACATGTGTAAGTATACACAGTACATATACCTAAATCAAACTTCTAAGTTTTCAAACAGCATTTTTCTTACTCTGCCTATCTGTAAATTTCTGTTATCAATGGAAATATTTTTTTGTTGGTTTGTGTGTGTGTAGGGTGAAATAAATTGTCTACTGACATTTACTGATAAAAATCTAATCCTTCCAAGTGTAGGTATAAATATCCTTTTTCAAGGTAGGCTTAAAGGTTAAGAGAGTCAGTTCCAGTCATGTGCTGGGATCATAGACCAAGAGTGTATCTTTATTATAACCTGTTTTAAGAGAATAACAGTTCATGCAGGTAATTTTCTTTCTTGAGGCTCCTACAGGAACCTTATCAGTACCTCTATTATAGGAGAGAGGTTTTTATTACATAATAACTTGAAACAAGCAGTGTTTCAATATATCTGTAGGGGGCTTCCTACTGAAAGATTGTCTCCTCTCTACCAGACGAGTGTTGGCATGGCCTCTTAACTTCCTGCTGTTACATGAGGAGAGGCAGCTATGGGGGAGGTGGACGGAATCTTCTGAAAGGTCTTATTGTCGCTCTTGACTAGATTGGAAGCAAGGACTTCTTTGTAAAGGAGAAGGAGCAAGGAGTAGCGACAGCTTCTTTGAACCTGAGTTAGCTAGAGCGGAATAGTAATTAAATTGATAATCCTCCTGGAATGTAGTATTTAACATCTATTCAGCAGATCATTGCAGAATTCCAAGAGTATTAGCATAGTAGAACCTAATTATGGTGGAAGTGAATATCAATTTGAGCAAGTTCTCATTATAATCAGAGTGGAAATCCAGTGACATGCCTTGTACAGAAAAAAAATTCTCTCTGGTTCCCTTTTAAAACCAAACTGTTTCTCTCTGCTTAAAAGCCCCTAGCAGAGAAAAGAAAAATATAATATTCCTACTGGCTTCTGGATTCTCTCTATCCCACTACGCTGCACACCATATCATACCTCTAGTCCCAGATTTGGACCTTAGCGTCCAAAATATGGGGGTTAGCATGAAAACCTCCAAGCTTAGCTACCAGGTTGGACCTGGTACTTGCTGCCACCACCCAAAAAATTAGAGTGTTTTGGGGCACTCTGGTCCCCCTGGAAAACCTTCCCTGGGGACCCCAAGACCCAAATCCCTTGAGTCTCACAACAAAGGGAAATAATCCTTTTTCCCTTCCTCCCTCCAGGTGCTCCTGGAGAGATACACAGATACAAGCTCTGGGAATCCAAACAGAGTGACTCCCCCTCTCCGTTCCCAGTCCTGGAAACAAAAGCACTTTCCTCTTCACCCAGAGGGAATGTAAAATCAGGCTAGCAAATCCAACACACACAGATCTCCCCCTGATTTCTTCCTCCCACCAATTCCCTGGTGAGTGCAGACTCAATTTCCCTGAAGTAAAGAAAAACTCCACCAGGTCTTAAAAGAAAGCTTTATATAAAAAAGAAAGAAAAATACATACAAATGGTCTCTCTGTATTAAGGTGACAAAATACAGGGTTAATTGCTTAAAAGAAATATGAATAAACAGCCTTATTCAAAAAGAATACAAATCAAAGCACTCCAGCACTTATATTCATGCAAATACCAAAGAAAAGAAACCATATAACTTACTATCTGATCTCTTTGTCCGTACACTTAGAAACAGAAGATTAGAAAGCAGAAACTACTTCTCCAAAGCTCAGAGAAAGCAGGCAGACAGACACAGACCTCAGACACAAAATTCCCTCCACCCAAAGTTGAAAAAATCCGGTTTCCTGATTGGTCCTCGGGTCAGGTGCTTCAGGTGAAAGAGACATTAACCCTTAGCTATCTGTTTATGACAGAGCAAGTTCTCATTATAATCAGAGTGGAAATCCACTGACATGCCTTGTACAGTTCAGGGCTTTCACTATAAAGGAGGGTGAAGTCTTTCCAGGGACTCTTGCAATAATTGCACTTCCTTTCCATGTGGTCAGGAAAAATACTTGCATAGATATAATGGGATATTTCTCAGAATCTATGGTCTATATGTGCATTTTCACTTTCTATTCTACTTGACAACACACAAGGAGAGTCATTCGTAAATCATAGAATCACAGAATCGTCAGACTGGAAGGGACTTCAAGAGGTCATCTAGTTCAGTCCCCTGCACTCATGGCAAGACTAAGTGTTATCTAGACCGTCCCTGACAGTTGTTTGTCTAACCTGCTCCTAAAATCTCCAGTGATGGAGATTGCACAACCTCCCTAGGCAATTTATTCCAGTGCTTAATGTTATATCCTTGGGGGCAACAGTTTTGGGAAGAAATCACTTGTGACACAGAGAACTGAAAACCTTAGAAGCAGCCATTTATGGCCACACATTGAACTAACCAAAAACCAGCCAAAACTGGCTGGGCTATCCCCTAATAATCTAACTGAATTGCCATAGCAACAACAAGATTCTATTACCACGACAACCAAATACACAACACTTAACCACCCTGACAGTTAGGAATTTTCTCCTAACTCCAATCTAAACCACACTTGCTACAGTTTAAGACCATTGCTTCTTGACCTATCCTCAGAGGTGAAGAAGAACAATTTTTCTCCCTCCTCCTTCTAACAACTTTTTATGTGCTTGAAAACTGTTACATCCTCTCTATCTTCTCTTCTCCAGACTAAATAAACCCAATTTTTTCAGTCTTCCCTGATAGGTCATGTTTTCTAGGTGGTATTTTTCTTTCTTTTTTTTTTTTAAATAATTTTTGTTGCTCTTCTCTGGACTTTCTCCCATTTATCCACATCTTTCATGAAATGTGGCACCCAGAACTGGACACTACTCCATTTGAGACCTAATCAATTCAGAATAGAGTGAAATAATTGCTTGTGACTTGCTTACAGCACTCCTGCTAATATATCCCAGAATGGTGTGTGTGTGTTTTTGAAACAGTGTTACACTGTTGACTCATATTTAGCTTGTGATCCACTGTGACTCCCAGATCCCTTTCTGCAGGATTCCTTCCTAGGCAATCGTTTCCCATATATGTGTGCAACTGATTGCTCCTTCCTAAATGGAGTACTTTGCATTTGTCCTTAGTGAATTTCATCCTAGTTACTTCAGACCATTTCTCCAGTTTGTCCAGATTATTTTGAATTTTAAACCTATCCTCCAAAGCACTTATAACCCCTACAAGCTTGATATCATCCACAAACTTTATAAGTGTACTATCCATGCCATTATTTAGTCATTGATGAAGATATTGAACAGACCCAGAAGTGATCCCTGCGGGATCCCACTTGATATACCCTTCCAGCTTGACTGTGAACCACGATAACTACTCTCTGGGAGAGGTATTCCAACCACTTATGCACCCACCTTATAGTAGCTCCATCTAGGTAGCATTTCCTTAGTTTGTTTATGAGAAGGTCATGTAAGACAGCATGAAAAGCCTTACTAAAGTCAAGATATACCACATCTACCACTTCCCAATATTCACAGGGCTTGTTACCCTGTCAAGAAAGCTATTGAGTTGGTTTGACATGATTTGTTCTTGACAAATCCATGCTGACTGTTACTTATCTCTTTAAGTAATCACCTAGAAGATAATAATCATTTGCTCCATTATCTTTCTGGGTACAGAAGTTAATCTGATTGGTCTGTAATTCCCCAGGTTGTCCTTATTTCCCTTTACATAGATGAGCACTATATTTGCCCCTTTCCAGTCCTCTAGAATCTCTCTTCCATGACTTTTCAAAGATAATCGCTAATGGCTCAAAATCTCCTCAGTCAGTTTCTTGTGTATTCTAGGATGTATTTCATCAGGCCCTGGTGACTTGAAGACAGCTAACTTGTCTAAGTACTTTTTAACTTCTTCTTTCCCTTTTTTAACCTCTGATTCTACTTTACTTAAGCATGCAGCCGTCACTACTGCGAGATTAAGGCTTATAGAAACTCCAGAAAATCCAACAAACTGCACTGTGGAGTTTGTCATTTTACCCAATTCTTCCCCAACCCCTGAGATAAGAAAAAATATCTCAGTAATCAAGATAATATCTTTCTGGTGGCTATTCTACACGCCCAAAGTTAGTGTGCCATCTTTTAACAAGTTTGAGACCTTGGTGTATTCACAGTTTTCAGACCAACAGGGTCTTGATGCACAGCAGAATGCACTTGACCTCCAGAAACAAGGGAGCACCTTATGTGAAAATCCCATGTTTCAACAATTGTAGAGTGGTGCCGGTGTATTCTTGATCACGTTATATGAACAGAATGATCACTTGTGTTCTTAATGTCTTTTGATTTGGATTTGAACAGATTGTACCTTGCTCATGTGCAGGTGCTGAGCCACAATGCAAAGGTCAAGCACAGTCACAGTCCCTGCCTTAGGAAGGAGCACATACTGGGGAAGCCCAGGCACCACAGGTGGTGCAATCCACTCGATGATGTTTGCCACCATCACATTGTTCTCTCTGCTTGTGCGTTATCCTCCTTCCTCCACCCTGAGTCTTTCTTGAGTCCACTTTTTAGAGTGTAGTCCCTTAACTGACGAGCTTGTCTATTTGTTCTGTGTTTTTACAGCACCTAGCACAATGGCGTCATGGTTCATGACTGGGGCTCCGAGGCAATATAATGCAAATAATAATAAAAAAAATTCCACTTCCCCTTCACCTAAGTACATGACCAGGTGAAGATAAGAGAGCATGCTTCACAACCTAACGAACTGTGGATGTGCATGCTGCTCTGTTCTTCTTGGAGCTCGAGGGGTTTTGCTGAGGTGGCGCATCTCCACACTACCTCAGTGCAGGCCAGTGCCAGGAAGGCTTATTATGACTTGGCCCTTAACTTAGGTAGCTGGCTCACTCTGATCCAGGCTAAGAACAAACCAAGGACTGTGACTTGCTAGTTCGGCCTTTGTTGTAAGTTTCTATAAATCAGCAGCTAGTCCAAGGTTTTTTGATATTATCAGTGTGTTCTTGAGCACAGAGGAACAAAATGAGCCTGTAAAACTAACCACAAGCTTTCATGAGCCAAATAAATTAAATAAAATTAAAAAACAAAACAGATTATTTTGGTGTCAGGTTCTTAAAGAGAAAGTATTTAATTGTGCAGGATGTGGAGTGATTGACCAAATAACTTGGCAATTCTACTGTAGACCTAACTCTCTCTTTTACGTTAGCAAATGATGTTCTGTTTCTGTTGATTTTTAAGTTAGACTTTTCTTGTCTGCCAGTCTCATTTTACTTTATTTTCTAGGTACTGGGATAAAGAGGTGCAAAAAGCTAAAAAAGAAGCAAGAACGCCACATTTAACAAAAGCAATCCTACTTTGTTATTGGAAATCCTATTTAGCTTTGGGATTTTTCACATTGATTGAGGTAAGAGATGGAAAATACAATACAATGTATTTTTGGATATCTTTTTACCCAATAGTAATGTAAGTCTTGTCCAACAGGCATTTTTAATGAATACTGGTGATTTCATTCTGGGACCCAACTCTTTCCCCATTTATAATTTCTTTCTGTCAGATAGTAGCAGCTATAAACTCTGTATTTTTGTTTGTCAGAGACCAGGAGGTCTCTCCTTAACCATCTCTCTCTCTCGCTCTCATAAAAATACAGTAGGGCCACACAGACTACTAGAAGTTGAAAACACTGGGTTAGTGTCTCCTTTCAGTTACAACTGCATAAGAGTGGGATTACACTGGTATAACTGAAAGCACATTATCTCTGTGATATTGCCAACCCTCCCCTCTCCCTCTTCAAGGAGTTGTTTCTGAACTCATATCTGCTGCTGGACTGTACATTACAGTATCCGTAGGTTAGTGGGATGAATTATTAAAAAAATCTTTTTTCAAAATGTAACTACGTCACAAAAAAGCACCATGTGGTCTTCAGAAATTAAAGGAGATCTGTACTTACATAACTTGTTATGACAACATGAAAGATTTTATTGGTGGCTTAGAGAACTTTTGAAAAGTTTTTAATATTTTAATTTTAATACTATTAAAATACATGTGTTAATACAGAAGTTCATTTCTTCTGGGTTATATGGCAATTAAAACTGGCCTGGGTATTTAAAGCAAGATAATAAAGGAAGAAGGATATGCCAGAAAGTTCTTACTTGCCTTGGAAGAAACTTGGATAGAAAACTACAGAATAAATTATTTCTATTTGTTTCTCTCCCTCCCTCCCCCTTCTTTCATTTAGGAAACACTCACAGTAATTCAACCAGTCTTTTTGGGAAAAATTATTAATTATTTTGAAGTTTTTGATCCTCTTGATACTGCTGCTTTGAATTTTGCCTACTGCTATGCAGCTGCTTTGTCTGTGTGTACATTGATTTTAGCCATAACACACCACTTATACTTTTATCACGTACAACGGGCTGGCATGAAATTGAGAGTAGCGATATGTCACATGATTTATCGGAAGGTAAGCAACCTTTCATTTTTCAAATGTATGTGTATATGTTAGCTGTTCTAGTAATCAGTTTAAAATTAAGTGTTTGAATTATTTTTCACTCTTGCAATAGTTCTGAAGTCAATAGGGTATAAGTATATTCATGAAAATCTGGGTTAGCATTTATATATGTATTGATTTTTTTTATACTGCACTCAACAGTATATGGATGCCTATATAATGTTGTAGGCTATTGCCTGGGCTCCAGAGGATGTGGGGAAAAGGAGCTGTTGAGTGTTGTGTGCTTGTTCTCCTCTATTCAAGAGATGCACTGAGGGAGAATGGGCCCTTCCCCCCCTGGCCTGTCACCTTCCTGTCTCAGAAGGGAGGAAGTTTGATCAAACCAGTGAGTAGGGGAATAGCCACCTTCTGGAAGGGGACGCTCACGTCCAGACAGACTGGAGCAAAGCCTCTCCTTATGCCTCAAAGTACATGTGGGATTGTGCTTGGAGCAGGCGCTTCTCTGCCTCCCTTTGACCAGCCAAGGAGGGCATTAGGGGAGCTGCTGGCTCTCACAGCTCCCGCCTCTCAATTTAAAACCTCTCTAGGTGGTCACTTTCATTTTAAAGCCTCCCATAGGTCACTTGCAGTACTGCTGTCCCACCCTCCCTGTAGTTGAGCTATATTGAGCTGTCTTTCCAGGATGCTGTGAGTCTGACTGATCACCAGTTCCTGGAATGAGGAAGGATTTTTTTTTCTTGGCAGGTCCAGAGGGTTTTTCACATATTTCAGATTAAAAGGAGTAAGAATAGGATGGGAATTTAACACTGGGAGGAATACAGAAATGTTAGTCAATTGCAACGTGAGCCTGGTGTCTAGTGTGAATAAAGGCTCAAAGGGCCAGGTCTCAGAGGTAAATGAGACTGGGATGTGGCTAGTGACCCTGTTGCTGTAAGAAGGGGAGACCTGAAGTCTTTGCAGACTGAATTCATCCTTAGTACCCTTTATCTCCCATGTGGAGGGAGAGTGAGCGGAGCCAGAAATTAGGTAAGTCCTAGGGTTTAGGTTGAAGAGGGTTTGCCCTGAGTTATTGGTTATAGTGAGAGCCATGATTCTCTACTGGATCCAATTAAATGCTTGGTATGTGAGCAGGGATGAGGAGAGAGCACTCTTCCCCATCTTTAAGTTACTAAAGTTGTGGCCTGTCCCTTAATTCTATCCCTGTCTCTGCATTTCTTTCACCTACATGTACTGATCAACATGTAGCAGTCACCATCTAGGGAGAGGAGCCAGGTAATCAGTGGAACAGAAGCAGAAGTAGCAACTACCGGGCCAGAGCGGGCAGGGAAAGTAACTGGGCAGCTCACAGGAAGAAAAGCTGCTTTCGTCCATTGCCAGTGTGGCTCTTGAGAAGCCATAGCCTTACTAGCTGTCAGTAGCTTCTTTGTGGCTGGTGGTAGCCTTCAAGCCACGAGGCCTCTCTCTACTTTTACCTCCATGTAGGCAACCCTGTAAAGAGAAATTTTGGGGCAGCAGCACATCATGGTCACTGCCTTCCCTCCCATTTCACTTTGTTTACACAAAACACTTTGAGAGGACCCCAGACCTCAGGGCCCCAGTACAAGAGTCTCTCCTTTTCTCTCCCTCTTATCAGCCCTTGATGTAGGAACCATATGGGAGGTGGCAGAGGGGAGAATGTCCTATCTATATAGTTAGGGGCTCTGGTGGTATGACTTAAATTACCTGCCTTCCAAATTTTTGGAGCAGTTCCCTCATCACTCTTGCCCCTGAGTGAAATTTAGGCAGGGATTAGACATTTATATTACATTCAGATTGAATTTTAATCAACCTTTCTTTTTAAGAGGGGAAAAACATGCAACCCTTCCTCTTTTCTAAAACATGTAACACCCTCACTTAAAGTTAACATTTAGATTACTCCTCTCTCCATCCTCATCTCTGAACTCCATAATTTATAGTAAAGTAAGAGAGAAAAATATGGGAAATAATGTCTCCGGCCATATTGGGCTGGTGAATTGTTTTTTATGGACATATTTATCCTCCTCCCTCTTCTGATACCTTGGAAATTATCCGCTGGGAACTCAGTTCTAACATGGCACACTACTTTCTTGTACATAAACATATCTCTAAGGAATTAATTTACTATACTGATTATCATAGCACACTTTGTTTGAAATTCATGAAATATTTGTATAGTAAGCATTGTTTGTTGCAGTGTTGATATTCACTTGGAGGGCTGAAAGCTTGGAAAGGCAAAATGTTCACATTGTTCACTTTATTTCTAGGCATGATTAAATTGAATATTAATCTGCTTTCATCTCATAAATGTTTACTCCCCAGGGTGAAGGTTGAGGTCATGGTAGAACACCAGTAAACTTTGCAATCAATTATCCTCATTTGAGGTGTATGGATGTCATACCTTTTATAAATCCTTGATGTACAGTTTTGAAAGAGAAGCTAAATGCTAATTTCCCAATACTTTTTTTTGGCATTCATTAATATCTGTCTTAAATATATACCTGAAATGCCAAGTTTCTGTCAGTGGTGGCTGGGTATCACTGTGTGTGCTAGTTTTGTTAACCATAGTAAATGACAGATTCCTAGTACTGAAGTTCAAATGCTAGTTACTTAAATTGTTCTACTCCTTTTCCCTTCATATGAAGTGATAGAAAACTAATTTTATCTGTAGAACAAATCCTTATCTATCTGTGTTATTAAAACTCCAAAAAGATGTTTTGTGTATACTAAAAATATTAGTAATAAGATGCTACACTCAGGAAGTCTGTTTCAAAGATGGCACTAGAATCTGTCTCATGACTAATTCTCAGTCTGAAGCTGTAACCCAAAGATCATCGATACAGTGCTTATCTTAAAAATAATTGGCTTCATTTTCTAAGGATTCTCTTCAGTTTGGCAGAAATAAAAAAAAACGTAACAGCTCAAGTTGTGAGACCCAGAGATTTTTTGGTTGGGACTCTAAAATGTGACAGCAGTCCCTTCAGTGGAAATAAACTGGTCCTTTCTGCAGTGATATTTTTCCATCTTTCTGTATTTGCAACCAGCAATTTGGAACAGGGAGCGAAGAGAGACCAGAATTAGTTAACCTGATTCTAAAACAAATCCTAATCCATTAGGATTGATGGATTGATGTCAATGTCATTTAGATGGTATATCTGGTTGGGAGGAGTTAATAGAAGAGGTATCTGAGCCTCTATCTATTATCTTTGGGAAATCATGGGAGACGGGGGAGATTCCAGAAGACTGGAAGGGGGCAAATATAGTGCCCATCTATAAAAAGGGAAATAAAAACAACCCAGGAAACTATAGACCAGTTAGTTTAACTTCTGTGCCAGGGAAGATAATGGAGCAGGTAATCAAAGAAATTATCTGCAAACACTTGGAAGGTGGTAAGGTGATAGGGAATAGCCAGCATGGATTTGTAAAGAACAAATCGTGTCAAACCAATCTGATAGCGTTCTTTGATAGGATAACGAGCCTTGTGGATAAGGGAGAAGCGGTAGATGTGATATACCTAGACTTTAGTAAGGCATTTGATACAGTCTCGCATGATATTCTTATAGATAAACTAGGAAAGTACAATTTAGATGGGGCTACTATAAAGTGGGTGCATAACTGGCTGGATAACCGTACTCAGAGAGTAGTTATTAATGGCTCCCAATCCTGCTGGAAAGGTATAACAAGTGGGGTTCCGCAGGGGTCTGTTTTGGGACCGGTTCTGTTCAATATCTTCATCAACGATTTAGATGTTGGCATAGAAAGTACGCTTATTAAGTTTGCGGACGATACCAAACTGGGAGGGATTGCAACTGCTTTGGAGGACAGGGTCAAAATTCAAAACCATCTGGACAAATTGGAGAAATGGTCTGAGGTAAACAGGATGAAGTTCAATAAAGATAAATGCAAAGTGCTCCACCTAGGAAGGAACAAGCAGTTTCACACATACAGAATGGGAAGAGACTGTCTAGGAAGGAGTATGGCAGAAAGAGATCTAGGGGTCATAGTAGACCACAAGCTTAATATGAGTCAACAGTGTGATACTGTTGCAAAAAAAGCAAACGTGATTCTGGGATGCATTAACAGGTGTGTTGTAAACAAGACACGAGAAGTCATTCTTCCGCTTTACTCTGTGCTGGTTAGGCCTCAACTGGAGTATTGTGTCCAGTTCTGGGCACCGCATTTCAAGAAAGATGTGGAGAAATTGGAGAGGGTCCAGAGAAGAGCAACAAGAATGATTAAAGGTCTTGAGAACATGACCTATGAAGGAAGGCTGAAGGAACTGGGTTTGTTTAGTTTGGAAAAGAGAAGAGTGAGAGGGGACATGATAGCAGTTTTCAGGTATCTAAAAGGGTGTCATCAGGAGGAGGGAGAAAACTTGTTCACCTTAGCCTCCAATGATAGAACAAGAAGCAATGGGCTTAAACTGCAGCAAGGGAGATTTAGGTTGGACATTAGGAAAAAGTTCCTAACTGTCAGGGTAGTTAAACACTGGAATAGATTGCCTAGGGAAGTTGTGGAATCTCCATCGCTGGAGATATTTAAGAGTAGGTTAGATAAATGTCTATTAGGGATGGTCTAGACAGTATTTGGTCCTGCGATGAGGGCAGGGGACTGGATTCGATGACCTCTCGAGGTCCCTTCCAGTCCTAGAGTCTGAGTCCTGCCTGTAACAGCGGAAGGAAATGGACAAAGGACCAATGAGCTCATATCTGAAAGAAGGTGGCATTTCAGAAGAAGACAGCACTGGGAGTAGGATTCCCCTTAATTTCTCCACAACAATCATTAATGATTTCATGTAATTACACTCTAGTTTCTTCCTCTCCAGCCCCCCAGAATATAGCCCCAGCCATGTGTTTTCAAGGAGCTGTAACTATATGGAAAATTCAAAGGGATATTAACCAAAATGTGTTTTGTGCTAGAAAGAGAGAAACATTTGACAAATAGAAAAATTTCAAATCAGGATTTCTTTTTAATGATCTATAACGCAAAAACAAAAAAACAAACAAAAAACACCACCTTGGTAAATTTTCTTCAGTTCTTTCAGAAATTCTCTTTTGCCTTTGAAGTATATTTGGCAATTTTCAGGCCAAACCAACATTCCCAGTCAGTATTCTCGTGGATGGGGAGAGAGCTAAAATAGGGTTTTTTGATGGAACCTGGTTACAAGCTTAAGGCCACTGCTTGGTGTTTGACATTGCCATTTCCCTAGACTTAGGTCTAGGCTGGTTCTTTTTGTCAGGAAAATGTAAATGTTTCTCTGAGATTTTTTTATGACACACATGCTAATTTGAGAGCAGTTAAGCTGCAAGAGTTGCCAATGACTGCAGGAAGGGTTCTCTCCCACTCATAACAGTGGCAGAGAATGACAGAGTGAGCAGCAGGAACTGCTGTAGGTGTGCTCTTGTGTACACCTTCTCCAACCCCTAGAGAACCTTTAGAAACTATACTATTTATATGGGAACTATCTGGCTGATTGCTTTCTCAGAGGATATCAGCCCGAATCTTTGTAGGGTGGACAAGTTGGAGCTGCACTAGTGAAGCAGTTTAGCTGAGGTACCTAGAAAAAGGAGGGAGAGTTGGTGAAACATAACACACAAACATAACTGCTAAGACATGTACCTAAGATCACTTCAGATATTTTACTGGTTGAATGGTGGTTTGTCGGTCTTTCCAGATCCTGAAATCAGTGAGACTATTTTGCTTAAAGTTAAGCACATGCTTATGTCTTTGCAGGATCAGGGCTTTCAGTTGTGAGCTCTTTGGAGAAGAGACTATTTGGAAAGCACCAGCAATATTTTCAGTAGTGATGTAATGTAAATAACAACTCCAATAACTATTTGATCTGCCTCTTGAAGATATATTTCAAGTGTACAGTGGGCATCCTTAAAAGTCTTGGCATTTTCCCCCTGCATCTTCATATTTACAGTACCTGTATTTTGGCATTTGCTGTGTGCTCTATTCTTATCGTTGGAAGATTGGGGCAAAGACTCAGCCGGTCAAACTGAATCTTCAGGATAGAGCTTTCCAGTCTAGTTTTGCTCAAGTATTCTTGACGGAGGGATGCATGTGAAAGAAATGTGCGTTTTTTTTGGTTCAGGTTTAATATTTTGCCATATTAGTTTCATGTTCTGAGTCACTTCTCAAATGCAGAGGGAAATAGGTTTTTAATGTCAATTCTGCTCCTCTTTCTTGCCTCCCCCATATACTATTCGATATGTGTTTTCTACTTTAGAGCCAAATGTTGATCACCAGCCAGTGTTTTAACTAAGGCCTTTAAACAGCAGTTCCAAGAATTCTCATGTGTCTTCATCTTTAAAATGCCTTATAATTCATAGCCCAGATGCCAGTTTTGTCAATAATACATCTAGGCTTTAGAAGAGATGATGCAGCTATTCTGACACCATACAGTGTGATAGTTAATTTAAAATAATTTAAGAATGCTTGATTTTTTTTTTTTTTCTATTTCAGGCTCTTCGTCTCAGTAACACAGCTTTGGGAAAAACTACCACAGGTCAAATAGTAAATCTTTTATCAAATGATGTGAACAAATTTGATCAGGTAAGACTTATTATTAGTGGTCTTAGACAATTCTGGTAAGGAGATGAGAGATGGGTCCAAGTTGCAATATTTGAAGGGTATGGGAGATGAGGTTTTACTTCACAATCATTGTTAAAGTGACAACTTAGGCTCATAATTTAGTATTGATTTTTAAAGGTGGTTTTACCAAACATATTAATAGCAATATTTTCTTGAAATTGGAAAAAAAATCCATTTTCTTTTTGTGTGTAGATAGTTCTGCTCTGTTTATAAACCTGGCGTAGTGCTGGTGCATGTAAGTGTATTAAAGGCAACTCTGCAATTGACTGAATTATTTGAGATGCTTTTCATTTTAGTTTTTAAAAGGTTGTGTTGAGTGAACTGAAACACATTTAACACTCTTCATTTTAGCTTTTAAGCTGCAGTTCAACCAGGATTATTGTAATAACTGGGAAACACTTCCATGCTTTTTAATAAGGTATCCTGGGCTGAAGTGATATCCCAAGGCAGTGTTGCTGTTGAATTAATAGACTTCACCCTAATGTTATGTGTGTTTCACTAGAATATTTAAAATTTAAACAAAATATTAAAAAAATACCCCCCACAAAAAACTACATTAAAAGAACATTATTAAAGTTGCCAAGTCAAGCATTCAAAAGTTAGGAAATGCATTACAATCTCTGATTACACCAACACGTACTATGTTTTTCACAACCCCTATCAGTTTCAGTGCATAGGAAGGATGGAACTGACTGACTGAACAGGCAGTCAGTGTTTTTGTTTTATCCTCCTCATTCAGTTGTGGCCCTAGGCCTTATTTATTGTGCACTATTCAAACTGTGCCCTGAAGAAGATTATTCATTTCCTTATAGTATCAGAGGGGTAGCTGTGTTAGTCTGGATCTGCGGAAAGCAGAAAACATGCAAACATTTATATTTTAAAATTGAAAATTACATGTATTTATATATACAATTACCTACTGATAAAAGTTTTATTGTTTGTGTTTGTCTTTTCAATTAATGCTAAAAGCTGTTTTTATATCTTAACTAATTGTGCAGGTCACAATTTTCTTGCACTTTTTATGGGCTGGACCACTTCAAGCTATAGCAGTAACTGCACTTCTCTGGATTGAAATAGGCCCATCATGCTTTGCAGGAATGGCAATTCTGATTATTCTACTTCCTTTACAAACCTGTATTGGGAGGTTGTTTTCTTCACTAAGGTAAGGTAAATTTCTGTGGTGCCCGTTATCTGTGCAGATTTTGAAAGTGCATGTGTTCGGCTGGCCTGATGTCAAAACTGCTATGGGCTAGGCCCTTGGTTCAATTTCCAATTGTTTGCCAATATTTTCAAAAAGTAGCAGCTAAAATAAGGGATGTGATTTGCAAAAGTGCTGAGCATCCAGCAAATCCCATTAAAGTCACTGGGACCTGCTTGGGTGCCCAATCCTTTTGAAAATCAGGTTGCTTATTTGCTTGGCTACATATGGACTTGGAAATCCTAATATTTTGAAAAATCTTGACCTTGATGTCTTGCTGCATGGGCATTTAGGGAATGGGATTGTTGTGGACAATGCTGCTGTTCCTTGCAACAGGAAAAAGAGTGCCTTGGTTTTTCACAAGGTCTGACCTCTGAGGATGATAAAGATGTTGCAGTCAGAAGCTCTAAAAAGATTCCTATGTAAGGCTCCTCATCTGCAAGAATGGTACCCCTGATTCAGGGTCTTGAAAGTGGGGAGAGGCTGTGAGGAAACAATGCGGGGGAGGAGGGAAAGGAAGAAATGGGCTCCTTAGGACATCAGTAGTGTTTCAAGATTTGTAACAGGAAGGGTTTTTATGTATAGTGGCTCTGCAGTATCTTTCCAGCCAGATTCAGACGTTATGGTCTCCTTCCCCACCCCACCAGCTTCCTCCCCCTCAAAAAATTATATATTGTGGAAAGTCTGATCGTTTTTCTTAAATTACAGTATTCTGATTTCCTAACTTTCAAACTTTTATAATGGCAAAGTTCTAATAATGTGTTAAATTAACAGATAACTTATTTTACAAATGTATTCTGTTTTAATGAAGCATTTGGTGGCTTTATCTGAGAATGTTATTAAAGCTCTTTAATGTGTTACGAGTGGATGTCTGTGAGCTTGGCCTGGCTCTTCTTTGTGTCACACCTTTATAGTGTGAATAGTTTCCTGCTTTGTCTTTATATAATAAAAACTGTATGGCTAGGTACTGATGTTTTTATTTGTTTCAAGATTGGTTGAAGGTAGAATTTTGTGAAAATAGTCAAACTGACATTGTTATTGCATGGCTAAGCACTCAAAAGTCTGGAAATTACCAAATTAGAGTTACCCATAGAATGCTGTTCCTTGTGCATATTCACTATGATACAATCTTCAGTTACATGGTCACATACCATTTCTCAAATAATAAAATAACAGTTCCCCCCCCCGTACAACTTTAGTTATACATACATGTACCATGTTTTATTCTATACACTTGCACTATTTTCATTGTTGTAATGATCCAACGTAGCTTTATTGACTTAGGCTTTTTTATATTAACAATCATCATAATACTTAGCACTTACATAGTGCTTTTTCAAGGCGGTAAGCATTATTATCCCCATTTTACAGATGGGAAAACTGAGACACAGAGAGATTAAGTGACTTGGCCATGGTCACACAATGAGATGAGCAAAGAATCCTGTGGCACCTTATAGACTAACAGATGTTTTGGAGCATGAGCTTTCGTGTGTGAATACCCACTTCGTCAGATGCATGTAGTGGAAATTTACAGGGGCAGGTATATATATGCAGGAAAGCTAGAGATAATGAGGTAGTTCAATCAGGGAGGATGAGGCCCTGTTCTAGCAGTTGAGGTGTGAAAACCAAGGGAGGAGAAACTGGTTTTGTAATTGGCAAACCATTCACAGTCTTTGTTTAATCTTGAGCTGATGGTGTCAAATTTGCAGATGACCTGAAGCTCAGCAGTTTCTCTTTGAAGTCTGGTCCTGAAGTTTTTTTGCTGCAGGATGGCCACCTTAAGGTCTGCTATAGTGTGGCCAGGGAGGTTGAAGTGTTCTCCTACAGGTTTTTGTATATTGCCATTCCTAATATCCAATTTGTGTCCGTTTATCCTTTTCCATAGCGACTGTCCAGTTTGGCCGATATACATAGCAGAGGGGCATTGCTGGCATATGATGGCGTATATTACATTGGTGGACATGCGGGTGAATGAACCAGTGATGGTGTGGCTGATCTGGTTAGGTCCTGTGATGGTGTCGGTGGTGTAGATATGTGGCAACCTGCCAACCCGAAACATATTCTCACCAATAACTGCACACCACACCATAGGAACTCTAGCTCAGGAACCAATCCATGCAACAAACCTCGATGCCAACTCTGCCCACATATCCTATTTTTCAGGATGGGACTCTTATTCTATAATGTATTGAGTAAGACTAATTAGTGTACTTGTCATATAAATGACCTTTGTGGTCTCTGGGACGCTATATTATATGATATGACTGTTAGCCACACATAAACATAAACATTTATCTAAAATGTATGTATTATACTGTATTATTTGAAAAACGGTTTGTGATCGTGAAATTGAAGACTGTATTGTAAATATACGCACAGGAGCAACCTTCAGATTGTGTGAATAATCTTAGCATTATAATTTCCAGACTTTTTCAGGGTTTAACCATGTAATGGTAGCATTCTCTTTAAATGTACTTTAAAAATGTAATTTTCTATGTGATTTAAAAGAGAAGAAGTTAGAAAAGATTCATTCCACTATTGGGCTAGGCACCACTGGTATGCACTGTGGCTGCTACCATTAAAGCCAGTGGGAGTTTGAGGTCTATATGAGGGAAACTCTCATGCACAGTTTAGAAAGTCTATAGGAAACCTTTGGTACATTTCCTTTTCACACCTAAAATTGGTGTGAGTGCACGTGTAGCACAACTAACATGCATGTGCTGAGATTAGATCTGTCCTTTTTATAAATCTGGGGTCAGGTCTTCTGTTGGTATAAATTGTCATAGCTCCGTGGAAGTCCATAAGCTACTCTGATTTACACTAGTGAGAATCTGGCCTCCAGTGTGCATGTGCAAATATGACTTTCCAATGGGGAATAACTCATCCAAATAAAAACTAATTTTCACTTGAACATTTGAAGACGCTCCCACTGAGGACTACTACTATAGGAAACTTAACTTTCTGTCCTCAGCCCCTCCAAGAATGTCTGCACAACTCAGCGACAGCCTATGGCAGTGAGCCTCCGAGCCCAGGTCTACAGTCTCAGGCTCATTGGGCTTGTGCTACCACACTAATAATAGCTATTTGGACAGAGCTTTTAAGTTGTGTGTAGGCCTGGAACTCAGGTTCTGAAGCTTACCCTCCTCCCTACGCTTCAGAGTCTGAGCTGCAATGTCTACACATCTCTGTTTAGTGCGGTAGTGCAAGCCCCGCGAGCCCGAGTCTCTTGACCCAGGCTCTGAGACTCACTACCGAGGGCTGTGTAGATGTACCTTCACTGGGAGAGTTTAAAAATCATAAACAAGGATTATTTTGTTTGTTTCATTCTCCCCATACTAAGCTCCCTCTCCCTTGACTAAACCCTACAAACTTTAACATACAAAATCTACTCTGGTATGGGTTCCAGACTATATGGAGACCAATCCTGGAAAATAAGCGTCTGAAAGGTAAACATTTCACAAAATTACAAGTAAGACTGATTATTTGTTACACAAACAAATCACACATTCGATTTTTTTTGCTATTATCTGGGAATGGGGAGAAGAGGGTGTTTGTATCATGGCTGTTCAGTAATCCTCTGTGGCAGTTTTTCAGTTTTTGCTAAAATAGTTCGTAACCATCATAGTTGTAAAGAGAAATCTTCCTGACGTGAAACAAGAGTGACTGATACTATATTGTCTTCCTGTGTTCTACTAGCAAGCCTTGTTTATAGGGAGACCAGATATCCCAATTTTATAGGGACAGTCCCAATATTTGGAGCTTTTTCTTATATAGGCACCTATTACCCCCCACCCCTTGTCTCGATTTTTCACACTTACAATTTGATCACCCTACTTGTTTACATTAGAAAACACAGTAAACAAAAATATCGATAAATTCTTATAAAAGTTATAGTAGGGTTTATTTTGATACATCATGTGCTGCATTCCTAAGTGATATGGTTTTACAGATATCCTATTGTCATAAACAGATAGCTAAGGGTTAATGTCTCTTTCACCTGGAAAGGAGTATCCTGAAACACCTGACCAGAGGACCAATTGGGAAACAAGACTTTTTCAAATCTGGGTGGAGGGAAGTTTGTGTGTGAGTCCTTTGTTCTTGTCTTGTGCCTGTCTCTCTCTCGGCTATGAGAGGATTTCTGTCTCTTGCTTTCTAATCTTCTCTTTCCAAGTTGTAAGTACAAATATAGTAAGGCAGTAAGGTTTATATTGTTTTCTTTTGTATTTACATGTGTGTAGTTGCTGGAATGTTTTGAATTGTATTCTTTCTGAATAAGGCTGTTTATTCATAGTTCTTTTAAGCAATTGACCCTGTATTTGTCACCTTAATACAGAGAGACCATTTTTATGTATTTTTTCTTTCTTTTTATATAAAGCTTTCTTTTAAGACCTGTTGGAGTTTTTCTTTAGTGGGGAACTCCAGGGAACTGAGTCTGTGCTCACCAGGGAATTGGTGGGAGGAAGAAGTCAGGGGGAAATCTGTGTGTGTTAGATTTACTAGCCTGACTTTGCATTCCCTCTGGGTGAAGAGGGAAGTACTTGTGTTTCCAGGACTGGAAATAGAAGAGGGTGGCGTCCCTCTGTTTAGATTCACAGAGCTTGCTTCTGTGTGTCTCTCCAGGAACCCAGGGAGGGAACACCTGGAGGGGGGAAGGGAAATGGTTTATTCCCCTTTGTTGTGAGACTCAAGGGATTTGGGTCTTGGGGTCCCCAGGGAAGGTTTTTGGGGGGACCAGAGTGCCCCAAAACACTCTAATTTTTTGAGTGGTGGCAGCTTTACCAGGTCCAAGCTGGTAACTAAGCTTGGAGGTTTTCATGCTAACCCCCATATTTTGGACGCTAAGGTCCAAATCTGGGAATAGGTTATGACACCTATTATCTCTAAACACAACTTTTATATGAAAGAAAAATGCGTTGCAGAATGGTTTCTTTGGCTATGAATATACAAGCCTATTTTCTCTGAAATTTCTCTCCAATTCTAACAGTAATAGTAATGGTCGGGGCACCACTATAGAATGTGCTGTCTAGCCCTGATGTGCTAGTGCCTTGTCCACACTAGTGCTCCAGTAGTTCCTGCTGTTAGTGGAGCTGTGCTGGTAGTAGCAATAGTGGAAAAATTTAGCACATGATGTGTCAAAATATACCCTACTATAAATAAAAATTTATCAATATGTTATGTTTACTATGTTTACTATGTTTTCTTTTCTACATGAATGAATTCAATATGGTTTTAGAATACTTTAAAAATAAGGAACCATTTCATACATATGAAAAAAAGTGTTAATTTTTCCCCAGTTTAAATTTGTGACTTTTGACCATTAAAAAGCTATGTTTTTTTTTAAACTTGTTTGACACGATAAACTAGGACCTTAGTTATAAGCAGAGATCCTAATTTTCCATGATAACAAGAAAAATGAAACCAAAATCTCTGATTAAAAAAGTAAGTGTGTTTTTCCACAATTAAAATAAAACACTGTACTTCAGTTTCCCTGGCCACAATATATTTAGGCATCAGCTGAACGCAATATTTTGTTGATACAGTGGAACCCTTTTTATCTAGTCTAATTGGGACTGGGGCCAGATCAGATAATAATTTGGATAATCCGGAGAGCTCAGTCCTGAGTGGCAGGGCTGCAACTTCAGCTGAAGCCTGGGGCTGACAGTGGGAGCCCCGTCGCCTGGGTCTCGGGCTGTCAGGCCTGGTTTGGTTAATCTGGAGAGCTGGATAATGGAGGCTCAGATAAATGGAGTTCCACTGTACAGGTTTTTATCCGCAAAGTGTAAAAACTAAAGATTCTCTGTAAAAATAAAAATTCCATGTTTTTCCATGGCAAATAGACGTCTTGGATCCCGGGTTATAAGCAACTGGAAACATGGGGCTAGAGTAGATATGCTTAATGCAACCTAAACAACAAATCCTGCTGTCATTTTATAGAGTTATCAACAAATAGTGACCGTTTCTCATTGTTTCCTGTTATAACTTCCATTCACTTTTGTACCTATCTTTTATATTATTTTTTGAAATATCCCTGGTGATTTTAAGTCTTAAAGTCTAGAAGTATATTATGTGTATTTACAAGAAAATTTCTTTCTTATAATTCCTGCTTTCAGAAGGTAGGAATTATAATAGATACCCACTCTCCTTCCATGTAGTATTAGAGGTGGTCTGCTTTCCCTCTCATATTGTCTACTGCTTCTTGAAGAAACTGGTGGTTTTTGTAGTTGTTGACTGAGTTTATGCTACCTGCTTGTGAGGTACCAATAGCTCTGGATGCAGAATATTATATTTGAAGCTGGTCAGAAAACAAGAGTTCACATTTTTTCCCCCTTCATTTGTCAAAAGAATTTAATCTTGATGAAAATTTTCTCACCAGGTCTAATTATAACTAATTACTTTTAATTCTCAATATCGTGGGTTTTGTTGTGCTTCAGGCACAATTAACCACAGAAGTAATCAAGATCAGATGAATCCCATTCATTGAGCTCTTCAGAAGAGCTTCTTTCCCCACTTTGTGTGGGCAGAAAAAGCTTCAACATACTGTTTTGGAGAAATGCTTATATTTTCGCATTTTCAACTCAGATTATTTACTTCTTGAATGTCCAGTATTTTCCTTCTCTTTTTTTATCTTGTCTTTTATATATGTTTGGAAAATCTCTATTATATTGTATGTTACAACTGATGGAAGGTATTTTCTTTATCGGGTTATTATTTTTATTGGCAAATATTCTTACTCTGGCCAAAATATATTTCAGTTAATCTTAACCATGCAAAAATACATTTACTTTTTTTTGAAATAAGGCATATAATCACAGTGTGTGTATATACTGGTACATGCAGTGTTCTGTATATAGACTTCCAGTGTATACAAATGCTAGGCTCTTCACTGAAAACTGCATAGATGAGAACACATAACCCAAATTTTTACTGCATATCAAAGTTTACTGTATAAGTGTAACAGTACAGATTGAATAGTCACTGTTGTTGTGAATCTAAGAACTTTTCTTTTAATTACAGGAGTAGAACTGCAGCCTTGACAGATGTCAGGATTAGGACAATGAATGAAGTCATAACTGGTATGAGGATAATAAAGATGTATGCCTGGGAAAAATCATTTTCAGAACTAGTTAGCAGTATAAGAAGGTAATCAGTGTTTCACTTAAATTTAT
This sequence comes from Gopherus evgoodei, assembly GCF_007399415.2. NCBI lineage: Eukaryota > Metazoa > Chordata > Testudines > Testudinidae > Gopherus > Gopherus evgoodei. The sequence goes on along the minus strand of NC_044322.1, from coordinate 94,974,450 downwards.
GCCATGGTATTTGATCTAAATTCATGTAAGTTTTTATGTTAGTAGATGCCCTATTTTTGGATTTGAAATCCGGGAATTTCCTTGAACCCTTATATAGCGTTGTTTTTTTCCTGCACCTCTGCATAAGGGGTGACAGTATGAGTTTGTCTTGTGGGCAGAAAAGAAGTTCTTTGATATTTATTAAAATTGGTTTCTTGTAAGTATGAATACAAAATCACCATTTTTCTTCTTTCCACATTTGGTTTATTGCCTAACAACCTATTTATATCAGGTGTCTTCTATTTATAAAGAGTTTCATCCTCGCAGTCGACTTACTGGCTCTCCTGACTTTAACCTAATTCTTTTCTCTGTGGAATATTATGGGATTTCCTTTCTCACCTTAGCTATAAATCTAGAATCCCATAGAGGCTATACTTAGACTCCTTTTGTGTTCATCTGAAGTGCAGCCATCAGGTGGCAAGCCTGTAGCTGCACCTTTCTCATGGGTGGAACTCTGCAGTTTAACCAGTCTGGGGCTGGATCTCTGGGCTGCGACCCCACTGTTTCCCTAATTCTATTGGATATTAAGCCTTTTCCTTCAGGAGCCTCTGACTGTTGCTGTTTGTGGTGGGAGAAGCAGACTACTTGCTTGCTGCAGTTCCTATCTCTCTCCCTGCATTTCTTTCAGGACTCTCAACCTCCATCCCTTTTCTAGGTGCAGGGATCTGTAATGGTTTAATCCTCCTTTGATGCTAGGGTTAGAATAATAGAATCATAGACTATCAGAGTTGGAAAGGACCTCAGGAGGTCATCTAGTTCAACCCCCTGCTCAAAGCAGGACCAATTCCCAACTAAATCATTCCAGCCAGGGCTTTGTTAAGGACAGGCTTGACAACCTCTAAGGAAGGAGATTCCACCACCTTCCTAGATAACCCATTCCAGTGCTTCAGCATCCTCCTAGTGAAAAAGCTTTTCCGAATATCCAACTTAAACCTCCCCCACTGCAACTTGAGACCATTACTCCTTGTTCTGTCATCTGCTACCACTGAGAACAGTCTAGATCCATCCTCTTTGGAACCCCCTTTCAGGTAGTTGAAAGCAGCTATCAAATCCCCCCTCATTCTTCTCTTCTGCAGACTAAATAATCTCAGTTCCCTCAGCCTCTCCTTATAAGTCATGTGCTCCAGCCCCCTAATAATTTTTGTTGCCCTCTGCTGGACTCTTTCCATTTTTTCCCACATACTACTTGTAGTGTGGGTCCCAAAACTGGACACAGTGCTCCAGATGAGGCCTCACCAATGTCGAATAGAGGGGAATGATCACATCCCTCGATCTGCTGGCAGTGCCCCTACTTATATAGCCCAAAATGCCGTTGTGTGTCCTTGTTGCCAAGAAGGCTCTCTCATCCACGGTAACCCCTAGGTCCTTTTCTGCAGAACTGCTGCCTAGCCATGTGGTCCCTAGTCTGTAGCAGTGCATGGGATTCTTCCATTCTAAGTGCAGGACTCTGCATTTGTCCTTAGAATATCAGAGTTGGAAGGGACCTCAGGAGGTCATCTAGTCCAAAGCCCTGCTCAAAGCAGGACCAATCTCCAGACAGATTTTTGCCCCAGATCCCTAAATGGCCCCTTCAAGGATTGAATTCACAACTCTGGGTTTAGCAGACCAATGCTCAAATCACTGAGCTATCCCTCCCTTCAACTTGTTGAACCTCATCAGATTTCTTTTGGCCCAATCCTGTAATTTTTCTAGGTCCCTCTGTATCCTATCCCTACCCTCCAGCGTATCTAACATTCTTCCCAGTTTAATGTCATCTGCAAACTTGCTGGTGGTGCAGTCCACACCATCCTCCAGATCATTAATGAAAACATTGAACAAAACCAGCCCCAGGACAGACCCTTGGGGCACTCTGCTTCATACCGGCTGCCAACTAGACATGGAGCCATTGATCACTATCCACTGAGCCCGACGATCTAGCCAGCTTTCTATCCACCTTATAGTCCATTCATCCAGCCCATACTTCTTTAACTTGCCAGCAAGAATACTGTGGGAGACCATACCAAAAGCTTTGCCAAAGTCAAGGAATAACACATCCACTGCCTTCTCTTCATCCACAGAGCCAGTTATCTCGTCATAGAAGGCAATTATGTTAGGCAGGTGTGACTTGCCCTTGGTGAATCCATGCTGACTGTTCCTGATCACTTTCCTCTCCTCTAAGTGCTTCAGAATTGATTCCTTGAGGACTTGCTTCATGATTTTTTCAGGGACTGAGGTGAGGCTGACTCACCTGTAGTTCCCCGGATCCTCCTCCATCCCTTTTTTAAAGATAGGCACTACGTTAGCCTTTTTCCAGTCATCTGGGACCTCCCCTGATCACCATAAGTTTTCAAAGATAATGACCAATGGCTCTTGAATCTCATCCGCCAGCTCCTTTAGCACCTTCGGGTGCAGCACATCCAGCCCCATGGACTTGTGCTCGTATAGCTTTTCTAAATATTCCTGAACCACTTTTCTCCACAGAGGGCTGGTCATCTCCTCCCCATGCTGTGCTGTCCAGTGCAGTAGTCTGGGAACTGACCTTGTTCGTGAAGACAGAAGCAAAAAAAGCACTGAGTACATGAGCTTTTTCCACATCCTCTGTCACTAGGTTGCCTCCCTCATTCAGTAAGGTGCCCACACTTTCCTTGACCACCTTCTTGTTGCTAACATACCTGAAGAAACCCTTCTTGTTACTCTTAACATTTCCTGCTAGCTGCAACTCCAAGTGTCATTTGTCTTTCCTGATTTCACTCCTGTATGCCTGAGCAATATCTTTATACTCCTTTCTGGTCATTTGTCCAGTCTTCCACTTCTTGTAAGCTTCTCTTCTACGTTTAAGATCAGCAAGGATTTCACTGTTAAGCCAAGCTGGTTGCCAGCCATATTTACTATTCCTTTCTACAAATTGGGATGGTTTGTTCCTGCAACTCAATAAGGATTCTTTAAAATACAGCCAGCTCTTCTGGACTCCTTTCCTCCTCACATTATTCTCCCAGGGGATCCTGTCCATCAGTTCCCTGAGGGAGTCAAAGTCTGCTTTTCTGAAGTCCAGGGTCTGTATTCTGCTGCTCTCCTTTCTTCCTTGTATCAGGATCCTGAACTTGACCATCTCATGGTCACTGCCTCCCAGGTTCCCATCCACTTTTGCTTCCCCTATTAATTCTTCCCTGTTTGGGAGCAGCAGCTCTGCCCCTACTTGGTTCCTCCAGCACGTGCACGAGGAAATTGTCCCCAACACTTCCTGGATTGTCTGTATACTGCTGTATTGCTCTTCTAGCAGATATCAGGGTGATTAAAGTCTCCCATGAGAACCAGGGCCTGTGATCTAGTAACTTCTGTTAGTTGCTGGAAGAAAGCCTTGTCCACCTCATCCCCCGGTCTGGTGGTCTATAGTGGATTCCCACCATGACATGACCCTTGTTGTTCACACTTCTAAACTTAATCTAGAGACTCAGGTTTTTCTGGAGTTTCATATCGGAGCTCTGAGCAGTCATACTACTCTCTTACATACAGTGCAACTCTCTCATCTTTTTTGCCCTGCCTGTCCTTCCCGAACAGTTTATATCCATCCATGACAGTACTCCAGTCATCTGAGTTATCCGACCAAGTCTCTGTTACTCCAATCACATCATAATTCCTTGACTGTGCCAGGACTTTCACGCTTCTTGCATTTGTGTATAGGCACTTAAGATAACTTGCTGATCATCCTGCTTTCTCAGTATGAGTCAGGAGTCTTCCCTTCTTGTGCTCTCCTGCTCATGCTTTCTCCCGGTATCCGACTTCTCCACATACCTCAGGCTTTGGTCTCCTTCCCCTGGTGAACCTAGTTTAAAGCCCTCCTCACTAGGTTAGCCAGCCTGCTTGCGAAGATGCTCTTCCTTCTCTTCGTTAGGTGGAGCCCATCTCTGCCTAGCACTGCTTCTTCTTGGAACACCATCCCATGGTCAAAGAATTCAAAGCCTTCTCTCTGACACCACCTGTGTAGCCATTGGTTGACTTCCATGATTCGACTGTCTCTACCCAGGCCTTTTCCTTCCACAGGGAGGATGGACGAGAACACCACTTGCGCCTCAAACGCCTTTATCATTCTTCCCAGAGCCACGTAGTCTGCAGTGATCCTCTCAAGATCATTCTTGGCAGTATCATTGGTGCCCTCATGGAGGAGCAGGAAGGGGTAGCCATCAGAGGGCTTGATGAGTCTCGTCAGTCTCTCCGTCACATCGTGAATCTTAGCTCCTGGCAAGCAGCACGCTTCTCAGTTTTTCCAGTTGGGATGGCAGTTAGATGGCTCAGTGCCCCTGAGGAGGGAGTCCCCGACCACCACCCTACCTCCTTCTCTTGGGAGTGGTGTTCGTGGTACCCTCATCCCTAGGACAGTGCATCTCATGCCTTCCAATCGGTGGAGTCTCCTTTTGCTCCCTTCCCTCAGATGTATCATCTAGTCCACTCTCCACATTAGTACCTGTGGAGAGAACATGGAAACGGTTGCTCACCTGTATCTGCATTGCTGGTACATGGATGCTATTTCTTCTTCTAGAGGTCACATGCTGCCATTTTTCTTCACCGTCCTTCTGTCCCCGCTGCGCAGCCTGCTCTGATTCTTCAGAATATTGTGCCCATAGAAGCGTATCCTGACGTCTGTCCAGGAAATCTTCATTTCCTCTATGCAATGCAGGTTTGATACTTGTTTCTCCAGACCTTGAACCTTCTCTTCCAACATGGCCTTCAGAAGAGTAAACCACAGCCTGGACAGAGCCAGGTAGGGAGTATTCCCTACTGGCTTCTCAAGGATCCTGGGCATTCCTTATGATAGCATCTTGTCTTTGTTAATGCTTCATTTCATAATAGTTTCCATCTTACAGCCTCCTTTGATTTAATTGTATGCCTTCACATAGGATAATACTGCACAGGTAAAATTCTAGCCCTGGTATCCTATTTCCAAAGAAAATAATCTAACTTTTCATTACTTTACTTGAGAACTAGAAGAAGATCTAAGATTGAAAACAAAATGAGTAATAGGTTTAATAGAAGTTACATTAGATAAATTCAAGCAAAAAGTTGATGGAATTAGAACAAAGAGAGGAGAGAAGTTGTCACATATTCGGCTAAAGTGTCACCAGTACGATCCAGAGTTACTACTGTAGCCCTATTATTCAGAGAAAAGCATTGCTTCAGATCATGAACTGTGTTTCAGATTGAATGACTAATTTATAAGTGAACACTGAAAATAAATTTTAGTCTGAAAACACATGCTCCAGCAACCCTCAGATCACTATGGGGAGATGAATTAGGTGAACAGCCTTGTATTCCTATGACCTGAATCGGTCTACCCAGCATCAGGTTGGTAGTGTAATGGTTGGCAGAATAGCTGGTACAGAGGTCACAGCTGTGGATCTCATGGCTGTCAAGAACTAGATCTAGAGATTCAGAAGTTTAGGAATAAGGCCCAAATTCAGTGAAGGATCTGGAATAAGAACTGGGAACATTGAGGGGCCTGTGATTCAGCCAGAGGAATTGGCAACCAACTAGCTACACAAATTCATTTGGACCAGCATTCCTCAGCTAAACTCATACATTTTTTTTCAGAGTTGAATCAGTTTTTAACTGTGATATCTATTGACCGTAATAGGGGTTGCATGGTCAAACAATACTGGATTCCGAGAATATTAAGAATAAATAGCTTCTGGATGCTCTGACTATATATGGTCTTAAAGAAAACCCTCAAAGTAAGAAATTAAAAAATAGTAAAGAATGTATTAAAGTTCTTTACAGAGATAACAGTTTCTCAAAGTGTGACGCTTTGTATTCTGATTAAATTAGATAAAGGAAAGCACTTTATTTTGCTTTTCCTCCTTTGGATAAAAAGTAGTCTTACTTAGAGCTTCCCTTTCCTATAGCTATTGGTGAAGAACCTTGCATTTAAATATTATTCTAAGCCCTATTTAGAAGCTCCTCTGTTGTTTTATTTTATTACTATTTGCCAAATACAATACTGTTCTAACAATTATTCTTGAGTACATTATTTTTAACAACAATTAAAACATCCCAGCAGTTAACAACAAAACTTTGAAACTGGATGTTTTCCTATTATTGAAAGAAGTCCATGATGTGAGAGTAAGCCTGTGTGGATGGTCTAATATTAGTGATAGCGCTGAAACTATTTTGTGTTGTGTTTTTAGGAAGGAGATTTCCATGGTTCTTAAAAGCTCCTATCTTCGAGGATTGAACTTGGCATCGTTCTTTGTTGCAAGCAAAATAACAGTTTTTATGACTTTCATGACATATGTACTACTTGGCAATGTTATTTCTGCAAGCCGGGTGTTTGTGGCAATGTCACTGTATGGTGCAGTGAGACTGACTATCACTCTCTTCTTCCCTGCGGCTGTTGAGAGAGCATCTGAGGCACTGATCAGCATACGACGAATCAAGGTACACTGAGAAACTGAGAAGTTTTTGGATTTAATGTTTGATAGCTATATATACAGTTCCATCAATATTTTAGTGTCTCCAACAGTTTGAATTTCTGTTGTAATTTGTAGCATTTTGGATTCCTGTGGAATAACCTTGTTCCAAAATAGAATACTCTATTTGTGTGCAGTACTCTGGAAAATATCTGAATTATACTACAGTACTCTGAAGTACAATAGACCTATGTTTCTGGGGGTTGGGAGGAGATGTTACAACTTCCTTTCTGTTATATTTCAGGAGAGAATTCATACTAGAGAAGTACTTGCTTTAAAATTCCACAGCTGGGTCTCTTGAATTTGCTTTGAGTAATATTGTAGTATATCGCACTGTGTCAAATACTTATATATTATTTTTCTCTGGAGATATGATAAGGAGTTACACAATGTTATTTTCTTTAAATATTTACTGCTACGTGCAAATACCTTATTTTTCTTAAAGCTGCAACTATATTTTTGTGGCTAAATTTTTCCTTTTATTGTGGAGGCATCAGCTGCAGCAGGGACTTGGTACCAGCAAATCTTCTTCAAAATTACTTAATTTGTGAAGTGCAGAATTATTTTTTTGAGAATTTAGAAAGCTATTAATTAGTTTGTGTTAAAATTTAATTAAATATTGGGTCCTTTAAGGAAATTTTAGCATTCTGTCTGACTTTTTTTTATCCCAAATGTTCTTCGTAATGGAATAACAAAGACTTCAAACTTCCCATACAGTGATAATTCATTGAAAATTTGTTCATTGGCAAAACTTGAAGAAAATGTTTAGGATTAAGGGTCTTTTTTTGCCAATATTCTTCGTAACTGGAAGTTTCTTCCTCAGCAGAGGGGAGACTGTTCTATTGCACAGGATTCCACAACCTGCTTTTTCAAAATTGCTGCCATCTCTTATTTTTCCTCAGTGGGACTGAGGCAACAGGTTGAACATGGCCACAGTGTTAATACATATATACACACACAATTTTTAGAGAAATTATTTTAACACAATACATTTCTAAATAAAGTAAATATTTTACAAAAATTTTAAGATTGACAGAATACAGTGTTAATACATAGTTACATGCTAACATGCATTTTTAGAGAAAAATATCTTTATATGCAATTAGTACATTTCTAAAAAAATAAAATTGCACAAAGGTTGCGAAGTATTAGTGACAAAGAGACAAAATATAACTGTAGAGTTAGTTACATTGTGTGGGGTACAGTTGTTCTACAGCCTCTTTTCAGAGGTGACCAAGAAAGTTTTTTAAAAGTACAGAGGAAAAAAGGCAGAGAGAAGTGAAAAACTTGCCCTTTTGCCTCGTACAAGGCATGTTGCAGAAACCTCTGTTCTGGGAGCTTACAACAAATCCTACCTCATTGGCCTAGCCTATCAGAAGGTATTCTTTAACGAGTGGGCTTTTTGCGGAATCTCATTGTTGGGGTTCCCCTGAGACATCTTCCACTCAGTTCCCCAAGAATCCAGTCTGACTCCAGTTCATCACTCAGGTTCCTGTATCTGGCATACAGAAAAGCTACACAGAGTTGAACAAACACAAGCATAGGAGATGTGTATAGGGCATTACACAGTAAACCTCTTCCTTTATTTTATATATAATTTACACATTGAATCACATGTTCTGGGATTGGCTTGGTCACTTTGTAGGAGCCAATCCCTGCACAGCACATTTTGTCCATGCTCAATTTACTATTTATATCATCCTACGTTCCAGGCTTATCTTGCCCATGGTAAATGATTCCCCAGATGTTTCTAGTTACTTTAGCTAGTATAGACATTCTGTTTCCAGCCTGCTGATCTGTTTTCCTCCTTAATCCTGTCTCCTAAGAAATGAGGCCTCACTCATGTCAAGCCAAGCCTACACACATCAAAGAATATCAAGGTGCATTGCATTTTCCTGATCTAGTCTGAAGGTTTTTCTAACCCCACATCTTTTTATGGGATTATTCACTGTATCATATTAATATATAAACTAAAGGGGATAAAACAAAAAAACCCAACAAAACAAAAATATCAAAATGAGTATGCAGAAAGACTTCTTTCAAACTCTTTACAAAACCTGTGTAAATTTAGCAATTAGCCTTATTTGTTTTTTAATTCTGGAACACAAATAAAATTTCCTCTCTTTCACACAATTCCTTTAGCATTTGTCTTTTTAAAAAGAGTGATACATCATAATGGGAATACATGCCTAACCTGCACTCTAATTTCTCTTATTCCATTTACTCAAATTAAGGTCGGTCTTCACAACCTTTAATATTTGTTGTAAATTAGCATCTATTGTCTTTAGCTGTATTGGAGGGCTCTTCATTTTAGTGAAAATTTTGAAGGACGGATAAATATTTTTAAATTTTTTTTTTAGCAAAACATACAACATGCAAACACAGAACACCACTCATAAGTACCGTCCCCTGCCCTGCTTCCCAAAACAGTTAAGTATACATTCAAGCCCACTTCTGTATTATTTTATCGATAGATCACTCTAAGCATACATTCAGTTAGAACAGGGTTTCTCACTCTGTAGGTGGGGACACAAAACTGGGTCTCCAGAATGTTTCAAAAGAGCTCCAGTGGCTCCTGTCCCATGGGGCTGGCTGGGCTTGCTTCCGTGGTCCAGGCACTGCAACCTCTGGGTCCCAGCACCACTCAGGTTTGGCCTAGCTATCGTGATGACGGGAGTGCAGGTAGGCCAAATTTGAGTGAGTCGTATTGCAATTCCACAACTTCACTCTCACAAATTTGGTTCAGTCAGCGGGGGAGGGAGGCAAACCTGAGCAGCACTGCGACCCCGGAGAGAGCCAAGCCCAGACAGCTCCACAGCACAGGAGCTGCAGAAGCCACCACTGTGGGGTGAGTGCTGGGCAGACCCCAACCACCCCCCTCAGGGACAGGACATGACCAAAAGCACCCCAGGGCCTCCACTCCCAGACTATTTACTGGGTCGCGACAGGCCATAAACATTTATAAATGGGTCTTAAGCCCAAAAAAGTTGAGAACCACTGAATTTGAAAGCCTGGGCTTGTGGCAAAAGGGGGGATGATGTGTAAAATGGGTGCTCATTAGTGCAATATCCCAGAAAGGGGTGTGGAAACATGCCAAATTATGCGATGAGTAAAGATAGAGTCAAAACTATTGACAGGTCGGGAAAGGTGCTAGATGGGGCAGAGAAAGTGGGGAGATCCTTACATATTATATTGTCAAAATTTCAAAGCAAAAATTCAGCTGACTTTGAAGTTCAGATTATGGTACCAACTTCCTCGTAAGAGTTCTTAACAAAAAAAATCCTGAAACCTCACTGGAAGTATTTTTATTCCATGAAATGTACACTTCTGGCTAGTATTGCTGTTGGAACAATAGGTAAATGCACGGATATGGTTGGTTAATTATGGGATACCGTTTTTGAAGTCTTTGTCCGTTACTTTGGAAACATAATTCCTAGGTCAGAGTAGTTTTGTCACAGATTATTTGCATTTTTGTATGGTATACCCAGAAACACTTTTATTTTTAATTCATTTTTCTAGATCCTGTTAAGCAATCCCTGTTTTTTCTTTTACTACAGAACTTTCTAATACTTGATGAGATTTCACAGTTCAATCCGCAGTTGGAGAATAGCAATGAAAATGTCGTACTTCATGTTCAAGACTTGACTTGTTATTGGGATAAGGTAAAGCTCCCTCTGCAAAACCCCATGGATACAGGTTTTTTTAAAACTATATTGAATTTGGTGCTGCAAGTATTTTGAGCCTAAATAAGGTAGTGGGTATATTGCACAATACATTACATACACAAACTTCGTATATAACTTCTTACATATGTGGGAAACCATTTAGCGGGTGAAGTCAAAACTAAGGAATAGCTATGGAAACCCTATCAAATTAGATTAATTATAAAATAGAGCTCTCTCTAAATGTTAAAACCAGTTATATAAAAAGCTACTGTTCTTATGTGACAATTTCTCTCAGCTTGGCTGAGCAGCACTCTGCTGTCACTCAGATACTCTGAACCTAACTCTGATTTGTTGCTAGTCAAGGACATAAAACGTAAAATGGAGTATAATGCTCCTTTCTGGTGACCTTTTTATAGTACATTATCAGGTTTTAGTCTTTTATCTGATTCAGAACAACTGACTGAAGATCAGTCATTGGTCTAGAAACAGCATGATGCACTGCCATGCATATTGGGGTTGAGAGCAGGAGCTCACCATGGCGAACCTGAAGCATTTTGTTCTTTTAATTACAGTGGCAGCCCTAGAGTTCATTTATGGATTACTTTTTATGTAAAAAGGACTAAAAAGCTTCATAAACTCAAAAGTGGTGTTTTAAAAAAGGTATTACATAGGTGATAAATCTATTACATGGACTGTCTGGGTTTTTAAAAACATGCTACGGTACCTTTTTCTTTTTAAAACTAGTAATGCTGTGTCAAACAACAATCTATTGTGCATTTTGAAACTCTCATAGTTTCTCTTATGGATTGCATCCGGCAGTGCACAGTGACTTCTATCTGTAGGTATAAGGAATCTTGAAGTTCTAAAAATTATATTGTATATAAATTTAATGTTATCCATAAGACATGCCGCATGCCTCTCCCAGTCTGACTTAACCCCCTTCCGCAAAGAAGTTACTTTATTTTTATATATAGTAATTTATTTCAGTTGTGCAGTTCAATGTTAGTCCCTAGTTGATGTCTTTATTCAGTTAAATCATTTTAACAATATTTTTGATGTGAGCGGGTATACAAGCTTTTGTTACTAATGAGCTTTAAAGAAATAGATGGAACTTTCAAATCTGTGTCAAATTTTGCTTGAACATAGCTTCACAGTGTGATTTAGCATTTTGTTTTATATTTTCTTGTCTATACTGGCCATTTGTGATTTGATGACAGATTACAGTGTAGCATGATGCTGTCTCTGCCATCTCCTTCTGCGCTCGTACTGACATTTTCAGCTTTTCTTTGTTGTTTTTTGATTAAAAGTCTTCACATTTCTTATAATGGGCCTGATCCAAAGCCCTCTGATATCAAAAGAATTACCACCCCCTCACGTACAGAGCCTTCCACTTAATTCTGTGGGCTTTGGATTGGACCCAGGGTAATGAAATAATATTCCCATATGTCTTTTCCTAGTTTGTCTTGAGAGAGGTCCAGGATTCTGACAGGGGATCAAGACTGAGGTGCATTGCCAGAATGCTATGGGGCACATCTTATATACTAACGTTTGCCTGAACTCTGCATTGTTCTAGTCAGTGTTATCTGTGTCACACACTAGGGCCAAGTTCAAAATATGTTAAAACAACCCCTTCTCTATTTGGTTTACTGTGTGTTGTATGTAAGTCTGTAAGTTTTGTCACTGACTTCTGATTTGTCACATAATTTCTGGGGGAGGAAAAAAAGTGACCTCTAGGGTTTTACATAGTCATGGGCTCTTTCACCCTGGTCAGATGACTGCTGAGCAAGACTTTTCCGTGAATGTATATGCATGTAGCTCTTTTTTTGTGTGTGATTGGCTATCTTTATAGCCTTTCAACTATTAATAATAATAATTTTACATTTTCTCTAATAAATGATATTTATTAAAAAGAATGTATGGCTTGAACTTCCCCTTTTATTAGAACTAAAATTAACTTCTGCATTTTTTGCTGTAACTTTTCCCATATTGTACAACGATAAATCACCAGTTTTGGACAATGTACAAACAAGAAAAGATTATTTTTTTTTAAGCCAGTTAAATTAACCACCTAGTGATAGGAAATAGCTTTCATGTGTGTCTTTTTAATTTGTGTCCTGTACAGTGCCAATCACACTGTTGGCACTTAATAAGTAATACATACTGTTTTTGTTAGTGGAAACATGTTTTCAAATAATTTTTTTCAGTAAGTAGAGTATTTCAGCAAACCATCTGTTGAAATGTTGATTATTTAATGACACGAATAACATTTGTACACGAGTACAAATATTGTAAGTATTGTGTGCATTTGTGTGTGAAATCTAGGAAAGATCAGGTATCAGAGGAGTAGCTGTGTTAGTCTGGATCTGTAAGAGCAGCAAAGAGTCCTGTGGCACCTTATGGACTAACTAACAAACCTATTGGAGCATGAACTTTCGTGGGTGAATACCCACTTCGTCGGAGACATGCATCCGACGAAGTGGGTATTCACCCACGAAAGCTCATGCTCCAATACGTTTGTTAGTCTATAAGGTGCCACAGGACTCTTTGCTGCTCTTAGGGAAGGTCAAAATATCAATTGTTATGCATTCTTAAGCACTGCCCTCCTGGTGGGGGGGATTAGTAATAAGGGGGATTTAGCCGTGTGTGTGTGTGTGTGTGTGGGCATTTTCTAGAAGTTAAAATACAGTTTGGCTGTGCCAAGCATCAAAGAGGGCTTATAGGTCTCAACACATTATTATTTGTCAAGTTTGATCCGTGTTTTACAAGCTGGTACTATTCCGAACAACCAGGACCATGATCTTTTCCAATTTCCTCTGCCTCCTGCTCATCCCTGTATCACAGTTAGGGTATTAAGTACACAAATTATACTGTTTATTACCTGTTGTGAGATTCATAATGCATGTGAGTTTTTTTGTGTGGCAGCCATATTCTTATACAAAAGGGGAATGTATTCCCCAAATGATGATTTTTTCACCAGCACTTGTGCCACCATTGATAATTCACAGGAAAAGATTACAAAATATTCTTGTAAAACAATTTAGTCACATTTTCAGGCAAGTTGCACAGCATTCAAGCCCAACCAATAGGATGACTGGAATTAGTCTTAATGTGCTGGCTAAAATTAATCTCAAATTACATTTTTTATTTTAATTTTTAATTGGAATAAGGAGGTGAGAATACTCATCTGGAACCAAGTTGTCTTAAGTTTTTAGTAATGTGACAAAATAGCTTATTAGGGGAGTTTTGCTGAAAAGATCATGGAGAAAGCTAAGTTATAAAACACTTGTAATTTCATCAATATATCAGGTTTGATAAAGGTTGTAATATTAATGTAATATGCTTTGGCTGGCTATCTGATAGGTCTCAAAATATATTTGTAAAAAGGGACTCATCACTGAATGGGTGTGCTTCAGGTGGCATCCCACAGCGATCAGTTCTTGGCCTATGCTAATTAATATTTTTATTAATGATCTGGAAGGAAACATAAAATCATCACTGATAAAGTTTGCAGATGACACAAAAATTGGGGGAGTTACTGGTAAATAAGCAAGAGGACAGGTCACTGATACAGAGAGGTCTGGATCTCTTGGTAAGCTATAGTCAAGCAAACAATATGTGTACAAAGAATGTAGGCCCTGCTTATAAACTGGGGGATTCTATCCTGGAAGGAGCGACTCTGCAGAAGATTTGGAAGTCACAGGAGACTGTCGGCTGAACATGAGCTTCAAGTGGCATGCTGTGGCCGAAAGAGCTAATGCAATGCTTGGATCATAAACAAGGGAAACTGGGTTTGGAGTAGAGAGTTTATTTTACCTCTGTATTTGGCACTGGTGTGACTGCTTCTGGAATACTGTATCCAGTTCTGGTGTCCACAATTAAAGAAAGATATGATAAATTGGAAAAGGTTCAGAGCCACGAGAATGATGAAGGGATTTAAAAACCTGTTTTATAGTGATTGAGCAGTTTGCATCTGTTTACATGAGGAACAGATATTTGATAATAGGCTCTTTGATCTAGCAAAGAATGGTATAAAGCAATCTGATCACTGGAAGTTTAAGGCAGACAAATTCAGGCTTGAAATAAGGTAAATGTTTAGGAGTGTGGGTAATTAACCAGTGGAACAACTTAACCAGGGTCGTGCTGGATTCTCCATCACTGAGAGTTTTAAAAACAAGATGGGATGTTTTTCTAAAAGATATATTCTAGGAATTAATTTGGGGAAATTCTATGGCCTGTGTTATACAGGAGGTAAGATTAGATTATCACAATGGTTCCTTCTGGATGTGGAATCTGTGTATTGATGAATTTAAAACATGTTGGTTAAGTAATTTTATTTAACCAGTTACCTTACTGAGTTTCTCATGGTTCTTTGGATCTTCTGTTTCTTAGCTGAAGTACAGCTGGGGAATTATTGTGGCTTTATAAATTTTGTTAGTCGACATAAAGCAAATAAGAAATCAGAGAAAGCAAAATAAAGTTTGTTTGTTTGTAGTGTTTACAGTCTTTTAAAAGAACAACTCAACATGGAATGTTAAAATTTATCCAAAGACAAGCATAATCAATTAATGCAAGGTTTTATAACACTCCTGTTCCAAATGCATACTTTATCCTAGTTCTGTATTATTTGGAGCAGGTTACTTTGGTACCAGCATGGAACTATGAATCCTTATTAGTGTTCCCATTAAATTCATATGCCAGTTAAATTATGAAACTGTCTATGGCAGTTCGACCGAAAAACTCTAAAGTTAGAATTGAAAAATATAAATAAGCTATGTAATTACTTGGATTGTCAATTCAGTTCAGAATTATCTTGCCCAGGAGATACTCATATCCAAGCCTTTTCCCTTATATATTGTGACAAAGTTCCTCCTCTGCCTTGATAGGTCCTGCGCTTTCTGGAGATTTGCTCGCCTCAGAGGTTCACGGCAGCCCTCAGTTTAGCAGCTTTTGCTAGAGGCTCAAACCTGCCATTCACTCAGCCAACCTCATCGCTGGCCAGCATGGGGGAAAGGGAGAACAATCCCCACAGTCTCTGTCCCCCCCTAGTGGGTCAGGGACAGGGCAGATCCCTTTCCAATTTAAACCTTCCCCTCTGATGTGTCTCATAGGCCAGGTCAACTCCTTCTGTGTCAGGTAAGGGTTGGCGGGGAACCCAAGCCCACCCTCTACACCAGGTTCCAGCCCAGGGCCCTGTGGTTAGCAGCTGTCTACAGTGTCTCCTGTATCAGGTGCATGACAGCTACAACTCCCTGGGCTACTTCCCCATGGCCTCCCCCCCAGCACCTTCTTTATTCTCACCGCAGGACCTTCTTCCTGAAGCCTGATAACGCTTGTACTCAGTCCTCCAGCAGCATCCCTTCTCACTCCTTGTGTGCCCCCCATTAACTGATGGGAGGTCCTTTTTAAACCAGGTGTCCGGATTAGCTTGCCTGCCATAATTGATTCTAGTAAGTTCTTAATTGGCACCAGGTGTCTTAATTAGCTTGCCTGTCTTAACTGGTTCTAGCAGGTTTCTGATTGTTCTAGGGCAGCCCCTGATCTGGTCACTCAGGGAACAGAAAACTATTCATCCATTGGTGTTAAATTTGCCTTCTACCAGACTTCTGCACCCAGCTGGTCTGGGTCTGTCACAATATATTATATATAGGAAATGATTGCATATACACCCTAAATACAATGTGTAGGTAATTTAAAAGTGTGCAGATTTCTCTGGAATTTCACCAGTACCATAAGCTCTTATGCCACTTTCTATATATATACACTGTGATGGAAATATTTTAGCTTTTACCCAGGTTAAAACTTTTCTGTGAGACATGGAATGTCTCCTGCCATCAGAGATGTTTTAAAGGTTTAGACCTAAATTATACGAAGAATATATATATATATTGTGGTGGGGTGAGGTTGACCATGTGCGCTAGAGTTTTATATGGTCAGTACCTGACTGGTAAACACTGACAAATGGGTCATTATAGCTGTTATAATGTATTTCTACTGAATCACTTCTTAAATAAATAAACATATATGTTCCAGGTCCCCAGCTGGTGTTAACTGGCATTGCTCTGTTGAAGTAAACACCAGCAGAGATCCTAGACTGTTTACGCCGGATTGAGAAATCAACCTGTAAAAATGTACTGTTGCTGCCACCTTGTGGGGATTAATTATTATCATTAAAATGATGGATCATGGCCATAAGGAGTTTACAATTTAGAAAAGGAATGAATCTCCATTTTGCTAGAAATTGAAATGTTACAATTAAAGGTTGGAAGGAGAGATGCAAAGCATGTGGACAAATGCTCTGTATCAACTGAAGAAATAAACAGAACTAGAAATAAATAAATATTTTAACAGTTTCATGTTTATTGTGTGTGGATTTATCTGCTAGTTTATGTACACTATTCTACTTTTTAAAAGACATTTTTGATATATTTTTCAGTATTGAGAAAAATTAACTTATTTTTCCCTTCATACATTCATAGAGTTTGGAAATCCCAACCCTTCAGCAACTTTCTTTTACTGTCAGACCAGGTGAATTATTGGCTGTGATTGGCCCTGTAGGAGCTGGGAAAGTAAGTCATAATGTGTTGCTTTGTTTTGCATTGTTTTCCTACAGTTCTATTGGACATATGTGTTCAAGTTTTATTAATTTCTTGTGTTGTATAATACATTTAGATGCGCATGCTGGAATACAGAGCAGTTAGGGAAATACCACTTACTGTGAAGAATATGGTTCGAGGTTCAAAATTAAGACTTTGCCCCCTCCACCCCCCCAATGCATAGTGTGTTGGTTTTAGAATTCTTTTAAGTTTTGTCCCATTATTTACAAAATGAAGCTTTTAATACAATAACAATGGCAAAGTATTTTTAAAATGCTATAACTAACTAAGTTAAAGGATGACATTATTATAAGTACCTAGGTGACTTCAAATTTCAGTCCCATTGAGAATTAGGTGACTTTGGAGCTTACGTCTCTGACTCTCAATGGGACTGAAGTTTTGAAGTCACTTAGGTGCGTTAGAAAATTGTATCCAAAGGTTTTTTTTTGACACATTAAAATGAAAAATTAGTTTCTGAATCTGTAGTGGGGGCATGTATAATTTCTTTTCTGCATTTTCTTTATAGTGTTCAAAAACTGAGTTTAACAACTTTTTTTTTAAACTACCAACCAATCAATAAACTCTCTTGCAGTCATCTCTCTTAAGTGCTGTCCTCGGCGAACTGCCTAAAGATAAAGGTTTGATGGATGTTAGAGGAAGAATAGCCTATGTTTCTCAACAGCCATGGGTATTTCCTGGCACCGTGAGAAGTAATATACTATTTGGTAGAGAATATGAGAGAGAAAAGTATGAAAAAGTTCTAAAAGTTTGTGCTCTTAAAAAAGTAAGTGGTTTTCTTTTGAATGTTGATTCTGTTTTAGCAGCAGCCAACTTTATTTTTCACTTTAATGTTATTGCTGTAATAGCTAGTATCTGTTGTGGTGTGTAATCTATAGAATTAGTTACCAATGTACTTGTGATATAGATGAATCCTATAATTTTAACACTGTACATAGTAGTTTTGTGAGATCTAGGTATAAGAGCAAATTCTTGTAATTCATAAAACATTCACTAGAGGGAGACTGATTTTCTGAGAAGCTAGGACAAATTTGATAGAAAAAGCTACAATGGTTCCAAATATTTTGTTTCATAATGAGTTTTAGCCATGTTAATCGTTTGTATGGTAGACACAATTGCTTAGAGGAGCTAACTGCTTAAATGAGCTAACAAGGTAGAAACACAAACATTCATTACTGATGCCACTTGGGACTTTTGTTTTGCAAATAACCGTTACACAATGCTATACTCCCTTTAAGATGTGCAATGTGCATATTGCAAAGTAATATTCATAGCTCCTGAACGCTATAGACTGGAGAACCTGCTGAGTCCTTGTAGCCTTGTGGAAAAATGTTTTTGAAAGGAGTGTGTGTCTCTTGTCTGTCTTTGTATGTATGTATAGAAGGAATTTGTGATGTGTGATACAGAAGAGAGTTAAGCCTATTTGTCAAGAAATAGACATTTTGCTTGGAATCTAAAGGGTATTATTATGCTGCAGGATATGCAGCATGTTATGATATTCCTATCAGCAGTAATACAGGTGAAAAGTAGACTGTTACTGTGATGGAAAATCTTTCTTGCAAGGTTGTTTTTACACACTGTAGATAGAACTTCCTTAATCTCTCCTGCTGTTATAGTTCACTGTTGTCTAAACTTCAAGTTTTGTGAGTTTATACAAAGCACAAACCATATTTCTGAAAAATTAACATTTTGAAGTGCCTGACGCTTAAAACTGACTTTTTTCTTCTTTTGGCAGATCTGCTTTTTTAGAGTTTTTCCTCAGACTTATGGAGTGTTAAAATGTGATGAACTTATTGAACATGTTACATGAACCAGCATAAGACCTCTGCTTTATTCAGGAAGGAAATGAAGTAGAATATATCTATACAATTTTATAAATCAAAAGCAATGCTACATGGCAGGGGCGGGCAAACTTTTTGGCCTAAGGGCCGCGTCGGGTTTCCAAAACTGTATGGAAGGCCAGTTAGCAGAGACTGTCCCTCCCCAAACAGCCAGGTGTGGCCTGGCCCCGGCCCCTATCTGACCCCCTCCTGCTTCTTACCCCCTGATGGGCCCCCCCGGGACTCCTGCCCCATCCAACCCCCCCGTTCCCTAGCCACTGACAGCCCCCGGAATCCCCGCCCCTGACTGCCCCCTGCCACTCCATCCAACCCCTCCTCTCATTACTGACCCCCTGCCCCATCCAAGCACCCCTTCTCCCTGACTGCCCCTGGACCCGCCTCTCCTGACTGTCCCCCACCACCCCATTCAATTCCTCCTCTCATTCCTGATCCCCCCCCCCGGGACCCCTGCCCCCATTCAACCCCCGTTTCCTGTTCTCTGATCGCCCTGACCCCTATCCACACCCCTGCCCCCCTGGCCGCCACCCCGAACTCCCCTGCCCTCTATCCAACCTCCCCCCACCCCGCTCCCTGTCCCCTTACTGCGCTGCCTGGAGCACCGGTGGCTGGCAGTGCTGCAGCTGCGTCCCCCAGAGCAGCGCGTCAGGCAGATGTGCCGCCAAGCTGGAGCCAGCCATGTCACCGCGCAGCACCGAGCACTGGGTCAGGCCTGGGCTCTGCAGCTGCGCTGCACGGCAAGAGCTTGCACCCCACTGCTCAGAGCATTGTACCTGTGACGCAGTGAGCTGAGGCTGCAGGGGAGGGGGAACAGCAGGGATGGGGCTGAGGGCTGGCTAGCCTCCTGGGCCAGGAGCTCAGGGGCCGGACAGGAGGGTTCCGCGGGCCATAGTTTGCCCACCTCTGCTATATGATGTACTATACTCTTGGTATATGCCATCAGAATAATTAAACTAGTGTAATTCTTAGGAGACGTGTTGATGGAAAATAATTACTTCATATGGGTAGTAGATACCTTTCAGTTTTAATGATTTTGTGGTTCAAAAAATTTTTATTTCGAAATATTAAAATCAGTAGTCTATAATATAGACTAATTGCTTATTAAATTTTATACTGATTAGTGTACTTAAGGGGTAGTCTGAGCCCAGCAAGTAGGTGTATGGGGCCATAGATCCTCCGCAAGCTATCTGTATGGCATTGAAAGTAACCATACACCCTCCAACAATAGAACTAGGCAACTTATGGCCCAATTTTTTTTCTGTCCCACTTACCCCTTCTGCTTCTTGCTTGGAGGTCAGTCATGTTATGTTATATTGTTCAAATACCTTATCTTGTATACCTGATACCTACTTTTTTAATACACTGATGAAAGAAAATAGCTTCAGTATCTTGGTAAAATAATTAAATAACTACTAAATACTTTGGG
Organism: Gopherus evgoodei; assembly: GCF_007399415.2. NCBI lineage: Eukaryota > Metazoa > Chordata > Testudines > Testudinidae > Gopherus > Gopherus evgoodei. The sequence goes on along the minus strand of NC_044322.1, from coordinate 94,954,431 downwards.
AAGGTAATTTTGATTCAGATGTAGGAGATATTCCTTTTAGAAAGAATTTTTACCACAATATGTTCTCCATATCCACAGGACATGGATTTGTTAGAAGATGGTGACCTAACTGTGATAGGAGATCGTGGCGCTACACTGAGTGGCGGTCAGAAAGCCCGTGTAAATCTTGCCAGGTAAATATTATTGTTTCTTGTAATATCTGGTGGTACCTATCATAGACACTAGTGACTAATATAAGCAAGTTAACTATAAGAATGTATTTGGCACTGACTTGACTAACATTTCTTTAAATGTTGTAGAGCAGTGTATCAAGATGCAGACATCTACCTCTTGGATGATCCACTGAGTGCAGTAGATGCAGAAGTTAGCAGACACTTGTTTGAAAAGTATGTTACTATTTTGTTTTCCTTTGAATTTTAATTTAGATTTACTGTTTCCAAATGGGGAAATTTGGAAAAAAACATTGTTTTTAGAGACAATTCTCCTTCTGTATCTTATATTATCAGTATTTTCTTCCTGAACTTATTCTTTAAGATATTTGTATGGAAGCAGTTACCTGTTCATGCTGTTTCATTCCTCACTTGAATCCATAATCTGTTTTTGAGGCCATAATAAATAGGACTATATGTTCTTTAAGAAAAAAAGTGCCATTTTCCTTGGAGCAAAATGGCAAATTTCATAGGGCAATATTACATTTGTTGAGCAAGTTTTAATCCCTAGTACCAACCAAACATTAGTTTATAATGTTTCAGTCTATACCTGAAGAAAGAAACAAAGAATTTTCATTCATTTTTTTACCCTGTTAGAGCTTTATGTTGTTAACTGCAACTGTTTCTTCTAAGTGGCTAGGAGAAGCGTCTCCCTTCTCTTTTAAATTCTTGAGTTATTTTACTCTTCTCTCATTCTTGATAGTTTAACCCATCTCAGGCAAATGAAATAAGGAGTCATGTCCTCTTGTCTAGACACTTGAGAGCAGTATGAGGAGAAAGAAAAGAGAAAACACATTCCCCATAGAAGAAAGGGGAATCTAACCCTTCCCTTATTCCCAAGGAAAATAGAGCTGTTCTTTGTGAGAATCAGGTTCCCTTTCTCATAAATTACTGTGGGTTTTTTTCTTTTCTCCCATTTCTGCTTTCAGAGGTCTTCTCTGCAAGCCCAGATAGATAACTCAAGAACAGTTAAGTAGGCCAATGTACCTGGTATGCTCCTATCTCTATTGACAGGTCTCATCCAAGGCCTGTTGCAAGTCTGAAGAAAGATTCCCATTGACTTCAGTGAGCTTTGGATTGTTTTCTTGATCATATCTACGTTTGTCATGATTTTCTTTAGTGGATGCAAATTCAATCTTGCACACACTTCCATAGCCATGCAGAAAAGTAACATTTAGGTTTAGATAATTATACATCTGAATACTTATTGGTGTAGGTGGTTCTCTGATTTGCAGCTGCATTTTCAGACCATTTGAAAGTTGGGTTCAAAATATGTATTTTTTTTCACATTCTTATTCCATCAGACTGATTTTGTTGTTTCAGTATCTGAAATACACTTCTGTGAGCCAGCACTACCTGCTTTGTAGGTCTTAAATAAGACTTTAGTGGCATATAGGCTTTGTGCTAGACTTGTGTGCAGGGGAGAATTTTGCCTTCTATGATTGGTGTGCATCCCTGATCACTTATAAAGCTCATATATTCTGATGCTCTCCACTGCATTCCCATGTACACTGAGCTACACTGTTTCCTTTTCTGCTTCTTGTGGGAGGGCTACTTCCAATTTTAATGTCTTCAATTTTCGTTACATAGACTGCAAAGAAGAAAGGAAAGGGCATACGTACTGTTTTAGAGGTTAATCTTCCAGCTTGATAGTTCCAGATCCATTATTTCTGAGTTCATACAGTACCTAGCACAGTGAGGTCCATGACTGGGGCTACTAGCTGTTATTGCAGTACAAATAATGTTTTCCTACCAATAAACGCCATAAAGAGGCTAGACGACATTGGTTCATTGGCATGTGATCTCCCATTGCTGCTGAATGGCATGTAGAATGAGATATTTAGAAACTCAGAAAAGAAATAAAAGTTCTTTTCAGTCTGCTTTTCCAAACTCTAGAGTAAAAAACCAAGATCTGTTATGAGGGAGGAAGACTTGGAGAACAGCTCTTTCTGTGATTGCACATGTCCATTCCAATGATGCAGACTTCGGCAGGATCGGTGGGAACCACTGAGCCATGGTTGCCAGGGAGAGACTCCTTGTCATCAGAGTCAGAAGGGGGTTGTACTCCTGTCCTCAAGTCGTCTGTACCTGGCTGTGCACCTGGGCCATGGAATACCATCGGGTACTTGGCCTCCTGATCACTGGCCTGTGACCATGCAGTGGCCTTTTTGGAACCTATGGGCTTTTCCCCCAATGCAGGAACCCCAGTCAAGGCATTCCTATTTGCTGACCTCTGAAGGAAGGGCACCCCCACACCTTTGGGTAGCACCCAATCCAGACTTTGGTACCAAGGCCATGGCCATATACCAGGAGCAGGTGCATTGAGATCCAATCAGCACAGAAGGTGAGGAGGAGTGCCCTCAGCCAGTGTGAGGCTCCTCTGTCTCCTCTCTTGACGTTACCGTGTTGGGAGCAGGTACGTCACCTCCCCATAATGACTAGAAGGCCCACCAGGACTTGTTGAAAAGGACGGTCCAAAATTTGGACATACAGGTGGAGGAAGTCAAAGAGTCCTCCTATAATTTGGTTGTCATCCTGACCCTGGTGGGCCTGTCAAGGATAACCCTCAGTGAGGCCATCATGGACTCTACTTCATTTAGTCAACATTCCAGGCTTTAGACATGCTAATAAATGCACAGAAATCTACCTCCATAGAAGATAGTGTTTTTTTGGAATGGTGCTCGATTTCTCCTAAGTCAGAGCCTTCCTCCGAGAAGGCTGGTTTCAGATAATCGCATCCCTGATAGTACTCCTCAGAGACCATCCCATTATAACAGCCTGTTCTTGTCTGAGGCCGTTGGGTCACATGCCCTCATGCATGTTTTTGGTGCAGCATGCATGACTACACCTCAGGTCCCTCCAGCTGTGGCTGGCCTCAGCGTATGCACCTAACCGCCATTATTTGGACTTGGTCATCACTTTATCTTCTCTGGTCCTCACCTCCCTCAGTTGGTGGCTGGACCCATAGACAATTTGCGTGGGCATTCCCTTCTCACAGTCCCATCCGCCAATTTCCCTGGTCTTGGACCCATCAGCACTAGGTTGGGGAGCACACTTACGGCCACTCGCGACTCAAGGCCTATGGTCTCCATAAGAACTCTCGCTACACATCAGTGTCAGAGATCTCTGGGCAGTTCGCCTGGTCTGTCAAGCAGTTTTGCCTCATATTTCGGGAAGGTGCTTATAGGCGCAACACTGCAGCCATGTTCTACCTCAACAGGAAGGGAGGTACTTGCTGTTCCCCACTGTCGGTACCATACCATTCTGTAGATCCCTTCAACTTTTCACAGTGATCGCTGAAAGGGTGAAAGGTCTACCTCTCTCTGCTCAGAGACTTTTGTCATGGATCACATCATGCATTCTCACGTGTTATAATCAGTTGGGTGTTCCGCCACCAGTTATCTTGACTGCCCACTCCACAAGAGTGCAAGCATCTTCAGCATCAGCATTCCTGGCTCAGGTGCCTATTCAGGACATTTGCAGAGTGGCTTCTTGGTCGTCTGTGCATATGTTTTTTACTCATTGTACAACAGACTAGGTTTATGCCAGTTTTGGTCAAGCTGTTTTACAGTCACCACGTCCATCCCACTTCCTATACAACTGCTTGGGAGTCACCTACAGTGGAATGGACATGTGGAATCACTCAAAAGAGAAAAAAAAAAGTTTACTAAGCTTTCTGTAACTGTTGTTCTTCAAGATGTGTTGCACACGTCCATTCCGAGACCCTCCCTCCTACCTCTCTACACCAGAGTTGGCTAGAAAGAAGGAACTGAGGGGGTGCAGGGTTGGCCAGGCCCATTATACTGGCACTAAAAGTGCATTGCACCAGAGCTGTCCCAGCGGATACACTGAGGGAAACTTTTCTGGTGACTGTGTTTGAGGCATACACGCAGCTATGTTGGAATGGACGTGCAACACATCTCAAAGAACTACAGTTACAAAAAGGTTAGTAACCATTTTTTTCTATCCACAGTCTTCATGGATACCTCTTTGAAAGCAGAAGTTTTCTTCTGATACCTCCATAACAGCTGTAGAATTGGGAAAGGTCTACATCAGGGTTTGGCAACCTTTCAGAAGTGGTGTGCCGAGTCTTCATTTGTTCACTCTAATTGAAGGTTTCGTGTTCCAGTAATACATCTTAACGTTTTTAGAAGGCGTCTTTCTCTAAGTCTATAATATATAACTAAACTATTGTTGTATGTAAAGTAAATAAGGTTTTTAAAATGTTTTAAGAAGCTTCATTTCAAATTTAAATTAAAATGCAGAGTCCTCCGGACTGGTGGCCAGGACCTGGGCAGTGTGAGTGCCACTGAAAATCAGCTCGCCTGTGCCATAGGTTGCCTACCCTGGTCTTCATTTTATTGGCATTCAGCAGCTAGCTGAAATGAGTAACAAATTTTGGCATATGCTTTAAAGTCTGCTGGTTCCCAACCATGCTAGATAGAACTGAACTCTGAGCATGATCTTTTGTATTTGTAGAATATCAAGCTGTGGGATGTTTCAAAGACAGCACTTTTGAGTCCTGATAGCAATTGTGTGAACAGCAGAGCAAAGAGCAATGGATGGGATGAGAGAAGTGGAGAACTTTTAAATGAGAACTTTAAATGAACATGTTATTTCACCAACTCTAACCTGCTCTTCCTTTTGATTTTACCAGAACAGATTTCAATATATTAATGCTAAATAAAACAAAGTAGTATTATCTGGCCAACCCAAACCCAAGTTCAACTATTCCATTTTCTCTAAAGTTGTGATTTGTGTAGATTGTGTAATTTGCTTTACACAAATTATCTATCTCATAATAACTAGAGATTATGCTAGTTCTTTTCCTTGTAGTTCAACTATATCACTAGTACACCACAGTTCATGCTGAAGCATCTCATGAAATGGGAATATATGTAGCAAAATAAGTGTGAAAGGAGAAATGGCATCATAGAAGTTTGTGCATTCAGCATCTCCTCATGGTATACCACATATTTTGTTCTTTAGTAAGTTGTAGAGAATTTTGACCTGCATTTGTAAAAGACTTTGTTACTTAGTTTCTGAAAACCTGTTTAAATAAAAGTCACTGAAATTTGCAGAAATACTTTGAGGCTCCTACTCCCCAAACCCTTAATACTTGACAGGAAAAAGAGTAGAAAATAAGAGTGAATGAACAAAACAAATATAAATCAATAACAAAGGCCCTGATCCTGCAAACATTTGTGCATGTGCTTAACTTCACAACCATATTTCCATTGAAATCAATAGGATTGACAGGAGTACAGTTAAGCATGTGCATAAGGTGCCAAAAAGAGAACGCTCAGGGGGAAATACACAATTTAAAATGTGTACATAGCTCACTCAATCTCTCTCGCGCGCTCTTTCTCTCTCTTTCAGGGTTGTGTTTTTTGCAGAGGTGAAAAAATAAAACTAAAAAATGTCTTCAAACAGGATTACATTAGTGAGAATGAGGAACCTTTTAGTTCATGCCATCAGTGTCCACATAGGAGAGTTACAAATGCAGCGCTTTGTTGCATGCTGCTATTCAGACTCTCTGTAGTCCAAAGTGCAGGCAATGTTGGCACATCCTTACTTATCACGAGTGCCAATGTATAGGACCTGGAGGGAGAGAACAAAGTTATATCTAATAAATGTAATAACACTGATCAATTTAAATATTTCATTTTTGAAATTGACTAAACTTAATTGATACTATGGAGAGGAAAGATTGAAAAGAATAAACAAATTGAGATACTTTTTTCCACTCTAATCTTTCAGTTATGGTAGTAATCTTAGGTGCTACTTGGAACAATAGCAGGTAAAAAAATTTAGACCGAAATGTTGCTTCTTTGAAGTTGGTATCTCTTTAAAAAAACTTCCAAATGACTAAAATCATGTATTTATAAAATTAGATTCTAAGATTTGTAGTGATGATGATATCCTGAGTCCTTCCAGTGGTAGAAGCAAGTATCATTTCCAGGGAAATCTGAGAATCTTCTTTTCCAATGAGACAAAGCTCCTGTTTCTAGCTTGGCGAGTTTGTGAAATATTGGACCGTAAACATGTCAATGGGGCAAGATTTGACAATTGCCAAATCTGCACTTCAGAATAATGTAATTTTGGAGGGAAATTCCACGTTTTAGTCTTGCTTCTGACTAATGTGGAGGAATTCATTGTGCTTCTGAAGGTGGAAAGCAATTTGGATTAAAGTGAACATGAAATGATATACAATTTTAAGGAAAGGAATGAGTGAGAGCAGCAGAACAAAGGATTAAAAAAAAGCATACTTTAACAAAGAACTGGTACGTTAGGCCCCCTGGGAAGAAAATCTAAGGGCCGTTATAAAGAGGACAGTAAATTGTTCTTCATGTCCACTAAAGATAGGACAAAAAGTAATCAGTTTAGCGCTTGTTTACATGAACAATTAGATTGCGTGAAGGTGGGGTGTGAATCTTTCCCTTGCTATTCCTGCCACAGTCTAACTGTCCCTGTGTGTTCTTTTGATGCACATTAACTGTTTGATATTACTCTTTGAGCTGGTCCCATTTCAAAGAGGGCTGGATCAAAGCATTGTGACGAACTGTTAATGTGCATCTGCAGGGTGCACACGGACAGGTAGACCACAGCAGGCTAGTGCATGGTAGATTCACATCCCATCTTGCTGCAATCTAATTGTTTGTGTAGACAAGCCCTAAATCTGCAACGAGAGAGAGAGATCAGATATCAGGAAAAACTTGCTAACTGTAAGGATAGTTAACCACTGGAATAGGATTCCAAAGGACCTAACTAGACTTCCTGTTGTTGGAGGTTTTTAAGAACAGGTAGTACCCTTTTTTTTTTTTTTTTTTGGAGCAACTCTATCCCTTTACAAAATGAGACTTTCTAATGTAATCTAGATGGAATGGGGCCATTAGTACATTGATTTCAATAAAGGTGATTCTACTTTAAATAAATTTGATCCTGCTGTCTGTGTGTAGGCTACCTTACTATTCACAAAATTTCAGGGCATTATTTCTCAGTTGTGTGAGGTCGCAATGCCACACACTGAAATATGGCCTGGTCACCCCTTCATCTGGGGCATGAGAGAGGGATGATACCACAGAGACAGGTGAGCTCCCTTGCTGTGATGGTGGGATGGAAGAGGGTGAGCTATGCTTGAAGGATCCCCCGCTATACACATATTTGAGTCAATATGGTCCAGGCCAATAATAATAATGTTCACTCCTCCTGTTAGTATTAATTACATACGCCACAAACTTTTGGAAATTTAGCTCACAGAAGTTGAATGTTGCCCTTGTTTTGGATAATTGTCTACACTACAATATGTTGCCTAACTTCATTCACTTCTGTGAATTTCATTTTGATTAAATAGGTCTGTTCTGCTCGTAGCCCTGTTTACTTTAAGACATGTACATGTATTAATAATAGGCTTAATGCAGAATTATAAGATTTTCTTAGTAATCTCTTTTCTCTAAAATCAGAAATTTTCATTCACAATTTGGTTTACTTCACTACTTTGTAAGAATACAGTATTTAAATAAGAGATTCCCATAGTGCGGTGTTCAGTGTATTAGAGACATGCCAAGTTAACATAATTTTGACAAGTACATTATTTTGGATGTCTGCCTGTGGTGGTATTTTTCTTCCTTGAAGACAAAGTAATTAATATATGTAGTTTTATAAATATTTCTGCAATGTACAAAAATGTTTTAGAACATTAATGTGCTGTCAGTTTCTTTCCTTCTGTTTTCAGGTGTATTTATCGGGCCTTGCACCAAAAGGTCTCTATTTTAGTGACTCATCAGTTGCAGTACCTCCATGCTGTAAACCAGATTTTGATTTTAAAAGAGGTAACTGATATCACTGGCTAGCTTTTAAAACTCAGCTGTTGCTTCTACTTATTCATACCCTGAAGATAAAAATGTGAAGAGTTAGGAAAAGTGATTTTCTATAAAATATAATTACTGTTTATAAATGTATTTTATGTCTCCTAAAGATATTCTTTAAGTGTATCTGTTATTAACAACAGAAGCTGAGAAGAGTTTTCTTAGAATACCTCAGGGCTGTCCAGAGTGGGGGGCAAGTGGGGCAGTTTTCCCCAGGCTCCGGGTCCTGCAGGGGCCCCCACGACAATATAGTATTCTATAGTATTGCAACTTTTTTTTTATGGAAGGGGCCTCTGAAATTGCTTTGCCCCAGGCCCCCTGAATCCTCTGGGTGGCCCTGGAATATCTTGCCTGAAAAATTTGAACTGGTATATTATCATATTGTATATTCTGCTTGTAGGAAAGTGATTTTTATTGAGTATTTAAAACTTTGTTCATTGTTAAGATTTATTTTAGTGCCTTAATAAATAGGTGGGCAGCGGGAAGAGCAGGAGAAACTGTATTAATTAGACTCTGCACCTCAGTTCCCTTTTAATTAAAAGCTGAGAAAAGGCCATATATATCTGAGACCAACGAGTCTTCCAGCAAAAGCAGAGAGCCCCAGACTTGAGGGTCCTAAATACTCAAGATTTAAAAAAAAAAAATAAAAATGCAGGATTGTCCCCCTATTTTTTAAGATTGGGAGAAACAGGACCCTTTAGGCCTTCATTATACTTCATAAAGTTGCAAAAAAAAAAAAAAAAAAAAAAAAAGGGCCACAACACCCATTTTTTTCCTTGTCAGATCACCTTGAAGATACAGTAATCTCTGGCATAGGTGCAAAAGATTGGATTGTGTTGGGGTTTTTTAGGCTGGAACACATGGGTGAAATTCTGTGTGGCTCCTCTAAGAGCATGGGGAGTAAAGAGGGCTAAGGTAGCTTTAAGACCTCCCAGTTCTTGGGAGGCTCCACAACCCCTGGCATATCGCATAAGCTAAGAGACCTGTTTATGATACGGAAGCCTGTCTCTAAGCTGTAAAGCTACCTTCTGCAGGTCCTGCAATGAAGGAATCTCCCACCCCGTCCAGATCTGCGTCCCTTTATAGCACTCTGACCCATTTACCTGGCATGAAGGGGCTGGTTTGCAGGAGGTAATGATCTTGCCTGTTATGCCTTGCTACAGAAAAAGAATAGATAATTGGAAGGATTTAACCTTTCAGTGTTATGAGGTGAGGGTTTCTAAGAAATCTCTTGAGCTTTTATTTACAGACAGTACATGTGTCAAAAACCATGAGGCTCCAGTAATGAAGAGGTATGCAACAGATTGTTAAATTCACCCTGTACAGAATATGCACACACAATGTGAACAACATTTTAAAAAATATTTTGCTGTAGGGTAAAATGGTGGGGAAAGGGACCTATTCAGAGTTCCTGAATTCTGGAATCGATTTTGCTTCCCTTTTGAAAAAAAATGAAGAGGTTGAACAGTCACCAATTCCTGGAATCCCCACTATGAAGTCAGCAAGGAACCGCACCTTTTCACAGTCCTCTGTCTGGTCACAAGATTCCTTGGTGCAGTCACAGAAAGATGGAACAGTAGATCAGCCACCTGTGAGTACATAAAATATGAATTAACATATTACTTAATTTTTTTTCAAACTGTGATATTCTTATGATCGGGTAGGCTAACATTGAGGAGAGATGACCACTGAAGCAGGGAGACAAGCCACCAGTGAGGAGATTCTGAATCTGAAACAGCTTCCCTGGCACACATGGAACTGAATCTGTGACCCTTGCATTCCCAGACCATTGCTCTAACCCCCTGAGCCAGAGAGATGGGCTATAAATATGTGTATACATAAGGGCTATGTCAGGGTTTCTCAAACAGGGGTTGCTGCTTGTCTAGGGAAAGCCCCTGGCGGGCCAGGCCGGTGTGTTTACCTGCCCCGTCCGCAGGTCCGTCCGATCACGGCTCCCACTGGCCGCCAATCACGGCTCCGGGCCAATGGGAGCCGCTGGAAGCAGCGGCAAGTAAGTCCCTCGGCCCGTGCAGCTTCCAGCAGCCCCTATTGGCCCGGAGCAGTGATCCTTGGCCAGTGGGAGCTGCGATTGGCCGGACCTGCGGATGGTGCAGGTAAACAAACTGGCCCAGCCCACCAGGGGCTTTCCCTACACAGCGGTGAACCCTCTTTGAGAAACCCTGGGCTATGTGCTCTCCATCCCTGTGCATATAAATACCATTATTTAGTCTTGTCCTAAAAAAGAGAATATATACATACATATAAAAAATAAATAAAAAGGAGGGGCAAGGGTTCTTCTCTGTATTTTGTTTTCTGTATTTTAAGACTGTTTAGAATATTAATTTTAGGCCAACAAAACTTGATATTTTACTGTAATTTGTCAGTGATTGGTTATATTTGTTTAAACTCCCTCCCCATCAGCTGGTACTAAAGCCGATGGGCTCAATTTTTTCATCAAATGTGCCCATAGCATGCTATCTGAGAGCCAACCTCAGGGCAGACTGTCAAGAAGCACGGCAGAGACCCCAAGCTGGTTGTGAATTCTGTAATTAGATTTCACCAACCCAGTAACAAATATGCACTCCTAATTCACTATAACAACTCACCGTGGAGTCACAGACATCCCCTTGGGCATTCCAAGCTGTCTGGCCACCCAGGCAAGCTGGACTTAGTGATAGTTGGTTGCAGTACAACAAAGATCACAACACATGCAAGTAGCTTCCAGTCCCAAGAGACCAGTTACTTACTGCAGGTCAATTTATACCTTAGCTCTCACACCAAAGAGAGTGCTTGTAGCCAATCCTATAGTAAACTAACTAAGGATTTATTAACTAGGAAAAAGAAATGAGAGAATTATTATAAGGTAAAAGCAGGTTTCCAAAAGGTGACAGAACTGTAGTAATCTATCAGCTATGACTGTCTTTTACGGTTGGCTCTGGGGTATCTGCTTCTCTTTCGTAGCTCCGGCCGTGTAAAAGTCCAAAAAGCAAAAGAGAGTTGAAAATTTTTCTTGTCGACTATTTTTATTTCCTTCTCCCAGAATTCAAAAGCTGATGGGATGAGCCCTTTTGCAAGTAGCCTCTTCATGGCTATGAAAGCCAATTAACAAAGTCTTTGTATTATGATGTCCCTTAGTGTCTCATTTAATTATGATAGCCCTTCTTGATGAGGAGAAGATGATCCCCCCTGACAGGTTCACAGTTTCAGAGCAAACAGTTTTTACAGTTACAAAGCAAAAACTTTAATATTACCTTATAGCATTTAATAAAGTTATTTTAAGTTGCTGCATGCATTAATCTCACTTACAAGCATTTCATAAAGTCTAAACACTAAACATATTGTTATAAGTCCCGTACCCATCTTAACCATACTAATACGCAGGTGAAACAGACTGGTTTCCAGCAATGAATTGTCAGTGCTCAGCTGAGGCTTAAAGCTTTGGCATGAGTTGGCACCTGGTTGCCAGCATCACAGCCCAGGCCATGCAAAATGCCAGTAGTAATATACAAACCCAGAACAGATTATCGTTCTCTCCTAGGTGTGTGTATACTGAGTTCCTCTGCTCCCCTCCCATCCGCAATGGGGGTCTGTCATTCCCCCTGTTCCTACACAATCATATCCCTGGACATCTAAATGAAACATTGTGTATTTCACTGTATTATGTTCATGTCTGTGTGTCTCTCTTCCTTTTTCTCTTTGCTTTTTCAGTGTTCACTATAATTAACTTTTCTTTTTCCTTGTTCCTCAAACTAATTTTCTTCATTTGTCATCCTCTCCTTCTGTTTTCCCCACTAAAAGCTCCCTTGTGGGCACTTACTATTCGGAGAATTTATTAGAAGAAATTGACTGGAATTTTGTGGCTCTTGCAATCTGAACTGTTTCAAGGGAGTTGCTCCTGTTGAGTTTGATCCATTAAAGAGATGAAGGTGCACAGTTTTTGACTATAGTTTTTTTTTTTTGTTTGTTTTTTAAGAACTTGATTCAGAAACGCACATGTTTAAACTGTTCCTATTCAGGGAAGTATTTAAATACATGCTTAAGCTCTCTTTCTGAATTTGGATTCTTTCCCACATTGTGATCTTGGTCTCTGGAACCTTTATTACTGATGTTGATACACAAGAGAGAAAAAACTCAGGTTGGCTCTCAGTTGAGGTTTAGTTTGCAGCACTGGCAGTTAGAACAAACATCTAGTTACTTGTAAACTAAGTACTTTTAACATGGAGTCACTGAGAGAAAAAGATGGAACCCCAGAATCCCGTTTTGCAGAGTCAAATTCTTGAAGTAGTACTGCACTGTTAGATTGAATTTCCTGTCTTCTGTTGCTTTTGTCACAATGCTAACATTTTAAAAATATTTTAATAAGTATAATTTTATCTCCTTATTTACAATATTGCTGATTCACAACTATGATCTATCAGTAACTTTTTCTGGAACCATGACTTTAATATGAATTTTAGCATTAGTTTTCTTATCCATTTTATTTTTTATAGACTGAACCTTTGGTGACTGCACTGCCAGAAGAGAGCCGGTCTGAGGGAAAAATAAACTTCAAGATTTACAGGAAATATTTTGCTGCTGGAGCAAACTACTTTGTAATTTTTATACTTTTACTTCTAAATATTTTGGCACAGGTAAGATATCTGATGGATGCCACAAATAATAAAGAATGGATTTATGTTTTGTGTTTACATTAACATTGTGTACTGAATAGCTGTTTTGATGTTTAAGTGAAAAGCTTTTGATACATGATGCTCTTATGTATAATCATGTTAATACTTGGCAGTATACCTGATCAAATCTGATAATATCTGAATGTGGTTTCTGTAGTTTAAATTTGTACTCCGATGGCACATTAGGGTAATAATCCTCAGTTCAAAGTCCTACTGATCAATTTAAAGCATTTTGTGTTGTATAATTTATTTTATATTGCCATTCATACAAATTGTATCCCACTACCCTTCTCAGAGATACATTATGTAATTACTAAATTAAATAAAAATAATGGCAGCCATAGATTGCATTTGAGGTATAGCTATGGGAGAAAATGTGTTTTCAGTTCAGAACTGAAATATGCTGTGTGGCTAATGAGACAGAGTGATAGAGGCTGTTCCTGACATAAGAGCTAGGGAGGAGAACTCCTCCTGCCAACAAACAGAAGATTATGGAAAGAGGTCAGAGGCTGTTGTTTACCAAGCAGAAGGAGTAGGGAATAGGAAATAGAGGAAGACTATACATCTGAGGCAAGCTGGAGCAAGTTTGTGAAGGAGTTTTTATCAAGGAGAACAATTCTGAACTGTATCCTGAAGTGAATGGGGAACCAGTGAAGTTATTTTGAGGATGGTATGATGTGGACTTGTTACTGTGTTGTGGTGAGAAAGTTCAAAGGAATTCTGTGGACATGATTGGTCTTGGCTTTGAAGATAAGTTTGAGGAAATAAGAGAATTTGCACAGGGTCATTGAATTGAGACCATCTATGTTTGGGAAGATGGTGAATATGATCTGATCTCTCTGGGTAGACATACAGTATTTTAATTGAATTGAACAGAGGTAGATTTTGAGATAAATTAAGCTCTGTTACAGAGCTTGTAAGATCATAGTCATCTCTGGTTGGGGAGTTCTTTTCAGTTTTTCCATCCTTTTAACATTGTGTTCCTAATTATCTCCTATAAAAATAAAGTTCTGAACTGATAACATCAGGAGTTGGCTCTTATGCCTGTGAGTGTATGTACTAAGCAAGAAGCAGTTTGGGAGATGTCTACAATAGGGAGTTTAGGAAGGGAAAGACCCAGCCCTTTGCTATATAAATGAACATCTGTTAGAGAGAGTTGTTATGGCTGTTTTTTGTTGAACGTCTTGCTTTCCCCTTGTTTCACCATCATGCAGTTCTCATAACCAGGTAACTTCTTTCCTTCTGGAGACTGAGGGTTCTAGCTCTCCTAATATTCCCTGCAAATCACTGCTGGTCTTGGAAAAATCAGCTCATGCACTTTCATATGGATGCCTAGTATTTGATTTTACTAAATATACAGTGAGGTGTACAACTAACAGAAGAATGAGGTTGGGCCTTAAATATATATGCACCACCAGCTCAGTATAGTATATGGAGAGGGGGTGGGGAGGGAAGGGGCTGGTTTGGGATGGGCAGCATATTTTTTTAATGACAGATTTTATCAGGGGGACATAGAACAATGACTGAGGAAATTTTAGTTCTCTGGTACTATATACTTTTTATAAATTAATGCAAATGTTTGATTTTATTTATTCAAGGTTGCTTATGTGCTTCAGGATTGGTGGCTTTCATACTGGTAGGTTATTTGACTTCTTGCAGAGAAGGGCTGTATAATTAATAGAAAACAGTAATATATGTAGGGGAGGGGGGAAGCCTGTTTCAAGAAAATTCAAAGTTTGTTCAACTTTCCTTCTAATCCCCTCCTATTTTATTTGTGGGAGAAAATAAAGTTCTTGCAGTAAAAGTGTGACTCATAATAGTCTGCATCCATGTATAATCCATGACAGCATGAACTCAAATGATATTTAGAATTGGAGATCTTGATTGAAGTTCAATTTAAAAGTGGTAGAAGGTACATGTGAATAATATAATAAATGTACAGGGATATGGCAAACTTCAGGTATGTTTTTCCAGTTTCAGAATGATTAGATAATGCCTGGCTTAAGTGATCTTCCTGTTTATATTGATGATAATTTATCTTTTGCATACATTTCTGTAGGTCAAACCAGCAAGAAAAGCTGAATGTCACAGCACATGGAAATAGTGGAATGAATGAGACTAGACATCTAGATCTTAGCTTCTATTTAGGAATATATGCAGGTAAAAATATTTTAATCATTTGCTTCATTATAATAGAGGGTTTTGAAAGGAACACTTTAAGTAGCAGTGTGGGAAAATAGGATTTCTAACAGTGATTCAGTATTGTCTGAGCAGATTAGCAGACTGAGCCTTGTTTCCTGACTAAATTAATTGGAATAATTAAAAAAAAAAAAACTCTAGTAGAAGCAATAGATTGAATGTAGACTCCTAATTTGCTCTGTACTGGATTTTGGAAGGTAAACCAGGAATTGAGTATTCAAAAAGGCAGTCACTGTAAACTTGTGGCTGTTGTCTATACTAATAGGTTGTTTCAGCTAAATCGTCAATCATTATATGTGTGGGCAAGAGGGATTAGAAATTGATCTTCATTCTGCAACTCTGTGTTCCAGTTTTTGTTTATATACAGTGATGGCTTTTTAAAAGTCACGGTGGGTATGTTCCTTCTGAAGTTCTGTAGCAAAATAAAGCATCTTTGATAGGTACACAGAACTGCGGAGGAGGGGGGACAGCAGGTGAGGGTCCGGGGTGAACCTCCTGAGCCAGGAGCTCAGAGGCTGGGCAGGAACGTCCCACGGGCCACGGTAGTTTGCCCACCTCTGTAGCAGAGGCTCATGCATGAAGCTCCAGTGGTCCCAGGTCCAATCCCACACGACGACCAGGGTCGGCATTACACAGTTTCACAGGGCTACACATTATGAGTAAGGGTAGCAGAATCTGGCATTTTATGATTGTACAATCAAATCATTTTACAAATAATAAAGTAATTATACAGATTTAAGGCAAGATTTGTGTATGCTAACAAAATAAAGATATATTTGATCTATTGAAATTTTAAGATATCTCGATAGAATTTTTTTTTTAATCGAAAACAATAGGTTGGTACAATGTTCATTTTACAGAAATCAATTTAAACCTCAATCCAAAAAAATCTTAAAAACCAAATGCAAAAGGATATATCTAATAGTCTAATGTGATCTCTGCCTATTGTTACCATTTCTGAATATTTGCAAAAGGCTATGTTTTGTTTCAGATCCTGCGTGATGTGGGGGGAAATAAATGCTACAGTATTTCCTTCTCAACCTTTGTGTAAAACAGAGATTCAGAAAAGTAAAGGATATGTTACTGATGTAGAACTCTAAGCCAGCGGAAGCTACTGCAAATAGCATGGTACAATTGATAGACTATATAAAGTGGTTGACATTTAAAAACTCACCATTTCCCACTGTTGCCATACAGGGAGATCTGAAATATAGCCAATTTCCCCTATCCTTAGAATGGGAAATAATTGGTCACTATGTGGTTAATACCTGTTGGAAAATGTTGACTTTTCAGTAGTGACCAACATAAGCCACGATTACGTGTAATACTGTATAAAGAATTACATGACAGAATGGATGTGCAAAGGATAGTATACAGACTATCAGATAGTTCATGAAATTTCCTGTGGTGGTATAAAGTCATGCCTCTTTGTAAATGGTATAAAAATAAACTCTTTAAATTGACAGTTAATTTTAGGATAAATTAAACTATTAACAAGTTTATAATAATGCTTCTTACTGGAGAGAGCATTCATCCTGAGTCTTAAGCTTTAAGATTAGGATTTGCTTCATGTGAACTGTCTGAACACAACTCTGAACAAAATGGATATAGTTTTAACCAAAATGCTCTTGCACTGTATCATTAAAGAGCTAGATCTGTGTATATATTGTGACCGTTTTTGTTTAATTTTAGGATTGACGATGGCTACCGTACTGTTTGGCATAGTGAGAAGTCTGTTGGTATTCACAGTTCTTGTGAATGCTGGTCAAACTTTGCACAACAAAATGTTTCAATCACTTTTGAAAGCTCCAGTGTTGTTCTTTGACAGAAACCCTATAGGTAAGATGAACGTTTTAAAAAATTACATAGTATACATCATTAAGTATGATAAGAAAAATAAAACAAATGTATGGTAATCCAAATGAAGTCTTCTGATATTCACACAGTTTTGCTTTTTAAAAAGTAAATCTTCATATTTACTACTACATCATATCAGTTAGAAAGCTAGAGTTTCATTATTTAAAGCATATTAGTAACTGACTGATCTTATTCTGGATATCTACCTAATCCTGTATTTGCATATGCAGACAGAAACTGTTATATTTGTATTGCACACTTATCTACCAGTTGTATTACTAATTACTTGATTTGTGAACATGAGTTTTAAGTTTTTCTGGGTGTAACAAGCATACGTGCATTTTTGTGAGGGAATCTGTAGTTTCTTTCATTGGAAAATTGACCCTAAATATTATTTGTGACTGGCAAAGATGTGTACAGAGATTATTTAAAAAAATCTATTTAAACTATGGTATAGCTGTGCAAAAATGTGTGGAAACAACAGTTTGGACAGTGACTGTAAAAACAACTCACTCCCATACCCAGAATGGATAGAAAACAAAACTCTGCAATTTAAAAGATAAAATCTGGGTCAGTATCCTTAAATGGAAAAGGGAAAGATGTTGGAATGCAAAGTACACCTGATAAATTTGTAATGTGATTATAAGATTTGAGGAGGGGGAGAAGTGAAAGGAAGCGAAAGTGAAGCAGAGTGAGGAGGAGTGGGGAAAAAAAATACCAAGAGGAGAATCACTGGTCTTTGAGAAATGGAAGGATAATGTGATGTGTTCCTATAGTAGTTTTTCTGTTATAAAACACATCTTCCAGGATTGTGAGAACAAGTCTAGGTTGCTGTTAATTGAGAGAATTATTATTTTTCCTTTGCATAAATGTTCATGTGAAGTAAAAAGCAGTAGATGTGAGATTATAAGTGCAGTAGATAGCCATAGTACCATTTTTTGAACATACCTCTGTGCATGTCTAAATGCATGTTATGTCTGTGGGCCAACATTATGGGTAGGTGGCAGTCTAGGCTGGAAGACTCGAAGAGAAACTGTATGCTCAGCTAGGGGGCTGGTGAGTGGAGAGCTGGTGCTCAGTGGAGCAGGATATTTCTGTTTGTGTGATGCCTGTTGGAGCTGGTCATGAGGAATGGCAGGACCAGCCAAGGGGGATATCACCAGATATGCAGCATTTCCCCCTTTTGAAGTGTTTAACAAGGTACAGTAACTCCATCTGAGGGGAGATGTAATCATCATGTAGTAAGCTCAATGAACATAATTTATTATAACAATCGCTAGGTCATATCTATGGGATAGAATTAAATGGCTACCTACAGTCTGCATTACCAGTCTGCTTTATAACATACTTTGAAACCTATAGATAAAAAGTGAGATGTAAAAGATCATTATTTGTTTTTTAACAACAGCTATGCACAGAACAAATCCACCATTATTACCCAGCTCTCTCTATGGCTTTTACATGGATGTTTCCATTATTAGTAGTTATTCTATGACAGTTGGCAGCCTTTCAGAAGTGGTGTGCCGAGTCTTCCTTTATTCACTCTAATTTAAGGTTTCATGTGCCGGTAATACATTTTAATGTTTTTTAGAAGGTCTCTCTCTACAAGTCTATATATTATATAACTAAACTAGTGTTGTATTGTAAAATAAACAAGGTTTTCAAAATGTTTAAGAAGCTTCATTTAAAATGTTGATCTTACGCCGCCGGCCCACTGAGCCCGCTCCTGACCTGGGGTTCTGTTCACCTAAGCCAGCAGCGGGCTGCACGGGGCCTGCGGCTGGGACCCCGGCTGGCAAGGGTCCGGCAGCCAGAACCCCAGACTGGCAGCGGGCTGTGCGGGGCTGGCAGCCGGGACCCCAGACCGACAGTGGGGTCTGGGGTCCTGGCCCTGCCCACATACAGTGGGTACCTACCCTTCTCCCTTGTTCTGGCCCATTCTCTTCCTCTCTCTGTACTGAGCTGAGGGTGGGAGTGCACTGAGCACAGGGCTGGGGGTGAAGGGTCTGGCCAGCAGCTAGAATGAAGGAGGGGGCTCAGGGTTGGGGTAGGAGATTTGGGTGTGGGGGCACTTACCTGGGCAGCTCTCATTTGGTGTGAGGGGTGCAGGTGGGGGTGAGGGGGTGCAGAAGCTCCCGTTTGGTGCTCAGGGTGGGGATGGGGATGTGTGGGGTGCATGGGATGTGGGGGGGCTGGGGATGTGGGGGGTGTAAGAGTCAGGGCAGAGGACTAGGGGCATGTGAGTGGGGTGCAAGTGTCAGGGCAGGGGGGCTGAGTGTGTAGGGGTGCCAGTGTGAGGGCTGGAGTCGGGGGGGGGTGAAGGAGTCAACAGAGGGCTGGGTGCGTATGAGGAAGGTACAGGGCTCAGGGCAGGGGACTGGGGTGTGTGTGGGGGTACAGAGCTCAGGGCAGAGGGCTGGGTGTGTGTGTGGGGGTCAGGGCAGAGGGTGACTGCCTCCCTCAGAACTCCCAACCCCCCCGCTCCTTGTCCCCTGACTACCCCCTCCTGGGACCCCTGCCCCTAACTGCCCCCAACTGCCCCCCAGGATCCTATCGCCTATCTAAGCCTCCTTGCCCCCTGACAGCACCCCTAGGACCCTACCCCCTACTTGTCCCCTGACTGCCTCGACTCTTATCCACACCCCTGCACCCAGAAAGACCCCCCCCTGCGTACTCCCATGCCTATCCAACTGCTCCCTGCCCCCTGATAGGACCCCCAGAACTCATACAATCCCCCCTCGCTCCCTGCCTGCCCCAAGCCCTCTCCACACCCCTGCCTCCTGACAACCCCCCCGAACTCCCGACTCATCCAACCCCCCCAGCTCCTTGTCCCCTGACCACCCCCTCCAGAGACCCCTTCACCCTAACTGCCCCCTCGAACCCTCCTTGCTCCCTGTCCCCTGACTGCCCTGACCCCTATCCACCCCCCACCACCTAACAGACTCCGAGACTCCATTGCCCCCATCCAAGCCCCTGCTCCCTGACTGCCCCCTCCAGAGACCCCACCCCTAACCACCCCCCCGGGATCCCACCCCCGCATCCAACCCTCCCTACTCCCTGTCCCCTGACTGCCGCCACCACTTATCTAACCCCCTCCCCCCCCCCAGCCCTGGACCCTTTACCATGAGGCTCCTCGCTCATCCGTAGCCTTGCTGCCATGCGCGCAGCCCCGCCCTGCCTCTCAGAATGCTGGACGTGTGGTGGCAGGGCTCCGGATGAGCGGGGAGCATCTTTTCCTCCCTGTGGAACCAAACACTGCCCCACTGTGACGGCAGAGTTCCAGGGGAAGGAGGGGAAGGCAGGGGAGGGGCCAGCGGCTTGCTGCGCTCGTCTGGATGCTCCAGCCTGGGAGTGCGGACCCTGCGGCTTGCCACGCCGGCAGGATTTTTATTGACACACTGGAGTCCCGGCAGGCCCTAGCGTGCCATTAAAAATCGGCTCACGTGCCATCTTTGGCATGTGTGCCATAGGTTGCCGACCCCTGTTCTATGATTTAGGAATAATTTCTGTGTACATCATTCCTTCTCCTACATCATTTGCTAACAGTAGCATATCACGATATTCTTGTGTAGGTATTTTTGTACATCTTTTTCTCTCATTAAGAAGGCATATGAAACTCTGGTTGTTCTTATTCAAAGTTGCTGCAGTCAGCAGTTCTGCAATTTAGTGTTGAGCACCAAATCTGCACCATCTTTCAGTCATCTGGAAAACCTTGCATCTTATTTTAGATCTTCACCTTATGGATTCCATTTTGCTATCAATTCCTATGCAGGTAGCTTCTGAACTGGAGCAAAGTTTGCCTGGGTCAAAGATGTCTCCGTTTATTAAAAGAAGTGCCTTCTTAATATTTATTTATTTATTAAATAAAAGAACTACAACTTTATTTTGAAAGTACTGTGTTGCTTTTGTAATATTATATGATAGACCCAGGCCAGTTGGGTACAGCAGAATAGCAGAAGGCTGATATACTGGCCACTGGATTAACAGTTTTCTGTTCCCTGATTGACCAGAGCAGGGGCTACTCTAGGCTAATGAGAACAGCTGACTCTAATTAACCTGCAAAGAGTCAGGTGAGGCCATTCAGTTAATGTGACCACCTGACTCTAATTAAGGCCCTGCTGATACTATAAAAAGGGCTCACTCCAGTCACACAAGGAAGAGCCAGGGAGCCAGAGGCGAGGAAGTGCAGCTGAAGGGCTGGTTACTGAAGACACCCTCAGACCATTGTTAAAGGAGCCCTAGGTAAGGGTGAAGAAGGGAGAAGCAGGAGAGCTGTGGGGAAGTGGCCCAGGGAAATGTAGCAACTCTGGCAGTGAAAGGTTGACTGCCAACATCTGCTACCATTAGGGTCCCTGGGCCGGAACCCGGAGTAGAGGGTGGGCTCGGGTTCCCCCCAACTCACCACTACAGGAACATCTCCTGGGAGGGGAAGTCAGGCCCCTGTCAGGACAGGAGGCTGAACAGAGACTATGGGAGTTCTCTCACCAACCTCCTTGCAGGCCTATGATGAAAAGGGCTCAGTAGACTATGGCTGTGTCTTCACTACCCGCCATATCGGCGGGTAGCAGTCGATTGCTCGGGGATTGATATATCGCGTCTCACCTAGACGTGAGATAACGATCCCCAAGCGCGCTTATATCGATTTCCAGAACTCCACTAACCCCAACGGAGTTGCGTAGTCGACATGGGAAGCCGTGGACATCGATCCCGTGCCGTGAGGATGGTGAGTAATTCGATCTTAGATATTTCAACTTCAGCTACGTTATTCACATAGCTGAAGTTGCGTATCTGAGATGGATTTTTCCCCCGTAGTGTAGACCAGCCCTGTAACCCTGGCCCTAGAGGGAGAAGGGCTACGTGGAGGGTCACAGTGAGCCACTGAGGCTAGCATAAACCGCCTAGAAGCGTAGGACCCACGGGAGCAAGGTCAGAGCTCTGCCACAATTATATTTACACTGTTATATGCACCAGTAAGGACAAGATTGTAGTAATGCAGAAGTTAAGGAATTTATTGTTAACGTCCCCACAGCAATCTTAGCAATCTCTTTACTTCTCTGTTGTACAGCAGGATCATTCTTTATATGACCACTGAAAATATAAGCAGTAATACTAAATACAAGAGCCAAGATTTTGAAAATGGTGGACTAAATTAGGCTCCTGAATCCAGTTAGGCAACTAATAAGTGGTTTGATTTTGCAAAAGTGTTGAGCACCTAATAGTTCCTGTTAGGGCTAGTAAGCAGGGCTAGGCAAGTGACATTGGAAAAGGGAAATAGGTGATGAATCATGACACGTCCATCATCTCCCAGTGGTATATCTCAAATCGGGTAAGATAATTAATGGGAAAAACGTTTTAAAAATAATATTTTACTGATTAACTTACGACTGAGATATGGGGCCTGATTCTCCTTTACATGAAAACCCATTTATGCTGCTCTGACAGTTCCAGAAGTGTGTAAAGGTGTCTTGGTATAAATTAGGAATGATTGAGGTAATCTGGAATAATTTTGGAAATTTAGGTGTCATGATGTTTTAGGAAATAAAAGAAACAATAGAAAAATGTGTTGTGTTTTTAAAAAATATTATTTTAATAATGAAAATAAAGGTTTTTGCATAGGCAGTGTCTAGCATTATGTAATATGACACGTAAAAATCGATTGTTTAAGTGTGTTACTTATTGGTAACATTATTGGAAAGCACCAGCATCCTATATTCCGAAGTGATTTAGGGGATAGCTACACTACAAATAGACATTGTGGTTCTAAGGGGATATTTAATTGTGGTGTAGACGTTTGGGCTCAGGTTGGAGCCTGGGGAGTCCCAGCATGCAGGTTGGTTTTTAACTGCTGTATAGGAGCCCAACATTATAATAACATTAGGAGCCTAAATCTCATTGCAAATAGGACCGAAGTGCCTAAATGACTTAAACATTTCTGAAAATTTTACTCTTCGTGCAGAAGTGGTGATTGGAAATTAGGGCACTGAAATTCAGTTTTAGCTGTGGATCTCGACAGACCCCTAATTATGGAGTCGTCATAATAATGTTTGATTTATATGTGATATCCCATTGTTGGGTTTCAGACTTTATTATGTATTGCTTGTCTATATTGGTTAATAAAACTTACTTGCATTCTTTTAAAGGAATATACAAGTTGCCCTTTGCTCTTCAAACTTTCCTCTGCTCCTCCCTCCAGATACCAGTATGGGAGCCTGAACATGCATTCCAGGTTAGCTCTTAGGAGGAAACTGTGGACATTTTCCACTTCATAGAGAATGCTTCATATGTTCCACTTCTTCTGTTCTCCAGCATGAATAAAGCCTTGCTCTCTTTTGCAAGTCTAGCACAAGAGGGCAGCATGATCCATTTTATCCTGGTCTAGTATTACAACAGTTTGTTAGAAAAATAGCAAAAATTCATCTGGTCTATTTTTGGAAGCAATCTTTAAGCATTGGACTTCCAATTTGTTCAATCTATAAATTTGGCAATAATATGGTTCTGTGGTATTATCTTGATTACAGACAAGTATAATATTTTTTCTTAATTATTCTCACTGTAAAGTTCTCTGCCTACCTTCTAAGAGATTAGAGTTCACAAACTGTGTAGTCTTGTCACCAAAGGAGGCAGGTAACTTTATGGATTTTACCTATTTGCCTCCTATAAGGAGGACTCTAGCAACACTTCTGTTAATTTCTTTTTCCACTTGTCTGTAAGAAACATTTGTCATCAAATTTGACAGAACTCTGGGTTAGACAGGAGTGATTGTTTAATTGAGAGCTCCTACTTTGAAATATAATTTCATAACTTTTAAATAATGGTGTTTATTTTTTCTGTTTCTTGGATCTTGTGGGCAGATCTCTCTCTCTCTCTCCCCCCTTAGAGAAGAGATGCTAGTACTTGCAATAATGTTTAGTTTTTGTGGATGGTCTACATAATTTGTCAGTTTAAATTTAGTAAACTGAAACCCGCTGCTGCCATGTTAAGTGCCATAGGAATGATTCATATGCATGAATTTGTCCAGATAAAATAGGAACCTGTTTTCCCCTCAAAGCTCTGTCTAGAACCAGAAGCACTACTGAGATGTACACAAAATTTTCTAAATCTTTATAAACAAAACAAACAGATGCTTAGTACTTTTAGCACTCTTGGTTTCGGGCTGGAACTAGAACAAGAGGAGCTGCAGTACTGTGGACTACTCAGCAGCAGAAAGTGCTGAAAGTCTTGTAAGAAATGTCCTGTTTTTGGTGAATTTTTCAGCCCATTTGTGCCAGAAGGCTGGATAAGCTGTGACTAAGTGTTCAGTCTTTTGGGTGCTTCCATGCCAAACTTTTTGAGATTCAGGCATAATTATCATAGAAAGAAATAGTCCCTTACCTTGACAGCCAAAAATGATATATTAAACTGAAAGCTACTAGACACGAGGCAAAAGTAAATCCCAACTATAAATGTGGGAGATAAAATTATAAAAGAAAAGTGGTTTTATAATGCAGTTTATTTTTTCCTGTGGCATAGATTATTTAATTCTGGTGTTCATAAATCGACTGATGAAACACCTATAATTTGACAGAGAAAGTTTCTTTGTAGGATGAAAAGCATGTTCATCAATACACAAGTGCCTGTCTGTTTTATTTGAAAGTTGAAAGTAGCTTCAAATGGGAAATGCTGTTAAAGTATTTAAACATATGATATTTTCAACAGGCATGGTATTTCAGCACTCTGAAAATTACAGCACTGATAATGGGGTTAAATTATAGCTCTATCAGTTGGATGGCAAAGCTGCTTAAGTTAGTGTACTTTAATCTATGCTTGTTCACACAAGTGATTCTGTTGAATAAGTAGCATGCTTAAACAAGAAATACTAGTCTTAAATTCTGATTTATGGTAGGTGATGTTTTGACATATGGGGCAGGCAGTTTACAAGGCTTCATGTTAAAATATTTCACTAGTGTTATCATTCGTTGCTGATAAAATATTCAGTAGCAATGCTAGAAAATTGGTTATATGCCTATATGAGTGGAATTACTCAATTGGTTTCCTTTTATAACAAGATATATTATATACTGGGTTTTTATAATAGTTTTTTGACGTTTCCTTGTGATCAAGATGAACTTCAAGAAACTGCGAGTAAGGATAATAGCTATTTGACAGCTCTCTTAAGTTGAATATTTTTCATATTTGCTCAAGTTCCACAGGCTTTGTTTTTTCCCTCTGTGTGCCAACTTTAAAAACATATTCACATGTACACAGGTTTTAGTTTATGTTCAAAGGAAGGAGTTAGTCACTGTAAGACAACCTTTATTATAAAATAAAAACACGCACTCCTTTTCCTTGTTAGTAACAACAAATGTGAGTCATTATAAAAATGACTACACAATAGATTCCATCAATCATAAAGATCCTGAACAACCACATAACACTCTAAATATTATTTTTGGGTGTTTGAATGGAACTGTTTGTAGTTTAAAGTAGGTGTGGTAATTATAACCTGTTTGTTTGCCACATGTGTTTTTTAAAAAGGTTTAATGTTTTTTCACATAACAATGGTTATATGTACTTAGTCTTATCAGGGTGTGATATTAAATGATATTACATGGGAGTTGTTCACTTACTGATAATAGTCTCGTAGCTTTTGTTACGAATTTAAATAGCCTTACACTCACGTATATTTGATTACTATTGTGATTCTGCCAATCACCTTGATAAAGTTGATTACTGTAGGAGTAGTCTAAGGTTAGTAAATATTACACCAGAATTTTCATTACATTTATTATCTATTATAACCTATTTCATCTTTATTATTATTTTTCTTTGTAATCATGCGCTGAAGCTGTCAGAAGCTGATAATGAGACAAGCCTTTGCAGTTTGTCAAGTTGCCATTCACTCTATTCACTTATTTAATGTGTGAAATAAAATTAAAATATTATAAAAGCTGTTTAGGAGAATACTGCACATTATTTGAAACAGAAATAGAGCAATACTTTGTGCTTGCAGCCACTTCCAGTGTCCTGCTTTACTGGCAGTGTCCTGCTTTACTGGCACAAGATTTCAAGTCCCTTCACAGAGATTTTTCCATCTTCCTCACAGTAAGATCCCATGCAAAAGAATGGCCTGCTGTGAATCTCATTTCTGACCATATGCTGACCTGCCCAGATACTGCAGTTCTATGCTGAAGCAGTCAGAAAGGCAGCCGTTCCATCTCAACCAGATGTAAAGGGATAGAGAGAGGAGCTGACAAAGGGAAAGAACCTAATTAAAAGTGTTGAATTTAGAAGCCTGAATTAAAGTCATTCATGAACGTGGCACGCAGAAAAGTAGAAGAGGAGTTATGCCATGGTTATAAACAGATTCAGGACATTTTAACAACTCACCACAGGTGGGAAGGAAACATTGATGGTTCAGGGCCCTTTCAAAAGGAAAGAATAAATGATAATATTAGTGAAACAATGTGTGAGTGATTTAAAACTGTAACACTGAAGGCTAGCCCAGTTAGTGTGACCCTACCATAAAATACAGCTTTGGAAATAGACAAATTGGTAGACAAATATGGTCTGAAAGCTAGGAATAAGTGATCTGAGGGATGCAGAAAGTATTAGTCTAGTTGCTTAAAAATTGTGAGAGGCTTCTAGGATTGTTGTGAATTGGAAACGAAAGAGAGAGCATGCAAAAGTCATTCTGTCTTGCTGTTTATGGACAGAACCCTTGGTCACGGCTATATGAGTCTTTGAATTATGAAACCAAAAAGCTTCCAGGAAACTGCACCTTGTGTTTAAAGTCATGTGTTGGGATAATCAAATTACTTAAAAACTTGTTAGTGTTTGTCATTTCTAATTGATAAAATGGATACAATTTAAAGCACAACATCGCCAGCAGAGACATCAACCTGCTGGGTGCTGTGAACTGAGCTGCTTCAAGTTGGAATGAACTGAAGAGCATTACAATTTAAAAAAAAAAAAAAAGTTTCATTAACAATGCTTTTCTGTTTTGTACTGCACGGAAATCTCTCTCCCAGATGATCCTGGGTAATCTGCACTGCAGCATCTGGATGAGTTAATTAGTCTCATACCAGACTGTAAGCATCTAGCAGATTATGCAACAGTTGAAGATTGTTTCTCTGCATGTGAGGTTCCTGAAGATGACTGGGATGAAAATACATTTCTCAGATTTACAATCCAAAATAAAAATATCAGTAGAAGATACGAATGAAAATTAGGATGATGCTATATCTAAGAGTCTAACTACTCCAGAAATCCAGATTAAAACCTGAGCTATAGAAATCAGTAGCTAAGGGAGTGGTGAGATTTCTGCACTTAATAGTGTTTAAGTGATCACTACTCTGATGTTGTTTAATTAGAAAATGGAAAGGTAACAGCTAGAATTAATTGCCAAACCATTAGAAACAATCCAGAATAAATAGGTTGTTGGTTTTTTCCTTTTTTTTGTCCCCCCAGAAAAAATGTGTTGATGCTTTGTCAGCTGTTTTAAATCACAGCGCATTATGCATTAATATGGGTAGAAATGCAGGAAATCTAAAGAGAATCAAGACTTGGGTATTTGTGACATTATCTTCCACTGTATGAACATCTTCTAAATAATAACATGATTTAGTATTTAGGTATGTAGGTGAAACAACAGCTTGATGGGCTTGGGGTGTTGACAGATACCAGTATTTAAATAGCTTTTGCATTAGTAAATTATTGCGCTTGTATGGTGTCAGGGCTGATTCCCCACTCTGGCACTTTGAGTGCAGAAGGTGGGGTCTGCAAGGATTCTAAAAATTAATACTGGCCACTTCAGGCTTGTATTAAACTCCCAAGGTTACAGCTTCACTCTGACCTTGGATGGGTAGATGCAGCCACCACCTAAGTGCAAAAACCCTGCTTTTGAGAACCCAGGAAAGCGCACCTGGGAATTCCTTCCTGTGGGGTACCCTCAAGCCTTTCACACCCCACTCCAGGGAAAAGCTGAGAAAGAAAAACAAAGGAAATCAGTTGTTGCCACCAACTAATTAAACAACATATGCACAAACCTCTTAGGGCACAAAAATTCAATCCTGTTTTTTAAAAAGGTAAATTTTATTAAAAACGAAAAAGAAGAAAATACATTTGGAATGTAGTCTTTTTGCTAGATTTTAAAAGAACCACTTATAAGGATTAAGCATCAAAATAACTTCCTTGAGGTCCATCTTAAAGGTTACAAGCAAAACAAAAGCATTTGGAGGTTGGCACAGAGGAGTCCACAAGCCAATGAGAAATAAAAGAAATAACCCTAATCGCGACTTCCTAGACATTTTCTGATTTACTTACATATCTGGGGTTTCAGATAAGTAGTCTCTAGGTATGATCTTATGGTTTTTCATACCTGGCTTAAAGCTTTCTATGGCATAGTTTTGCCCTGTTCCTGTTCTGCATCTCTTCTCTCCTGAGAACAGTAGACAGACAAAGGGGAGTCTTGTTTCAATTTTAAAAAGTGCTAGCCTTCCCATTGGCTTTTTTTGGCTAGGTGCCCACGCACTTCCTTTTACCATAGCAGTGAGACTTTTTAACCCTTTACAGATAAAGCAAGTAGAGAACAGCTACCAAGAGGGATTTTATAGCTAACTGGCTGGCTGGGTGTCCATAAAAGGAAGCTATCTCCCCTTCATTTGTCACATATGGCTTTGTTTAATTTATTATATTTTAAGAGTAAAAAACATAAAAAGTAGACGTATGTTGTACGTCCTACTACAGAGGCTCTGGGAAGTGACTCCATAGCTAGGGTAGTATTCCAAAATGGGGGGAAAAATTCTCTCTAAATGTTAGGTGTCCATTTGGGGTGAAATTTTACACTAGTGTAATTTTTATCCCCTTTTGAATTTTCTGTGTATTTTTATTTGGTTTATCATATTTTTAATAGGAAGCATTTGAATTTGGTCGTCTGCTGAATTATTTTCCTAGGCAGTCCTGTTTTATATTGTTGACCAATATTTTTTTAAAAAGATTATCTAGCGATGCAAAACTTGGCAGGAGGTGTCCCTTGAAAACAACTGGTGGAATCGGAGTTTTTAAGATATAAAATGGTGAGCTGAGGATCATATTTAACCATTATAACAAAGCTTATGCACTGTGCACACTTGGTGGGGCAGGGGGCTTGGATGCTCCCAGGGCTAATGGGTTTATCTTTGGGGGAGTGTGTCAGGGTGTGCATACAACCCTGTTGGTTGGTTGATGGGTCTGGGTGTGCACAATATCTTCTCAATGATGAACTACATGTTTCTGTGATATTTTATTCTATGACTAAGAAGGACCCATGAACACCTGGTGATTAAGGCTACGATTTATTCATGGATATTTTTAGTAAAAGTCATGGATAGGTCACGGGCCATGATTTTTGTTTATTTCTCGTGACCTATCCATGACTTTTACTAAAAATACCGTGGTTAAATCTTGGGAGGGAGGGGCATGCTGAAGGAGCATGGGGGGGGGACACTGCTAGGGGGATACTCGGGGGCAGCGGCACCAGCTGCCATGAGCTGTGGACTGCTGCCAGGGCCAGCGGACCACGGCTGCTCCGGCTGGCCAGCAGGGGACCGCTGCCTGGGGCCAGTGGACCATGACTGCTTTGGCTGGCTGGCATGGCACTGCTGTCCAGGCCAGCAGACCGAGGCAGCTCCGACCAGTCATGGACAATGAGCCAGGGGATGCCAAGGACAACTGATAAATACAGTGCATGAATTAGCCCAAACTGGAGGATTTATTGATGGCCTGGAAGAATAGTTACCTCTAAGGGAGCCATTTGGTGGGTGGCCGGTCCCTACGAAAGGGCTGACACATATGAACTCCACTAACTCAGGGAAGTCCTTGTGCTGGTGGGGATCTTGTGTGCTCCAGATCCATGAAATTGCTTGAGGCACTTGAGTCCATCAGCACCTCTACGTTGGTGTCAGGTATGGCAGGGTGCCAGAGTTGGAGATGTATTGGATGCTGATTGGCCATTACCAAGATACCGTGAGACAAATGTTGGCCTTCAAGGATTGGAGAAAGGCTCTATTGGGGCTGGAACTTGGCGTTTCCCACTTGACCGCATCTCAGACCTTGGTAGGACTGCTTGATGGAAGTGTCCTGGTTCCCATACAGTATAGCATAGGCCCAATGCCTGGCATTGATTCTTCTCCATGTTGGAGAGACAGGGCTGGTCCAGCTGAGTTTGTTAGGTTACTTGGAGACTGTCTTTGCTTCAAGCCCTGAAACCTGACAAACACTAACCCATAAAAGTAAGGAAATGAAAAGTTAAGCCACCGAGCGATTTGTACTATTTACTCTTCCATCCACAACTATATGCCTTACCAGTGCCACAGTTACTGTACCTCAGACAACACACCTCAATCTCTACTTTGCCTATATAGGAAGGCCATCCTTCCATCACCATTTTTAAACTTCCCTCTGCACATACTTTTTTGCCAGGCTACCTTCTCCCAAGACAACCCTACACTATACGACTACTAGTGTTGAGGGGAAAAAAGAATCTGATGAAGTGATGCATGCAGAAAGGTAAAAAAAAGCCCATAGTTAAGATTGTCGTGCATGTCTGTTGTGTATGGCAGTTATGGTGATGATAGTGTGTTGGTCGGTGGAGAAGATAGTATTTATACAGTTAGGTGGCTTAACTTTGTCATTTCCTTGTTGTTTTCAGGCACAGTACTTCACAGTTTTGTCAGGCACGCTATTTCATGGCAACAATGTTTGTGTATTAATACATATAAGATAAAATATAGACCCCTGCTAATTAGTAAATAGCAAATATAAAGCCTTGTATTGTGGGGAATCTTTTTCCATCAAAGACACCTAGTCATGGCTTCCTCAGTAGTTCATCAGCATTGTTCCTTAGTTGACTGGAAAGGTCACAAGAAAACAAACACAAAGTACTTTCTCCTGCTCGGCCACAGCATTCTCACTCCATAAATTAAGGACAACATTTAGATCCCAAAGCTGAGTTCCCCACATATAAGCATATTGTACCAGCATTGAGATTAGACCAAGATGGTCTCAAAATCTATGCTATTTTAATATCAGCTATTGATCCTGCAGTGTGCAATTATTGCTATTTATAAAGGCCAAGAAGTATACAATTAAATACATATGGCATCATCCTAACAAACTTCGGTATGGTCTTTCTGATAACTCATTACACTTATTCAGTAAAACAGCCCATGGCATAAAACTTCTGTCTTCGAGTCAAGAGATTTAAAATGTACAGTCAAATTATGACTCTTTCTGTTAAAGCTATGGTGTGGGTGTGGTGGAGAAAGGCTAGGAAGTGTGGTGATGATGGGAGGCATTATGCATACAGAACAGGAGCAAATATGATGCCTCTGATGATGCAGGGGAAGCACACTCCATAGTACTCCTTTGTATAACCATTGAAAAGATGTAGCATGGATTGCTCCCAACAGACCTCTCCAAAGGTCTTCTAATACAGAGGAAGCATGGCTACAACCGATCTGGGCTGTTCAGAGCTGGTGACAGCAGCTCTCTTTTTTTTTTTCCCCTCTCTCTTCCTGTTCCAAGAAGGGCAGGCAGCTACATTATTACTACATTCTTTGCATGGGAGCCCTGGATGGCTGGCAGGGCAAGGCTGGCAACCTCTCTCTAGCTCTCACAGTGCCTACACTGGAGCAGCCATTATTTGGCTCATAGCTTCATTACTAAAACTGTTTTCCCTAATTAAAATGAAGTTAGGACACTTAATTAAAATATTTTTATTGCAGGCTAATAAACTGAAGGTGCATTTTTCTAAAGACGGTTGCCAGGGAAAACAGGTGTAACTTCTAAATGTCAAGCTGCTGCTAGATGATGATATAAGGACAGTTTTTCCTCCACAGGAACATCTCAGGTACAGGATGAGGACACTCCAGAAAACAGCCACCACCCCCTTTTTAGGACTTTCCCTATACATCTTTTCCTTTTCACATCAGTGGTAAACACCTCCCCCAAACCCAGTCACCCCCCCCCCCCCCCCGATTCAAACGTCCA
The DNA here is from genome assembly GCF_007399415.2 of Gopherus evgoodei. Lineage (NCBI taxonomy): Eukaryota > Metazoa > Chordata > Testudines > Testudinidae > Gopherus > Gopherus evgoodei. Next base: position 94,922,622 of record NC_044322.1, on the reverse strand, counting down.
TTCCATCTCTGTGCTAGTGCACTTATTTTTTGTGTGTGATCCCTGTTGTCTTCCTCGGAGACAATATCCTGGAGTGGCTGTTACCCCTTCTCTTAGGCTAGCCCTTCTGAATAGATGGAGTCCTGACTATGAGGTTTTTGTATGCAGGACTTCCTGCAGTATGAGAGTCAGTGTGGAGCATGTCAGAGAAACATTGCCCTCATTGGGTCAGTGGGCTTGTTTGCTCTTTCTTTCTCTACGTGGCAGAAAGGAACATGTGACCTATAGTGCTGATTATTTGCTATATATCTATATCTATATCATGCCTTTTATTTATTTTCATTATGATCTAGAAACAATGATCAATCATTGCAGCACCCAGTGAGCAGGTACTTTAATATTTCCAATTACAAATGGAGAAATCGAGATAAATTCAGGTGCTAAGATTCTGAAGCCTGTGTTTAAACCACACTTGTGATATATAGCTATTCATCTAATTTATGGTTCTATTAAAAAATAGAAAAGCTATTTATAGTATAAATAAATTGTTCTTTTAACAGTTAAGACCAGAGATGGATTGGGTAAACAGTTATACAAAATCCTGCTGAAGTGGCACTGGCATACAAAGTTAGAACTTCTCATAATGGATCTGCAGAAGCTTTTATTTCCCAGCCAGGAAAAAATCTCAGTTTGAGGGTGACTAAATATGTTGTAAAATGTCCAGACAAAAGAGCCCAATGTTCTAAAATTGCTAGTAGTTTTTGTTTTGTTTTTTTTAATTTGGGGAGGGGAAAAATGCATACAAAATTTGTCTGTCTTTGAGTAAAACTACTATTATTACTTCTTCAAAATATGGTGCACAAAAGAAACAGTTAATAAATCAGTCATATAATCATAGAATATTAGGGTTGAAAGAGACATCAGTGCTTCACCACCCTCCTAGTGAAATAGTGTTTTCTAATATCCAACTTAGACCTCGCCCATTGCAACTAGAGACCATTTTTTCTTGTTCTGTCATCTGCCACCACTGAGAACAGCCGAGCTCCATCCTCTTTGGACCTGCCCCCCACCCAGGTAGTTTAAGGCTGCTATCAAACCCCACTCTTCTCTTCTGCAGACTAAATAACCCAGTTCCCTCAGCCTCTCCTCGTAAGTCATGTGCCCCAGCCCGCTAATCATTTTTGTTGCCCTCCGCTGGACTCTCTCCAATTTATCCACATCTGTTCTGCAGTGGGGGGGACAAAAACTGGATACAGTGCTCCAGGTGTGGCTTCACTGGTGCCAAATAGAGGGCAATAATCACTTCCCTCAATCTGCTGGCAATGCTCCTACTAATACAGCACAATATTCTGTTGGCAATAAGGACACTCTTAACTCATATCCAGCTTCTCATCCACTGTAATCCCCAGGTCCTTCTCTGCAGACCTTCTGCTTAGCCAGTCGGTCCCCAGCCTGTAGCAGTGCATGGGATTCTTCCTAAGTGAAGGACTCTGCACTTGTCCTTGTTGAACCTCATCCAATCCTCCAATTTGTCTAGGTCACTCTGGACCCTCTCCCTACCCTTCAGCATATCTACTTCTCTCCCCAGCTTAGTGTCATCTGCAAACTTGCTGAGTGTGCAATTCATCACATCATCCAGATCATTAATGAAGATGTTGAACAAAACCGACCCCAGGACCAACCCCGGGATGCTCCGCTTGATACCGGCTGCCAACTAGACATTGAGCTGTTGACCACTACCTGTTGAGTCTGAAAACATAGCCAGCTTGCTATCCACCTTATAGTCCATTCATTCAATCCATACTTCTTTAACTTGCTGGCAAGAATACTGTGGGAGACTGTACCAAAAACTTTGCTAAAGTCAAGATATATCTCATCCACCGCTTTCCCCATATCCATAGAGCCAGTTATCTCATCATAGAAGGCAATCAGGTTGGTCAGGCATGACTTTCCCTTGGTGAATCCATGTTGACTGTTCCTGATCACCTTCCTCTCCTCCAAGTGCTTCTAAATGGATTCCTTGAGGATCTGCTCCATGATTTTTCCAGGGACTGAGATGAGGCTGACCAGTCTGTAGTTCCCTGGGTTCTCTTTCTTCCCATTTTTAAGGATGGGCATTATATATTTGCCTTTTTGCAATTGTCTGGGACCTCCCATGATCGCCATGAATTTTCAAAATTAATGGCCAGTGGCTCTGCAATCACATCAGCCAACTCCCGCAGCACTCTTGGACGCATTAGATCTGGACCCGTGGACTTGTGCACGTCCAGTTTTTCTAAATAATCCTTAACCTGTTCTTTCACCACTGAGGGCTGCTCGCTTCCACTCCATACTGTGCTGCCCAGTGCAGCAGTCTGGGAGATGACCTTGCTGTGAAGACCGAGGCAAAAAAGCATTGAGTACTTCAGCTTTTTCCACATCTGTCACTATGTTGCCTTCTCCATTCAATAAGGATCCCACACTTTCCCTGACCACCTTCTTTTTGCTAACATATCTGTAGAAACCCTTCTTTACCTTTCACATCCCTTGCTAGCTACAACTCCAACTGTGCCTTGGCCTTCCTGATTACACCCCTGCATGATCTAGCAATATTTTTATACTCCTCCTTAGTCATCTGTTCAAATTTCCTCTTCTTCCACTTCTGGGGAGCAGGCTCTTGCAGTATGTTCAGTTCACGTTACACAGAAGATGTGCTTTGGAAATATGCGTTTAAATTGGCTATATTTATGGTGTGGTTTCACATGTTACAAAACATTCTATATGTCTCTAAAATTCAACTCTCCAGTCTGTACCTGTTCCTTAACTTATTGTTTTGTACCTTGCTTGTCTGTTTGCAAAATAGCACTCCAGTTACTGGTCCATGAAGGTATCTCCCAAACTTGTATTGGGGCGGAACATTAATGCACTTTGTTTCTGACAGTTTTCGTGTCCTCTTACACCAAATTCTGAGTTGTTCTGTACCCAGGTATTGTGGCATATTCCAGTGAATAAGAGTGAACAGCATTGTTGAAAAAACAGTACAATTCAGTTGGTGTAACCCCAAATTTATACATACAATATCCATATCATGCATTTAATCCATATGAATGTGAGGTAAGTAATACATATATACGTTGACCAACACCTTTAATCTATTGGTAGCAGGGACAAAAATTATTTGTAAAAAGAAAAATCGTGTTATCAAACTAATTTTAGTCATGTTTTCAGCCGGAGATACAGCCCTATGAGATAGATTTCCATGGTAATAGCCATTGTGACAAAGTTCCTCCTCTACCTTGGTGGGTCCTGCGCTTGTTGGCGGATTTGCTCACCTCAGTGATCTTCCCCTCTTGTGGAACCCACAGACTGGGTCAGCTCCCCCTGTGTCTGATCAGGAGTTGGGAGGTTTAGGAGGGAACCTGGGCTCGCCCTCTACTCCAGGTTCCAGCCCAGGACCCTGTGGATCGCAGCTGTCTATAGTGCCTCCTGTAACAGCTGCATGACAGCTACAACTCCCTGGGCTACTTCCCCATGGCCTCCTCCAAACACCTTCTTTATCCTCACCACAGGACCTTCCTCCTGGTGTCTGATAATTCTTGTCGTCCTCAGTCCTCCAGCAGTACACTCTCTCACTCTCAGCTTCTTGCCCTCTTGCTCCCAGCTCCTCACACATGCTCCTTCTCCTCTGGCCTCCCTGCCTGACTGGAGTGAGCTCCTTTTTAAACCCAGGTGCCCTGATTAGCCTACCTTGATTGGCTGCAGGTGTTCTAATTGCAGTAGCTATCTCCACTGCCTTCTAGAAAGGTCTTAATTGGCCCCAGGTGCCTTGATTAACCTGGAGCAACTGCCATTTGGTTACCAGGGTACTAGGGATTTGTTTAGGCTGGGGCTAACATACTTGTTTCTCAGTACTTTACTGTAGCCATCTGGCCTTGCCTCATCACACCATAGAGCCTGCTTTTGTTGTGTTGTGAGCTCTTGCCATTAGCTTTGTCACTTTGACCATGGCACTGCTCTCTTTGCACCCCTCCATTGGATCCAATTCTCTGTGGCATCAAATATCAGTTCCTTGTCTTCATTTTCAAGGCCCTTCATAGTCAATCCCCATCCTACATATCGTCTCCCATTTGCTGTTGAATTGTTTACACTCACTTCTGATTGGTCCATGGTACCAATCTCCATCTTCACTTGTTACGTTTTTCAAATAAGCCCCTTCATGTCTTTTTTCCATGCTGTCCCTGAAGACTCTCCATAAACATCTGCAAGCCTCCTTGTTATCCACTTTCAAATCCATCCTCAAAATCCCTTTGTGCTGTGTTGCCTACAAAAGACTTGACATGGGGCGTAGTGGGGGCAAAACACCCAACTGGCTTCAAGACTCAGATTGAGAAGTTTATGGAGGGGATGGTATGATGAGAGTGCTGACAATGGGATGTAACCGATCTGCGACTCCTACTTGCAAATATCTCCACGGCTGGTGATGGGATACTAGATTGGGAGGGCTCTAAGTTATTACAAAGAATTCTTTCCCAGGTATCTGGCTGATGGGTCTTGCCCACATGCTCAGGATCTAACCGACTGCCATATTTGGGTTCAGGAAGGAATTTTTTCTTGGGTCAGATTGGCTGAGACCTTGGGGGGTTTTCACCATCCTCTGCAGCATGGGGCATGAGTCACTTGTAGGTTCAAACTAGTATAAATGGTGGCATCTCTGTAACTTGAAGTATTTAAATCATGATGTGAGGACTTCAGTAACTCAGCCAGAGGTTATGGGTCTATTACAGGAGTGCAGGAGGTCAGACTAGATGATCATCCTGGTCACTTCTGGCCTTAAAGTCTATGAGACAACAGTTACACTGCTAGTGTGGTGTGACCATTATCACCAATGTTGACTCAGTGTTTCCTTGTCTATCTGTATCCGTCTGTTATCTGTTGTCTGATACTTACTGATTGTAAGGTTCTTGGACAGGGACCATCTTTTTGTCTCATGTATTTGTTCAGTTTCTAGCGCAATGAGCTCCCGCTTCATGACTAGGGCTCCTAGGCGCTATGGTAAAACAAATAATAAAAAATAAGCCTCTTTGTCCCAGTCCCTTGGAGAAAATGTATTTGGGTTGAGACATTCAATTATTGTTTGAATCTCCTGTTTCAGCTGGACTATAGACACCAGTATGTCTTGAATAGAAGTGTCACATGTTAGTTCTTAAATTCAAGGTGCATGGCCCCATAATGAGAACAAGCTAGCACCATCCTTTTTGGGCAAATCAGAAAAATATCTCCACTTGAAAAACAAAACAAAAAATACCCCAAATCTCTCCATGGTTAAAGAAGAGAAATCAGATTATATCAGTATGTGATCTAAATTGTTATGGTAAAATACGCAGCAAACTAATCCTAACATGTGTATCCAAAGTACTGTGCGAGATGAACATGAGGGCTCTCTACAACACGTTAGGTACATGAAATAGAGATTGGTGGACTGCTTAAAAAGCTCTTGGGCTTGTTGTAAGAAGTAAGTCATAATCTTTGGCTCTAGTTTTAATGGGAATAGAGGTTCTGTTACATTAGACTTGAAACAATAAAGAAGGCACCAAAATATGCCACTCCTTTAAGAAAGGAAACTCCTTTAAGAAAGTGACTGGTATAATGCTTCTTCTGCAAACTCTGTTTGCATCTTACAGTATGTCTTTCTATTTCTGCTATAATTCCAAACACAATTCTGGAAGGAAACAGCGCAAAGAAGCACTTATTTTAATTACTGAACTCTAGACAATCCTCAAAGACCATCTAATACTTCCATCCAATTCAGTGTGCAACAGGTTTTCTGTTAAGTTTTCCAAGTACTCCAGACTTAGTAAAACAAAGCCAATTTCTCCACAATTGTCAAATTTAATTGAATCTGAAATCCTGGTGATAGATTTAATTGTCATCAAAATAAGTCTTGGTTTCTGTAAATTGTTTGATCTCAGTTGCTTTAGAAGTGACAATATATTTTCTTTTACAGAGTTTAGATATTGTTTTCATGTGTTATGTGAAGTGAAGTTTGAACCTACTAAAGAAATTATTTCAATTGTTTGATTTCTGTCAGGAAGGCTTACACAAAAAGCTTAATCTCAGATCCTTTAAAGTTCAAGCATCTGCCGCTAGGGGCAAAAAATTATTTTCCTGTAGGCAATCACCCTTCATTATAGATTATACTGCTGCTTCTTTTAGCAGATAATCTAATTTAAACCTAAGAGATGAGTCATGCATCCTCAATAGGATTCAAATCTAGTTTAAATTCTCAGATGTTAGAACCTTTCAGTTCTTCCTGTGTCTCTTTTTTTAAACATAGAAGTGGTCCTTGGTTGTCTGTTTCTGCTGAGAATAGAGGAATTGAGTGTGTGTAGCAGCAACTAATTAACATTATCTTCAAAATATTTCTGTAGTACTTGAAAACACCTAGAGTTTGTTACTAATGGATTTCCACACGAAGGGCCCTATTTTTCAATCACTTTTAAAGCACATAATTTAAGATCTCATCCTGCAAGATGATCCATCTGAGCAGATATGCATCTTTAAAAAAGGGAAGAAGGAGAATCTGGGGAACTGCAGACAGGTCAGCCTCTCCTCAGTCCCTGGAAAAATCATGGAGCAGGTCCTCAAGGAATCCATTTTGGAAGCACTTGGAGGAGAGGAAGGTGATCAGGAACAGTCAACATGGATTCACCAAGGGAAAGTCATGCCTGACCAACCTGATTTCCTTCTATGATGAGATAACTGGCTCTGTGGATATGGGGAAAGTGGTGGACATGATATATCTTGACTGTAGCAATGCTTTTGATACAGTCTCTCACAGTATTCTTGCCAGCAAGTTAAAGAATTATGGATTGGATAAATGGACTGTAAGGTGGATAGAAAGCTGGCTAGATCATCGGGCTCAACGTAATCAATGGCTCAATGTCTAGTTGGCAGTCAGTATCAAGCAGAGTGCCCCAGGGGTCTGTCCTGTGGCCGGTTTCGTTCAATATTTTCATTAATGATATGGTTGATGGGATGAATTGCACCCTTAGCAAGTTCGCAGATGACACTAAGCTGTGGGGAGAGGTAGGTAAGTTGGAGGGTAAGGATGGGGTCCAGAGTGACCTAGACAAATTGGAGGATTTGACCAAAAGAAATCTGAGGTTCAGTAAGGACAAGTTCAGAGTCCTGCATTTAGGATGGAAGAATCCCATGCACTGCTACAGGCTGGAGACAGACTGGCTAAGAGGTAGTTGTGTCATTCCCCTGGTCTTACCTGGACTGGTGATCTGCTAGGTCACTCCAATCGTTGACTCTGGGAGCCAGTCTTACCCTGCTCTGCTGTGAAAACCCCCACTCCCAGGCTATTCACACACAGCCTCTAGCATGTAAGCCGCTCTCAGCTACGTGAGTGAGCACTTTTGGCTAGCCGCTGCTTGGATTGTGCAACCGAATGACACTAGCCAATATCTCCGGTCCCAGACACAATCCTAGGAACCTCTGTCTTGCAGTGTTCAGTTATGCCTGATGGATGCTGCGAACTTATATGAGTTTGTCAGTTTAACAAGGAAATTGATATGTACCAAGCTTGTTATTCCAAGAGGAGTCTCTGACATGCTTCAAACCAAACACACTGCTTCAAGTAAAATAAACACATTTATTAACTACAAAAGATAGATTTTAAGTGATTATAAGTCAAAGTACAACATGTCAGGTTTGGTTGAATGAAATAAAAGCAAAACACATTTTAAGCTGATCTTAACACTTTCAGTGCCCTTACAAACTTAAAAGCAGCAAAGAGTCCTGTGGCACCTTATAGACTAACAGACGTATTGGAGTATGAGCTTTCGTGGGTGAATACATGCATCCGATGAAGTAGGTATTCACCCACGAAAGCTCATGCTCCAATACGTCTTTTAGTCTATATGGTGCCACAGGACACTTGGCTGCTTTTACAGATCCAGACTAACATGGCTACCCCTCTGATACTTACAAACTTAGATGCTTCTCACCACAGGCTGGCTGGTTGCCCTTCAGCCAAGCTCTCCCCTTTGATCAGCGCTTCAGTTGCTTGGTGGTGGTGTCTGTAGATGGAAGTGGAAGAGAGTGTGTGGCAAACGTCTCTCCCTTTTATCATGTTTTTTCTTCCCTCTTGGCTTTGCCCCACCCCTTCAAAGTCAGGTGACCATTACCTCCTCATACTCCCAAACTGACCAAGATTGGGGGGGGGGGTGGTGACTCACTCGAAAGTCCAACAGCTCCTTTGTTGCTGCCTAGGCCAGTGTCCTTCGTCCTGTGAGGCTGGGCTGGGTTTGTTTCATGCATGCCCTGATAAGCTGTGAACTTCCCCTCTGCTCCTGGAGAGTTTTGCCTGGGCTTGTTTTAAGCCATGTTTCAGCCTCATAACTATATACATGAAATTACAACCTATAACTTACTGTAACAACAATGCTCGGTGCATCATGAGTCTTCCGAAGACACCCAACATGACAAACTTTGCATTGGATACTACACAATCATATTATAAGGATGAACATAGGGGGTGCAGGGTGTTTCCCCCAAGGTACAGAGTGTCACAGCAGTTCTGCAGAAAAGGACCTGTGGATTTCAGTAGATGAGAAGCTGGATATGAGTCAAGAGTGTACTCTTGTTGCCAAGAAAGCTAGCGGCATATTGGGCTGCATTAGTAGGAGCATTGCCAGCAGATCTAGGGAAGTGATTATTCCCTTCTATTTGGCACTGGTGAGGCCACATCTGGAGTATTGTATCCAGTTTCCCTGCCCCCCCACCACAGAAAGGATGTGGACAAATTGGAGAGAGTCCAGCGAAGGGCAACAAAAATGATTAGCGGGCAGGGACACATGACTTATGATGAGAGACTGGAGGAACTGGGCTTATTTAGCTTCTTTAGAAGATAAGAGTGAGGGAGGATTTGATTGCAGCTCTCAACTACCTGAAGGGAGGTTCCAAAGAGGATGGAGCTAGGCTGTTCTCAGTGGTGGCAGATGGCAGAACAAGGAGCAATGGTCTCAAGTTGTAGTGGGGGAGGTCTAGGTTGGATATTAGGAAATACTATTTACTAGGAGGGTGGTGAAGCACTGGAATGAGTTACCTAGGGAGATGGTGGAATCTCCATACTTAGAGATTTTTAAGGTCCGTCTTGACAAAGCCCTGGTTGGGATGATATAGTTGGGGATTGGTCCTGCTTTGAGCAGGGGGTTGGACTAGATGACCTCCTGAGGTCTCTTCTAACCTTAATCTTCTATGATTCTGTGAAGTCTCATTGAAGTCCTTTGGGCTGTGTACTAGTAAAGGGGTCCATCAGAATGGATTATGTTGTGAGTGGAGACATATTTTCTCTGCATAGATCGTGTATCTAAAGTTTGTTAATTAATTGATCATGTAGTTTTCCAGCAAATAATTTGATTATGAAACAGTGGACAAAACCTAAATGATGTGCATGCATGCATAACTGGTAGAATAGACCAGATCCTGTAACTTGTTTTGTATTCACCTCTTTCAAAAAGCATGTATGGTTTGGAAATTTTGAAGTTGACCAGAGAGAACATTAGATGATGGATCCTTCTTATTTGGAATGTAGCATGTTTTTGGGGTATCCAAGCAGTCCCTTCAGGTTTCAGTCATGGTCTAAATAGACATTTAGAAAGTTAATATGTATTTGGCATAATGCAGTGCAATTACAATGGAAAAAATGAGTTTATTGGAAAATGCATACATTCTATACTATGCTTTTTTAAAGGTAACAGCACAAACAGCAATTCTCTGAATATTAAAGATTATATTGTCTTAAATAGACACAGTATTAAATTGCTATTAAATATTTGAAAAAACAGAAATAACAGAGCGCGTACATTGTTTTATTTGTAAAGTATTCAATTTCATGTGACAGAACACCTTCACAGTTTTTAAAAAACACAATATTGATAGAAAAAAGAACAAACCTGTTTGTTTGGGCCTTTTGGTGTCCTTGCCCACTAAGATGATGCCTTCATTGGATAGGTCTACAGTTTGAGCTGGAGGTATAAATCCCCCAGGTCAAGAAGACATACTCACACTAGCTTGATAACTCTAAAAATAAAGTGTAGCCACAGCAGCACATGCGATGGGAGGCACTAGCCACTCCGAGTACATACCTGTATCGTAGATGGAGTTTTCAATGATGTACTTATGAAATGATCCCTAAAAAAGAACTCTGATCATGCTATTAGTACTAAGAATTAACAGTAAGGAAGACTTTGAAATCTTTCTTTTGAAATGAATGATTTTTTTAGGGGTGTTGATTAATCGCAGTTAAATTGCAATTTAAAAAAATCAGTTTTAATTGCATTGTTAAACAATAGAATTCCAATTGAAATTTATTAAATATTTTGGATGTTTTTCTACATTTTCAAATATATTGATTTTAATTACAACAGGTAATACAAAGTATACAGTGCTCACTTCATATTATTTTTATTACAAATATTTGCACTGTAAAAATGAAAAAATAAATAGTATTTTTCAATTCTCCTCATACAAGTACTATAGTGCAATCTCTTTGTCATGAAAGTGAAACTTACAAATGTAGACTTTTTTTTTGTTACATAACTCAAAAAAACTACAATGTAAAACTTTTGAGCTTACAAGTCCGCTCAGTCCTATTTCTTGTTCAGCCAATCACTAAAACAAACAAGTGTGTTTACATTTACGGGAGATAATGCTGCCTGCTTCTTATTTACAATGTCACCTGAAACTGAGAACAGGCGTTCACATGGGACATTTGTAGCCAGTGTTGCAAGATATTTACACGCCAGACATGCTAAACATTCATATGCCACTTCATGCTTCGACCACCATTCCAGAGTACATGCTTATGATGCCTGTTAAAAAAATAATGCATTGATTAAATTTGTGACTGAACTTCTTGGGGGAGAATAGAATGTCTTCTGCTCTGTTTTACATGCATTCTACCATACATTTCATGTTATGGCAGTCTCGGATGATTACCCAGCATATGTTGTTTGTTTTAAGAACACTTTCACTGCAGATTTGACAAAACACAAAGAAGGTACCAATGTGAGATTTCTAATGATAGCTACAGTACTCGACCCAGAGTTTAAGAATCTGAAGTGCCTTCCAAAATCTGAGAGGGACAAGGTGTGGCGCATGCTTTCAGAAGTCTTAAAAGAGGAACACTGCAATGTGGAAACTACAGAACCTGAACCACCAAAAAAGAAAATCAGCCTTCTGTTGGTGGTATCTGACTCAGATGATGAAATGAACATGCATCAGTCTGCACTGCTTTGGATTGTTATCGAACAGAACCCATCATCAGCATGGACGCATGTCCTCTGGAATGGTGGTTGAAGCATAAATGGACAAATGAATCTTTAGAGCATCTGGCACATAAATATCTTGAGTCGCCGGCTACAACAATGTCGTACGAATGCCTGTTCTCAGTTTCAGGTGATGTAAATAAGAAGCGGGCAGCATTATCGCCTTCAAATGTAAACAAACTCGTTTGAGCAATTGGCTGAACAAGAAGTCAGACTGAGTGGACTTGTAGACTCTAAAGTTTTACATTGTTTTATTTTTTTGTACATAATTCTACATTTGTAAGTTCAAATTTCTTGATAGAGATTGCACTACAGTATTTATATTAGGTGAATTGAAAAATACTATTGTTTTTTTACAGTGCAAATATTTGTAATAAAGATAAATATAAAGTGAGCACAGTACACTTCATATTCTGTGTTGTAACTGATATCACTATATTTGAAAATGTAGAAAACATCAAAAATACTTAAATGGTATTCTGTTTTTAAGAGCACAATTAATGTTTTTAATTGCTTGACAGCCCTACTTTTCTTACATATTTTGTAGTGGTTTTATAGAAGCCATGTCAAGACTTTATGAATTCCTTCTTCCAAATTTGCAGTGGTAAGTCAGACCAACTGCACTAAGTCTTATGAGGGAGATTTTCAAAGGCACAAAGGAAAGTTACATGCCCAGCTCCCACTGTAAAGGTACTTAAATTAAGTTCTCAGTCTTGCCTAAGCAGGGAAGTGATAGATTTTGAATTCACATGGCTGCACATTTCCCTTAGAAATATGTTAACTCCAGTGGAAGTTGTATGAGCACATCCTAGAGCAGAATGTGGTCCACAGAGAGTTTTTTGCAATAAAATTTCATAAACATACACATTTTTCGTCCAATTCTAATCATGCTTTTTCAGAGATTTAGTATAAATCCTGTAGTTTTAGGACAAGAAAACCTCAGAGCACATGTTTATGTTAGCCTTTCTCATTAAGACTGACTCTTTTCATGTTATAACCAATGCACACTTACAGTAATTTATTTTTTTTACTGCAGTCTGTAGTATAACTTGCAATTCAGCCACATTACAGTGTCTGATGCACAGTTTTGCATGGAATATAGACACATGATAAATCCAGGTTTTCTCACAGTCTTCATGTTGTGCTTCTGCCTGTCCCTGAACTTCTTTTCTTCCTGCTCTGTTTGATATCTTATAGTAGATAGGCAGAGCATCTTGATGATGAATAAAGCATCTGAGCAAAAGCGGTTGGCAGAGAAACAAAGTTGCCACATAGGTAGGTGAAAAGTTAATGATTAAAACACCCAAAGAGAAGTGCATCTTGAAGGAACAAAGAGAAAAATATTACACTGAATTCCTTTATCAATGAAAGTTTCTGATGCAACATCACCTCATGAATACCTTAACTTACTCACGAAAGCTCATGCTGAAATAAATTTGTTAGTCTCTAAGGTGCCACAAGTACTCCTGTTCTTTTAACTTACTAGTTGGTACCTTTCTTTCCTAAATGCAGTGTCATTTAGGGTAAATTGAGATGTTCTATTTATAGATAATCATTAGGATGCTTAGTGTCTTTTTGTGCAGAACTCTTACTTAAAAAAAAATTGGACTTGACTTAAGGGGTCTTCAATTTCACCTGAAGTGTAGTTTTGTTTGCCACAAAAAAATCCCATATGCTCTGGGACAGACCTTCAGTTGGGCTGTTCTGATACTGGTGATAGAATTACTCTGATTTATGCCAGCTGAGGATCTGGCTCTACATGAACATATTGTATATTTCCTTCATGTCTGTAATGGGTTAGTACTTTTCTTTACATTTTATGCTGCTGGCTTTTTCTCAACACATAGCTAAATTACAGTTCATAACTTGCCTTCAGATTAGTGTTCAAAGAAATATTTTAAGTTGTTTTTGTAACGCCTCCAGCAGGATTAAACCCCAAAATTATATATATAGACTAAACATCTAAGACAGGGTTTGTCTACGTGGGGAAGTTATTCTTGAATAAGGTAAAGTGTAAATTTAAAGAGTAATAGCTATTCTGCAAAAGCTCTTCTGGTTAACTTCCTCATGTAGAGAAGCCCTATTTGAGACTATATTCTTCCTTTTTGTCTGCCACAGTAGCTGTAAAGATCTACCTTTTTCTTTTGCAAATAGTTTGGGTAATATGAGCTACATTCTTCTCATATTTGCGGATTTAAAATACAATAATATAGTCCAAATTAGGAAGATACTGCTTGTGAATTTTCCATAGCTTATTGATCTATGCATCCCTGAGGTTGCTTCACAACGAAGAATTACCTTACATTGCTTTTATGGTATAAGGATGCAAAATACTGTCTGGCAGGCATTCTATCAGTCTGTAATTTTATTTTCTCATTAGCCCCCATCAGCAATATGAAATACAACCATCATTTTATTCCTGCTAGAAAATGTTTTAAGAATTGCTGTGTCCTTTTATAAGACTTATTTTCATGTAATTTTCATGAAAGGTATATCTAGTGTAACTGCATTTATACTGGGGACAAGAGTTAGGCGTCCTTTTTATAGACACAATTTACAAGGGGCACAGTGGCCCTTTGTAGGATTATCCACATAGCCTACTGCATTGAAGTAGAGCTGTGTCTAACTTCCTTATAAGTTTGAGACCAATGGAGTCATTTAGCTTAGACAAGAGAATAAGATACTAGTTCACTGGCAACGGCTGCTGTAGACCACACACAAATTTATAGTGTGCAGTGAGCTGAACCGGATGCAGTTCCTTCTTTTACAAAAGAGTTCATAGATCTCTAGGCCTGCACAAATAATAATAATAATTACTAATAAATAATATCAAATGTAATCTCACAGTGTGCCTGATCCAAAGTTCATTGAAGCCAACAGAAAGGCCCCTTGACTTTAGTGGGCTTTGCATTATTACTCTATATCATGCCCCCTGGAATAAGGTCCAGGAATATATGGTTTTGACCAAAAATAGTTGTGTACATGAGAAACTTTTTCAAGGTAAATTACTAGCCTTGCTTTTAGGGATAATCTATAAAACAATTTGTCCCCTTGATATTAACAGCAAAGTGCTCATTTGGTTGCTAACAAAGAAATGTATGTTGTTTCCACTAAAATCACTCTTTCTGAGGAAACTGGTCAGATTAATTACTGATTGGTTTAGAGAAAAATGGATAGTTCTCATGATTCTTCATCTCCAACTTCTGAATTCTTAGGCAGCAAGTAGTCAGAACTATTACAATGTATTTAAAGAAACCAGGGCCTTCCCTGTGTTTCTGAAATTATTCTTTACAAACCATACCGCTCTGCCCATATCTTCTTGCATATGATTGCTACATGAATTTATGATCCACAGCAATACACCCCTATGTCATTTGTCTGCAGGCATATAAAGTAGAAATGAAGCAACAGCCCCACCATTTGTCTTAAAAAAAAATGTGAACTTTGATGTCTAAATATGACAACTTAAATGCCAACGGTGTTAACTGTTTCACTGCTATTGTCATGCCATTAATATCAAAGTATTGTAGAAAGTGTGCAAGGAAAAGACTTAAGCCATCTTACCTTTCTCTTTGTCGATGACAGATTGTTACCTACTGTATATTTTTAAATACATTTTATAATCTAGTTTTTAAATAACTCTAGTAATGGGGTTTCCACCATTTTCCTTTTGGAGACTGTTTCATAGTCTGATTATTTATGCTGGTTAAGGAATATTTTCTGCTATACAGCCTGAAAGTTTCCTGTCTCATTACTCTTAGTTATAACATAATACTTGCTGTTTTATATCGTCCACAAATGGATTTGTCTTGACTACCTGGACATACCTTTTATATTTTAATTTTTGAATAGATGTTTCCTAGAAATAAACCCACGAGATCCAAATAAGTAGTTAAATGAATATTAATTTGATTTGTTAATTTTTTTTATTTCTCTTAGATTAAAGTAGTGGTCGTATTCAGAAAGAGAAGCTAAAAATGCAACATACAGAAAGAAAGAACTAAATAATTTTATTTAGACCTTATTGACTTTGTATTCTCAGGCTGGTGATAAAGAAAGGGCGTGTGTGTCCCCCTGGAGCAGCAACAGCGTAACAAGCTGCAGATGCCTGCTCAGGTCTACAAGTCTGCCAGCTCAGGCAGACAGTTTTCAGGGTGGCTTCTTTCCTCTCTGGCCTGTGGTTCACGTGCAGATGGGGCGCATGCATTCTATCACAGGTGTCCCTTTTGACCTTGCCCTCGCTCTCTAGACCTACGCATCCAGGTTCTATTTAAGTTGAGCTTCTTCTTGCTTCACAATATTGCCAACATCCACACCCAAGACCTTCATTCAGGCACTTATGTCCTATTTTGACTATTGCAGCTTCCTTCTCTTTGGCCTCTCTGACATCTACCTTGTCTCACAAAAAAGATTCTGTTAAAATCAACTTTCTGATCCATTGCTCTGATCAGGTCAGCACCGGTTCTCCTTTCTTTATTGCATCAAACACAAACATCTGGTCCTTCTCTTGAAGACCCTTTATCACTTGGCCCCTTCATATTTAGCTTATTTCTGTCACCTTATCAGGACCCATTTTTTTTGGCTCAGCCAGTAATGGCAACTTATTATGATTATTTATTAATAATCATAAGCAAAATAGGGAAATGTGGTCTAGGCAAAATTGCTATAAGGTGGATGCGCAACTGGTTGAAAGACCCTGTTCAAAGAGTAGTTATCAATGGTTTGCTGTCAAATTGGGAGGGTATATCTAGTGGGGTCCCCTAGGGGTCAGTCTGGTACTATTTGATATTTTCATTAATGACTGAATTCAGCATGATAAAATTCAATAAAGACAAGGCAAAGTACTTCACTTACAAAGGAAAAATCAAATGCACAACTACAAAATGGGGAATGGCTAGGTGATCTAGTGGACCACAAACTGAATATGCATAAACAATGTGATGCAGCTTCAAAAAAAGGCTAATGTAATTTTGGGGCATATTAATAGGGATGTTGTGTGTAAGACACAGGAGATAATTGTCCTGCTTTACTCAGCATTGGTGAAGCCCTAGCCGAGGTACTGTGTGCAGATGAGGGCCCCACAGTTTAGGAAGGATGTGGACAACTTGGAAAGAGTCCAGAGGAAAGGAACAAAAGTGATAAAAGGCTTAGAAAACCTAACCTATGAGAAAAAGGTAATCTGTAGCACTGGAGAATTAGGTTAGATTTTAAGAAAAACTTTCTAACTATAAGGGTAGCAAATCTCTGGAATAGGCTTCCAAGGGAGGTCATGGAGTCTCCATCATTGGAAGCATTTAAAAACAAGTAGGACAGACACCTGTCAGGGAAGGTCTAGGTCAGGAGTTGGTAACCTTCAGCACACGGCCCATCCGTAATCCGCCATTGGCTGGGAACGGCAAACCGCGGCCATTGGGAGCTGCAGGCGGACATGCCTGCGGACGATCAATGTAAACAAAATGTCTCACGGCCTGCCAACGGATTACCCCAATGGGCCTTGTGCCAAAGGTTGTCAACCCCTGGTCTAGGTTTACCTGGTCCTGCCAGAGTTCAGGGGTTTGGACTTGATAACTTCTCGAGGTCCCTTCTAGTCCTACATTTCTATGATTCTGTGTTTATTAGAGTAGTGCCTAAGGACCAGCCATGAATGGGGCTCCATTCTGCTGGGTGCTCTACACACACAGAATAGCGGTCTGTGCCTGGAAGAATTTATGATCAAAATAGAGAAGAAAGTCATAGGGTCGGGGAAAGCCAAATGAACAATGTGACAGTAGCAAATAGTATGTTAGTTCCACAACATTTTGGAGTTGTGGAGGCAAGAGGGAGTTACTAAATGAAAAGTGAGAGGGGGCCATTGTAAGGAATGAGACTGAAGGGACAGGATGAGGAGACGAGGGTAAGGGGGCGGATATGGAGTGAAGCTCAGCTGAAGGGCCTGTGAGGGAACAAGGAAAGGGGAAGGAGGGAATAGAGTCAGTCAGCACGGACAGAGAAGGTCCAAGAAGAACTATAGAACATTCTCTGAATGTCCAAAGGTCCCTGATTTGGCTTCTTCTGCAGCTGCTCTTATCAGCTGGAGTTTGATTCGTTTCTGCAATTTCCCCTGAAAGCTACATGGCAGAAGGGAGATCCTAGTGCTCCCCCAGATTAGAGTGTTTCCCTTGCACAATTGTGGCTTCAGGGGGATAAGTCAGGGAGGGGTACCCCTGGCTGGACCCCATTTTGACCCCTGCCCCACAGTGCTGAGCTTGCTTCTCTTCCTGCTCAATGGAGTCTCTGTAGCTGGTTTGTCCCTGCAGTTTTTCTCCCATCCATCACCACTTTGTCTGCTTCTCTCACAAGGTCATATATGTGTTCATGCCCTCTGTGCACAAAAGACTGTCCTGAGCTTATCCACAAAGTAGATCTACTGCTTTATTGTTCTTGAAGTCTTTTGTCAAGAGCCATCTCTGCCATGATTCCCATAGTTAAACTACCAATGAATAATGGCTTGTAGAAATTCACTAACCGCGCTCTTTTATAATTTTATTTATTTTTTCCTTAAAAGCACATAGTAGGTCTTGTGACCCCATTACTGTTACCTTCTTCCCCTTTTTCCTGTCCATTTCCCTTGTTATCTGCTGCAATCCTTTGTGTTTGTATTTTGTCTTAATCTTAATTGTGAGCCCTTCAGGACAGGGACTGTCTCATACTACATGGTTGTCCAACACCCAGCACAATGGGGCTTTGAGTCTCACTGGGTCTGTGAGTACTACCATAATGCAAATAACTAACAATAGCACCACCATGTGACAGTCCTAAATACTACACTTTTGTTTAATTGGTTTCTATTTTGTAATCACTTGTTGATTCATTGTTCCAGTGTAAATCTAAGTTTAAAATATACTTTTAAAAAGTCTATTTGTAATTATGTAACGTATTTCCAGAGAAATGAATAAAGTTAGATTTATAGGATCGTGAGATTTCCCCCCCTTAATTTGCTTTTAATAAATATGCGTGTCTCAAATGTAACCTACTTTATTAATGTAAACAATCTATCTTTCAGCTCTCAAAGAATGTAGGTGATACAATTAAATTATGCTTGTATATGATAAGGAGCGATCACTGTGAATACTGAAGAATATTCATAAGGTGTAAAGTTTGCTTTCATTGGTTTAGTTTCATGTATCACTGCCTTTGTAGTTATCGCTAGAAACAATTGGAATAAATCATGATACTGTATTCTAATATTAACTGCTTTGTCTAACTGTAATGACTGGTATTGTTTACATCTTCAAGAAATGTAAATTTCTAATAGATGACCAGTAGAGAGGGTATATTATAATATTACCTTTGTCAAGTATTATTACTTAAGATAATATGGATTTTTTTTCTTTTTGTTTAATGTATCTAATCTTATATGCCATTGTGGATTGCTTAAGAAGAAATTGTTAACTTTGTCTAATTAGAAATATAGGATATAAGATTTCCTATACATTCAAACAGCTTTTGCTATTAGTGAAAGCTATAGATAAGGCTGTATAATTATTTTTATGATAGCCCCTTTTTTTCAGAAGCTGGTTTCTCAAAGGAAGTTATACACAAAAAATTCATATGCATAATCTCTGTCCATCAGTTTGTGTTATCATTGTGGAAGGACGGAAGAAAATTGAAGGAATTTTTTTTCAGCCATAGTTTAGTTTTAGTCAGAGAGAAAATCCCCCCCCCCCCATTCTAAAAAACCCTCGGTTACAATTCCAAGATTGGGAATAAAGGATGAAAGACTAGCTGCAGATTGATTCCAGCTGAATAGAGGCCAAACTCAACATCCCGCAAAATTTAAGTTGCTCTTTGAATCTGATAGTGGAGTAAGCACACTTACAGTGTTGTTGTGCCACTCCTAAACACAATGGGTAGAATGATGGTCCCATTAAAGTCGGCAACAAAACTCCCATTGGTTTCAGTGGGGCCAAGATTTCTGTTCTATTCTATATAGATTTTTATACCGTGCTCATCACTGTAGTAACTAGGTGCCTTCTAGTAGTACATGAAGCCGTGTGACTACATCTATGCCATGTTTGTTCTCTTATCCTGTCCTTAGAGGGTGAAGTGCATGGAGTAGAGTGTCTTATTTCGTAAGGTTTTTCTGTTTGTTAAATATTCCTGTTGTTATGTATTTATATTAGAGAAGGGAAGGTCAAAGAAATGTGCCTTTTGTTTGGAGCGGAAGTTGGTGAGGTTTGTGATAGTCTTTTTTTCCTGGGGGAGTTCATTCCACAGTCTTGGACCAGCCCGGGAGAAGGTACTGTCTCCCACACACAGACAAGCTTGACTCTTACTGTTGAGAGTTCCGTTGTGCCAGAGGAGTGAAGTTGTCAACCATGATGTTCATCCTGGAGCTTTAAGTGATCTTTTAGGTACAGTGGGCCCAAGTCATTAAGCTCTTTGAAGATGAGGACCAAGAACTTGAACGTGATTCAGAGTTATGTGGGCAACCAACATAAAGAACAGGGGATAGATTTGACGCACTCATGGTGGCCTGTGTGGCTGAGGAGATGCATTGCAGCATTTTGTATTAGTTGGAGTTTCCTAAATGCTGAAGGGTTCATACCCAGGGATATCATGTTGCTGTAATCCATCCAAGAGGTGACAAAGACATGAATAACTGAGGTCAACTCTTCATCCGCTAGGATGGGATGGAGTTTCCTAGCTAACCAGTGGTGGTAGAAAGCATTACTCACTTCCATTCCATGTGTTTCATATATGATGGGCAAAAGACATGGAAAATCAGTGCTAACTTTTCCAAACTTTGAGTAGCAAAAACACCACTAGTATGGTATCTTCTTTGACAGTACAAGCTGATGGAGAAGAAAAGGTGCCTTAGGAATCGTATGAGATGTGTGCCTGCTAAATTGTATGGTATAATAGGCCTTTTATGAATATCAGTTTTGTAGCGCTCTTCGCTAGGCACTTTACTGGTTAAAAACAGATGTCAGTTTGGACAAGGCTAAAATAGATATAAAGATTAGCAAAGAAAACATTGATGTACAAATCTGCATGGAGGCTTGGGTCAAAAAATAATAACTTAATAGAGGGAAGATGAGGCTCAAGAGAATCAGATGAGGGCTTGAAATGTCACATTTACTGGGTTTTTAAGAAGCAGCACAGTCCTAATTATCTTCTCCAATATCAGAGAGGATATTATAAAAGCTGCTAAAAGTTTTGGAGATCTTATACAGGATGGTAATAACATGTGCTTTCCTGACCATAGCCACATGACACAGGCAGGCAGAAGGCCTTCTAAATGAGCATTTCAAAAGGAAAGAGTTGTGTATTCAGTGATGTTCTATGTTGTCATCATGCCAGTCTGACTCTGAATGATATAACATTGCAATCTGCATTGCCATTCACCTGGACCCTCTCTGACTCAAATCTCTCCAAAGTTGTGGATTTTGCCACACCAGTCCTGATAGAATGCATACCAAAATTTGGTGGTTTGAGCACCAGGTGGTTAACACGTCACTCAACACTGTGGCAAAAGGATATCTGGTCAGGTAGCTACCGTCCCTGTGTACAAATGGAGGTTCTAACTTCTGTGTGCAAAGCTCGAAATGCTCTCATGTCTTTCTCTGGACATATCTGTTCATCTGAGCATTCTTTTAGTTCTGATGTGGATACACATCTCTGTTTGATAAGTCTTTGACTCTTTATAGACGCTGTTCCAATAGACCACTCCATCAACCTCATGAAGAAACTTGCACAAATACAGACAGATATCGTCTTCCTTTCCAAATGCAAACGGATGGACATCATACCAAATGGACTAAAGGTAAAAAATCCACTGTTATCTACATACTACACAGACCACAGTGAGAGATTATGCCATACTCTGTCAAAGAAACTGAGGAACCACCTGATCAGCATCCTATACAGCAAACAGCAAAACATCAAAAAATTGCTCTCCAACCTGGAGACTCTCATTAATAACCAAACTTCTATACAAACAGACTTCACTAAAATAAGACAGGAGATCTATATTACTCACTTCACCTCTCTGCAAAGGAAAAAGGACTGTAAGCTGTCTAAACTCCTACCTGCCACATGGGGCCACAACCGTGATACCCCTAACCTACCCAGCAATATTGTCAATCTATCCAACTACACACTCAGCCCAGAAGAAAAGTCTGTCCTATCTCGGGGACTCTCTTTCTGCCCTGCCACCCCCCACCAACATGATACAGTTCTGTGGCGATCTGGAAGCCTACTTTCGCCATCTCTGACTCAAAGAATACTTCCAGGACAACACTGAACAGTGCACTGATACACAGGTGCCCTCCCACCAACAGCACAAGAAGCAGAACTGCATATGGACTCCTCCTGAGGGTTGAAATGACAGTCTGGACCTATACATTGAATGCTTCCGCCGGCGTGCACAGGCAGAAATCGTGGAAAAACAACATCGCCTGCCTCATAACCTAAGTCATGCAGAATGCAATGCCATCCACAGCCTCAGAAACCACCCTGACATTATCATCAAAGAGGCTGATAAAGGAGGTGCTGTTGTCGTCATGAACAGGTCTGACTACCAAAAGGAGGCCGCCAGACAACTCTCCAATACCAAATTCTACAGGCCACTTCCCTCAGATCCCACTGAGGAATACACTAAGAAACTGCAACATCTACTCAGGACACTCCCTACACAAACACAGGAACAAATCAACATACCCTTAGAGCCCTGACCAGGGTTATTCTATCTACTACCCAAGATCCACAAACCCGGAAATCCTGGACGCCCCATCATCTCCGGCATTGGCACTCTCACTGAAGGACTGTCTGGATATGTGGACTCAGACCCTATGCCACCAGCACTCCTAGCCATCTCCGTGACACCACTGATTTCCTGAGGAAACTACAATGCATTGGTCACCTCCCAGAAAGCACCATCCTAGCCACCATGGATGTAGAGGCTCTCTACACAAACATCCCACACACAGATGGAATACAAGCTGTCAGGAACAGTATCCCTGATGATGCCACAGCACAACTGGCTGCTGAGCTCTGTGCCTTTATCCTCACATACAACTATTTCAAATTTGATGACAATATATATCTCCAGATCAGTGGCACTGCTATGGGCACCCGCATGGCCCCACAATATGCCAATATCTTTATGGCCGACCTGGAACAACGCTTCCTCAGCTCTCGTCCACTCATGCCCCTTCTCTACCTATGCTACATTGATGACATCTTCATCATCTGGACCCATGGGAAGGAGACTCTGGAAAAATTCCACCATGATTTCAACCGCTTCCACCCCACCATCAGCCTCAGCCTGGACCAATCTACATGGGAGGTCCACTTTCTAGACACCACGGTGCAAAGAAGTGATGGTCACATTAACACCACCCTATATCGAAAACCTACCAACCGCTATGCCTACCTTCCTGCCTCCAGCTTCCATCCCGGACACATCACACGATCCATTGTCTACAGCCAAGCACTGAGGTACCACCGCATCTGCTCTAACCCCTCAGACAGAGACCAACACCTACATAATCTCCACCAAGCATTCTCAAAACTACAATACCTGCACGAGGAAATAAGGAAACAGATCAGCAGAGCCAGACGTGTACCCAGAAGCCTCCTACTGCAAGACAAACCCAAGAAAGAAACCAACAGGACTCCACTGGCCATCACATACAGCCCCCAGCTAAAACCCCTCCAACGCATCATCAGGGATCTACAACCCATCCTGGACAATGATCCCACACTTTCACAGGCCTTGGGTGGAAAGCCAGTCCTTGCCCACAGACAATCTGCCAACCTGAAACATATTCTCACCAGTAACTGCACACCACACCATAGTAACTCTAGCTCAGGAACCAATCCATGCAACAAACCTCAATGCCAACTCTGCCCACATATCTACACCAGCGACACTATTACAGGACCTAACCAGATCAGCGACACCATCACCGGTTCATTCACCTGCATGTCCACCAATGTAATATACGCCATCATATGCCAGCAATGCCCCTCTGCTATGTACATCGGCCAAACTGGACAGTCTCTACGGAAAAGGATAAATGGACACAAATCAGATATTAGGAATGGCAATATACAAAAACCTGTAGGAGAGCACTTCAACCTCCCTGGCCACACTATAGCAGACCTTAAGGTGGCCATCCTGCAGCAAAAAACTTCAGGACCAGACTTCAAAGAGAAACTGCTGAGCTTCAGTTCATCTGCAAATTTGACACCATCAGCTCAGGATTGAACAAAGACTGTGAATGGCTTGCCAACTACAGAACCACTTTCTCCTCTCTTGGTTTTCACACCTCAACTGCTAGAACAGGGCCTCAACCTCCCTGATTGAACTGACCTCGTTATCTCTAGCTTGCTAGCATATATATACCTGCCCCTGGAAATTTCCATACATGCATCTGACGAAGTGGGTATTCACCCACGAAAGCTCATGCTCCAAAACGTCTGTTAGTCTATAAGGTGCCACAGGATTCTTTGCTGCTTTTACAGATCCAGACTCACATGGCTACTCCTCTGATACTTGACACTTTTTTTTTGTTTGGGTCATGCTAGCATCAGGAAAATATCCTGCATTGTAAGTTTTATCCATGCATGCTAGTGGGGATTATATTGTTTTGTAATAAATTATATATTTTTATAATATTGCCAACTCCAAGCACACAGACATGAATCAGATCTGCAAAATCATGAGATTGTCTTAAAAATCACAAGATTTTAAAAATAACTTTATCTTTTTATTTGCTTTTTGAGCATTTAGATTGCAATAGGGTCACACTGTCAGTCTTTTCTCTGCCACCATGAATGCTAAAAACTTTTTTTTTTCTTTTTAATGGAAGTTGAGATTCTCAGATAATCATCTGACTTCAAGAACTGGGGCTTTAAGAAAATCACCAAATATTGTGAGACTTGCAATTAAAATCTTAAGCCTTGGCAATGTTCTTTTTATATTGTTTAAGAATTTCACTGTTAATGTTTAATGGTGCATTGTGTCCAAAGCCTGTTTTTGATTCTAGCTTCTAGCATTGTACCACATTAGCAAGCAATTGCTTTTTAATATTATTGGAGAGCATCCTTACAAAAAAAAAGTCACATATTTCTATATTCTTCTTTGATTCCTATAAACAAACTAAAAATGGCTTTGAAAGGAAACATAAATATGTCTCTAGCTATTTCAGTCCATTGTTCTAGCCTCATAGGACAATGTGCAGTGGATGTAGTTTAATTAGGCTGCAACTTTATTAACTTAACTGGGAATATCGGGCAATAAATTATACTGTGCAGGTCATCATTCTTCCCTTAATCATCTCCACCTATTGGGACTAATAGTTTTCCCCTTTCCCATCCTGGAAGTAGCCCATTGTTGAGAAGCTCTTCCATCGTGTGAGGGTTAAGAGGGGCTGGAAAGAAAGGGGGTGCCAGATGTTAGGGGCACCAGCCCCCTTCTCCAGCTTGTTTAGGAGATGACTTCCCTAAATCCCCTTCCATCTCCTGTTTATCAGGGAACAGGAACCCTTTTGGAATGATTACCTGCACTGGAGACCTACCACATCTGGTATCTACTGAGCTATAACATCTTGAGCTAACTCCTTACCTATCCCACCAGATCTCTGATCTGCTATGAGGAGGGTGAGAAAACCCACCTTGCCTTGGCCAGTCTGGCAGAGGGAAAAATTCCTTTCTAGCCCCAAAGATCAAGTCAGCTAGCACAATGTCCACAGCAGATCAGAAGAGGTACTCTGATCCCATGAGTGGGAGGGTGAGTGCTGCTGTCAGTAGAAGATTCCACATGGAGGGCATGGGGTATAACCTCCTCCCCTCCCCCCACCTGCCACCCCTATGTGCCTGATAGGTCGATGCTGTCACCTGAGCTGGACTTCTGGCTTACCTCTTGCTCAGTGGGGGCCCTCAAAGCTGCCATAACCCCTTTTCTTTCTTGTGCATTCAACAGCAGTAAGCACATTCTGAGCTATATCATTTAAATTACTTCCTGGAAAGAGATCCAAAAGAGAACAAAATGAAATAAGAAATGATCTGACTACAATCAGGATTTATACATCATCATACAGTTATATCACACATGCTTTTTCAGAAGTTAGTGTCTTCATCGTACCCAGAAATCCAAGTGAGAGTCCAGTAAATGATCTGACTGGTAAAGACCCAACAAGTCTTACATTTTATATGGCCTATTCCAAGTTTTTGCTATGTTGGTGATTTGTGAAAATGAGAGTAGATGAAGCATTTGTGTATAGTAAGTGTGAATGTGTGAAGTGTAATATATATATATAAATGGCAACCAATGTTAGCAATGCATGATGCCATGTCCTCTTATTACTGGGACCTGTTCATTCATAAAAAAACTGCTTATTTTATAGGTTGTTAGACTCCTAGAATTACAATGCTCTTGCTCCTCATATAAAAGTAGAAGTATACAAAAAAAATTAATATTGAAATGTATTCGCAATGCATTTAAAGAGGTGGGATATTTTATTTCTTGCTTTTGTATTCATGCTGTTTGCATTGCATCACATCCAGTACTTAATTTTTCTCAAATGCAGGGAAATTTGATAATTAAAACACCCTCCTCCCCAGCAAAGCTAGTGGGGAAAAAAACAAGTCAAGACTCTTGAGTGCAGTCAGTGTTTTTGGTTGTGGTTTTTTTTTTTCCTTTAGATGTTAGTAGAAGAGGGACAAAATTTAAAGCTATTTCTGAAAAGGAAAGGAGAGAATAAATAAGCTGTATTATTATGATTAAAGATCTTATTATAAACTGAAAAAAGATGTGGTTTTGTATTTGGTGGATAAAGCTATGGTTTTTAGCTAGAGGCTATTCAAAATTGTTAAATGATTCTGATCTGTTTATTTACTGTAAAGGAACACAGTGATTTAGGAAAATATTGATATCTGAAGTGAAAGGCGCAGTAAGTGAGCTCAGTGATCAATAATTTGAAAATTGGTTGTGAACATACCATGAAAGAAGGTAAAATCTTTTGTAAAAGAGATTATTTAGGGGCTTATTTTATTGTAGCTACTAAATCTTATTCTGTATGGAGAAGCCTGGTAAGACTGAAATTGTAGAGAGAGTGGTTAACTGGTAATGCTGTATTATAATAGTGTTCCGACACTTAATGTGAAGGTAATTTGAGAGCAGAATAGTAGTACAATAGTGGGAATCAAGATACTTTTAAATGTAGCTATTGTTAATGAGGAATTTGCATACATTCTGTGCTAAAATTTTAAGCTCGGGAGATCAAATATAGAATGTTAATAACATATATGTGTTTTCCTGACCATATGCATGTGAATAGGGTTGCCAACTTTCTAACAGCACAAAACCAAATGCCCTTGTGCTGCCCCTTCCCTGAGGCCCTGCCCCTCCTCCACCCCTTCTCTGAGGCCCCACCCTCACTCTAGCTCCCCTTCTTCTGTCACTCGCTTTCCCCCACCCTCACTCATTTTCACTGGGCTGGAGCAGGCAGCTGGAGTGTGAGAGGGTGTGAGGGCTCTGGCTGGGGGTGCAATCTCTGTGGTGTGGCAAGGGATGAGGGGCATGGGATACAGGAGGGCGCTCTGGGCTGGGGCCGAGAGGTTTGGAGTGTAGGAGGGGGCTCTGGGCTGGGGATGAGGTGTTGGGATGTGAGAGGGGGTGTGGGCTCTGGGCTGGGGCCAGAGAAGAGTGGGTTGGGGTGCAGGAGGGGTCTCAGGGCTAGGGCTGAGGGGTTTGGAGTGTGGGAGGGGGCTCAGGGCTGTCGTACAGGAGGAGGTTCTGACCTGGGGCAGGGATTTTGAGTGCGGGAGGGGGTTCTGACCTGGGGCAGGCAGCTGAGTTGCGAGAGGAGGTGAGGAGTGCGGGCTCTGGGAGAGTGTTTGGATACGGGGGTGGTTCTGAACTGGGGCAGAGGGTTAGGGTGCGGGTAGTGGTGCAGGGTATGGGAGAGACTTAGGGTGCAGGAGGGGGTTCCAACCTGGGGCAGGGTGTTGGGGTGCAAGTGGGGATGCAGACTTCAACTGAGTGGCGCTTACCTCAGGTGGCTCTGGTCGGCAGTGCAGCGCGGTTATGGCAGGCTCCCTGTCTGCCATGGTTCTACACTGCTCCCAAAAGCAGCTTGCCTTAGCTCTGTTGCACCGCTGACCGGAGCTGCCAAGGTCCCTTTTCGACCAGATGTTTGGGTCCCAAACTGGACTCCTGGCAACCCTACATGTGAAACAGGCAAGTGGAAAGACCTTTAGAGGAACCATTTAAGTCCCACTTAAGACCTCAAAATAGAGTTTAAGTGCTACTTGAGTGGTGCATGGGCTTTGTGCTGGTCTTCTTCACAGAGATGAATTTAATCAAAAGTTCATGAAAATAATACTAGTTGGAATAAGCAGCTCAGGAACAACAGCAGTAAAGTTTGAGAACAATAAATCGCACCAGATAGTGTATTCATCTGGTGTCATCCAGTACGACACCAGATGAACAGTAACAGTATCAAAATACAGCCCATATGTAGTAACAGGACAACACTTGCATAAAAACTATCAGCCAGGTTTCTCTTTTGTAGCTGTTTTTCTCTCATTTTTCTTCTTCTTTTTAATCTTATACTTGAAAATTAGACAGACTGTTCAGACTTCCTTGCAATTTCTTAACTCTTTTCCTCTTTTCTTTTTGACAGTCTTTGACAGTCTTTTGACGATCATCTTTTTCAAGTAGTAAATTAATTTGGGTAGCTAGCACCCCATCTGAATTTGTTACATGCTGGCAGTTCAGATAAATGGATGTATGATCTCAGCACATTTCTGCCCTGCACCACTGTGCGCCCATTTGCAAGAATCTGAGAAAGTGATAATATTCCTGTCAGTTTCAGGCCTCTGAGAAAAATATGGGGCGGAATTCATTTGTATTTATAGGATGCCTGTAGGGAAGCCAGCAATGCTGTGTTGCAGTTTACATAGGCATGTGGTGCTAACTCCATATAAAAAAGATAAGAGGCCTATAGACATTTATTTGTGGGAACATGTAAGAAAAGCCAGAATGGATCAGTAATTGTCACTTACACAGGAGATGTATTTTCAGTTTTCTCGCTGGAGAAATCTATTAAACTTATGTTACCTTTCAGAGTCTGTCCATTTTTAATTATTTTGTTGATTTGAATGATTGCATTAAGTTGTATTTTACTAGGTTGATGCAATGTGTGCTTCCTGCCAGCATTTGATATGGATAAATCCACTTTTTTTTTTCTGATTTGATAAACTGGAAGACTTCTTATATTTGCAGTAAAATGTATTTATTAAACTATGTGTATATACTCAGTGTGGGTGGAAAAAAAGTGTGTATGTCATAGTTTAACAGACCAAGACACACATGGTGTTGTTACCAACTTATACCGTTAGCAGAGCAGAATAGAAAAAAACACATTTAATATTGGTAAATTTGGGTATATTTGTGCTACAGAATATACATCTCTGTGTGTAAAAGTTCAGTTCTGCATAGTTATTGCCTTTCACTCCCATCTTGTATATATTGTTGTTGAACAATATATAGACTCATTTTAAAATGATTTATGATTTGGGATGGTTAATGCATGTGTGACTTTTTGTATAATTAGCGATTTCCTCTCCTTTAGCCAATCTGGTGTAAATAAATCTGTTATTTATATGCAGCTGTAATGCACCCTGTTACGGAAAAACCGTTAGAAGCATACCAACAGTGGCTCCTCTTCTTTGCTTGCACGTTTCTTCCCTGCTTCAAACAGCTTTCTGAAGCACGTCAACATAACACTTCACTGGGAATTTCCACCCTAATCTTGCTGAGTAGAATAGATATCTGCCAATCGCACACTTTCTACTGTGTAGCTGCCCAAGCGTGTGAGAAAGTGTTTTCCTCTTGTAAATTTGCATGATTTTGAACAGTTTGTGTGTGTGTGTGTGTGCGCGCGCGCGCGTGCACAAACACCTCATGAGCCTGTTTTCCAGCTGTTGGGGCACTAACCTGGGATGTGGGAGATCCAGGTTTAAATTCGTGATCTGTCTGATTCACCTCCGAGAGGTGACTCGCTGCCTCAAGTACTGAGATATAGTCAGTCTCTGCCTTTCCATTTTGTCAAAAAATTCCCAACCATATCTAGTCCTGACTCAGCTAAGTACTTCAGCACATGTATAACTTTAAGCATACAGTAAGCCTGAAGATGTAAATGGGACTACTTGAGCTTAAATTATGTGTATGTGCGTAAGTACCTTGCTGAGGCAGTTCCTAAATGTACAGATCCCCAAGCACTCTGTGGCCTCGTCCAGACTAGGGGAGGAAAATCGATCTTAGATACGCAACTTCAGTTACGTGAATAACGTAGCTGAAGTCGAATATCTAAGATCGAATTACTCACCCATCCAGACGGTGCGGGATCGATGTCCGCAGCTCTCCGTGTCGATTCCGGAACTCCGTTCAGGTTGATGGAGTTCCGGAATCGATGTAAGCGCGCTCGGGGATCGATATATCGCGTCTAGACTAGACGCGATATATCGATCCCCGAGCAATCGATTTTAACCCGCCGATACGGCGGGGTAGTCTGGACGTGGGCTGTGTGTTGCTTCCAAGGGGTTTATGAGGGCTTGGAGGCAGTGAGGGGTGATGCTGTTTGGCTCTGTTACCCTTCTTTCAGCTTGTTTGTGGACAGTGGAGCAACATTTTTGCTTCTTACCATCTCCCCATGCAGTGGAGTGGGTGGTAATGACCCCTAATGCAGTTGTAGTAAAGCAGATGTCCTTGAGCTTTAAACCTGGCGTTCAGGCCCATTCCCATGTAACTGTTCAGGTTACAAAGGAAACCAACATTTTATTAATAAAATGTACATTGAATAAAAGTGTGGTACTGTATGTTCAAAATGCTCCATAATAAGGATTAACCTAATCTCTACAGGGAAAGTGTTCTAGGCAAAAAACAAGCATCTCTAAAGCTCTATCCCCAGCAGTCTTACTCTAAAACCTTTTCTCATTCGAAATAAGTGAGTCAGCAGACCAGCAATAACAAAGTAGGTGTGAAATGTATGATGACCCAAGTGAATATAATGCTTTATAAATTATTTGCAAGATTTTAAAATCAATCCATCCATTTTATTCTGTTGTAAAGGAATGTTTTGATTAATACATTGGCCAGAAAGTAAAGCAGGATAGTAAAATTCATTTAACAAGGATTACTAATCACTTGATTTTGGGAATTTGGATTGTGTAATGCTAAATGCTAATAGTAGCACTTGAAGGTTAATGTGGAGGATAATAACATATAACTGGTAGAAGAAAATTCTTTCATTGTCTGGTGTTTAGATCATAAATGTTGATTCAGTTTGCATTATATTCCTTTAATTGTTTAGTATGAATAAATATTTTAAATAGGTGTGGTAAATTGTCAAGTATTTTCATTGTTTGGATGAAAAGATTTGAACATCTACTCCAAAGTACCAACAAATACCTGCAGAACCAAAGTGGATATAGAGCACCTGAACACATTCTGATTCATGAAGTTAAAGCAGTTTACAGAGTTAGTAAGAAAAGAATATCACACTCTGAGGTTTGATGTCCTTTTCATGCAGAACAAAAGAGTTTCGATTCTCTCACTTCAAGTTTAGCCTAACCATTGTGTAGTAAGGGAGGTTTAATGAATCATTGTTTAACTTAGATACTGCCAAGTATTTGACAGTTAAATAGTCTCAAATGTGTGCATAGCACTTTGCTGACAGACCCTTATTTAACTGTGATTAATTGGCACTGAATAGTTATTTAATTACTTCAGAATAAATCTAAGAACAGAGAGTGGTTTGATTAAGTTATTTAATGCAATAACATACATTAAATTGCTGGAGTGAGCACGTTCTCCACTGCAGCTTGCTAATGAAATTACACAAAGCTTTGGGGAGTTTCACAATACCAAAAATAGCAGGTTCTTTTGGCAGATTCAAGTACTCTTGCAACACTGACACTTTAAAAGATTTATGAATAGATTTGTGGGAAGACTTTTTTTGGTCAATGTAGGTTATCCATCTATACAATGTCTATATTTTTAGTAATTTTGCTTCTTTTAAAATGCTATATGAAGATGTGATTCCTATTTGAATAATTCAGGTTGCATGCAGTAGTTGAGTTTGATAATTTTTCAAGCTGAAAATGTGGGTTAATTCTAAGGCAGGATTTTTGAGGGAACATACATACTACACGTTCAGTGTCCTGAAAATACCAGTCCAAATGATCCATAGAACATTTACAGTTTATTTAAGGGACTTGGGGAAGCGTAAGGGAGCCCATAGAGATGGTGATTGGATATGAGAGCCCCAGAGGGTTTAGAGAAAATATTTTTAGTAGGCCAGCTTTATAGTTCCCAGATATTAGGTGCAACAATCCTTTGAATCTGGGGAGCAGCCCTGGGCAGATTGTGTGTGAATGCTGGCAGAAAACATGTAATCATGTTCTTGGGAAAAGTTTGAGAATTTTTGCAAGAATGACTAATTTTGCTTTCACATCTAGAATCTCTTCACTTGCACAATTAATAGTGCATACCCCAGCAACTAAACCATGTGCTATTTAAAAAGGAAAAGTAGACTTTTGTTTCTTCATATCTTGTGAAACAGTCTTCAGTTTGAATTAGAAATTTAGGGTAATATCTACACTGCAGTTAGAAACTCCATGGCAGGCTTGTGCCAGCTGACTCAAGCTTGCGGGGCTTGGGCTAAGGGGCTCTTCAATTGCAGTGTAGATGTACAGGCTTAGGCTGCAGCCTGGCCTCTGGGACTCTCTCACCTCGCAAGGTCCCAGGGCTCAGTTCTCGGGCTCCAGCCCGAGCCTGAATGTCTACGCCGCAATTGAACAGTTCTTTAGTCCAAGTCCCATGAGCCCAAGTCAGCTGCACAGGCCAGCCACGGGTGTCTAATTGCAGTGTAGACATATCCATATTGTGAATATGCAGTCTCTGCGTATGCAACATCAGAATGGCAAATCCCTGAATGGGGCACTGAGATTTGGATGCAGACTGGTCTCTGTGACTGGTCCCTGATGATGGAATTTGCTCTTTCTGGTGAGCTGTCATAGCCTGAGTTTATCACTGTTCAGAGAAGTTATACCTTCTGTGAATGGGTCCCCTGGGCTTAATTTTGATCTCATACAGTCAGTGGAGTAACACTGGGGTAAAACCATCTTTTGTGAAAGTGGGATTAAGGCCCATTGCTTGCTTTGTTTCTTTCTTCTGTGCTAGAAATTTTTTGTTTTTATTTGCGAAGCACCCAGATACAACAGTAATGGGCACTGGAATAACTAATTAGCAATAGGAGAAGGAAACATGAGCCTTTAGGAGGCAAACACTGCCAGAGCTTAAAGATCACAGTCATGCTTTAGCAAAAGGGTTGTGCATAAATACTAAATAAACAATAAACAACTTTGTGTAATAACTATTGAAGGTTCCAAAATATTAAAATCTTGCAATTGTAGATAGACCTGAATATCCTATTTAGGAATTGGTTGATCCAACTCCAGGATATTTACATTTCTTGTCTTTTTCATAGAGTGGATTGTAGGAGGGCCCATTGCTTTCAAGTTCAGTCATGTTCAGACACCAACTGTTTTTCTTAGTCATATTTTAGTCCTTGTCATTCTACAGAATTACTATATTTACATTTGAATGTGGATTAGGCGGATTAAAAGATTTTTTCACATTTTATTGA
Source organism: Gopherus evgoodei (assembly GCF_007399415.2). NCBI lineage: Eukaryota > Metazoa > Chordata > Testudines > Testudinidae > Gopherus > Gopherus evgoodei. The sequence continues at coordinate 94,889,627 of NC_044322.1, read as the reverse complement.
TAATGGTAGATTAATTTCTACTTTCCTACTAGCTGCTGTGTCAAAAACATTCTCTGAAAACATATAACAATTTTATAAGGCAATCACCAAAATTACATTTTTGGTATTAATTAGCAACTTGATTATCCATGAGAATTAAGTAGGAGTTTGTTTGTAATGTGGATAAGAAGAGGAGATAGTCATGCCAGAGGAATCTTTCTTATGGTTCACTCAGCTTGGTTTTAGCGTGGGTCTGTATGCATCAAAGAACTTTAGCCAAATGAGATGTTATTGTAAATGAGAATATTCTGGAATTTGTTCTTGGCAGTCATAATGAGTTTTGGTATTATTTTATACAGTTTTTGTTTTGCGTTTGTTTTGTTTTATTTTAAAGAGCAAGAACAGAATTTTATTACTGTTGCAACTTAAAATGTTCTCCTTTTCTTTATAGGGGCTGCAGTAGAGCTTTTTGAAACTCTGAGGTAGTGCAAAGGCTTAGTCACTAACCTCTACAGTAACAAACCTCTTAAAAACTCCTTGAGTAACTTTCACTTGTAAATTGCAATAAAAACAAGTCTGAAAATGGACAGCAAAACTTCAGATACTGTTAGGACTGAAACTTCAAAGTGATAAACTGCTTTGTGATAGTTTGTGAGCATTTCAGTACTAATTTGTCTCAGCCTTCTACCTATTAGGCCTCGTCTACAAAAAGTACAAAGTTAAACTGTTTTCACAACTGTGTTAGAGTAACTGTAATGCTGCTCCAGGAAGGAGTTTGCATGTGCTATCTACTCACTGAATCGTGGGACATGACGAAGATATTCCAGGTTTCCTGACATTGTTGATGCTGACCTGCACTGTACTACTCGTGTGGAAGTAGCCAGTATGAAGGAACTTGCTTTGTTGGTGCAGTGCTGTGTATTATGGAATTTCCTCTGAGGAATAACCAAGATAATTCTGCTGCAATCTCTTATCACTATTACAAATAAACCAGATTAAAGGTGAATGCCAAAGCAAAATTTAAAACAGAGAAAAGTTCAGGCTTCTGTGCTGTGTGTCCCTGCTAAGCAGGCCACAGGGGTAGTCTCAGGAGAAGTTAGCATTAAATTTTTTTTAAATGATCTTTTCCCTTGTGAAATCCTCTTGGTATTATTTGGTTCCCTTGAAGATATCTCAGAATGTGATGTTAGAGCTACCAGGAGTCTCCCTGCAGCACATGCATTTCGTGGGCTGAGTCACCCCTCCTGTGTCAAAACCCCCATGAGGGGACCAAGGGGAAAGAAGCCTCCAAGAGGCATCCCTTGGTGGAATTTTCCCTGATCTTTCTGTTCCAACATGAAACAACTGGCAGGGCTCATTTGAAAATCTGGAGGATACCAGAAACTGCAGGATCTCTGCGCCATCTGCATGGAGGCCCTGTGTCTGAGAGCTGTCTCCATGCCCTTAGTGTGCCCTTCCCTTCCCTCTGCAATGGCTCTGCGTGAACAGGGACACCTCCTGGTGATCACCCTTAAAATGTGATTCCCCATGATTCAAGGGCACCTCAGAACGGGTTACTGTGCCAGAATCAGTTAATTTTCCTGAGTACTCGTTACAAGGTTGAAAGAAGGATTGTGTTTCTCACTTCAGCCCACTCTCACCCAATGTGGGATTTCTCAGTCCCTGTCCTGTCCACAGCACATCAATCTTGACCCTGTGGACAGTCTTCTGTGAGGTACTAGGTAAGTGGGGATAGTTCTGTAGAAGGAGCTGTCCTTTCCCACTGTGTGATGAGATCTGCATGGGGATTTTAGGGGCACAGCCTGGTCACATAGTGTTTGTGATGTCACAGAATAATGCGCTGTGAGATATCTTCAGTAAACCTAGACATACCAAGAGGCTATCTCAGAGAGAGAAGAGAGACTGTTGAGAAAGCTGGTTTAAAGAAACATTTGTGAACTGACTCATCCTCTCCCACGTCATTCTGGCTAATGAGAGAGATGTCCATCACAAAAATCTCTGTTTTAACTCTGTTTTCATTTTTTAATCTGCAGTTCATCTTTATGCCAAATTTTTAAGATCAGCAGAATTTTCAGCAGAGGACCTGCTCTTGCCCCTCTACCAGAGGAGGATTTGGAAAGCACTGATTTTTGTCTCTTTGCTCCAAACAAAAGACATTCCTTGATCCCTTCCCCTTATGATCCATGATTCCAAAAGAGAGAAAAACCAAATCTCATCACAATACGTTAAAATAATAGAGTTAGATAGAAAGAAAAAGAAAGAAACTTGAATGGGTCCACATGCATAAACCCCTTATGGAAGGCAAGATTCTCATCCCTAGGTTAAGTGATACCTTACTTCCTGAGTAGAAGCTTCAGTGTGTGGAGTAAAGTACTAATCTACTTAATGGTGGCAAAATGGTGATGTTTATAATTAAAGCTCTCTTGCTATGACTGAATTTTTTTTCACTCAGGTAGAACTCAAGAACATAGAAGAGAATAAATGCTTCAGTGATAACAGATTAAAAATGTTATTAGTTTCAATAAAGATCAGCATTGTCAAGGTTTTGAATAAATATAAAAAACATGCTGCATCGACATAAAAACATGCCACATCAACACAAACCTAACTAAAATTTGATTTCAGTAACATCTGCAACGTGAATTTAAATAGGCTAAGATTTCTTTACTTTTTTCTTTTGTGAAATCTAAGTTGTTAAAAATCACAGAACTACTAAAAAGGACCATAGTAGGCCTTGCAGTAAATGCATACAACTCAGGTAAATGTCAGCCGAACTTGCAAGCAGGTACCAGAGTCAGCCAGGTTATGACCCATATTGATTGATGTATATAAGTATTAAAAATCTAATCCTATAACTGCTTACTTATGTGAATAATGTTATGCATATATATAAGAGTTTGCAGGATTGGGGTCTTCAGTTCTATCTAAATGATTAGTTTCAGACTGTTATGAAACATTTGAAATGATGGTGACCACACACTATAACTGTTAAATAAGCAATTCACATCTGTATTAAAGAAGCATTCATTCAAAAAAAACATTTTTATTCTTTTTTAGCAGAATATATTGCACTAGCTGTAAAATAAAATCTCCTTTTGTTTTGTATTCAGAAGATCTTTTTTGTTTATTTTCAGATGTCAGCTATTTTCTTCTTGCTTTTCTTAAATTGTCTGTAAAACTAAAGTATGTGTTTTTAAAATTATTCTATTTTTGTGAGTTTTTAAAAATTGTCTTAGAAAAAAAACACAATTTCTTTTGAATCCTGTTTTCATAGGGAGAATCTTAAATCGTTTCTCTAAAGATATTGGCCATCTGGATGATTTGCTTCCACTGACAATTTTGGACTTCATACAGGTAATGTAGTTGTTACAATTTGAGAATTTTACCTTGGTACTATGAATTTCAAGTCTTCTATACTCAGTTGACATACAAAACCCCGTAATTTATCCGCCCAAGTTTTATTGAGTGAATTTAATGAAAGTGCTTGTTTGTGAAAGAAGGGTGTGGTCAAAATTTAATATGCAAGTGAAAAGCTATCATGAGCAATAAGTGGCAGGTAGGAGTGGCTATACATCTTGCTATCCTGTCAAGATTTCAGTTCATAGTAGCTACATGCTTGGTAAATTGCTCTGGATTTGCCTCCAAGCAGTCTGGCAAGCATAGTGTGTTATGAAATATATCCACAGTAAAGAAACAATCAATTCACATGGCAAGATAGCACAGATTAACCTAATTATGTGTGTACTTCCACAAAGAAGCAAATGCTTACCGCACCATTTTGGATTAAAATAGGTGTGACTATTTACAAAGAAAGGATTAGTAATAACAGAGTGAAAATAATAGTCTTAATAGGAACAAGAGAAAGAAGTTACTGCAAATAGAAAAATGTCTATAAGCAAAAACTATTTTAGTGACAATGAAAGGATTAAATTTATGGCATTACAGTGATTTTGATTGGCATCCCAGTTAGTCCTTTTCATGAATACTTCCAAAGCAAAATGTTTACAAAAACAACCGCTGTATGCTAAAGTATTCTTAATGCCTTTAGCCTTAACATTCAGAATTGCAGAAATTAGAGATGGAGAAGAGTGATTAGGCCATCTGTAGATTCATCATTCTACCTATTCAGAAATGTTTCTTACAGTAATATTACTTAGTGCTTTATGCAGTCTGCTTACGGTTGACTCCATGGAGGTTTCACCTGTTTTTTCATATTGAAATTAAATGTACGTTGGGTTTGTAAAAGTTACTTTTAGCTAAAACACATTTTTTAGAAAACACCTATTTACTTGCCTAAGCAAGGCCTTAAGGCTGAAGAGCTTTTTGCCCTGCTTTTCAAAGCTGTTCAGTGCAGTAGAGCCCTTTGGGAGGGAGATAGGATGGCTTTTTTTTTTAATCTGCTGGCAGGACCTCCATTAGAAATTGTAAACACTTTTTACCATTAGCTGCTGTTGTCCTAACTCTTAATGTTAAGTTTTTGAATTTGCCTGGTTTCCAAAGTATACAAGAGATCTGTCCTATGCACAGAAGGTAAACAATCTGCTAGAGTGTTGGCCATTTATTTCTATCAGTTATATGGAATCAGAACTTTCTTTCTTTAGACTTATCAGCTATCTTTTATTAGACAGGACATCTTGCTTCATTTCAATTGGTTTAGGCAATGCATTTGTGTCCTGTTATCCTGCTGCGTGCCCAGACTGTTCTTCATACTGCCCATTTGCTAGCCTCCTCTCCTTCGTATAGTATGCTTCTGCTGTCCCTACAGTGTACAGTACTGGGTAAGTCCAGGCTGCAGGCAGTGAAATGACCTGGCTTTGCTGCTGCTTCTGGTACTTGATTGGCGGCCCCTGTAATCAGCATGAAACTCCTCTCCTCCACAAAGCCTGGTGGCTGCTGCCAAAGCTGGAGAGAGCTGGAAAGAATTTAGGGGACAAAAGGAAAGGGGAGGTGTTGAGAAACTGAGGAGGGGAAAGGGAACAGAGGTGAACAGACAGTTGCAGGGGAAGTGATGTTCCACTTTGTATTCCGCAATTTAGGGTTAACATTTCCCATGTTGTCACTCATTTGAGAGTAGGGAGGGGGGTCTGTGTCCCATTGTGGAGTGTCTGGAGTTAGAGAAGTACAAATGTCTTTCCAGTTGGTGCAGGTAATTTATATTATTACATGCATCTTTCAAGTGCCTGCCACTGTAGTTAGTAAGTGCTCAGATATAACAGGCAAATGGGGGCAGAGTCAGTGTACTGTATGTTTACCCAAACTAAACTGATCTGGGATGGAAGAATAAAGTATTTGAATTTGAATTTCTTGTTCTTTTGACTGTTATCAAGCCTCTTATCCATATTGTGAAAACTGCAGTTTGCAAAAATTTCCTATCTGAAATCTCATATGCTTAGCTACTTAGTTCATCTCTTGTAAATAGGGCATTTAAGTAGTTGAAAGACAGGTGTTCTGAAGTTTTCACTGAACATGAAAACACACAGGCTTTGGGAACAGATGTATGGTATAGTTAAGTGGGGGAAAAAAAGGATTTTTTTTAAATACACTAGTTGTAGATGTCCAGAATCTTTACCGAAATTATTTAAATTATTTTTGTTGTACATAAATTTAAGTGCTTCCCTGTTCTGTTAGGCATAAGAAAAGAAGCCTTAGGTAGTTAAATCTTATTATAGGTTTGTTGCATTTAGCTATTAAACTTCTGATCATGAGAGGAAAAACATTCCCTCTTTGTTAAAATGCACCACTGCTGAACATCAGTGGTGCCTATTAGTTACTACATCTTGAATTTAACAGCAAAGTTATATTACATTATTTATTTCTAAGGAGCATAGATTTCTAGAGAGGATAATTGTTATCAATTATGATAAAGATCTTTTGTCACTTTTTTTGTTTGCAGGTGTCTTTTATAAGACTTTTTATAATCCCTTCAGGAAGAAATATTTTCTTCTTTTTAAGAACAGTGTTAGCTAAGTATAAAAGCTCTGATCCCTACTATTGTTGTTGATTCTTTGAGGGACATTTCCCAACATTCATTGTTTAAATGGTTGTCAGGAGGAATCAAGTGAAATTTAATAAACAGTGCAGTAACTGTTTCATCTTACTTTGTGTGTAGAAACTTTTCTTGTGAGGATTTGCATTGAAGAAGTGGTCCTTGTTGTGAGTTATCGTTAGGGTAGTTTTGAAGCTTTCCAGTCCGTTACTATATTAGCAAGTGTATATTTCATTTCTGAACAAATAAACTTAACTTGGCTGGGCTCAGATACTACAATGAGGAGTGCTGTAGAAGTACCTGTAAATTAATAACAAAAAATTACTAGTTTCAAGAATATAGATTTTAAGAGAATACCAAAAATTCCTAGTATTACCATAGACCCCTAATAAGATTTACACACTGCACTACAGTTCTAATGAACATGATTAGTCTAGATAGCTATACTGGATGAAAAATAATTCCTAAAACAGAAAGAATTACATTTATTTTGTCTGTCATTGGATAAACGAGAAAGAAATAGTTTATTTTTAAAAGAGAATAGAAATGTTCTGGACACGTAATAAAGAGAGAGAAAATGTAATGGGGGGAGGGCATGCAACAAGCACAAAAACGCTTAAATAAAGCCTTACTATATTTGGGTTCCACAGCTGACCATGATTTTCAGAACTGTGGATCTGAAAGGGCACCCAAAGTCAGCTCCTCATAGTCCAATATTTGAGGATTAAAGAGCAGGAGACTGTATAAATTCTGCTTCCTTTGTTTTGTGAAAAGATCTGCTCAACTTGAGAACGAAGGTATTCAAAAGAGAAGATTTAGCCTTAGAGAATGAGGAAATTATTTTTTGCCTGCTACTTTGTAAATCTTTAACAGCATACAGGAAAGGTCATGTTTGCTTGATAACTGTCTGTTGGAATAATTGCTTCCTTCATCTTATAAATAAAAAATAGAATGATCTGTCAAAGCATACGCTGATATCAAATGGAGCTGTATGTGCAGACAGGGTAGGTTATTATACACCTCTGCTCCGATATAACGCGACCCGATATAACAGGAATTCCGATATAACTCGGTAAAGCAGCGCTCCAGGTGGCCGGGGCTGTGTGCTCTGGCGGATCAAAGCAAGTTCAATAGAACGCGGTTTCACCTATAACGCGATAAGATCTTTTGGCTCCCGAAGACAGCATTATATCGGGGTAGAGGTGTATTTAACTGAGTTTCTTTGAATTTTACATTTACAGCCTGATTCAGAACTCATAAAAGTAAATAAGAATGTTTTCATTAACTTCAGTAGGCTCTGGATCAGGCTGCTAGTGTTGAAGGCTTGTATCCAGAAATAGGTGCACTTGTGTGGGCCCTTATGCCTCTGATAGACTCTGTGTGGGCATAAGTTTCAATGCCAGCTCATCTCTTTGAAAATATGTGCCATATTTATTAAATTCGTAACTGATAATTTACATTTACTGCTATGTTTGTTATAGTCCAAGCTGATTTTTAGAAAGTTAGTGACTTAAACTAGGACATGAGTGGAAATAACTTGAAAAGCAAAATGAAAATAAAAGTGTTTGGTTGATGTAAGCCCATATACTTTGTTAGTCAGTTACCTTATAACACTTACCCTCATTCTTCCTTCCCCTTCCATTCCTGCTGTTGTTTACATTCAGTTGGGACATCCTGTTTTCAACTAAGTTGTAAGCTCTTCAAGCAGGAACCATGGATAAAATGTTCAAAAGTGCATTGATGACTTAGGTGACTGATTCTCATTGTCTTTCAATGGGATTTAGACACCTAAAACTACTTAGGGTACATCTACACTGTAAATACAGTAAATGGTTAGTTCTTAACTCAAGTTAGCTAACAAGTTAAGTTAAAAAGCAGTGTGGACATGAAAACTATTATCTTGAGTTTGAAGCTCAAGATAAAGCCTGTAGGGGAGCCTGGGGTTGCATTTGAGTTCTAACTTGATTAAAAGCTGGGTTGCAATGTCTTAACTACTATTTTTTTCTGAGTTAGCAAACACCTTTTTTTGCACTGAAAGACATCATCTTAGATTTGTCAGAATATTTTACTTTATACCTGCTTATATGTTTGACACAATGGGACTTTCATCCTGAGTGGGGTCTAAAAGTGCTACCAGAATATAAATAATAGTCACAAATATTCTTCCTTTAGTGAACAATAAAACTGATCAGATTTAAATAAATAAATGGGCTTAAGGATGTTCAGTGCCCAACTTCTGTTAAAAGTTAATAGGACTTGGGCACTCAGTTCCTTTAGGCTCTTTTGAAAATCCTTTCTAAGCTCCCTTATTATCCTAGCCAAAATTTCCTGACTCTGTGAGTACGTCAGCACTACCCGCCGGATCGTCAGATAGCGATCTGTAAGGGATTGATTTATCGCATCTCGTCTAGACGCGATAAATCGATCCCCAAATGCTCTGCCGTCGACTCTGGAACTCCCTCAGGGCTAGAGGCAGAAGCGTAGTGGACGGGGGAGCCATGGCCATCGATCCTGTGCCGTGAGGACAGGAGATAAGTTGATCTAAGATAGGTCGACTTCAGCTATGCTATTCTCGTAGCTGAGGTTGCTTACCTTAGATCGACCCCCCACCCCCCGCTCCTCGTGTAGACCAGGACTGTCTTTAGCAAGGCAGGGGCACAAGGTTCCAACCATGTGGAGCTCATTGACAGACTGAGGCTTATAATTTAAATACACTGTGGTTAAAATATTACATCTGTATACAACTTAACATAATAAATTCATATATTGGCTTTTTTTAGTTGGAGAAAGAATCCAGTGGTGGAATATTATAGTACTCTTATTTTAATAGAACGTAAGGTATAACATTATATTAAATAACATTTTATATACAAAAGCCCATATTTTCAAAAATGGCTACTGTTTATGATGCCTCAATTTCTGCATGCTCAACTTGAGACACTTTAGGCGCTTATTTACAGAGATGGTGAGAGTCCAAATCTCATTAAATTCAAATGGACTTGTGGGTGCTTAGCATCCTTGAAAATCAGCATTTTAAGTGTTTCAAGTTGGGCTTGCAAAATTAGTAGCTATTTGAAAATGTTGGCCAGTATGCTCATCTTCATAAAGGTCTACGGAGTCTTCCATTTCCAATAGCTTCACCATTTCATGCCCTTTCTCCTTTTATGTTCCTTTTCTTCTACAATAGCCACTAGTTGGTATTTAAAGTCAGCATAATATAGATGTCTTAGTTTATTGGCTTTTTGATAACAAAATGTAAATCCTCTGATTTCATTATTCATATCTAGATAAATGAATTGCTGGTTTAGTTTCCAGCATATTTAAAGAAGATAATTTAAAAGCAGTATTTCCCACTCATTTTGATTTTACCCTGTGCTGGATTTTAAAAACTCAAGATTTGTTTTGTTTCTGGGGAACATTGTGAACATGTGAACTATCAGCAGCTGCCCTTGGTAAAGGGCAGTGATTTATTGAGGAAAACTGAATTGCAAAACCTTTTTCCTCCCAAAATCAACAGCTTGACTGAGCTTAAATAACTGACTTTTCATATCCTTTCATCACATACAAAGACCTAATCTTGAGACTACTTGAGCCACCAATGTAGGCTTTGGCTAAGACCACCGCTGAATGTGTCATTCCCTTCTCACCACACACAAAACACATTGACTGCAGCTTTATGAAGTGAAAATACTGAAGAAAAGGAAAATGTGAAGAAGGTGTCCACAGTCATTCCTTTAAAAAAAATAGCTGTTGCATCTGGATATTAAGAACAAAAAGTGCCTAAGACTGGAATAATAAGCTAGGGTCACTTGCTTTCATAGATGCAAAAGAGTGGAACTGCCTTTACTTGTTTCAGTACCACTGACCCTTGCATTTTATTGTTTGGCAATGTCAGGGAAAGTGTGTAGAAGGAATTCCAGCATCTTTTAGCTTTACAATGACTTTTGTCATTTTGTGATTCCTGTAGTTTGTTCCCCCTCCCCAAACTTAGTCAGGTTTTGTATTGTAAGATAATTTTAAGATATCTGTACATTGGATAATTAAATACAAGTTCTTTGTCTGCTAAAAGATTATGTAACTTGGTTCAATTTTTATGATATTTTAAAACATCAAAATAATGAGGGTATCAAAAAATACCCAAGGACTGGGATCTTTGTTAAATGTCTGTCTGTTCTCTTTGGTAAAGCAGGTGGTACAAACATGTGTCTTTAGTGTGTGTGTGTTGTTACATTCTGATTTTTTGAGTGATATTAGGTGCAAAGATTCTGTGATTTTGCCATTATAGGAAGTTTAGCTAAAAGAGAACAGTAAATAGCAGCATGGTGACACGTTAATCATGGAGGACTCTCTGAACCTTTTTCTGCTTGCATCTGCTTGTTCCAATTTCTCTTTTCCAGCAGCCATGCCACAATGGATCAGTTAGTATTTAACGTAAGGCTAATTAAGACCTATTGGGGCGGAGGGCGAAAATAAGAGTGTAATTTTTACCAGGGCTACTAGAAGATGGCACAGGCATTTAGATAGAAATATGGTGAGGTGGAAATGTTCATCTAAAAAAAGAGGATTCTGTAACTTTTTCTGAAAAGCAGAATATGCATGCAATAAGCTTTATTACTATAGTGAAACAGAAATTTAATATAAAATATCAAATAATGCAGATAACTATTTCAGTATTTTCTGGATTTTGTTCTTGTTTCATATCCACTCTATTTTTGAATAAAATAAATTCTTTATACTTATGTGGAAGAAGATAGTACACAAACATTCCTCTCAATTATTTTGCATTTATCTTTTGCCCTTGATGACTCTGTTTCTCTTCCCTAACTCTTTTCTTCTTCATTTTCTTTTCACTTTCTTGTCTTTTTCTTTGTGTACTTCTCAGCTTTTAACAACGTACTGTACTTAAGTTATTTCTCCAATTTTTTGTAATGAATTAGGGAAAAGCAGTATTTTGAATATAGTACCTCTCAGTTCCTTGAAAAATAAAACTAGCTTTCATTTAGTGATATATGAACTCTTCTCTGTAATTTTCTTGGTCTAGAGTACTAGAAGTCTTTGTGTGATACAGTCTTTTGGCAAGATTTCTAGTAATTCATGGTTTTGACTGGTTGCAAGCAGTGGGAATATAGCAAGGACAGCTTTTCTCAAAGTATTTTGGTGCTTCTGGATGAAACCAAAAGGTGCTGAGGTGCACAAAACTACTTTAAAGTTAAATGAATTTTTTTTCCTGGACAAAACTACCAAACAAAGGTTCAGTTCTAGTTTTGGATGAAGATTTAGGTCAGACCTTACCTTTGGCATTCATATTCCTATTTTCCTTCCCAGCTTACTTTGGGACTGATCTTTAGCTAGTGCAAATCAGCTTAGCTGGATGGCAGTGTACCAGCCTTTCATTGGCTGAGGATTTGGCCACCCAGAGGCCAAGTGAGGAGTTGAGTTCACCCAGAATTTCTAAATATCTTTCAAGAGATCCTGCTGATCCTAGACTCTTCAAGTCTATTAGAAGTGGGGTCTGGTATATTTTACTATGGAAAGGCCACAAAGAGGTATTCAAAAGGCTAAGCAAATATATTTTCTACAGTTTGTTTTTTGATCTATCTTTGTTGAAATACTTAATTTGCTTTTGGCACAGAGGTGGAACCTTTGATTTTATTTACATGATTTGTAAAGCATTTTTATAACCCTCCACATTTGTAGCACAGCCTGATTATTGAAGAAAAGACATATCAAGGTCATTAACATTTCTAACACTTCACAGCAGCTAGAAATCTTTTAATTCTACTGTCAGTCAGGGAGTGTAACAATCCTGTTCCAAATGGCTATAAGTACAAATCTTCTAGATTGCCTTAAACTATTGATATACTATTGATATGACTTATATGCTTACAAACAAAGTAGGATTTCACTGTTTGGCAAAAAGACTGCAGATTTTACTTCTGATTTGTGGAAAAAACTGATCATAATTTGAATTATTAAGCTATGTTCACTAGTGTGGGTGTTGGATCGTTATGCATATTTATTCTAAAAACAAATATGAGGACAAGAAATTATCTGTAACAAAAAATTATATATCTCATAGAAATGTGTGCATATCATGCCATACTTAAGAACTTTTATCCTGCTTTTCACAAAACCTGAAATTAATATAGTTGCTGATCAGTGAATCCTCCAGCAGCTTAAAGAGTTGCATTAATGACTCCAAAGACAGTACGTCATCTATGGATTGATTTAAAGAGAGGCAATTTAAATCACTGATTTAAATCACCAAGTGGAAATCCTAGCTATAAATCATTAATTCTAATCAAGTTTTCGACTTGTACTTTAGTTATTTTCTAACTACATTCTTATTGGTTGATATAACCACTAAAACATGTTGATTTACAACTAAATAGAGCCTTTATACTAGATTTGGTACCTGGGAGGGTCCACTATAACTATGTACATTTAATATTTAATATTTAATATAGTTTATATTTTCAGATTATTATTAATTGTACCTTTTTATTATGTTAGAAAGTGGTGATTGATATATTGCTTATTTGCTAGATAATTAAGATTTTTTTTCATGATTTATGTCAAGCTGCATTAGAGTGAGAACTAGAATTGAACACAAAGCAGCATATACAATTTTTTTAATGCTTAAAATATTTTAGATACATAAATTTCAATTATCAAAATGTTTCACATTTACAAGTAAATGATTTCTTAAACAGAAGGATTAACTGTAGTCAATAAACAAAACTATTTCAGCCCAACTTGGTAAACTTTTCAAATATGTACAAGTGAAAATGACTGGACCTTAAGTTTCTACTTGCCTAAGGGCAGGTCTACACTTAAAATACTGCAGTGGCGCCACTGTAGTGCTTCAATGAAGACACTACTATGCCGACAGCAGAGCTTCTCCCATCGACATAGTTAATCCACCAACATCAGAGACGGTGCCTGTGTTGATGGGAGAAGCTCTCTCATTGTCAGAGAGATGTCTATACTGGGGGCTAGGTCGGTATAATTGTGTCATTCGGGAATGTAGATTTTTCACACCCCCTGAGCGATGTACTTATACCAGTGTAAGTTTATAATATAGACCTGGCCCAAACCTCTTGAAAATGAGACGGTCTACTATGTTACTTAGACTGTCCTTCAAACTTTTAAAACTAGGGGATCTCATCCCCTCCCTCCTTGTTTTTATTTCATAGACTGGAGGAGACAGGACAAGTTTTCCTGCTTTTTCAACTCCTAATTGACTTCTCAACTTTGAATGTATTAGTCCAAATGAAGAAAATACTCTTTCTATGCCTGCAGAAGAGGCTGATGTTGTCAAAAGCAGTTGTAGCACTTCAACAGGCTCTGGTTCCAGGTGCTTAGCTAGTGATTTCCACCAGCTCAGTGGTGTGACTCTCTTTAAAAGATCATCAGCAAACATGTAGCGCTTGAATGGTTCGCCTCCAAACCTGAAAGTCATTGTGGTTAGCATAATTAATGGGTGATTATTAGATCCTCATGTCATAGTGTCATCATCTCCTTCAGCAGTTAGACATCTACCCCGGTACTTTGGGTTGGGAATATTGGCAAGAAAATGAGGTGGAGTAAGTGCCTGATTCATCTGCTTCTTTACTGCCTGCAATTTAACTTTGTTGTTGAGTATTTCTTTCTTCAATGTTTCTTGACATTCTTTCCACATTTTAACAATATCAGCGATATAGCAGCAGTCTTTATGCAGTTTGTCCAAGGCTACGGAAATAGGTTTTTGTTATTTTGACCATAAAATAATGGCTGCATCTTAGGTCATCTAGTACATTGAAAGAGGAGGGTACTTTTCAGGGACTTCTCGCTTCTCGGCTTTATGAGCTAAGATGTGAAAAAATTATCTAAGTTATACATCTCTTGCTTTGGGACGCATGGCTGTCTTTTGGTATTAATTTAATAGCACTTTTTACTTAATTCATTTGGATTATTTTCTCTAGTTCCCCAAATAGGAGAAAATTAGGGGAAAAAAGAACTTTCACTTTCTAGACAACAGCTATTCCTGCATTATTATGGACAGCTGATATTCTAAACCACTGTGTTCACTTCCATCCTGTTTTCCCCAACTATTTTTTAGTGGGCTTTGAAATACAGCACAGTCCTTTAAACAAGTAGGCCTTTTATTTGCAAGTCATTTGCATCTTGTTAAATGGATTATTTTAGGTCCTCATTGCTGAAAACAAATGTTAGGCTACCAATGAGTAATATACTGGCTTAGTAATTGTTTCCTTATGTCTGCTTGCATAACTGTAACAGCCTATAACTTACTCATAGCTAAAAAAGTTTTCCGTAGCTCAAGAGGTAGAGGGCTGGTTTTTGGTTCCAGTTTTGTTATCTGCCATGAACTGTGGAAAGTGTGTGTGTGTGTGCGCGCGCACACACACAATGTCCTCAGTTTGTCAAAAATACTCTCTATAAAAGGTTTATATTTTATCTATAGTGTTAAGGTAATTTCTTTATTACCCGTTCAGATATTATCTGTATTTCTCACAGGCAAGAATACTGTAATAGATCTCCACTGTAGAGTTGGATTCCCTGTGCATGATTGAAATTAGAACCTACTAGGGTAACCATATTTCCGTATGCTGAATACGGGACACCTGGTAAAATTACTCGTATTCAAACAAGTTCAATGGCAGTCAATCAGAACTATGCACTACAAACATTCAAAAACATACAAACCCGTTAAAAAGAAATACTGCGTAGTTGGATTCTTTTTATTTACCTTCTTATCTTTAAGGCTTTAGGGTTCACACAGGGAGGAGTGACACACATGGGGAGAGCTGACACACACACGCACACCCGTACAACTCTCTCATATGGTGGGGTGACTGACCAACCTGACCCTCCCTGCCTGCTGTGCTCTGCCCTCCATGCCTGCTCCTGGGACAGACCCATGTCTCCCAGTACTTGGCCCCAAGGCAGCTTGCAGTCAGGGGTACAGGATTTCTTTTAGGCATTGTGGCTCCAGCTGAGGGCAGAGGTAGGCAAGGAGGTGCCTTTAGAGCTGGCTAGGATAGGGACAACTGACTCTGGAGGGAATGGTGCACTGGAGAAATTCATATTTTCATTGTCAGTGAAGGTGGTTTTAGAGGAGCTAGAGTCTTTTAATGGGTCCTCCCACTTGCCCAGGAGCCACTGTGAAAATGAAATAGTCTCACAAGAATTTAAAGAGCTGCTTTGCTGATCACACTGATCCCCTGAGTGCTCTCCTCACTCACTTGGTGAAGGGGCGAAAGCAGTGCTGGTAGCAGAAATTTAGATTCTTTTTTTCCTAGTATTATTGTACGTTTATTTATCCAAGTAAAATGTATCCTGTCATCACCCTGCCTTGTCTCCCAGGGTATAAATCTACTCAGAGTACTCTCAATCCACCATATATGTTTAGTAAGTGAAACAACATAACTTCATTGGTGAACTTTGTCAACTTTCTCTGCACTGCCTCTTCCATGTAATTAATAAATACATCAACATTGGCCTCAAAACTGACCCCTGGAGAATTCCCCTATTAACTTATTTTAACTCTGATGAACAGTGGGCTACAATAACTGTTTCATACTGTTGAACCTGTGTATAATTCACAGCACGACTTTACCTCTTACCCCATAGTTATGTTTCTCACTAGTCTTTTATGAGGCACTGTAACAGGGTGGCAAAGTGCATGATCTTGCATAGGGATGCAGGGTTCTTTTGTTGATCCATCCTGTTAGGAGGAATTAGAATCTTGCATAAAGATAAGTAAATTCTCTTGATTCATGGTGCCACTGAGATACAACAGAAATGTGTATGTAGGACCCTTACATGAGTATAGGGGAAATTAATGTTCAGATAGGAGGGTCCTGTAAGAAACTCTAAGAAGACATAGGCGTAAGGGGAGAGGTTCCACTGAGGTTTGTGCTAATTGACTCTATTGACTCAAAAATACCACAGCCACCATGAGGGGGGCAAGTTTGACTTTATTCAATATGTGTGGACTTTATTAGAAGTAAGATGGGAATGCTTTGTGCTTCATAGGCAGCTTAATGGAAAATTTTATGAAAATCCAGGTAATTCAGTTTATCCATTAGGTCATCCATATCTGATATTTCATTAAACTTTTCCAAATATCTTTAAAAATATAAGGATTGACGCTTTCCTGCCAACAAGTCTTGCTTTCTCAAGGCCAAAGGGAGTCCCGCATTTCCATTGACATCTGAGATCAAGCAGCGGTAGAATTCAGCTGGAATTTAGTTACACACAAAAGTTGATAAACCCAAAGGGATTACACATCTAGGAGCTAGTATGGAGTATGGAGAACAGTTTTCTAACAGTGTACCTTCCAAGAAGTAGTAATTAACACTGTGCAGGAATTTAACATAAATCGGGAATTTCAGCTATCTGCATGTCATAAAGGCTTATGTTACCTGCCATTGGATATATGTGGGAGCACTAACTGCCCTGAGGATTTCCACACCGTAGACAATTAACCTTCTTACTCTAGTATCTCCAGATTTCTATAGGTAAGCTTCAGGTTTAGCCCAGCTGTTCAGTCTCCTGTTTCTTGCTGGATCCTTAACCTGGTACACTGGTCTCTTTGGAAACCTCTTTGGCAGTGTCCATGTTGTTCTTAACTGTAGAAGTTATTAATCTGATAACAGGGAAAATCACATAGGCATAGAAAGTTCAAACTTTAGCATACTATCAGGCAGTCAGATCTTCAGTTTATGCTGGGTACGGTTGTTCAAAGAACAACACCTAAGTTTCTGTCAAAATTCAATTCAGCCTTTCACCTGAGCTAGCAAATACATCTATAACTATTACCTATCTTGAACTTGTCCATTTTGTAAATTAGTTATTTGTGGGATCACAGGAAATGGATCAATGCCATGAAAGCATGCGTTTCATGTTGGGTCAAGTTGGTTGTAGCAGCTCCCATTAGATTCTGGCAGAACAAATCATGCAGAAAATAGAGTAAATTCTACAATTAATCTGAAATATTAAAAACATTAAATCTTGTGAAAATAATTGTGATCTAGCTATTATATGAAAGTTGTTGTTTATACTTTTAATTGGAGTGTCATCTTTATGTCTGAATATTTAACCTTTTAATGATGTGAAATAGTTTTTGAGCTTGTTTTGAGTGGAATCCTTCTGGGTAAAGAAGTAATGCTTTCTCTTGCCTATGTTGTTGCAGACTCTCCTACAGATTTTTGGCGTGGTAGCTGTGGCTGTGGCAGTGATTCCTTGGATCCTCATCCCTTTAGTTCCACTTTGTATTCTTTTCATTTTTCTTCGACGGTATTTCTTAGACACAGCGAGAGATATTAAACGTCTGGAGTCCACAAGTATGTTGCTTGGATAGAGCTGATTTTAAGCCTGAGCAACAATTATATGAGATGCTAATATTCTGCAATCAATTAATTAATCAGGAATTTTTGCTCTAGTTTTGCAAATTACTTGCTTGTTGTCTTGGGTCTCAACCCAGCAAAATCCTTCAACACTTGCTTAACCTCAGGCTTAAACCCACAATTAATGTCTTTGAAATCAAATGGACTACTCATATATTTAAAGTTATGGACATATTTAAGTAATTTGTTGGATCATGGCCTTATTGGGCTAATTGCACATAATAATGTAGGTTTTGACCCAGTATGACCTTCATGATTATCTCTGTATTTCAAATTGACTATAGTATTAAATAGCAGAGTCTGAGTCTTGAGAATCATGAATTTGAAAAAAAAAATTGGGTGCATTATTCTATTAGTGAAAGAAACAAAGGAAGAAGCCATGGATAACAACTGTTGAAAACTTTTTTTGTGTCAATTAGATAATCCATTTTGCCATCCAAGTGGGTGTAATTGGGTAACAGGAAAGTAGGTTTATCCTATGTTTATCCTAAAAGATGTGATTCACTGGCTTGTGTCAGTAAACAGAGAAGTAGGATTAAAGATTAACATAGTGCAAAAAATTACCAACACCACCCTTCAGCTACAATAAATTAGTCTTTTTTTACTTCACAGCTCGAAGTCCAGTGTTCTCCCACTTGTCAACATCTCTTCAGGGACTTTGGACAATTCGTGCTTTCAGAGCAGAGCAAAGATTCCAAAAATTATTTGATGCTCACCAAGATCTTCACTCAGGTTTGTCATGAATAGACATGGACTGCTAAGTGTGTAGCTCTTTCAGAGGGAAGTATTTTCTCCCCTCAGATACACATGAGCAGCATACATGCACAGCTCATGCTGATTTTAATACATCTCTCTTTAGTGCAAAATCTCCCCATTAATAGATTTTATAGTTGTTTCTTCTGTCTTTCTGGATTTGTGGAATACACTTTGGACTCTAGAATAGTTTGAGAGATCCAAGCATGCATCATAACAATATTTAAGATAAACATTTTAAAGTACACTTCTACCCCGATATTATGCTGTCCTCAGGAGCCAAAAAATCTTACTGCATTATAGGTGAAACCGTGTTACATCGAACTTGCTTTGATCCACCGGATACCCAGCACTGCTTTACCGTGTTTATATACGAATTCATGTTATATCGGGTTGCGTTATATAGAGGTGGAGGTGTATACCCAATAGGTATATTTAAAGTATCATTCTCCACCAAGTTCCCATATTGCATAATATTTTAAGGCAAAACAAGTTATACTTAGCAATATTTAATATTATTCAGGTGGAACACTAAGGATGTGTCCACGCTAAAAAATTAAATTGCCCTATATTAGGTTGGCTTACAGCCACTGCAGTAATTACTACCGTGGTGCATGTCCACGCTACTCTCCTTGGTTGGCGGTGCATATCTCAACAGGAGCGCTTCCACTGACCTAAGAGGGGCAATGTGGGGAGCTGAGAGAACAGACTCTCAGCTCTGCTGGCAGATCTCTGCCGGGAGCCCTGCTGGCCGCCTGTCCCCTCGGCTCCCTGTTCCCTGCCAGGAACAGGAGGAAGCCTCCCAGGTCTTTTCTCCTCCCCATTCTCTTCCAGGAGCAGGCGGGGAAGCCTGCCAGGACTTCTTGCTTGCTCATTCCCTGCTGGGAGCGGGGTCCAGATGCTCAATTCTCCAAAGGAGCAGGGGAAGCTGGGCTCTAGCTGCCTGGCTTTCTTGTCAAGTTCACAGCAAGCCGTGAAATTGACAAGAGAGCTAACAGCTGATGTAAGTAGCACAGTGTTTACACAGACACTGTGTCACCCTAACTACACTGACATAAGCCCCATGCCTCTTGCAGAGGTGGAGTTATTATGTTGGTGTCGTGGGCACTTATATCAGTGGGACAAGGCTGTAGTGTGTACACTGACATAATAAGGTTGTTGTAAGTTGCCTTACATTGACCTGACTCTGTGGTGTCGACTAGTCCTAAAACACACTAGATATTTTTGTAGAAAGTTATCCTTTGGAAAAATATAAAAATCTGTTAATCTCTTATCTTTTTTGTCTGAGCACCTTTAAGAGCTCCTGGCCATGTTAAACTGTAGGTTAGTTTTTATTAAAGTCTACTTGGCTGCAATGTGAATATTCTGTGTGCAAAGTAATCTGAATTATGTTTGTACAAAGTATTCTATAGTAGTTTGCCGCCTTTTTTAATTGGTAGATTCATAGAGTTTCAGGCAAGAAGAGACCATTTTATCGTCTAACCTAACCTCCTGTGTATTACAGACCATGACATTTCACTTAGCTACCTCTGTACTGAGTCCAGAGGCTTGTGTTTGGCTAAAGTATATCCCCCAGAAAGTCATCCTGTCTTGATCGGAAGTATTTGTCTCACTTAGACTTTCAACCATTGGTTCTTGTTATGCCTTTCTCTACTAGAACACAGCTATGTAGTACATGATATTTTCTCCCCATGCAGGTACTTATACACTGTAATCAAGTCACTTCTCAATCTTCTTTTTGATAAACTAAACAGATTGACCTCGCTAAGTCTCTTGCAGAAAAGCATTTTCTCAGAACTCCAAATAATTCGTGACTTTTTCCTGCACTTCCAGTTTTTTAGTATATTTTGAAAATGTGGACATCTGAGCTGTACATAGTATTCAGTATCAGTCTCGCCAATGCCTTATACACAGAAGTTAAATTGCCTCCCTGTTTCTACTTACTACTGCCCAGCTTATACACCCAAGGAGCGCATAGCCTTTGTGCCACAGCATCGCACTGAAAGCTCATGTTAAGTTGCTTTTCAGAATCACTGTTTTCCAGAACACAGGCCCCCGGTCTGTTGGTATGGCCTGCATTCCTTTTTCCAAGACACGTAACTTTGAATTTGGCTATATGAACAGGCCCAGATTACAAAGTGATACAGAATTCTACCTTATGCCTATTTGATTTTTGTTATTGGCCCTAAATTTGAATACTTTAATTTTCGTTATACAGACTATGCTGCTTTCTTCTGTGATTTATATCATATAATTTCCACTGTCCAATAATACTAAATTCTGTGAAGCGTATTGGGATATACTTTATCTAAATATTATATGAAAGAAAATCGCAATGGTATTTTACGTAGCATACTAGGCATCTGATCCAAAGTCCATTGAAGTCAATTAGTCTTTTTGTTGACTTCACTGGGCTATAAATCAGGTCCTAGCATCTTTTATTTCTGTTCCAACTCCTATTTGATATACTAGTCTCAGATGTGTTAAACAGTGTGAAAACCTGAAAGCTGGCCAGCACTAGCTAGGAAAACAGGGCATCATCATCATCAACACATGAAAACTCTCTCCAAGAGAGTGATATTTTTGCAGCTTATAGAATTAGTCCATGCTGATATTATATTACTGTCTTATGGGAGTCAATATAGAACTGATTTTTTCCCAATAACTTATTGTTCTTCTTATGACTTTTAAAAAAACTTTTTAGAGGCTTGGTTTCTGTTTTTGACTACCTCCCGATGGTTTGCTGTGCGGCTGGATGCCATCTGTGCCATCTTTGTTATAGTGGTTGCCTTTGGTTCCCTGCTTCTCGCAAAGAGTAAGTGCAGATGCTCGTAATGTTAATGCTATAATTACAATTTATAGCAATACCTTTATTCTTTTTCGGAGTTTACTTTCTCTAATTGTTTAAGGATTGCAATTAAGTAAATGTTTCTTTCTAGATCCTGGTCTGTCCCTCAGTCCAAGACATTCCTGTAAGTACTGGAGACAGTTCAGACTTCTCTGGACTGAAGGGCTTGGCCATGAACCTAACATCCTTTCTCCAGATTATCTCCTCCGTGTATTGCAGGCAAGCTTGCAATTCTACAATTCTTGCCTCTACTGTTGAAATACTTGCTTTTAAAGCTGTCTTTGGGACAACAACATTTGTTTCCCTTATTGTTATGGAAGACTAGGCCAAACAGAGCAGGCTGAACTTTCAGGGATGCAGCTCAAATGTCTTGGGTTCAGGGAGAGGCCAGTCCCAGAAAGGGAGATTGCATTATAAGAAGTTTTATGTTCATTGTCATTCTCGTGCTGTTGTTTTATATGATCGTCCCAACATGTAATTACGGTAGGTGTTCTAAAACTAGATAGCCTTCTAAAATACAAAGGAAGTAATTATCTTGGACATGAAATTTGGGTGCTAATTTGCTGTTCTTTGTTTCCTTTATTTTTCCTTTAGATAATATATATAGAGATCTATATACATTGCATTATAGAGATTTCCAGCTAGGTTTCAAGTTACTAGCCTTGAAGACAAATCAAAACACTGGGTTTGATTCGTCTCTCCAATCAGTATAAGGAGTAGCTTTTGTGAAGTCAGTGGGGTTATGCTGATGTAAAATGGCTATAGTGAGAGGAGAATTGAGTCCCATATTAGGGCTAAATCCTGTTTAGTTTATTCACACGAGCTGACTTGTTGAGTGTAATGAGTCTGTCTATGCGAGTAGGATGAGCAGAAGCTTGCCCTTCAAAAACTTCTTGTCTGCTCTTACAGTGCTTTGCACCCATTTGTACCAGTACATAGTTTGTGTAAATGCTAGCAATGTGTTTTAGTAGTGTTTTATGCTCACCGTGCACAGGTTTAGGAGCCTGATCCAACTCCCTTTGAAATTAATTGAAAGATTCTCAATTGCTTAACTGAATAGCGATGACCCCAAACTTGTGCTTAAGAGATTAGATGATTCTGGGCTTTTTTTCTTTTTCTTTTTTTTTTCTTTTTTTCCTTTTCCTTTTCCTTTTCCTTTTCCTTTTCCTTTTCCTTTTCCTTTTCCTTTTCCTTTTCAAGACAAGGTGCCTGGCAATGGAGAACCAGGACCTTATTTTCAAACACAAATATAGTTTTAGAAAGCTTACAAAAGTAATGTGACAAGATAGACCTTTTCCACAGAGCTACTGTTTAAACTAGTGTGACCGAGAGCCAGTCTGGCTCTACCACTTCAGTGGCATATTAGTTTGAAAAAGGAGTTAAGTAGAGTTTTGTGTCATTATATAGAAGTGATTTTTCTCCTCCTTGCCCTACAGCTCTAGATGCAGGACAGGTTGGCTTGGCATTGTCCTATGCAATCACGCTCATGGGAATGTTCCAGTGGGGAGTTAGGCAAAGTGCTGAAGTTGAAAATCTGGTAATATTAATTTGCTCAACTTTGTATTTTTCACATCTCTTTGCTATTAAGTGACATGAAATACATTTGAAGCGTTATCTTTGCGTTAATGGAATTTTAAAGACCCTGTATCTCATGGCCAAAACTGAACTGCCTTCCATATTTGCAGGAAGAGAGGCAGTCCAAATGTCTCAAATTTGGTGAGGGGTTAGTCTTTTCCATTTAGAATCCCATCAAATCTCAATTATCAATAAATCTTGCTGCCTCTTTGATATTTGTGTGTCCATGGATATGAAAAAATTTCTGCTAGCTATCTAGCCAGTACTGTAGCAACCAGTATACTGATTTGGCTCTACTGCTGAAATATAGATATTCATTCCAAGCGCATAATAACCTTAGCCAGAGCTGCAAGG
Organism: Gopherus evgoodei; assembly: GCF_007399415.2. Taxonomy (NCBI): domain Eukaryota; kingdom Metazoa; phylum Chordata; order Testudines; family Testudinidae; genus Gopherus; species Gopherus evgoodei. Next base: position 94,866,721 of record NC_044322.1, on the reverse strand, counting down.
GACAAGCTCATTGGTGAAACCCCAGGGATTATGGTGGCTCAGTACACACAAAAATGATAAACTTATCAATGATATTACTAATAGTCCTGGATCTTCCTGTAGCTCAGATGTAAGTCTGATCTCTAGTACTACTCCCATAGATGCCCAGCAGAAAGACAACCTATCATGTAGAAAATAAGGCTCTAGTCCTGCAAAGCACTTAAGCATGTGAGTAATCCCATTGACCTCAAATTAATGCTTACATTGACTCAATTAACATGCTTTAAAATTAAGTACATGCTTAAATGTTATGCTGGATCGGGACCTATATTAGGAGGTCAGACTTGCATTCCTATTTAATAAAAATAGGACAGTACCATGATTCGGCCTCTCTCTCTCATATGATTGAAAGAAAATTTCTGGTGTCATTTTGTAGCTTTTTTTATAATCGGAATGTTACCCAAAATGTAAAAGAGTTTGAGTTTATTGCTTGTGTGACTTTTTTCTAGATGATCTCAGTAGAAAGAGTAATGGAATACACAGAACTTGAAAAGGAAGCTCCTTGGGAGTCCAACAAACATCCACCAGCTGAATGGCCAAGCCAAGGAGTGATAGCCTTTGAAAATGTTAACTTTACTTACAGCTTAGATGGACCCTTGGTGTTGAGGCACTTGTCTGTTCTAATTAAATCAAAAGAAAAGGTATGCATTGCATGCTTACTTCAAATATACACAACATTTTCATTAATGAGGTAATACCTTATAGTCTTTTTTCGTTTTGTTCTCAACTCTGTACAGTGCTATAAAATATACCAGGGTGGCCAAACTGTGGCTTGTGAGCTGCATGCATCTCTTTTATAGTTAAAGTGCAGCTTGTGGAGTCCCCTACATGCCTCCATTCTCTGCCCATCAGACTGGGACGGAAAGCTCAGGGCTTCTGCCCTGCAGCGGGGTGGTAGTGCTCGGGGCTTCTGCCGGAGATGACTGGTGCCTGCTGAGAGTGGAGAGCATAGTTTAAAAGTTTAAACAGTATGAGTCACACCCCCAGGTATACCCCCCTCTTACCCTCAGCGGCCCCTTCCTGCAGCTCCCTTGTGTTAGCTCTGCATGAAGAGGCAGCAGCAAGCAGCTGGGAGCTTCAGGGAGGGGGCTGCTGCTTTAGCTCTGCAGGAAGAGGCGGCAGCAAAAGCAGCAGCTCTCCCTGCTGCTCACCACTGCCTCTCCACATGGCTGCAACTTCCAGCTTGCCAGCTCCAGGAACTGACCGAGTGGAGGACAGATAACCCTAGCAAAAATCGGGGGGAGGAGGGGAGAGGGCAGGGCATGTGACCCTGTGTGACCCCCCCCCATGCATTGCCTGTGGCTTCTACCAGCAGGAAGGGGGCTCGAGCCCTGGCAGGCACTTCCCGCAGGGCTGAAGCCCTGAGACCCCCCACTCACTGCCAGGCTGAAGCCCTGAGCTCCAGCAAGCGTGCCCCGGCTCTTGAACTTCTGAAGATTCTTGTATGCAGCTCAGAGGGTCAGTAACTTTGGCCACCCCTGAAATATACTATCCTTAGAAAATGAGGCCTGTATTTAAAAAAATAATAATAATAAAGTAATTATATTACTCATATTTACTAAAGGATATAGCATATCTACTTACTATAAGTTATGCAGTAATATTTGGTAATTCACTTAAGTAAAAATCTTAAGCAAATCCCCATGTTCCATAGAATCGCTATGGATAGAAATTTCATGCTCTAATAAAAATATAACATTAGGGATCTGTTATCAACCACCTGACCAGGACAGTAATAGTGATGATGAAATGCTAAGGGAAATTAGAGATGCTATCAAAATTAAGAACCCAATAATAGTGGGGAATTTCAATTATCCCCATATTGACTGAGAACATTTCACTTCAGGACAAAATGCAGAGATCAAATTTCTCGATACTTTAAATGACTGCTTCCTGGAGCAGCTGGTACAGGAACCCACAAGGGGAGAGACAACTCTAGATTTAATCCTAAGTAGAGCGCAGGAGCTGGTTCAAGAGGTAACTATAGCAGGACCGCTTGGAAATAGAGACCATAATACAATAGCATTCAACATCCCTGTGGGGGGAGGAACACCTCAACAGCCCAACACTGTGGCATTTAATTTCAAAAGAGGGAACTATACAAAAATGAAGGGGTTAGTTAAACAAAAGTTAAAAGGTACAGTGACTAAAGTGAAATCCCTGCAAGTTGCATGGGCCCTTTTTAAAGACACCAAATAGAGGCTCAACTTCAATGTGTACCCCAAATTAAGAAACACGGTAAAAGAACTAAAAAAGAGCCACCGTGGCTTAACAACCATGTAAAAGAAGCAGTGAGAGATAAAAAGACTTCCTTTAAAAAGTGGAAGTCAAATCCTAGTGAGGCAAATAGAAAGGAGCACAAACACTGCCAGCTAAAGTGCAAGAGTGTAATAAGAAAAGCCAAAGAGGAGTTTGAAGAACGGCTAGCCAAAAACTCCAAAGGTAATAACAAAATGTTTTTTAAGTACATCAGAAGCAGGAAGCCTGCTAAACAACCAATGGGGCCCCATGATGATCGAAATACAAAAGGAGCGCTTAAAGACGATAAAGTCATAGCGGAGAAACTAAATGGATTCTTGGCTTCAGTCTTCACGGCTGAGGATGTTAGGGAGATTCCCAAACCTGAGCCGGCTTTTGTAGGTGACAAATCTGAGGAACTGTCACAGATTGAAGTGTCACTAGAGGAGGTTTTGGAATTAATTGATAAACTCAACATTAACAAGTCACCGGGACCAGATGGCATTCACTCAAGAGTTCTGAAAGAACTCAACTCAACTATTAACTGAGGTTTGTAACCTGTCCTTTAAATCGGCTTCAGTACCCAGTGACTGGAAGTTAGCTAATGTAATGCCAATATTTAAAAAGGGCTCCAGAGGTGATCCCGGCAATTACAGACCGGTAAGTCTAACGTCAGTACCGGGCAAATTAGTCGAAACAATAGTTAAGAATAAAATTGTCAGACACATAGAAAAACATAAACTGTTGAGCAATAGTGAACATGGTTTCTGTAAAGGGAAATCGTGTCTTACTAATCTATTAGAGTTCTTTGAAGGGGTCAACAAACATGTGGACAAGGGGGATTCAGTGGACATAGTATACTTAGATTTCCAGAAAGCCTTTGACAAGGTCCCTCACCAAAGGCTCTTAGATAAATTAAGCTGTCATGGAATAAAAGGGAAGGTCCTTTCATGGCTTGAGAACTGGTTAAAAGACAGGGGACAAAGGGTAGAAATTAATGGTAAATTCTCAGAATGGAGAGGGGTAACTAGTGGTGTTCCCCAAGGGTCAGTCCTAGGACCAATCCTATTCAATTTATTCATAAATGATCTGGAGAAAAGGGTAAACAGTGAGGTGGCAAAGTTTGCAGTTGATACTAAACTACTCAAGATAGTTAAGACCAAAGCAGATTGTGAAGAACTTCAAAAAGATCTCACAAAACTAAGTGATTGGGCAACAAAATGGCAAATGAAATTTAATGTGGATAAATGTAAAGTAATGCACATTGGAAAAAATAACCCAAACTATACGTGCAATATGATGGGGGCTAATTTAGCTACAAGAAGTCAGGAAAAAGATCTTGGCGTCATTGTGGATAGTTCTCTGAAGATGTCCACGCAGTGCGCAAACGATGTTAGGAATCATCATTAAAAAGGGGACAGAGAATAAGACTGAGAATATATTATTGCCCTTATATAAATCCATGGTACACCCACATCTCGAATACTGTGTACAGATGTGGTCTCCTCACCTCAAAAAAGATATTCTAGCACTAGAAAAGGTTCAGAAAAGGGTAACTAAAATGATTAGGGGTTTGGAGAGGGTCCCATATGAGGAAAGATTAAAGAGGCTAGGCCTCTTCAGCTTGGAAAAGAGGAGACTAAGGAGGGATATGATAGAGGTATATAAAATCATGAGTGATGTGGAGAAAGTGGATAAGGAAAAGTTAGGTTTCTCTGCAGCTTGAGGTCTTCAAACCAATTTTGAAGATTTCAATAACTCGATCCTGGGATAGGGGGTGTTATAAAATTGAATGGGTGGGGTTCTGTGGCCTGCCTTGTGCAGGAGGTCAGACTAGATGATCAGATTGGTCCCTTCTAACCTATGAGTCTATGAGTCTAAGAACTAGGGGTCACCAAATTAAATTAATAGGTAGCAGGTTTAAAACAAATAAAAGGAAGTTCTTCTTCACACAGTGCACAGTCAACTTGTGGAACTCCTTATCTGAGGAGGTTGTGAAGGCTGGGACTATAACAATGTTTAAAAGGGAACTGGATAAATTCATGGTGGCTAAGTCCATAAATGGCTATTAGCCAGGATGGGTAAGGAATGATGCCCCTAGCCTCTGTTCATCAGAGGATGGAGATGGATGGCAGGAGAGAGATCACTTGATCATTGCCTGTTAGCTTCACTCCCTCTGGGGCACCTGGCGTTGGCCACTGTCAGTAGATAGATACTGGGCTAGATGGACCTTTGGTCTGACCCAGTACGGCCTTTCTTATGTTCTTATGGTAATATGCACAGTTATGAGTAAATAACCTACTTAAGAACTTGGGCAACTAGGAACTTCGTGATTGCCTATTGCATGAACTCCAAAAACAAGCACCACTTAGATTATATGTTCTTCAGGGCAGGGACTTTCTCTTTTTTATATGTTTGTAAAGTGCTTATCCTAGTAGGGCTCGGGCCTATAGGTGCTACATAATACAAATAGTTATAATAAAACAAATCCAGACCTTGGTCCTGTGATTGGATCCATGTGAGCAGATCTGAGTCCTTGTGCAATGCTGAGGCTTGATAACTTCAGGGGGACTCAGCCCAGGCATATGGATCCTCTTGCACAGATCTGATTGCACGATGATGGCTTTTATTTCAAAATGCAGCTAAGGTCACTAAGAGAAAACAATATGCATGCCAGACATCTTTTACAAAGCCCAGAATTTAAAAGCAAGGAAATGAATAATTAAGGGTATGCTAAACCAGAGGTTCTCAAACTGGGGGCTGGGACTTCTCAGGGGGTCATGAGGTTATTACATGGCGCGTCGTGAGTTGTCAGCCTTCACCCCAAACCCCGCTTTGCCTCCAGCATTTATAATGATGTTAAATATGTAAAAAAGTGTGTTTAATTTATATGGGGGGGTTGCACACAGAGGCTTGCTGTGTGAAAGGGGTCACCAGTACAAAAGTTTGAGAACCACTGTGGTAAACTGTTAGCCACCTTATGAACACATTACTCTTATTAACTACAAAGAAATGGGAGAATCACACTTTGCTTGAGAGCATTTTCTGTCTCTGCCACTGAGAAGACAAAGCTGCTCTAATGATTCCAACAGTTTGTATCCATTAGGGGAAAAAAGGTCAAGGATGGATTGAGTTTAACTAACTTGTGTTAGCTAACTGCATGTGACCTTTTCCCAAGTTTAGAGACAGGTTTAATACCTTTTCCATCAGCACTGGTCTTGAGAAACTAATCTATTAGAAAGCTAAGTATGGATGGGAAAGAGGGTAGATAAGGAGAGCTGTGCAAAGGGACACTAAAGGAGGATCCACTAAAGGAAACACAAAAGGGGCAGGGAGAGGCAACACACAAGGTGGACAGTGACAATACAAAATAAAGGAGGGTGCACGTGTGCACACACACACAGTCCCAGGATGGAGGAAAAATATATGGAGATATACCTATCTCATAGAGCTAGAAGGGACCTGAAAAGGTCATCAAGTCCAACCCCCTGCCTTCACTAGCAGGACCAAGTACTGCTCCTGACAGTTTCTTTTGTCATCTTTTTTTTTTTTTTTTTGGCCCTGCATCCCTAAATAGCCCCCTCAAGGATTGAACTCACAACCCTGGGTTTAGCAGACCAGTGTTCAAACCACTGAGCTAAGGGGGGAAAAAGTCAATTTCATAATTTTAGGATTGTGGGGATTTTACTTCAGTGCCTTTTGGCAACCTATTCAATTAACTATCAGCATTAATTAGATTGTTAGCCAAAAGAGAAACAGAAATAAAAACCCTCACTCTGAAAACTTTTAACTCTTCTTCCTTTGCCCCAACATCCCAATTTAAACCATCTCAATTGAAAGAGTGTAATAGGGCAAGTTTCCCCCATAGACCAAATGAAATTAGAGCCCTGCAGTGTTAATTCATGTTTTGCCATATTTCAAATGCAGGTATACGTATTTTGATTAAGAAATCTTCCCTGGGAGGTTGGCTCAGTTATATACAATCATTGCCCTGGCTTAATTTGTAACACGCACTTCCATTCAGCCCCAACCGCCTTTCCATTCCTCAAGTGAATCATTTTAATAACAAGCATGTTACAAGAATTCAGCCCTTCTATCCTGCACAAAGATGATTTCATGGAGAAAGATAAGTGGGAGTTGAGGGCAAGGAGTTTACAAAGTGTAGTAAAAAAGCTGTTTATCTTCTCTGTAGTTTTCTTGCCTTTGGGCCAGCTCTGTAGCAGTTATAATAAGCCACTCTAGTGTAATAGTGAATAAGAAGATTTAAATATCATGGCAAGAAACAGAAATAAAATAAAAGAACAGAAATAAGAGAAGTACCCAGACAGTGGCTAAAAGCTTGTTGCTTTTTTGATTTGAGTGATTGTGCTGTGGGTTTGTCATCCTGAAGTAAGTTTGCCCAGTTTGAAACTCTTGCAGCTCTGGAGAGAGAGTGGTTTCCTTTTTAGAAGCTACTGGTTTTGATCATGCATCACATGGTATGACAGTAGGCCATCACCACTATAATGTGGAAAATAATAGGTTTCCAGGTATCTGACCCTGTTCCCTGGATTCTAGTAAAAGGGAAGCATTTCTTGAAAACCTAGAAGTTGCTAACATTTCAGGCCATGTCTCTGCTATAGGAGTTACTGTGGTACAGCTATGGCACCAAAGCTATGCTGCTGCAATCCTGTAGTGTAGACGCAGATGACAGTGATGGAAGGGTTTTTTCTGTCACTATAGGAATGCCATCTCCCTGAGCGATGGTTGCTAGGTCAATGAAAGCATTTTTCTTTCAACCTGGCTGCCTCTACAGTGGGGGTTAGGTTGACATAGCTACGATGCACAGGAGTTTTCAGTCCACCTGGCTTAAGGTTTAAATATAGGCTAGACCAAAGTATTTTGTCACTGCCCTCTAAGGCTTCAAACAACATTTAGCACCTAATGTAGATGAAGACTATGTCTACACTATGGAAGCTTCTTGGAGCAGCTAGTCCTGGAACCCACCAGAGGAGAGGCAATTCTTGATTTCGTCCTAAGTGGAGCACAGAATCTGGTCCAAGAGGTGAATATAGGTGAACGGATTGGTAATACTGACCATAACATAATAAATTTTAACATCCATGTTGTGGGGAAAACACCAAAGCAGTCCACCACTGTAGCATTTAATTTCAGAAAGGGGAACTACACAAAAGTGAGGAAGTTAGTTAAACAGAAATTAAAAGGTACAGCGCCAAAAGTGAAATCCCTGCAAGCTCCTTCAGCGGAGCAGGGTTGAAGCCCCGAGCTCTGGCAGATGTCTCCCATGGGGCTGACTTCCTGGCAAGTTCCCTGAGCCCCAGCAGGCAAGCCCCACCACCCTGCTGTGGGGCTGATGCCCCGAGCCTTGACAGGTGCACCTAGCTCTCGAACTTCTGAAGATTGTCACATGAATCTCAGAGTGTCAGTAACTTTTTCCACCCCGTCATAGAAGATAGACCCATCAGTGGCTGTTATCCAAGATGGTCAAGAACACAACCCCATGCTCTGGATGTCCCTAAGTCTCTGACTTCCAGAAGCTGGGAGTGGATGATAGGGAATGGATGCCCTGTTCTGTTAATTCCTCTGAAGCACCTGGCATTGGCCACTTTCAGAAGACAGGATACTGGGCTCGATGGTCCATTGGTCTGACCCAGTATAGCCGTTCTTATGTTTTTATGGTATAAGTTTTAAAAGAAGACCAGGCCAAAAATAGTGGTGGCTTTTAAATACAACACAGCTATCTTTGTCAAAGCTAGATGGTAAGTGGTGTTTAAAAACACATTAACACGTGTCGGTTCGTGCATTTGCTAAACTTAAATTATTTTCTTTATCTGGATGACCTAAATCTGAGTTATGTGTTTAGTAATCAGGGACCCAATCCTGCTGACATACTCTGTTGTGTATGGAGGTAGACATTGACTTCAGTAGGGCTGCACAAGTGCCTGCCTGCTTGGTTTCAGTTTTGCAGGAAAGATTTGATTATGATCTGTATATGGAAAAATAATGTGCCTTTTGAATAACATGATTTATAAAAGGGAATAAAATTCTGTTGACTGAGAGCCAGTTCAAATTCATGTTGATTTTCGCAGCATGTAGTCAATTTAGAGAGATCCATTTGTATTTTTGGTCAAACACTGAAAAATGCAATGCTTTCATTTGATGCCTGCCTGAAAGAGAGAGAGTGGCAATATATAAGCAGCTTCACTTTTATTTTAAGAGTTACTTTATTTTTGATAATGTTTTTCTTCATGTTGCTAATACAGTAGTGTATATCACTAAGGTTTTCAAAAGAAATGCTTTTGAACTTTCTTTTTAAAACACTTTGTGTGTTCTCCGTTTAGCTTTTTCTTTCTGATTTATCTTTTTGAAGGAAGAGGAGCTTTAGTAGAGTTTCTTCTAAAATATTTCTCATTATTTCAATTATTTTTTTTCCTTTTATACCATTCCTTTAAACAGATTTGCTAAAACTATGCTGTCTTTTAGGTAACAGTAAAATAATTATTAGCATTTACATAGTACTTAGTGATTGTACACACCTACGTGAATCAGTTATTCAATAAAATCATAGAATTCGAAAAAGTTAGAGGTAGAAAAGACCTTTTAGGTTATCCAGTCCGTCTTCCAAGTTGCTTCTTCCAGTATATTTTCTTGTGCTTAATCTAGGGTGTTTTGGTTTTTTTAAATGCAGGTTCTGCCACTTTGCTTGGGAGCCTGTTCCATATCTTAATTTCTCTGTTACAAATTTTTTCCTGATACTCACTTTGTTTTCCTTTCCTTAATATCATTTCAGTATCTCTGTGTATCACACTACATAATTGCCCAGTTTTGTTAGGTGTTTGTACTTTTCAAATATTCTTCTGTTTTCATATGCCTTCTTAATCACTTAGCCATGCTATACTGTACATCAGTGGTTCTCAACATTTTCAGACTACTGTACCCCTTTTGCAAGTCTGATTTGTCTTGCGTGTACCCGAAGTTTCACCTCACTTAAAAACAACTTGGTTACAAAATCAGACATAAAAATACGAAAGTGTCACAGCACACTATTACTGAAAAATTGCTTACTTTCTTATTTTTACCATATAATTATAAAATAAATCAATTGGGATACAAATATTGTACTTACATTTCAGTGTATCGTGTATATAGAGCAGTATAAACAAGCCATTATCTGTATGAAATTTTAATTTGTACTGACTTCACTAGTGCTTTTCATGTAACCTGTTGTAAAACCAGACAACTATCTAGATGAGTTGATGTACCCCCTGGAAGACCTCTCCTTACCCCTGGTTGAGAACCACTGCTGTTCATATTTAACTCCTTTATCTTTTGTCATAAATCAGTATCTCCAGTCCATGGTAATTTTTCTTGCTTATCTCTGAAATCAGTGTTTGCAAATATCTCTCCGTAAATGTAGTGCATAGAACCTCAGAGTTACAAACACTTTGAGAATGGAGGTTGTTCGTAACTCTGACTTGTTCGTAAATCTGAAGAAAATGTTATCGTTATTTTTTCAAAAGTTTACAACTAAACATTGATTTAATATAGCTTTCTATTATGCAGAAGAAAAATCATGCTTTTAACCATCTTAACTTAAATGAAACAAGCACAGAAACAGTTTCCTTGCTTTGTCAAATCTTTTTTTTTAAACTTTCCCTTTATTTTGTTTTTTAGTAGTTTTTAGTAGTGTAGTTTAACACAGTACTGTACTGTACGATATTTGCTTTTTTTTGTTTTGTCTCTGCTGCCTGATTGTGTACTTCTGATTCCAGTTGAGGTTGTGTTGACTGGTCAGTTTGTAACTCTGGTGTTCATAACTGAGGTTCTACTGTAACAGGCTCTGCCAGAGCAGATCTATAGAGAGAGCTATCCCAAGCTGTACACTGTGACACAGTTGATTGGGTGTACATTCCATTTTTCTAAGTAATCCTTACCTGCTTCTTGATGAAGACAGGTTTTTTGCAAAAAACTTACTTTATTATGGTTTCTCATTGAGTTAGATCAGGAGTAGGTAACCTATGGCACACATGCCAAAGGCAGCACGGGAGCTGATTTTCAGTGGCACTCACACTGTCCGGGTCCTGGCCACTGGTCCGGGGAGTTCTGCATTTTAATTTAATTTTAAATGAAGCTTCTTCAGCATTTTAAAACCTTATTTACTTTACATACAACAATAGTTTAGTTATATATTATAGACTTACAGAAAGAGACCTTCTAAAAAGGTTAAAATATATTACCGGCATGCAAATCTTAAATCAGAGTGAATAAATGAAGACTCGGTACACCGCTTCTGAAAGGTTGCCAACCTCTGAGTTTGATACTATTCCACTTAAGTAAGGTCATCAGAATCTGACTCAGAATTGTCTCAGGTGCTGTCAGTAATGCTTATTTAATACTAATAATGTCCATAGGCAGATCTCAAAGTGCTTTACAAAGGAGTCAAGTATCAGAGGGGTAGCTATGTTAGTCTGGATCTGTAAACAGCAACCTGTTAGTCTATAAGGTGCCACAGGACTCTTGGTTGCTGTTTACAAAGGAGTGTTAGTGTCATTGCTCCCTTTTTACAGATGGAGAAATTGAGGCACAGGGAGGTGATGTGACTAGTGCAAGGTCATCCAACAGGCTAATGGCAGAGCTGAAAATGAAACGCAGGACTCTAAGAACCTGTCCGGTGCTCTATCCACTTGGCGACATTGCCTCTGATTTAGGCACTCAGCAGCTCATATTAAGGGACAAACATTCATTTCACCTTTAAATGAGATGATTTAGAAAATTCTTGAAGCATCAAATGCCATCCGACCCCAGGGTGGTGATGTTCTTAGAGTTTACCTTTTTGAAAAAACAACAATTTTTAAGGAATTTATCTGTTGCCTTGCCTTTTAATAAATTTCAGTTTACATTAATGGAAGAGTACTACAAATACTATGTCGGAAGCGCCTGGGGTTAATCATACTGGCTTGGTTGGATTTGCAGGTTGGAATTGTGGGACGAACAGGAGCTGGAAAGAGCTCTTTGATAGCAGCCCTCTTTCGGTTGGCTGAACCCAAAGGAAGAATTTGGATTGATAAGTACTTAACATCAGAACTGGGACTTCATGACTTGCGGAAGAAAATTTCAATCATACCTCAGGTATGAAGCTGACTTTGTCCTCCACATGCATTTTCATTTTAGGGCTGTAACATTTCAAAGAATTCTGTCAAGATGGTTTTTATAATCATTTTTTCTTTTTCTCCTCTATGTTTGCAGTGCTCCTAGATCCCTGAATTTCATCCTTGTCCATTTTGTAAATATTAGTTTCACTGTTCTCACACTGTAACCTTAGAATGGAGCGGAAATAATCACGGCTTTTTAACAACTTCATTATCTATGTATTTCTGTCATGTCAACCAATTATTTTGTGTGTGCGTCAGTGATATCAATATCAGCACAATTGTAGAAACAGTTTGAATTAAGTTTGCTGGCTAACTGCTGCTGAAGAGCCAGCACAGAGAATGAAATATATTTGCTAGAACCTAAAAATACGAGTGGCTATCGTTTTCCATAATATTTCTGCAATGGACTACTAAATTGAAAACAAGAGTCTATATATTTAGTATCCAAATGATTCAGTCTGAAAGTACGGCATAATGTCTTGATCATTTAAATCAGTCAATTCTTGTGGACTAAGTCTTCAACAGCTTCTAAGAGACAATAACTGAGATTGTGCTTCTCTGTAATCTGATGTATTTGAAAGAATTTGAATAAGATCACATTCTTTCCTACAGACTGCCTCTTCCGTAACATAGAGGATCAGCCCTTTGGGTCTGACTCTTTCCTCTGCTCTGTCCTCTTTGTGCTGCTCAGAAGTGTAGGGGAGTGCAAGCAGTAGCCACCTTCCCCACCAGGAGAAGGATACAGAGAGGGCATGGCAGGAATATATTGCACTCCAGCAACATCCAACTGGCATATGATCCCTTGGGGACTGTTCAGGACAGGAGCTCGGCAGAGAATCACAGATCTGCAGTGGGTTCCCTTACTTTCATCCCTCAGCTGGACTACATGGAAAGTGTGCAGCAGAGAATGTGTGTGTGTAGGGTTTTATTATTTTTTACAAATAAAAAAAGCAAAGAAAGAAACTCTGCTCTCCTCTCCCACACACATACATGCTCCTGAAAGTTAGATTTGTTTGGCAGTAGGGTGAGTTTTGTTTTTTCATGTATTCTAATTAAATTCTGCGTGAAAATTAAACGCACTTTTTTTTTTTGCATTGGTGCTTTAGGCACCTAATTGACGTGAATGTTTGTAATGTTTTCTTTTTTTACTGGGTATATCTGTATGATATTATTATTTAGTGTAAGCACAAAAATTAATAATAAACAATATCAATGGCCAAACAAGACTTCACAACTAAACATCTGTTTGCCCCTCAGCTCCTCTCTCCAACAACAGAGCCTTTCTAATTTTTAAGTCACTTGACTCCTTCTTCCAGAACTGACCATACATTTCCTACCAGCTAAAATGCCCCAGTTTGAAGAGATGCTATTTCAGGGGTAGGCAACCCATGGTACGTTTGCCAAACGCGGCACGCAAGCTGATTTTCAGTGACACTCAAACTGCCTGGATCCTGGCCATCGGTCCGGAGGGGCTCTGCATTTTAATTTAATTTTAAATGAAGCTTCTTAAACATTTTTAAAACCTTGTATACTTTACATACAACAATAGGTTAGTTATATATTATAGACTTATAGAAAGAGACCTTCTAAAAACATTAAAATGTATTACTGGCACGCAAAACCTTAAATCAGAGTGAATAAATGAAGACTTGGCACACTACTTCTGAAAGGTTTCTGACCCCTGTGCTATTTGCACTGCATCTTAAATATTACCATGTTCTGGCTTTGGACTACTGAAGGGATCAAACTTCAAAGCTGAAAACCTTCTCCCAAAAATCTTGCCTATTCTCCCCGAAAAGATGAGTCTTATTGCTGACCTCTAGAGCATTCTGCATGTGGCATTGCGTGGAAGTTTTCTTTTGAACCTCCTCTGCAAAAGGGGTATAAAAAGGGGGAGTTATGGAGGAGATCACAAACTGGATGGTGGACAGCAGCAGCAAAACAAATTGTAGCCCAACAGCAGCAGTTCTTACTGTAAATCACAAAGGAGAAACAAGCCCAAGGAGTGATCCACTAGTCATGTTCCCTATGTTCAGTAATCCAAGGACACCAGTTAAGCAGCCAGTGAGTACCAGCCCTCCTCTGTCCGAGACTGGACTGGATGATGACCCTGATGCCTACCTCTGAGTAGTGACCAATGTTGTTTTGTGACGGCAGTTCTAGGCCTTCAGTTTATTAACAGAAGAGGCACAAGCCGTGTGTTAGGTCCTGGCTGAGGATGATGCTACCAGCTACAAAGCCATAAAGCTGCCATCCTAGACCTGATGAGTGACGTTGGAAGAAAAATACTTGTGATGGTTCTGGAAGTAGCCCTTTTCCGCATCAAAGCAGCCGCACACCTTTACCCTACAGATGACTGAAAGAGCAAGCTAGACATTGTTGCAGCAGAAGAGTTTTGTATGACCCACGTGCCTTTGGATAGCTGGGCCTATGCAGGTCACCAGATTCCATGGGGACTCTGACCTATCCTTTGGCCATAATTCCCCTTGGAGTGGGGAACATGCTCTAGCAGCCATGACTATAAGGTCCTCCCTCTGCAGTGCCCTATTCTTTCGTGAACACATGGACTAGGAGGCATGTGCTTTGCAGGTAGCTCATCCTATTTGTTTGGGTGATGGGTGGAAACACTTGGCTAAACACCGGTGGGATTTGTTTGGTAGGTAGCATTTTAACTGTTAATTTCCAGCTTCCATTCTGTTTTGTTTAATAATGTTGGATCCAGAAGCCTTTTACCATATTGATGTCTGAATGTTTGTTGGTCCATGGTGAAGAAATCAAGGTAGCACTCATTTAATGTACTGGTTTATATGTTTATATTCTATTATCTCTCTCTCAAAAAATAACTAACTGTGAATGTAATAAGAAGGCTAACAAGTAATGGCTCTTTAATACCTCTCTTCGTCACCTGGCTTTCTTTGCCTTCTATTCTCAAGACAGAAAAAACAGAAAGAGGTAGGTATGCTGTTACTAGCAAAGAAATACAATTGGATTGCAGCCTAATGTGGGCCGTCTTTTGTTTCTGCATACTGGAGGCTTCATTAATGCACAGTGGTGCTACTCAGTGGAGTTAGTGACCTTTTTCTATTTAAAGAGGACTTTACATAGACTTAAATTCTTTCTCTTTTGTTTGTGCACAATGTTCTTTTCTCCTGAAAATGAATGATGATCAGTTCATTCAAGGGCTACAGGGTTTTGAGAACTTTAACTACAAGTATTTCAGGTGATTTCCACTTTTGGATATCTGATCCCCGGTGAACAAAATATAACATTAGAGATGGAAAACTGCTTATCAAATACTGTCTCCACACCTTGAGCACTCATAATTAATTGTATGTGTTATTCATGCAGAAGTTTCCTGACCTGAGCATAACATTATTTTAATAAAGTAAAATGTTATTTTTATCTTGCTAGTTATGTAGAAGGTTTTTGTCATGATCCCCAGGGGTTTTAAGTGTCTGAAACTTAGCAGCTAGGGTTTCTCTTCCAGATAAAAAGAGGTTTGTTTTCTACTAAGTATATGCAAAGGTCTAAGACCAAGGAATGACTTTAATCATTTTGGAGGGTGGGGGTATACTATAATAAACATTTTGTACTATATTACTAATATTTGTATAAGTAATAAAAATAGCTACGTAACATGGAGCAACAGTTTGTAGCTGCAATCCTCAGCATTCTCTGGGAAAACTATGTAGTCTAGCTGTAGACGTTCAGTAAAATATATTGTGTAGCATGCTAACTGAGTCACTCTCCAGAGAGTGGTGAGAAACAAGACTGAAGTTTTCTTAAATGTGAATTTAAATATCTACCCACAGAAATAAAAATGTGCTTAGGTTTCTAATTGCTTGCTTGGATGGAGCTGTTTGAAGGTTGTGTCTGTCTGTAAATATTATCTGTTACCCTGACTGCAAACATTTTTACAACAGTTATTTACAGGTTTAGCTTATTAACTTCCTCTCATAAAACAGGTTATTTTAAATACTAATCTGTGTCAGAAGTGATAATTAAAAATTATCCTTATCTGCTTGTTGCAATACATGTTTGCTTTTAGGACAACTTATAATAGTTATGAACATTTTAAAAATTCAATTTCTTATTTTGCCAACCTATAAAAATAGATTGAAATGTAAATTTATCTTAACAATACATTCAAAACATCTCAAATAACTTATTAAAATGTGTATTGTTAAACAAATTACTTGCAGTGGTGTTTTTTTAAAGAAAAATGTTTCCTCAACCATTCTATTAAACCCCTTTGCTAATTCAACAGGTTTTTATTTGTTTTCTGATGCAACAAATACTTTCAAGTACTTGGCAGGTTACAAGAAAATAAAAAGAAAACAAACACATTATCTTTTTACATTTATTGTACCACATTCTGCCATCATCAATACCTTCATAATACTCTAGGAATGGTTTAAAAATTAACACATCATCATAAAATATTTAGGTCCAAATTCTACCCAAATTTTCTTTACCCTCATGCAGGTCCATGAACACTGGTAGGGTTACATGGGGTCTTCATTAAGGGAGGATTTAACCTTTAAGATATGTGATGTCTTTTAAAAAAAAAATCATATGATATAAACAAATGTTTATGCTTTTTAAAAAAGAAATTGTAGATTTAAGACTCTCTGGTAACAAATCAGATATTTCACAATCCTCAACAGCATTATGATGGTTTTTTTGGCTTGGATTACCTTGTGTATGACACCAAGAATTACTGACATCCTAACATTTTCTCCAGTCCATGGTTCTCAGACTGTGCCATCTCTGCTTAAATATCAGCAGCATTCAGGGCTGTTAGTAGAGAATTCTGGGGCAAAATCATGTCCCTCTTGCTTTTGTTGACTTGAAGATCAGTTTGTGGCATTGGGCTAAAACTCAGTGGTTCAGCGCTCTCTCACTTTTGTTGCCTTAACCTTTCGATTTCCTTTGGGGCCTTTGGGTAGGAACAAACTTATTTCCTGGTCTTTTCATTCTCTTGCACTACTTCTTCGCTTCAGACCATGGAGGTCTTTGCCTTCTGGGTCTTCCAGTGTAGTGCTTCCCTGACAGGTCCCTCTACCTCTCCTCTTCATGGCAGAACTGCCCAGAAGACACCAACCAGAGACCAAGCAGTGTTGATCTAATGAGGCAGTTCTGTTTAGCAGCTCAGGAGAGCTTGGCCATGCCTGTACACAGTTTATGGACCTTTGCTCTGCCAAGGGGAGAGGCTCTGAGTTGCACTAGTTTGAGAAGGTCTGCCTCCCATTAAGCCACAATATATTCCGCAGTTAGAGAGAGAACACAGAAAGGAAGGAATAACCTGATTGGCTCACAGGAGGAGGAGTCCAGGCACCCTATGCCTGTTCCAGAAGTAAATCTATCAAATGCAACCCCCCTCCAACCAGGATTAGTCCAACCCAGAAGAGTCCTGCCACAAGTCTTTAAATAGGACACTTCTCATTAGGGAAGGGGCAGGCATCCCTTCTACCTTCCTTTCCCCTCAAGATAAGGACAGGGAATTTTAGAGGGATACCCTAGGCATTTCTTCTCTTGGAAGAGGATCCAGAGCATGATTTTTTCTTTGCAAAGGCTGTCTCTATCCCAAGGAGCACAAAAGAGCACACCTATCCCACCAGTGACTTAACAGTGATTTTACATACCCACACAGAGGCTAAAAAAGGAAGAATGAAAATCTAGAAGGTATGGGTCCCCCTCACCAGATTCCAGTTCCAGCTCATCAACTGATGAGGGGTGCTAGAACATGACAATCAAAACAAGATATGGGGCGGGGGTAGAACCGCATTTGCTCACTAACTCCATAGGAAGAAAAGTGGGGTGGCCACAACTGAAATCCAAGACCAAAAAACCCCAAGGTTGATCAGTCCTCAGATTGCAGATCAGAGGCTGCCTTTCCCCTATGTAATGAAGGAAGGAATAGGAACACTTTTACAAGGGCAAAATTTTTAGAAAACAAGCTACAGTATTTTAGTAAATTCAGGAACCAAGGATGTCATCACATTCCTGCCTGAGGTCTGTGAAGTGGTAGCAGCCCTAACCCAGGGTATGTTTAGTCCCTCCATAGAATAGACTAATAGTATATCCTGGCTGTCTTCAGAGGGGGCATTAGGATGCCAGCAGCAGATCTGGGATTCCTACTGCCCCAGCTGGAAAAAAGGCCATAATCCTCCTTCTCCTCCTCCCTCTTTGATTCCCTGCACTGGCTCATTGTATTTCACTGTATCAAGTTCAAGCTTCTTAACCTCCCCTCAAGACTCTTTACAACTCTTCCCTCAGTCATTTGCACATTCTTATCACCCCCATACCCTGTGTTCTGCCAATTATGTTGTCCTTTAATGCCCATTTGTCTGCTTCTCCTACAAATATCTCCAGACTTTCTTCCACATTGTCCGTAATATAGAAGTCCCTCCCTGAACTAATCTATCCTTCTGCTCCTTTTCTGCTATGACACCTACAAAAAATCAGTCAGTCATGGCTAGATTAAAAAGAAAATTCAGATGATTTTGAACTATCAGCTTGGGCATGTGTCTAGCCTGTGTAAGTGCATGTTGTTTTCTTTGCCACCCTTGTCTCTCCATCCTGTTCTCTCCTTTAGTTTGTCACACTCAGTGCGTTAAGTCTTGTTTCAAATTAGAGTGTAAACTCTAAGGGACAGTGATTTTGCCTTGCCCTGTGTTTGCCTAGAGGTGCCCCAGTTCTCTCTTGGTGCTACTGAAGTACAAGTATTAGTATTAACCATCATTAACAGACATGTGTAGATGTAAATATTGCAGAAAAGTTGTGAAACCTATTTATCTTTCAGATTCTTTAATGTTAAACTTGGAGGGTTTCTCCAGACTGAAATAAAACAAAAATGCCAACACCTTATATTCTACCACTTGAGCCACTCTTCTCCTCTGTCTGTGCCTTATGTAGGTAGGGTGCAGAGTTTCAAAAGCACCCAAGTATCCCAGGAATGTAAGTGCGTTGAGTTGATCATCTTGTTGTTGCTTGTTTCTGCTAAGTGTCCGTGGATTTAATTGCCTAGCTTGTAAATATACTGTAATGTGTTGTGGTGTCAAAAGTAGCACAGATATGCCAATTCAAGTACAGACAGAATAAATTGTTGCATATATTTCGATTCTGTCAAAATACCTATATTTGTTTCATCTGTTTTATTAAATATTTTCATGAAGGCTTATTATGCATTTATCTTATTTTTTTATTCAACGTGCCCCTAGTACACCTCTGAGTCTTCTTTTCTTTTATTACTTCTGTGATATGAAAAGAATCACAACCATTTTTTTCCTTGCATTGTTCTAGGGATCATTTGTTGTACTACGTGTATATGCCATGCGTGCTTCAGATCAGCTTTACTGTGTTTAAATTCTGTTTTGCAGTAAAATGTAATGTTGCATTGGTTTGCAGGAGCCCGTTCTGTTCACTGGAACGATGAGAAAAAACTTGGATCCTTTCAATGAATACACTGATGAAGAGCTGTGGAATGTCTTGGAAGAGGTAATGCCAAATATCTGATCATTTGTATATAATGTTCACATATAACATAATATTATTCATAGTGCTTATACATATTAGGTTTGATTTGGTTTTGTTGGATTCAGTAAGGATATGGCTGACAGAAGAAAGGAAAACAATTGTGGAGTATGTAAATATATATAAATGTCTCTCTATATAACATTGACCTGATGGATGTTGCATTAATATTTTTATCATCCAGGATGCAGGTTTGACATATTTTGATTAATTAAAAATAGATTTTTAAACAGTTTTAGACTCAGCTGTAGAATTGAATTACATAGTGTATGGATATGAGTATGAAATGCAAATCTTACATGCTTATTGTTGTGTAAAGCATAACAAAAAATAGGTAATGTAATCACAACAACAATATTTTGTTTAGAAGTGAGTTACTCATCCCACAGTGCATTGGCATATCTACAGGTGCAACTGAAGGAGGCTGTGGAAGAACTTCCTGATAAAATGGAGACACAGTTGGCAGAATCTGGATCTAATTTTAGTGTTGGTCAGAGACAGCTCGTGTGCCTTGCCAGGGCAATTCTCAAAAAAAATAAAATTCTGATTATTGACGAAGCAACAGCAAATGTGGACGCAAGGTAAAACACCAAAGGCCATAGTAAAGTGAATTATCCTGTTTGTACACGGTTGGTGTAACACAAAGGTGAACTGAGAAGCTTCATATCTTGTGCAGCCTGTGCTGGGGTTTGTGTTTTCATGAAACGCTGACGGCATCACTAATGCTTAATCAGAGCAGGCAAACCAAGCACTGTACATGGCTTAAGGGGTTTGATCATGATAGCTCCCCTGAATGCATCCTGAGAGGGGATAGATACAGGCTCTGTCCTTGGAAACAGAAAAATATCCTTGATTTCTGTGCGTAAATTAACATTCGAAGCTATTTACCCTGCAGCAGCCATGGATAAAAGACTCCTTTTGGAAATGCAGATCAGCACTGTCAAGATAACCTCTTAGAGAGACAGAATGGATGAGGCAATATCTTTTATTGGACCAACTTCTGTTGGTGTCTCTCTAATATCTTAGGCCTGACACAGCTACACTGCAAACAAAAGATGATAATCTTACAGACTTCACAGAATGGAAAGATTCTAAGCCACCACCATCCTACCTCATGATGAAAAAGTTAAGCACAGTGTTGGGGTCTGTTGATCCAGGAAAGGTATCCTGTGCACATAGTGACAAAGACTAGCAAGGAAAAATGACTGTGACAAATAACAAATAGTATTTATTAGATGTCATTCCTTCCAAATGCTCAGAATGGTATTCAGTACATACAGTGGGTTAGAGATAAAACCCATTAAACAGAGGAACTCAAAATCCTAAGAGATCTTCAAATATTCTAGGAACTACAAAATAAAGTAGTCTTTAAAGCTCCTTTGAACACTGGTGGGAATAAGTAAAAGAGGCCATATTTTTTGAAAACACTGCAAATATGCTGCATCAGTTTGAGCTGAACAGATAGTTCCACCAAACTATGGTTTGAGAAAATCAAAGGACAATAAAACAGCAAGTCCCTCAAATAGATGCATTTAATATTTTATCATCAAAGCAAATTGTAGTTCACTCACTGGTCAAAGAATTTATGCTATATGTTCACGACTGGTCATTCAGCACACTTTTTTCCACTAGCTGCAATCAGTAGAGTTGCTTTGATATTCAGATATAAAAGGAGTTACAATAGTCAGTTCCAGATAAGATGATCTGAACAGCATTATTGAGAAGTCTTGCCTGTAGTATTCCAGTGCGCTATACTTAATATTATTATTTTGTTTGAATTACCACAGCATATAGGAGGTCTAGTTATGAAACAGGACCCCATGGTGCTAAGTAGCGTACAAGCACAGAACGAAGAGATGGTCCCTGTTCCAAGCAGCTCACAATCTATGTATAAGATTAGATAACAGATGGATATAGACAGACGGCAGAGTACAAAGAAACAATGAGACAGTATTGGTCAGCAGGGTGGGCAGAGTTCTCTGCACACCAGCAACCTATCTGTTGTCAAGCTTTTTGTAGGCATCATGGCAAAGGCGAGTAATGCTTTAATCATGCAAGATGATCAGTGCAGATCAATGCAGGTGACCTGTGAGGATCAGCTTGCAGGATTGGGGCTTGTTTGGCTTTTTATTTGCTCACTGTAGGTCATTTTGGAGTGGTAATGATTGCAGTTTCCCTGAGGAAAATTAAATTTGGGTGCTAGCAGAAAGAGAAAAGCTGACTGAGGAGTTGTGAACTTATTGCCACATGCAAAACCTACAGATTTTATGGCCATTTCTGAGGGGGTAGTACAAATTCTTGATTTCCCCAAAGAAGTGAGTCATTCTATACACAATACACAGTTACTTCCACCACTGCAGTGCTGCATATTGCCAAACTGTTTTAGTACTGTGTGAGGGACTGGCATGATGTGTAATGGTCCAGTGCTGAAAGAAGTTACCTTTCTGTATCAGAATGCCAAACTTCAAAAATGTAAGGGCTGTGTCCAGTGAAACCCTCCCAATTGCAGTTAACTGTACCTTGTTTACCTATAACAAGTCTCTAATTCTGGAAGCAGTTCTCACACTACCAATAGCCAAGGTGGCACTCCTTTTTCCACAGAAGAAACGGACTATTTTATTTTCACTTGTATTAAAAAACAAAACGAAACACCTAGCATTAGTAATTATAGATTTCTTCCTGATTCCCATGGAGTCCAGAAACACAAATTCATCCTTCCACTGAGGTATCTGCCCATGACTCATTTTTGTAACCTCTTCCGGGAGAGAAGTGGTGCCAGCAAAGAAGCTTTGCAGTGAAGCATGCATTTCATTTCTAAAACCTTTAGAGAAAGTACCTTACCTTCTCCCTAGATTTTGGGCTGCTAGCTTATTTTTGGCTAAAAGGTGATATTATCTGTGATTTAATCAGACCAATGGAAATTTCATGTCCTCTCATTCATCCTTCTCATTTTGACATCTTTATTTTTTAATTTGCGCTATCCATTTAAATTACCTTACTTGACATGTGCTGCAGGTATACTGCAATAAATGTTTACTAATAGCAACCGTAAGCATTACAATACAAATGATTGAAGAGGTATCAACTTTAACTTGAAGTTTCTTCTTTGAGTTGGTTTGCACTGCAGTTTGCACTACTGTTTTTTTAAAATCTCGGGCACAGCTGTGGTAGTGGGACTTCTAAGCAGTACAACCTAATAGGATGCACATCAGGAAATACTGCAGTCTGTTGCCAAATAGGAAATGGTCTAAATATGAAAGTTTACATAAGCCTGGTGGTCTAAGTATTTCACATGATGATTGATGGAAATTTAGCACAATTTTGGCTTTTCTTCGTGATCAT
This sequence comes from Gopherus evgoodei, assembly GCF_007399415.2. Taxonomy (NCBI): domain Eukaryota; kingdom Metazoa; phylum Chordata; order Testudines; family Testudinidae; genus Gopherus; species Gopherus evgoodei. Next base: position 94,844,414 of record NC_044322.1, on the reverse strand, counting down.
AAAGTTGGAAATTTTATCCCCATGAATAAAGTAGATCTGTAGTAGTTAAATGATTCTTAAGTTGCACATGAAACTCTCGGCATTACAGTTGGAAATTATATGAATCACTTTATTTCCGGCGTTATGTCTTGAAAAATCTCCAGTAATTGAGACTTGTGAAACTTTCTGAAGAATTTACATCCCTTTTTCATCCCCCATGAGACAGAGATATCTGTTTGCATGACGTTTAATTAAAATAGGGTTGGGTTCAGTGATGAGCAGCCAAAATCTTAACAACCGGTTCCCTCCTCACCCCACAAGGGGGTCGTGGCCCACCTCCCCCCGGGACTCCTGCCCCATCCAATCCCCCATGTTTCTTGATGCCCCCTCCGGGCCCCCTGCCCCATCCATCCCCCTTCTCCCTGTCCCCTCACTGCCACCTCCCGCCCCATCCAACCACGCCTCCTTCCTGACTGGCCCCCCGTGACCCCTGCCCCCATTCAACCCCCCTGTTCCCCACCCTCTGACTGCCCTGCCTCGCTGGGCCTGAGCGTGAAGTTGCTTCTTGCTTCTCTGCCCTCCAAGGCTTCCTGTGTGAACAGCTGATTCACGGAAGCTGGGGGGTGGGGGGAGAAGTGGGGCAGAGCATTCGGGTAGGAGGTGGCGGCAGAGCAAAGGTGAGCTGGGGCTAGGGGGAGGGGCGGGGAGCTGGAGCACCTATGAGGTCGCTGCCTAAGGCACCACTTTTGAATAATGTGCTCAGGGGGAGCGGCCACTCCTTCTCCTTCCCCCTAGCTACACTCCTAGGTCACCTCAACTTACTGGTTGTTAAATTTTGAAGTCCGCACAGGACAACCAGTTCTAAACTGGCTTCTAAATTTAACAACCGGTTCCTGCAAACCGGCTCCAGCTCACCATTGGTTGGGTTTCTTTGTCAGCTAGTTATTTGGTTAACGTTCAGATCAGGTTTTTGTTTTCAAACATACGTGAAGGATCGGGGCTGTACTGAAACTGGTCGTTTCAGGTGCCTGATTCCAGTGTGAATTCACCCTGAGAAATGACAAAACCACTGCTACTTTGCCTCAGTTTTTCACTGGGTGAGTAGCTGTAATTCACACTGGAAACATCATTTGCACTCAGTCAACCCAGGCTCTCTGGCCCACACCCATTTTCCAGCTAAATCTGGGAGGGGTCTTTTTTGAGGCTGTGCTTGCTTCCTTCCCTCCTTTGTTGAAGATAAAGTTGCAGCTTCTTTCAACCACCACAACCCCCTTTTCCCCTTCCCTTCAGCAGACTCTCCTCCGAAATCTGCATAAATCTTGCAGTGAATCTGTCTCAGTACCTATCATGATAGGTTCTATATTATTTTGTAACCTGTGCTGTTTTAAGTATGCCCCTCCCCACCCCCACCCCCTGCTTTTTTCTAATTAATATGATAAACTCTTCTTTTGGCAACCTCATTTTCAGAACTTTTTGAAACTGTCTATGCATGCATGCAGCCATTGGTTTATTATTAGGGATCAAGGCCTCATTGTGTTAGATTCTGTCCAAAATATAAGTAAACATGGCATCTACCCTGAAGAACTTACTAATAAAAGATGCAACAAGAGAGTGCAACAAACAATAGGAAGAAAAGAAGGACAAGCATGATAGTAAGTTCATGTGGCTACAAAGGCTGGCAATGGGCACAACTTGAAAGTTCCAAATTGTTTAAACTTTATTTTTAATTGTTTTCAGAATTTTTTGTTAAGCTATAACTCCTTGTGCTCCCCTAATAAACCATCAGTAAAAATGGTTCTGAACTTTTTTTAAAAATTGTTTCCCCCTTCTTCTACATAGACCATCTCCAACCACCATTCTGTCTAGAATTATTGGAGAGGAGGGATGTATATAAGCTTTCCTCTCAACTGCTTCAGATAGTAAGACCTTCTCTCTCCTTTGGGCTACTGTCTCCCAGGTGACTAAGAGATTGTCAGGGCCCTGGTTTTCCCCCTTGGACAGCAGCGTAGAGAATAGCAGGGGTTGGTGTCTGAGAAGAGGGCAGAAAACCTATTGGTTATGGATTGAGTGCTCTAATACTACCATGGTTTGGGGTTTGAAGGTGCCAGAAGGGCTTGCCTGTGGTCTAGGGCTTCTGGGACAAGAGTGCTCGAGGGGAGATGAGGGATGAGTGAAGAGGAAGCTCAGCTGTACCCCGTAACCCTGCCTCAGTGGCAGTTCTTCTGCTCCTGACTTTTCTCCTTTGGGAGAAGACAGGGGCCTTCTTAAGAGGCAGTTTCTTCAGGAAACTCCAAGGAAGGCTCCACCCATGCTGGGCATCTGGGACCATGTGCCCCCAAAGTCCTGGTTCCACAGGAAGCTGATGTTCTGCTATCTTTATGTCTTGCATCTCTAGATAATAAACATATTCACGGGACTGTCCCCTTTGCTGGAGAGAGATTGTGGGTCCTGAACTACTAAAGAGATGTCTTCTATGTAATATGTGGATATTTTTATATTGCTGGGTTAATTTCAATAGGGGATATTTGCTTATTGTAGATACTCTCATTCAGACTCAAAATAAAAGTCAGATTGACATTTTGGAAGATGTATATAGTGTGAGACCTTTGCATGGATGTGATTTAGCTTGGTGATTAAAGCAGTGGGATCTCTTACTGCACTAGCTGAGGAGAGGTGAGAGCAGGTGCCGATCCCTCAAGTCAGAGAGAAGAAACTGAGCCATTCTCTCCCCCAGTTCCATCTTGCTTTAACTGCTAATCTTTGATGCACATGATAGTGGAAATTCTTTGAAAAAGAAACATTTTCATCCTTAACCTTCAGAATCCTCCTTTTGGGTTTGTTTCATGATGTGCCAAACCATACTGAAGGAAGGACATACTCCAGCACCTCTGCAAATTAGTATTTCCTGATGTTACAGTTATTTACAGTACAATCATAGAACTTTTCTCTGCAGTCAGATCATTCATGTAGCGCTCTCACTTCCATTTCCTCTGCTCTTTCTGTGTTTCAGAACGGATGAGTTGATTCAAAAGACAATCCGTGAAAAGTTTGCCCAGTGCACTGTGCTGACCATTGCACACAGGTTGAACACCATTATCGACAGTGACAAGATTATGGTAAGAAAGTTAACAGCATTGGTTCAAGTTCCCTCTAAATAAGATTGAATAGACAGGGTGGGGGTGGGGTGTTGTTCTGATCCAGGGAGGAAGAGAAGGTGGTTTTGGCAAATATAAATCTATGGAAAACTACCTTGACTAGCAGCTCATAGAAGTTAAGGATGGAAAAAGACCTATTAGATCACCCAGTCACACACTCTGCTGATGCAGCATTGTACTCTACAGTCAGGGTCCCATGTACTCTGCAGACATATAAATTTATTAAATATCTTTCATTGCCATCTCTCGCTGCCCCCAGCTCATACCTGAAAAAGACTCTGTGAAGTGCAAACCATTGATTATTTTTCAGGAGGGGATATTTTTGCTGTGCTCTCCCAGCAACTTGGCTGCAGTCCCTGGGCCTTGGCTCCTGCAATGTTGTTTAGCCTGGCTCATAAAATTCTTCCTCCCCTGTGTGCCAGGGGAAAGTAGGTAGCTTTAGCAGCTCCTCTCCTCAGCTTCCCAGTGCTCAGTTGCTTTGCTGTTCTCCAAACAACCCTGCTTCCCAGCCTATACTTCTGGTACCTGATCTCCCTCCATCACCCTTATCTCTGCCCCCAGTCCCCACAATCTTACTTCCTGGGTGCAAACTGGACATTTTGGGCTCCCAGGCTTGAAGGAATAACTATCCTTAGTGGGGAAGATTGCAGGAAGGGTTTGGTAGGCCATGGAGACAGAAAAGAAAAGGTCCAGCACCAGGCTTTAGTAAAATGCTGACTTATTTAGCAAAAATGCTGAATGTTTTGGAACATGCCAAATTCGTGTCTACAGAATTGTGGACTCTGATTGAGATGAATTAAACAATTCACAACTCTTGGGATTATTGTTTCAGGTTGCATCTGACGAAGTGGGTTATTCACCCATGAAAGCTCATGCTCCAAAACGTCTGTTAGTCTATAAGGTGCCACAGGATTCTTTGCTGCTTATATGAGAACAGATTCTGGAGATTAATTTTGTAACAAACATTGAATTCCACAGCCATTGCATGCATGTGGCCCTGCCTACAGTACATGAATTAGTGCAGGGGTTGGCAACCTCTGGCACGCGGCTCGCCAGGGTAAGCACGCTGGCGGGCCGGGCCAGTTTGTTTACCTGTCGCGTCGGCAGGTTCGGCTGACCACAGCTCCCACTGGCCGCGGTTCACCATCCCAGGCCAATGGGGGCGGCGGGAAGCGGTGCGGGCAAGGGATGTGCTGGCCACGGCTTCCCGCCACCCCTATAGGCCTGGGACGGTGAACCACGGCCAGTGGGAGCTGCGGTTGGCCGAACCTGCCAACGCGGCAGGTAAACAAACTGGCCTGGCCCGCCAGGATGCTTACCCTGGCGAGCTGAATGCCAGAGGTTGCCAACCCCTGAATTAGTGTTTCCCCAAATAAATGTCCTATGCAGTGTTGGGGTTTCCACCACTTCCCTCGAGAGATTATTCAATTGCTATATGAGAAGATTTGTATTGATATTTTATATATATTCTTAATTTCATCACATTATAGTATGGGTACTTCCTTGTACCATCCTGATATAACTTTCCCTCCTTGATGTCTTCTGCAGCATTCAAATATTTGTATCTCCTCTTTTATAGTCACCAAACCAAACTATGAATACTCAAGTGAGACATTTAAGTCTTTCCTTGTAAGTCTCTCCAAATTCCTAATTATTAATCACTGTTGTTTCTGTTCTCTGAACTTCTTCCAATTTGTAAGGATCTTTCTGGCATTGATGTGTACAGAACTGCAAACAACATTTCATGTGCAGTTGTCTCAGAGCTATATAGAGAAGGACTGTTGCTTCCCTGCTCTGTCATTGTTGTGTCTGAGCAGCCTAAATTTGTATCAGCCTATTTTGCTCCCATATTGTATTGCAAACTTGTGTCTGATTTGGTTCTTTGTTCCGCTCTGTGTCTTCTAGCCCTCTATCAGAAGTATTGCTATCCAGAATATATCCTCCCATTCAATATCTATGTAAATTGTATCTCAGTTCGTTATTTACTTACCCAGTTTCTTCAGTCATCTGTGCTGTCTTACTATAAGAAACTTGAAAATGGGATATAGACATAGTACATCAAGATGAAGGTCAGCATGATGTTAAGAGAATGGAATGGATCATCATCATTATGTTCCCTTTACACCTCTGGTGTTTAGGGCAGTGACAAAGCTCCTCCACTCCTGTCTATTTCTGGCAAGTCTTTCAGTGGTTACCCAGCTGTGCCCCAGGTTTTTCAGCTTAGCTTCCACAGTTTTTCACCATGTTGTTTTGGGGTGGCCTCGTTTTCGCTTGCCTTCAGGTATCCATCTTATTGCTACTCTGGTGATAGAATCAGTTTCCATCAGTTTCCATCTCCCACACCTCCTGGCAATGATGGTGCTCATGTCCTCTTGGCTGCACTATATCAGTAGATCTTGGTTTGAGATTGGTCTGGGACAAAAGATATGGAGCCTATAATGTCTTGTTGATTGGTCTGAAACTAGCTTGATAGTAGTCAATGAAAGCAACTGCCAGTTGTTAAGTGGTTTACTAGATGTGGATCTGTCATCTCAGCTCATTTCTTAGATCCCAATTATGCAGTTGGTAGCTCACAGCAGACTGCTACTCTTGCACAGAGCCTCAGTCAAGTTAATGCAACTCTGCATAGGCACAGCTATCCACCCACATGCTATTAATTGTAAGACGAGGGCCTTTGTGGGCACATACCAGCGGCAGCTCCAGGCACCAGCGCTCCAAGCGCATGCCTGGGTGGCAAGCCACGGGGGGCACCCGGCCAGTTCCTGCGAGGGTGGCAGTCAGGCTGCCCTCGGCGGCTTGCTAGCGGGAGGTCCGTGGTCCTGCGGATTCGGCGGCAATTTGGTGGTGGGTATGCTGAAGCCGTGGGACTGGCAGACCTCCCGCAGGCAAGCCGCCAAATCCACAGAACCGGGGACCTCCTGCAGGCAAGTCGCGAAGGCAGCGTGCCTGCCGTGCTTGGGGCAGCAAAAAAGCTAGAGCTACCTGGCATGTACATCACAAAAAGAAACAATAGAAATGACACTAAAGGTCACCCTTATGGTTGAACAGAAGGGTCAAGATTTTACAGAGCTGAAGACTGAAGTACACTCACCCCCCTAGATGAGGGTGATATTAATAGAACCATCTTTATTAAACTTTTTCTCTCATAAAAGCTGAAAAAGGGAGTGTTTTTTTATTCTCACTAATTATTTTTTCCCTTGGGCACCATAAACACATTTTGAACCAATAGTCAAGGCTTGTAATGCTTGTGTGGTATATACAAAAATGAAGCATCTGTGCCTATTGGTGTTCTGGAGCATCATAAACATTAGGCTATAAATTGAGAGATTATAGTTTACTGCTGGGTAGTCACTTCATAAATATTGTCATAATAAGTCATGTAACTGCAAATGCTTACGGTGTAATAATTAAGTATTTCTTCACTGGTGAATACTTCCCCACAAAGACTGATTTGGTTTTGTTTACTGCCACTACATTGAACAAAACGCGTGTTCGGAAACAACTGCAACCTAATTAATAGCTTTGTTTATATGTTGGCTATCCAAAGGGATTTCCACTAGTTTTGGTACATAGGCACCATTAACATGTTAGGTTCAAAATGCTATTTTATAAAGATGTTTTCATATTATTAAACATGGTACAGTCATCATGATAGTTACTTAATTCTTTATTTACTCATTTGCTATAAAATACTGGAGCAAGATAGACAAATTAAAAATAGTCTTTCTTCCCATGCTGCTCACTCTTATTACTAAAGATAGTTCCTTTGTTGTAGCTCTAGAGTTAGCTTGCTATTTCTGGCGTTTTATTGTTTCCTTTTAGCTTATATTACAGACCCCTTTCCTTTAAATACCCTTTACATCCACATACAATCCAATCTGACTATTCTTGGAATGGTTTTGCTGTCCTTTCTAGATTGTATTAAGGAGAGGATTTACAAAGTGTCCTATAGGCTCAGCAAGCTTTACTAGTCCACATTGTTGGCTTGAGAATTCTGCAAGAATTTGCAGGGGAGAAACATAGTGCAGAAAGAACGAGAAATTTAATACCTATTGTGAGCCATTAAGAAACCTCTTTTCTTCAAGTCACTACACAGAGCTTTTTCTGGCTTGGAGCCACTTACAGCTGGTTTCCAGTAGCTATGAATGAGACTTAATCTTCCCTCACTACACTAGCAGCAAGAATGATACCCAGATGAAACTATTGGCTCTGCCTCCGAAAGATCAGAAGCATTGTACACCATTGAAAATAAGAACATAAGAACGACTGTACTGGGTCAAACCAATGGTGCATCTAGCTCAGAATTCTGTCTTCCAACAGTGGCCAATGCCCGGTGCTTCAGAGAGGCAGAACGGGCAATCATTGAGTAATCCACTCCCAGCTTCTGGCAGAGGCTGAACGGCAGTGTCTATGGAAGAGATACTTTTAAACGAAAGTATACTTAAAAATCTGCATTCATATATACATGAACCTTATGGGAAGTGCCCTATTAAAGAGGCTATAAGGATTCTGAAATTGTAAAAAGAAACAAAAGAAAACCAAAACAGTGTTCTGTATTCTTACAACAGCAAGATACTATTCTTCATTGTGGAAGTAGCACATCTGGTAGCCCTAAATAAATATATTCCATGCATGCAAACTAGCTTTAATGGATGATTCAGGTTACTCAAAAAGTCAAAGAATTTCAAAAGTTAAGGCTAAATAATTAACCTTAACTGTATTCCCTTTGTGCTCATATTTTCAGATATGGGCTCTCAATATTATAATGTGTTATTTCTTAAATACAAATGTGTAACTGTGACAAGGTATGTAAAACCCACACCAGGCCGAAAGGGGTTAAGGAGCTGCTCTGTGCCGGAGTGGTCCACACTTGTGAGTAATGTCAAGAATAGAGGAGGAGGAGGACCTCTGAGAAGACAACTGAATGCTCAACTTTCTAGCTACCAGAGAAAAGCCTGGCGCAAACAGCAGAGCCTACACCTTCGCTGAAAAGAAGGCCCAAGTCACATGAGGTGCAAAGGAGGCTGTATCTTATTCCTTCCACTGTTGGTGAACCAACCAAGACCCTTCTGACAGGCCTGGCAGGGACTCTCTATATAGTCCCTTTTTCCTTCACGTATTTGCTACTCCTAAATTGTTTATTCCCTGGGATCCCAAAAGGGGTAAGCATCCTAAGGAACTTGGCCGGAGGGCTGAGAATCCAACCCCTTCAGAGTGCTATTGAGTACCCCCACTTAAGTGACCAGACCCAGAATAAGCATGCAGCTCTGTCAGCAGTCCAACGAGGTGTTGTTGAAGGGCCACAACCCTGAAAATAACATGATACAAATTGCAGGGATGGGCGGAGGTGTAAGAGTAAAAATACAAACATGGAAATGAGCTATTTATCCTCCAGGACTTGTAATTTTCTTCGCCTTTTATATTTTTCTGCTCCTTATGAAAACTGCCTCCAATTTTAGGCCATCCCAAATTTATGCTGTCTCAAATTATAGGTTTTCAATAACTTATCGATTCAAGTGCAGACTTCAAACATAACTTTAGACTTGCTGAACTGGCTTTCTTCAAGCTGGGCTTGTTTTATAAATCTCACCAAAATCTAATAACTAGAGCTAGGCAGGAAACTGTTTTCTTGCCTTGTGAAAATTTAAAATATTTTCCCGTTATATACCAGACAGAACCATGACCTTTTTGAAATTTTTAAGAGAATAACACCAACCCAGAATAGTCCATTGGTTTTCTGCTTTGTATTAAATATTTATTAGTACAGAGAGCAAGAGCAGGAGACTGATTTTATATCCCACTGGTTAGGGCACTGCTCTAGGATGTAGGAGACATATCTTCAGATATACAAAGTGGAACTGTTCTGACAGGAGACACTGAAAGAGAATCACCCAGAATACCCAATAGTCTCATAGACTTAAAGGCCAGAAGACACCATCATAATCATTTGCTCTGCCCTCTTGCACATTTCAGGCCATAGAATCTCACCCACCCACTCCTGTAATAGACCCATGACCTCTGGCTCAGTTACTGAAGTTCTCAAATCATAATTTAAAGACTTCAAGTTATAGAGAATCCGCCACTTACACTAGTTTAAACCTGCATGTGACCTGCATGCCCCATGCTGCAGAAGGAAGGCAAAAAACTCCCAGAGGCTCTGCCAATCTGACCAGGAGAAAAAATTCCTTCCCAGCCCCATATATGGCAGTCAGTTGAGCATTTTGGCAGGATCCACCAGTCAGACACGAGGAAATAATTATCTCTGGTAACTGAGTCCTTGTCATCTAATATCCCTTCACTGGCCACTGGGGATACACTAACTCCTCACTTAACATTGCAGTTATGTTCCTGAAAAATTCAACTTTAAGCGAAACGATGTTAAGCTAATCCAATATCTCCATAAGAATTAACGTAATTGATGAGGTTGGGTTCCAGGGAATTTTTTTCATCAGATAAGATTAAAATATATATATATACGCACACCCCCCTAAGTTTTAAACAAACAATTTAATACTGGAACACAGTTATGATGATTGTGAAGCTTGGTGGAGGAGTTGGAAGGATATTTCCCAGGAATGCCTTACTGCTAAATGATGAACTAGCAATTGACTGAGCCCTCAAGGGTTAACTTTCATATTCTAAGGCAGCAGGAGTGGAGGGACGGGAGACAGCGTTGCAGACAGAGACAGACAGAATGTGTGTGTGAGAGAGAGAGAGAGAGATGCGCATTTTCCCTTAAAGTACACTGCCTTGTTAATTAGATCAGCTTATTGGGACCAGCTGCTGCCAGCAAGCTCCATCCGTCCTGAGCCCTGTCCTGTCTCTTCCCTGCTCTATGGAAGATGGAGTAAGCAGGGTGCAGGAGCAGGGGGAGAGAGACACCCTGACATTAGCCACCCTCTTCCTCCCCTCCCCCCTGCACATCAAGCAGGAATCTCAGGGAGCAGCTCCAAGGCAGAGGGCAGGAGCAGCACATGGCAGTGGGGGGAGGGAAAATTGCACTTGCTAGACTGCTGGGCAGCTGCTGCACAGGGAGCAGAGAGGAATGGGGAGCTGATAGGGGGGCTGCAGTTCCACACTGCTTCCAAGCCCCCACCAGCTAGCTGCAACGGGCTGCTCTTCCTGCAAGCAGTGGACAGAGCAGGCGGCTGCCAAATGATGTTATAAGGGAGCATTGCACAACTTTAAATGAGCATGTTCCCTAATTGATCAGCAACATAACAACGAAACAATGTTAAGCAGGATAATTTTAAGTGAGGAGTTACTGTATTTGCCACTAGCAGCTGAAGATTGGCTACATGCCATTGTAGGCAGTCTTGTCATACCATGCCCTCCATAAACTTATCAAGCGCAGTCTTGAAGCAGGTGAGGTTTTTTGCCTGCCTCCCGCCCCTCCTGTTGCGCTTGTGTCAATGTTGGTGCTTAACTTAAATAACTCCTCTCTCTCCCTGGTATTTATCACTCTGATATATTTAAAGAGAGCAATCATATCTCCCCTCAGCCTTTTTTTCATTAAGCTATGGAAGCCAAGCTCTTTGAGTCTGCTCTCATAAGGTAGGTTTTCCATTCCTTACATCATCCTAGTGTCCCTTCTCTGCACCTGTTCCGATTTGAATTAATCTTTCTTAAACATGGGAGACCAGAATTTCACATAGTGTTCCAGATGAGTCTCACCAGTGCCCTGTATAATCCCTACTGATGCATCCTAGGACTGCATTAGCTTTTTTCACAGCTCCATCACATTGGCAGCTCATCCTGTGATCAACTAATACACCCAGGTCTGTCTTCTCCTCTGTTGCTTCCAACTGATAAATCCCCAGCTTACAGCAAAAATTCTTGTTGTTTGTAAGTGCATGACCTTGCACTAATAAATTTCATCTCATTTGTATTACTCCAGCTTTCTGATATTCTGATCCTCTTCCGTATTGGCAGTACCTCCCAACTTTGTGTCATCTGCAGATTTTATTAGCGCACTCTCACTTTTTGTGCTAAAGTCATTAATAAAAATGTTAAATAAGGTTGGTCCCAAGGCCAATCCCTGAGAAACTCCACTAGTAACCCCTCTCCAGCCTGAGAGATCACCTGTGAGTATGACCCATTGTAGTCTCCCCTTTATCCAGTTCCTTATCCACCTTTTAATTTTCATATTAATCCCATTCTTCTCCAGTTTAACTAATAATTTCCCATGTAGAACTGTATCAAATGCCTTACTGAAATATAGGTAGATTAGATCTACTGCATTTCCTTTGTCTAGAAAATCAGTTATCTTCTCAAAGAAAAAGATCAATTTGGTCTGTCACCATCTACTTTTTGTAAAAACATGTATTTTATCTCTATTACCGTTTATCTCTATGTCCTTAACTACTTTCTCTTTCAAAATTTGTTCCAAGACCTTGCATACAATGGAGATTAAACTAACAGGCTTCCTGGATCACATTTTTTCCCTTTCTTAAAAATAGGAACTACATTAGCAATCCTCCAGTGATAGGGTACAACCCCCAATTTTACAAATTCATTAAAAATCCTTGCTACTGGACTTGCAATTTCATGTGCCAGTTCCTTTAATATTCTTGGATGGAGATTATCTGGGCCCCCTGATTTAGTTCCATTAAACTGTTTGAGTTTGACCTCCACCTCAGATGTGGTAATTTCTCCTTCATATCCTCCTTTCCATTAGCCCCCCTGCTTCTGCTCCCAAATTCCTCATTATGCCTATTAAAAACTGAGACAAAGTATTTGTTTAGGTGTTGGGCCATGCCTGGATTATCTTTAATCTCCACATCTTCAGTGCTTCTTTCCTCCTTTTCTTTTTATTTATGACTATAGAACCTTTTACTATTAGTTTTAATTTCCTTTGCAAGGTCCAATTTTGCTTGGCTTTTGGAAGTTCTCACTTTTCCCTTACACTTTCTGACCTCCAAGGTCACTTTCCTTGCTGATCGATCTCATCTTCCATTCCTTGTAGGCTTTCTGCTTTCTCTTAATCATCTTTTTGAGATGCTTGTTCATCCAGCTTGGTCTAGAATCCTTCTCTATGAATATTTTTCCCTTCTTGGGATGCAGACTTCAGATACTTTTTGCATCTTTGACTTGAAGTAATTCCAAGCCTCTTCCGCATTCAGGTCCTTGAGTTCTTCAGTCCAGTTCCATTCCCTAACTAATTCCCTTAATATTTTAAAGTTTGCCCTTTTGAAATCAGGGGTCCTCAGTGCAGATCTGTTTTTGTTTATCTTTACATTTAGTTTAAAATGAATTAGTTCATGATCACTTGAACCAAAGTTCTTCCCTACAACCGGTTTTTCTGTGAGGTCCTCACTATTCATCAATAAAAATTCTAAAATGACATCACATCTTGTAAGTTTGGGGACTGTTTGGTGAAGAAATCTGTCAGCTCTCACATCCAGGAAAATATGGGTCCTACTATTATTAGTATCACTTGTCCTCCAATCTGTATCTGAGAAATTAGTCTCTCTAAATCACACATTTCCCAGTAGTATTTATTTAATTAAAAACATTAAAGAAGTCTCTATCCATATCCAACTTGTATCGTGGGGGTCTGTAGCAAGCACTAATCCAGGGGAGCCTTTGGTAGCTTTCTTCCCCAAAGTGATTTTGGGCCCAAAGAGACTCTGTTTTATCCATTCCATCACTTCTCATTTCTTTACAGTCTACCTCATCATTAATATGTTATACTACTCCATCACTTTACCTTTATTTCTGTCTTTCCTGGATAGCACATACCTTCAATACCTGTACGCCAATCTTTACTGTTCCAACATGTTTCTGTTATCTCTGTAATATCTGATTTCACTTCCTGCAGCAGTAGTCCTAGTTCCTCCATTTTGTTACCCAGGGTCCTTGCATTGGTATATAAACATCTTAGTTTTTTCTGCTTGGCTTCACCCAGATTCCTCACCCAATTAGGTACAGTCATTCTACTGCCAGTAATCCCTATCTGGTAGCTTTATTGGTATTGGCGCTATCTTTTCTCTTGATGTCCATTCTCCTACTCTCTATTATTCCTTTGTCTGTTGCTGTATTCTCTCTTACTTGGTTTTCCTCCAGATTGATGTTAGAATTAGGCATGGACATTACATGAGCATCTCCCAACCATCTCACCTGAGTTCCTAGTTTAAAGCTCTTTAATCACTTAGCCAGCCTCCATTCCAGAAGTCTATATCCCTCCGTACTCAGGTGAAGTCCATCCCATGAGAACAGACCTCTGTCCATGAATGCCTCCCGGTGGTCGAACATCCCAAAGCCCTCCTTATACCACCACTGACTGACAGCCATCTGTTGATCATCATCATTTTGTTTCGCCTTTGTTCTTCTTCTCTAGTCTGGTAGTTAGGGCACTCATCTGGGAGGGGGGAGTGTATGTAGGTCCCCCCACTCCAGGTGAGTGGCATAACCAACGCGCTATACAGAATGGGGGTGGTCTGTCAGACCAGAAATTCCATCCTGGACCTGAGAAACCTTTTGTGGTTAACATTTCATCAAAACCGGTACAGTTCTGCAAAATGTTTGGATTTCAGTGAATAAACATTATCTGATGAAAAACTATTCTGTTGAAAAATTCCTGACCAGCTCTACTAAAACCAAGCTAAATTAAAAGAAAATCTGCTAATAAGTTTCAAGGTGCAACTGTTTGCATTCAGTATATGCACTGAGAATGAGATATCCTAACAAAACCATTGTGCACAAAGAAATTGTAGAAAAATTCTGACCCTAGTGCTGAACTGTGGAGTTCTACCCTCAACAAAAAACTGTACAACCCCATTAGCCTAAAAAGGAGCATAATCTGAAGACAGTGGGAGGCATGCATACTGAAGGCTTAATATGTCCTGCAGAAACTTTAGTAGCGATGCAAGACTGACTGTCAGAGCCCAGGATGTTTGTGGACTAGCATTTGGTATCAACATGGTCACTTGCAACCTTTGCAAATTTGACATTAAAATCAGTGACACTGGTAATTTGGACCCCTACAACTGATATTTTTACAGTTTGGAGTGAAATCACACTTAACTAAACCAAACAAAACTGGCTTAAACCACATATCTAAATGCAATTTGCAAAACAAAACAAATTTGATATTTCCTTCATAAGTAATGATGGTATTTGATAAGGATAGTGAAAGTAACCAGAACACATTTCTAATTGGAATAGGGGGACAAGTTGTTGCTGGTTTTCGTTTAATGCTCAAACATGTAAATGACTAGATTGAGTTGGCTAAAACTTTCAACAATATTCATGTTTAGGCCGAGTCCAAGCATGGACATTTTTGAGAAAGTCATGAGCAAATATAAAAGTTAGGTTAGTGTAAAAATGGCAAATCTTCTATTCACACGCACTATAATAATCTGTTCTATTTTGGAAAAGGAAAGCTTAACTGAAAGAGAAAAAGGAAGAACAGAATTCTTTTTACCCAACTACAGACAGAGTTGGCCTTAGGAATTGTTTTAATTCTAGTTCCATCCCTAAAGCCATATTTCTGGTTTCATAATCCAGGTCACGCCTTAAGATTATCTCCACTATATCTTCCTTAATTACAAATATGTTTATCAAAACTTCAAACACTTGAAATCATTGAGAGAAGAGTTGTATTGTGTAAGAGGATACTTTTCCAACACAATCACATCAATGAGTAATAATATTTTGCATTATACAGAACCTTTCATCTGGAAATTTCAAAGCTCAGTACAAACATTAATTAATTAAACCTCAACAACCCCGCGAGGTAGGGAAGTATTCAGAGTTATTGAAACTAGAATTGGAAAAGACTTGTTAGGTCAGATCATCTAACCCATCTCCTGTAATAATAATACCATAATAATAATCTTCCCATGTTCCAGATGGGTAAATTGAGGGACACAGAGATTAAGGGACATGCCCAAAGTCACAGTGAGCCATCAGCAGAACTAAAAATACTCGAGTCTTGATGCGTTTGTCCTTTCTGAACCCTGCATCATGGTGCTTTTCTATGAGGAAAGCCTTATAGGAATCTTTGAAGTGCTGAGATATATTTGCCAAATTTCTGAATTATAGTGATGTTTCCCTCATGGAGACTTTCATATCACTGGAATGTTTCTTTGATATGGAAACTGCATGCACTGCAAACAATACTTCATCTTCTAATGTAAAAAAATGTATTTCACCATTCTGGTAAAAGGGAATTTCAAACTTATGGGGGGTGTTACTTTGTTGTACAGAAAACATGTTTTGATTACATCCTGAAATGACTAATATCCAGACAGACAATGTGAAAGTACTGTAATGTACTTCACAGCCAGAGCACAAGAGTTCAGACAGCAATAAGCCAATATCCGTTGCTTAGACTTAGTCTGATCCACTCTGTTTTATCAGCAGCTGTTTCACCAATCTGGCCTCATGTCTGTCTGTAAGTTCCAAGCAGAGGTAACAAAATATAACATCACTTATCCTACAAAGGCCATGGAGTTTTTAGAAGCATAAGAAACAAGAAATGATACTCTTGAAGGAGAAACGAAGAGTGACATATGTTCTGTGGTGTTGATCTATTCTCTTTAAAGTGGTGGATCCATGTGTAGAATTGTTCTTTTGTTTTTTAAATTGAAAGCATTTGCTAGTTTATATTGAGAAACCATTGAAATTTCTTATTACTCAAGCAATTTACAACTGATTTTTCTATCTATCGATCGTGTGAACTAGAGTTGTGTTCTCTGTCAATAGAAGTAATTTCTTAAGCTTTCTAATCTCTTTCATTCTAGTTGTCCTCATATTTTTTTAATGTATTGTGCCCTTGGTAAAGTTTATTCCAGGTTCCTATATATTATTGTGCTTTTCTTGCATGTATGGATGAGTTTACCAATTTGAATGGGGAAGCTGGTAGATAGGATAAATGCTGTGTTAGCACCACTCTGAATACAATGATTTACAGTCTCATCTTTTGCTTTTTGTGTTAATGGAAATCATTGGCTGTCATTATTATAGATAATCTTACAAATTCTTTTAGCTGACCTTATAGGCTGTTTGATCTTGTAGAAAAGTGTGAAGTTAGTTGCAATGCAGTTTCTTCTAGAAGCTGAGCATATCACCAGGAAAGCTGATTCTCTCTACCCGAATGTTTCTGTCTAGTATCATTTATGTGGTGAAGAGCTACTGCCTAAAGGTTATACTGACTCCTGCAAGCATTACCATGAGACAGAAGCCCTGCATTTGCAAAAGCTGGCTAAGATCGATCATCTGGCCAAGACAATAGAGTTTGCTGGACCCCAGCATGAACTAGGAAACCATGAAACATCCTGAGGAGCAGAAGTTCAATTTGCATACACAGCTTGAAATCCAGAAGTGGAGAGAACTACAAAGAGGGTATAAAATGTATACAATATTATATAGAAAAGCACAGAAACCCAAGAAGCATCTGATCTTATAGCGATCCTGGATCATGAACTGATCAACTGGGTAAGGTCAGTGGGAAACATCACAGTTCTAGTGCAATTGACACCAATCAAAACATATGGCCTGCTGAAAGAATACAAAGATCTTTTTAAGAGTTACAGCATTTATTTGTGGGTAAAATTTTCAAACCTCTGAGCCTAAAGTCAGGCTCCTAAATCCATATTTAGGCACCTGAATAAATGACCGTTATTCAGAAGTACTAAGCATCAGCAGCTTCTATAGAGGCTAGGTTTCTAGTTTTGAAAATATTGGCCAGAGAACACTAGAGGAAGGTCTAGATTCCAATAGATCTCAGAGTACATACCATGGTCCAAGAAAAATCCCACTTGTACTGCAACACAAAAATCAATCAGTCTGGTAATGAAATATTGAAACTGGAACATGTAGAGGTAATTGTCAAAGTAGATGATCCTATAGAGAAGGTGATTGAACTTTGCAGTGGCAGAGGAGAAGCTGCACACAGGAGAGCTACAGCTGTGTTGAGTTCCGTGACCAGGGTCGCTCCAGGCAACAGCGAAGGAAGCAGGTGCCTGGGGTGGCCAATAGCAAGGGGCAGCACTCTATCTATTATTGGAGAGGCAATTCGGCAGCGGGTCCTTCAGTCCCTCTCTTCCTCTTCAGTGGCGCTTCGGCGGCAACGCTATTGCTCCGCGTCAGTCTTCGGCAGCAATTCAGCGGCAGCTCAATCCCTGCGCTTCAGACTTCAGCAGTGAGTCCTTCACTCCCTCCCTTCCTCTTCGGTGACACCTCAATCGGGTTTTTCTTTTTCGTTTTTTTCCCCTTCGCCACTTGGGGCAGCAAAAAAGCTGGAGTCAGCCCTGTCCATGACACCTGAACAAGGGAATCAAATGGGACCATTACCAGATGCATACATTTGATGAAGTGACAAGTACATTCTTGGGATACCCAGTTTTCCAGTGTCTGAAAGGCAAGGCTGGAAAAGAAATTGAATACTTATCGTTAGAGCTGGTCGGAAATTTTTTGACAAAATGTTCTGTCATCAGAATTTACCAATACATTAAAATCAAAACATTTTGCAGAAACTGTTCAGTTCTGACAAAATTCTGCTGGAAACCAGGCAGGATTCCAGCCAGTTGTTTCTTTGGCAGTCTTCCTGGCATGCTTCTGAGGAGCCTAAGCTTCCAGGCTCTCAGCTACTTCGCAACCCACCAGGCTCATGAGTTCTTGGCAGCCCGGGATTTCTGGGTTCCTTGCTCCTCGGCAGCCCACCAGGTGGGCTGTCCTGGAGCTGGAACTTCCAGTAGAGCTGGGCTGAAAATTGGAACAAAACCAAATTTGGAAATCTCAAAATTTTCCACAAAATAGAATTACCATTCTCTAGCCAGGTTTACTAACCAGGTTTACTATCCCACAAGGGAGAGACTTATTTACTAGCTTACTGTTTGGTATTCATTCAGCTCAAGATGTGTTTCAAAAGACCCTGGATTAAAGCTCTGCAGTGCTTTGTGGGCCTGAGGAGGACATATTGATGTTTGTGCTTTGTGCTGAGGAAAACGATGCCAAGCCACATGCTATGCTCCAGATATCTGGACAAATGTATTATCAAAACAACTGAAATAAAGTGTGTCAGTCACATTCTCTCACCTGAAGGTATCAGGCCTGGCCCAGCAAACTCAGCAGCAATCTCTAAATTGAGACTGTCAGAATCCTGCTGAGCTTGAAAAGAAAATTGTTGATTTGCCTTGCCAAGTTCAAACCACACCTCTCAGATGAGTTGGCATCACTAAGAGATCTCCTAAAGAAAGAGTCAGACTAAGTTTCAATAGGATGCCCAGCAAGGTTCTGCTGTCACCTAAATGAAACAGTTAAATCCTAATGCAAGCACATTGAGCTAAAGCAGTGTCTTTATGTGGAAGCATTGAAGTGAAGACTTGGATTTGAGTTACTGCAAGACGTGAAGACTGTTTAATGCAGTCAAGTCTGTCATCTCCATAGAAATAATCTATGTCCAGATTGAAAAAGAAATTCATACAGTTGTGTTAGTTGTGAGCACTTCCATCAATACAATTTGAGGGGGGGGGGGAAGGACAAAGGAGTCAGATCCTTTGGAGGTAACCACAGGTAATAAAACCCATATAACAGCAGCACCAAACTGAAAAGAACAATTTTTTTTGCTCTGGCAGAAACCCAACACTGACCAGAAAAGGACATACCAGTGACTGAAACCTTAAGCAGATAATTTCTGGCATAACATGGCAATTTGCAAGAGTCATTTGAGCCACAAGTTGATTGTCAAGCATGAAAATGGCTGAACCAAGCTAGGTCTCCATTTATCTACACTGAAGAAACCTATCATTGCTGGCTGGTCATAAAATGTTTGTCACAGTTGTTGGAGTTCTGGACATTCTGTGAGTAGCTAGTAGTTATGTATGATCTGACTCCTGTAGGTGAAATATTTGTGGTTTCATGGTCACTGAGCTTGGAAAGGACATGGATAATTCTTTCAAGATACACTGTGATAAAGTAGTGCATGACCCAAGCTTTGCTGTTTGGTTTCTTAAGAATGGACAAATAGAAGACGTGCTAAAGTTTGTGCTGCTGTGAGAAACCTGAAAGTGAAACTCTTGGAAGCATGTAATCTCTTAACATACTGTTTTGCCCATGGCCAGAGGTGGTAGCAGACCTTTGCATGCTGTATAGTGAAAACAATGTGAATCTAGTAGTATATTATAGATGTTACATAAGAACGGCTGTACCGGGTCAGACCAAAGGTCCATCTAGCCCAGTATCTGTCTAACGACAGTGGACAATGCCAGGTGCCCCAGAGGGAGTGAAACTAAGAGGCAATGATCAAGTGATCTCTCTCCTGCCATCCGTCTCCATCCTCTGATGAACAGAGGCTAGGGACACCATTTTTTACTCTTCCTGGCTAATAGCCATTTATGGACTTAGCCACCATGAATTTATCCAGTTCCCTTTTAAACATTGTTATAGTCCCAGCCTTCACAACCTCCACAGGTAAGGAGTTCCACAAGTTGACTGTGCACTGTCTGAAGAAAAACTTCCTTTTATCTGTTTTAAACCTGCTACCTATTAATTTCATTTGGTGACCCCTAGTTCTTGTATTATGGGAATAAGTAAATAACTTTTCCTTATCCACTTTCTCCACATCACTCATAATTTTATATACCTCTATCATATCCCCCCTTAGTCTCCTCTTTTCCAAGCTGAAGAGGCCTAGCCTCTTTAATCTTTCCTCATATGGGACTCTCTTCAAACCCCTAATCATTTTAGTTGCCCTTTTCTGAACCTTTTCTAGTGCTAGAATATCTTTTTTGAGGTGAGGAGACCACATCTGTACACAGTATTCGAGATGTGGGCATACCATGGATTTATATAAGGGCAATAATATATTCTCCTTCTTATTCTCTATCCCCTTTTTAATGATTCCTAACATCCTGTTTGCTTTTTTGACCACCTCTGCGCACTGCGTGGACATCTTCAGAGAACTACTCACATTGACGCCAAGATCTTTTTCCTGACTCATTGTAGCTAAATTAGCCCCCATCATATTGCATGTATAGTTTTGGGTTATTTTTCCAATGTGCATTACTTTACATTTATCCACATTAAATTTCATTTGCCATTTTGTTGCCCAATCACTTAGTTTTGTGAGATCTTTTTGAAGTTCTTCACAATCTTCTTTGGTCTTAACTATCTTGAATAGTTTAGTATCAACTGCAAACTTTGACACCTCACTGTTTACCCCTTTCTCCAGATCATTTATGAATAAATTGAATAGGATTGGTCCTAGGATTCACCCTTGGGGAACACCGCTAGTTACCCCTCTCCATTCTGAGAATTTACCATTAATTCCTACCCTTTGTTCCCTGTCTTTTAACCAGTTCTCAAGCCATGAAAAGACCTTCCCTTTTATCCCATGACAGCTTAATTTATCTAAGAGCCTTTGGTGAGGGACCTTGTCAAAGGCTTTCTGGAAATCTAAGTACACTATGTCCACTGGATTCCCCTTGTCCACATGTTTGTTGACCCCTTCAAAGAACTCTAATAGATTAGTAAGACACGATTTCCCTTTACAGAAACCATGTTCACTATTGCTCAACAGTTTGTTTTTCTATGTGTCTGATAATTTTATTCTTAACTATTGTTTCGACTAATTTTCGACTAATTTGCCCAGTACCGACGTTAGACTTACCGGTCTGTAATTGCCGGGATCACCTCTAGAGCCTTTTTTACATATTGGCGTTACATTAGCTAACTTCCAGTCATTTTTTATTTTGAGTTGCAGAGACTGAAGAATGCAAAAACTTCCACTGTGGCTAGTACACATAGACATCTTTGCCCAACACAGAATACATGAGGTGTTGGTATCAGGTGATGGCCACCAGTGTAGGGATTTCAGCAGATTGCACATGGCTATGATTTTTGTTATGCCATAATAGCTAGCTACAGGTGTCTGCAATCAAATGGGCAAATAGAAAAAGACTAGACTGTTAAGCACATACTAGTAAATGTTGACGAGTGGAGGTAACTCATATTTTGTTGGGGTTGCTAATGGATGGTAGCATGGTCAACTTCCAGTGAGCTATAATTTAAGACTAAGCAGTCCCACCAGTCCAGATTCTAGAACAGGACTGCTTAGCATTACTTCTCCCCCAGAAAGTGGGGAGAGAGTGTATTCAGAATCCTAATGGTCAGTGGCATTGTCACACCATAGTCCTATCTGGACATTGGAAAAATGGTTAGGAGCATGAAAAAACAACTGTTCAAATCAAATAAAGTAAGTTATGCTCAGCACTGTACAAGGGTGGGGGGAAATACAGCAAGCGGTACTGTATGTGAAATCAGCGCCAAATTTGAGCTGCTTTTAACTGGAGTAGTTGTACCAAATCACAGGAAGGGTGTGAGGAACATTTATATCATGTGTGGAGAGTAAAACCTTTGAAAATTATTCCTGAACTATATTTGCAGATTTCTTTGTATCCTCAGGTCACAACTGTGTACCAGGAAGGATGAGATCTACAAAATGATTTTTATGACAAATGTGTATAAGTTTCTGAGCCAGCTAGGCAAACCATGATGAAGAGGAAAAGGCTTAAAACTTAAATCTGAGTTTATTCAAACTGGGACACAAGCTGCTGAATTCTTTCTCACAAAACTATGCATTATCTAGAGTCTTGGATAAAATATATTTCTTATAATTATGATGCAATTAAAAGTGTCTCCTAAGTACTCCTCTCTTGCCAGCATTTTGTTGAAGATCAGCTTGATGTGTCCTCTGAGGATAACTGTTTAAAGTATTTTTCCCTAGTAGGATTTTGAACTTTATAATAATTTTGTTGTTTAGTTATGTGCTCCCTAAATCCAAATTAATTCAGATATATTCCCCAGGAGAAAACTTGCTTGAATTAGTTTCCTTTTTAATTGGAAATAAAAATATTTATGGTCAACTCTTGAATGTCCCATTTTCCCTGTGGCTATATGGTGAATATTATTCATTCTTTAATAACTGAAATACACCACTATTCCCTCGTAATCTATTTTTCTCAGAATGTTTTATAACTGTAGTTATTCTATTTGTTTGACTGCTTTCATTGTTGAAAGTTAGAAAATAATATATACAAAGTTTAAAAAAAAAGTTTATTTTGTTTATTTTGTTGGATAGCCACAGTTACACAATATTTGTTAGACCACTTTCAAAGGCTGTATGCTTTATCTTAATCTGTGGCTTATGATACATTAGCTTGATGAGATAATGCAGATAACACAGATCATGTAAGAAGAAACGTATTATTCGCTTTCAAAATTAGTATTTATATAGAGTACGGTGAATGTAGGTCATTTGAATTTACCAAGTCCTGCATAACTCATTAATGTGGGACAGATACAGGGATAAACAAAGAAACATAAATAGTTCACATGCTTTGTCACTTACATTTCGATGAATAAATCAAATCTTCTTTTTATATAGTATGTACTTTCTTTGTCTTCAAAGTCTTTTAAACCCCTTTTGCTCTTTCCCAAAAAGACCTCTAGATTTAACATAACTTTTCTTTATCCTGTATATTATACTTTGGCTTATATTTTTCTGCATTCGTTAAGTGAGCTGCAACAGTAAGCATGAATACAGAAATAGCAACCAAAATGTGCTCAATGTCCAAAATAATCAGTCTGTGAGGGGAGTTCAGTACATAATAAATTTAAACTAATCTTAAGCAAAAAATAATGTTCCTGAAGTCTGCTGGCCAGTTTTCTTTGCTGTGGACACTCAGAATGCATCATTCTTTAAGATCACAGGTAGTGAAAAAATCTACTTTTGCACAGAGTGGGTCCAGGTTCATAAATAAAAATGAAATTATAAAAAATAATCCTTAAAAATTGCACCGGTTAAGGGGAGAAAATATACTATTGCAATAGATACCAGAGAAAAAATGGCCAACGAACTTGTGGCATAAAAATAAATTTTATAAAAATGTAGCTCAGAAATATTTTTGTGGCAAAAGCAAATAGCCCCCAGAGGCTGGCTAGAGAGGACGTGGGGAAGATATATATTTGTATGGATAACACTGCACTTCCAAATTTGCTTTTGCAAGTCACTGTAAAATTGCTGCTTTCCTCTAATTTTGTTAAACCCTTTCCCACTCTTTTCTCTCTTGATCTCTCTCTCTCTTTGTCAAACTAAACTTTAGTAGTGCCTTCTATCCAATGTAGTACTATTCCCTTTTGATAACTTTCACACTAAAATGTGTGTGATGGGGCGAATGACAGCTATTCACCCCAAGAAGACTCCACAACTCAGATGAAACATTCCGTGGTTCAGAAATGGCTAGGGGACTCCATTCAAGAATCAAGAGACACATTTACACATTTTTAAAGTAAAAACTGTATGGCCAATACTGTCTGAGTACAAATGGCATTCTGGGCAGAAAAAAATTATAATCACATACACTTTGCATATTAAGGTGGATCAATGTCTTCCATTCTTTAAAGATTACCTTTCATATAGTCCTGTGGGTGATCACCTTGTAAACTCATACTCGTGTGAGTTATTCTTTCTCAGGAAAATAACCCCATGAAAGTAAATGACAAGATTAGACATAAGGGTCTGACTTTCCTCAACTTTATTCCTTGTGTAGTCATGTATACCAGGGCAGAATGAGTGCAAAGTGGGTAAAAAATGCTGCCAAATCAAAATGGTTGCTTTTTACACTCACTTTGCACAGGCATAAATAAATGATGCACAAGGTGGAAGGCAGTGGAGAATCAGGCCATAATTTATATACTACTACTTTGGGTTTATAAAGTGTTTTTATCCAAAGATCTCATATAACTTTACAAGCAGTTCATAATCCTTACAACATCCCTCTGAGGCGACAAATAGTGAAGCTGAGGCACTGAGAAATTGATTTGTCCAAGGTGTCAGATAAAATCTGTGCCGGCACTTAGACTGAAGTCAGATCTTGATATCAGTGTAACACCAACACCTGCCTCCATGCTTTCTTACTCCTGTCTGATCTTGCTAACTGAGAGTTTGTCTGGCTTTTCTGGACCGAATTCAACAGGTACAACTACCTGGGAAAGTGTCTGGGCTGAATTTAGTCATATTGCACGGTGGTATGGGTTATGCTTTGGATGTAATTTGATCAGAAGATAAGTGTCAGTAGTTAAGGGCTAGATTCTGTCTGTCTTATACTGAGTAGCAACTTATTTTGCAAATAATGATATTGATTTTAATAGGTCTAACTCTTGGAGTAAAATATTATTCATTCAGAGTGTGACTTTTGGCCAAAGTATTTTATTTATTTTGATTTTAATATTTGGCCACTTAAAGAAGAGTGCCTATCTTGTACTCTAGGCATTCATGATAAGCACCAAATAGACAATTCCTCTAGCTCACCCCCCCCCCGCCTCTTTTAACCATTAATCAGTATTCATATCTACTAATGATAATCCGGCGGTGAAAAACATATTTTAAATTATTAAGAACTCCTACCTCAGCCTTCCTGTTTCCTCACAGCTAGCGAAAGCATATGGGCCTTTCATGCTGCTCCAAAGATCCATAAACTAGAGCTGTTTTAAACTTAAGTGGAGAGAGAGTTCCAAAGCTGAGGTAGTGTGTATGGATAATGCAACATCAGCCGCTGCCCTCTGATACTGGGGGCCCCATCTCATCTGTCCCCTTTGAATGCAGCTGTGGCAATAGCATGGCACAGGAGAGATGCAGTCTTTCAATAAGTAGCTCCCAGGCCATTTAGGGCCTTTAGAGGTCAAAAGCTTTCAATTTTATCCAGTAGTTTGTTTTTTGTAATGTTCACAAAGTTCTTTGTAGCTTTAGCACAATCTGTAGTCCACACGAGTATAAAACAGTATTTTACATAGGAAATAGCTTCATATTATCTACATAATTCACATGAGAGAGAGAGAGAAAAAAAGCATCCTATATTTAGAGAATATGCTTTGTCTTTGATTTCCTAAGGAGAAATTACATAATAAGTGCTACCCTTTTTTAAAAAAAAATAAAAAATTGCACATTCAAGGCATCTAACTTGGAATGCCAAATTATAGCTCATCTTAATTATTATGTACGTACTGTATACATGATAGATTCAATTATCCTTAAATGCTTAAGAAAGCTGCATTTAACTGTGATTTACTGTAGTAGATGAAAGGTTGCAATGAAAATTATGTTTTGTAATTTACCCTTAAATATGCAGATTAATACTGATGAGTGTAAGAATATTGAAATATCTGCATGTATAATTAATACCTGCCCAGGTGACATACTTTGAGCATTTATTATAGAGTAAGAGTGATTTATGTGCTGTGTAATATAACTTGAAAAAGTTTTCCATTAACACTTTGCACATCCATACACATAACAATACTGGATATATATTGTTCTCTTGAGGAATTCATTGCATATACTTTGCATTTTTCTTTACTATGGAAGCTTTTTTAAATGGAAAAAAGTCTATGGCTACTTCTCTGCAAACTATTTTTGTAATAATTGCTACATATGATCTTGATTATCATATATTCAAATATAATGCATCATATTATACTTGTATAATAACTGGTACATTATAATTTTGCTGGTAGTTTAGGGAGCTTGAATTTCCCAATGCTAGTTCAAGATATTTAAAACACATTAGCAGAAAGAATCAACAATGCCTAATTCTTACATGGGACTGCCACACGGATCAGTCCATTGGTCCAATTAGTCCTGTTTTCTGTCACTGACAGTCACCAGTACTAGCAGCTTTAGAGAAAACTATGAGAAACCTAACTATTCTGGAATTACCTATTTCATGGGCCATTTCCTCCTAACCCCTAAGAGTAAGAGTTTGACTTACAATCTGAAATATGACAGCTTATATTGCTTCCTACCTTTTTTTCAGTATTTACTATTATAATTCTGTATGTTCTTGTTATCCATACTAACATCCAATCCGTTCTTGAATCCTCCTAACCTCTTGGCCTCAATGATATCTTGTCACAATGAGCACTATAGGTAGGTTAGGCGTTGTATAAAGCAGTTTCCTCATCATCGTTTTGAAATTTGCCACCATTCAATTTCAATGAGTGTCTGCTGGTCTTGTGTTATGAGACAGGGAGAACATGTTTTTGAGCTACTTTCTCCATACTACTTACTATTTTGAATACTTTTATCGTGTTCCTTCTTATTCATCTCTTCTTTAAAGTAAATAATCCCAACTTCTTTAACATCTCTCCATATGAGTTTTTGTCTTTCTAATCATTCCCATCATCTGTCCCTGTCTTCCTGCTGTATCCTTTTTGAAAACCGGGTACAGTATTCCAGGTAAGTGCATATCATTGATTTATATAATAAAAAAATATTATCTATATTATTTTCCATTCAATTCCCCTCTTCATCCTAACATTTTGTTTGATATCTTGACTGCTACTGCTCTTAGAATATAGTTTGTACACCATGATATCCAAGTCTTTTTCCTGAGTCATATAATTACTTTAGAACTCAATAGAGTACATGAGTCGTTAAGTGTTCCTTCCAATATGCATTATTTTGTATTTGTCAGAATTGATTTTCATCTGCCACTGTGGTGCTCATTCATTTTCGTTAGGGTCCTCTGAAGTTGTTGACAGTTCTCTGTGGTCTAGACTTACCTGAATAATTTTGTATCATCTGCAAGTTTTGCCACCTCACTAATCACCCCTTTTCCAGACGACAAATAAATATATTGAACATCAGTATTTGTATGAAACTTTGTGGTATCCTGCTTTTGTCATGGTAAAAATCGACCATTTATTTCTACTCTTTGTTTTCTGTCTCTTAGTGCGTTCCTTCCTGAGCAATGAACATTCTTTGTCTCTAATACTGTGCGTACTTAGTTCCTTCAATAGCCTTTTGAAAGTCCAAATAAATTGTCAACCAGTTCTCCTTTATTTACTGTGTTATTGATGCATTTTAAGAATTCTAATAAATTCATGAGGCATAATTTTCCTTTGCAAAAGCCAAGGTGGTTAGATCCTTAATTTATCATGATTTACTAAGTACTTTATAATTCTATTTTTAATTATAATTTTGATCAACTTACCAAGGAAAGTAGTAAGACTTCATAGTCTGTAATTCCCCAGATCACCCCTTCAGTATCTTTTAAATATATTTATATATGTACAGTATTTGCTACCTTCTAGTTCTTTAGCAGAATGGCTGATTGTAATGAGAGACTGCACATATTTCCTAGCAGCTCACCGACTTTACTCTTTTTTTCAAAATTCTTGAGCATGTACTGTTGGCCTAACAACTTGTTACTTTTTAATTTATGAATTTGTTCTAGCACTTCTGTTTTGACACCTCTATCTCTGATAGTACCTCATCTTTATTATGAGTAAAGAATAGATTCAGGGTAGGTATCTTCCCAACATACTTCCTGGTCTAGAAACAGAAAATATACCATGCTCCCACTAAGAGGATATTTTTATCTTCAACCTTCAATCCATATAATACATTTTAACGTTAAATCAAAGAATACAGTCTAAAAAACCCACCTACCATCCCTACTGTTCTAGTGAATTACCTATAATAATCTTGTTTCAGAATTTCATGTGTTAATAGGTGTGTTGCTGCTGATTAACAGGTTTTAGATGCAGGAAGACTAAAAGAATATAATGAGCCATACATTTTGCTACAAGAAAAAGAGAGCCTGTTCTACAAGATGGTGCAACAAGTGGGCAAGGCTGAAGCTGCTGCTCTGATTGAAACAGCAAAACAGGTAGTTTTAAAAGAAGTTGTAATTAAGTTTGTGTCTCTAGTCTTATTTTTCACAAGTTAGCATATTCCGTATTAGAGCAGGCCCCATCCACTCCTGTAGTTAAGGGTCTATCAGTATTTCAATTCTAAACTCTTATATACTATGCTTTATTACTTGGATATAAAATAATATACATCCAGATCTCAAAATGATATATATTCTGAGTTGAAAGATTATGCTTGGGATTGTTTGCATCTGTATGTGTTTGTGCATATATTCATGTATAAATAATATAGTGTGTGTCAGAGTATGTTATAGACATACATGACTCAAAAAAAATGACCCTGAAAGAACATTAAGGTTGTGCGGTCAAGCACTCAGAAGTTAGAAAATGACAAAATTAAGGTTGCCCGTGCAACCTAAATTTGGCCCCCTTGTGACCCAGCTGTTAGTTATTTGATCACTTATTATCTTTTCCTTGCTTAGTGCACAAGATGAATGGTGCTCATTGAATGAGTGGCTGTTCAATATTTTGCTTTCTCTTCATTGTGTGGTTCCAGGCCTTATTTATTGCACACTATTCAAACCAGCTCTGAATAAAGAATTATTAATTTCCTCATGAGCTTTTCTATGACGCTTAACATTACAGTGTCTGAGTGCTTCACAAACATTTACTGATTTATTTCCACAACACCCCTCTGAGATGAGGGGGTAGTATTATCCCTACTTTACAGATGGAGAACTGAGACACAGAGACATTAAGATCAAATGTATATTAATTTTTGGTGCCCAATTTGATAAGCCTGCAGTCTGATTTTTTAAAAAAAGTTTTGCATTTTATAGCACTTCTGTTCTGAATACAGCTCCCACTGTTTTCTGTTGTAGCAGTGAATGCTTAGCATGTCTACAAATCAAACTCCAGTTCTCGCAAATTGGGCACCTAAGAAATGAGGAACACACAGTTAATGACCACCCCTGACAAGTTTGGTTTAAGTGATTTGCTCAGCATCACATAGGACAGGTGTGGGCAAACTTTTTTTGACCCCAGGGCCACATCTGGGTATGTAAATTGTATGGCGGGCCATGAATACTCATGAAATTGGGGGTTGGGTTTTGGGAGTTGGGTGTGGCCTCTGGGCTGGGGCCAGAAATGACAAGTTCAGAGTGTGGGAGGAGGCTCTGGGCTGAGGCAAGAGGTTGGAGTGTGGAGGGAGGAGGGTGCAGCTCCGGCTGGGGGTGCAGGCCCTGATGGGGCTGGGGACGAGGGGTTGGGGGTGCAGGAGGTGCTCCAGTCTGGGACTGATGGATTTGGAGGGTGAGGAGAATCAGGGCTGGGACAAGAAGTTGGGACACAAGAAGGGGTCAGGAGTGCAGGCTTCGGGTGGCACTTACTTCAAGCAGTTCCCGGAAGCAGTGGTGTGTCCCTCCTCCAGCTTTTACATGGATGTGTGACCAGGCAGTTCTGCATGCTGTCCTGTCCGCTGGTGCCGCCCCTGAAGCTCCTATTGGCCATGGTTCCCGGCCAATAGGAGCTGCGGAGGCAGCGCTTGGGCGAGGGCAGTGTGCAGAGCCCCCTGGCTGCCCCTACATGTAGGAGCTGGAGAAGGGGACATGCCGCTGTTTCCAGGAGCCGCGTGGAGCCACAACACGCATGGAGTAGGGCAAGCCCATGACCCCGCTCCCCAGCCAGAGCGCTGGAACTGGGAAAACCCTGGACCCTGCTCCCCAGCAGGAACTTGAGGGCCAGATTAAAATGTCTGAAGGGCTGGATGTGGCCCCTGGGCTGTACTTTGCTCATCCCTGACATAGGATCTCTGTGGCAGAGGCAGGGATAGAATCCCATTCTCCGGATTGGTGGTCAACTGTCTTAACCATGAGACTCTCCTTTTTTTCTGCCCACCCCATTCACTATACACTTTCCAACTTCTGCAACAAACAAGGCAGGAGTCCTACAGACAACAGCATCCTTCAGTACACAGCTCTGCTTTATTCTCAGAACAGGCTCATGTTGTGCACCGAAAGATGCAGGGGTCCTTTGAACAAATAGTATGTGATTATGTAATTAAAGAGCATACTATAATGCATATAACCAAGGGGGAGAATTAAGATTGCATAGGCAACTTTATTGTGATATTGCCATATTCTTACTGTTTGACTTTGCAGTCTTAACATTAAGGTAGTTTTTTGTATGTAACTTTCTGGATTTTTAAAAAAGCAACCTGAAAAATCAAATTCCATCACATGGAATTGTATGGTCTCCTACACAGTGGTTTGACTGTTCCATGGGTTGGAAGAGACCACAGGAGGTTATCTAGTTCAACCCCCTGCTCAATCTGAATCTTTAGATCCACCACTCAGAGCTCTGCTACTTGAGCTAAAGGAGTAGCTGACCTCAGCAGTAGGTTATCATCTTCTGTGTGGGCCAGCACAAATTTTGCCAGCTGGTTATACAGCTATTTGCTGAGTAGAAAGGAATATTGACTCTGGAATCCTGGTTTCTATTCCAGATTCTGGGGAGATTTTAGTGGCTTTAGTGACAGACGCTTCTGACCCGACCCCTCCAGCCTATCCTTGTCCCAGTCCTTATTCTCTCTCTTGACCTTTCTCACAGTCTCTTTGGTATGATCTGCAGGCAACCCATCTGCCCTGGCTTCTGACTTGTGCTAGATGACTTCAGTAGAGCTGAACCTCTTTCCTTTTCTCCTCTCCTTTCTACTACCCCCCAGATGTGTGTCAGTGAAGAAAGGAGTTTGCAATTTGCTTCAGTCTCTCAACGCAACTGTTGCTGCATTCTTATCAAGGCAACCCAGCTTGCCAAACTATGCTGCTGGCTTTCCCCATTACCTGACAGCAAACTGAACTCCAGCTCTGGCTCCCTTGGATATTGCTGCCTGGCTTCATAGAACAGTATGAGGAGCATGCATTAGAATCCAATTTGTGGGGAAGGCTGGAGAACACTGGGCTGGCAGCATGGCTGAGATTCAGGAAACAAAATGGCTGATGCCTGGCTGCCGCAAAGTGGAGAATTGCATAGTAAAAATAGGCTATTCTTTGATATCTTGGAAAAATGGATCGATGGCATTAAAGAGTCCACAGGTTTCAATGAACAAGGCACATCATGCCCCTCAAGGTTATTGTTTCTGGCTTTCTGTAGATGCAGGAAGAGACCACTGCATAAGTTCACACTTTCAGTGTTTTCTTCACAGCAGTGATGTCTAGGGAGATTCGATTGGAATACAGTTTAGCAGCCAGGGATGTATTCTGCAGCAAATTCTACAGCTACAGAGTGCACAAGGCCTTATTTATAATTGTGTACTAATTAACAGGTTTATTGAATGGCAAAAGCAGAGCAGATCTTATATTATAACTCTCCTATGTAGCACCAATTTCAGAACTCTGGAAACAATTCTTTGTTCATGATCCCAGCCAGAATGTATTCCAGAGCATGCTGTGTTTCCCAGGATGTTGAATGGTGAATCATATTTTGATACATTATTAGAGAACAGGGTTCATCATATTCTGTATGATAATTATATAGAAAACAAAAAAAAAGTAAATTTGATATATCTGGAATTTATAGAAATTATGTTTAAAGGAACCAATTACATGTATATAAACAGAATTAAAAGTTCTAAATCAGTGTTTGTCTACAAAGCTAAAACCAACTTCATGGGAAATTAGGGCTCAATCCTGCAAAGAATGGACAGACTAGAGCCAAGACTCTGAAACTGTCATCTGCAGAGAGTTTGACCATATGGTGATGCCTCCTTCTGTTTCCAGTTGCAAAACTGCATTCAAGGACAGCTCAAAATATGTAATAGAATTGCCTAATAGTACTTGTCTATGTAATCACCTGCTGTTGATACAGGAGTGTTATGTGATTGTATGCAGGAAGGGAAGAGCTCCATGAACCAATCTCTCTTAGAATGTGATTCATGCTGTGCAACAGTTTGGTAACTACTGGGCTAGAGGGTAGATACAAGCTAAGTATCTGCTAAGGGAGCAGAGCATGGTACCTGTTAGCTCCTCATCCAAAATATGAGAGTAAAGAGAATCTCAGCAACTGCTCAAACTACAGATATGGCACAGTTGTGAAAGGAACAGGAAGCTTAACTACGGATTCCTTTATTAATGTCCCCTGTGCGTCTTGCGCGCTAACACAGGATGTGTTAATGGCTCCTCTTTCTGTTGTGATATGTTTGTTGTTGTGTTCTCATAAGTTCCTACTGTGGTTCCTAAGGCATTCTGATATCCAAAACCAGCTGCACCTTAAATAATGGTAAGAATTGGATTGTAATCTTTTTCAAACCATATACTTATTTGACAATGGTTTGCCTTACCAAAATGGTTCAGCATGTGGCTTTGTTGGCTAATAGGCATTTCTGAGTTTTTCATTGACCTTGCTTGGATCCTGCAGCAGAGCATACACTGGCAACAAGTTGCTGCAGGTTACAGTAAGTTTTATGGAGCAGTAGGGCAGCTGTGCATCTAATTTAAATGCATGGAATGCACACTTTAGCATCAGGGCCAAGATTTTCATAAGTCACCAGTGATGGAGTGTCTTTAATTTTCACTGTCCACCTTGAGACAACTTAAAGGGACCTAATTTTCTGAAAGTTGCCCCCCTTACATGTTTCAGGTTAGATATCCATGGATGCAGGCACTCAAATTTAGTAGTTGCTTTTGAAAATTTTGGGTCAGCTTCTAACACCTCTCTCCCACAATTCTGCCCATTTCAGCTGCTTAGCATTCCTTATTATTCTTCTGCGAATGTAAAAGGCAGCAACCCTGGCTTAGTATGATGCAGCTCAAAGTCCACCCTGCTGAGCACGCTCAGAATTGCTTATGAGTCTGAATGCTATGCGACACTGCTCAGCCACCTCCAAACCTCTCTGCAAGATTGAGCCCTAAGTGAACATTGTTGTTATCTATGTTCAGTTTAAAAGGAGCTGTTAGATCATCATAAGAAAAAGAGAAATAATTGTCAGAAGGAATAATGTGTTCATTGAGTTTAGTTTAGTTTACTCCACTGCTGCACACTCAGCAATGATTTGTTCAGATAAACAACATTTACCATTTGGACTCCAATCCTGACGTAAAGGGACGCTTTGCTGCTGACTTCGGTGGCACCAGGAATGCGCAATTACTGTAGTAACAGCCTTTGGATATATTGATAAAAGCAAGATCTATATTTAAATATCAGCTATTGTGCATGCAGAGTCATTACTTTTTAGAAGTTTTAATGCCATTACAGTCCTGTTAATGTTAGTGGAAGACCTGCTTTATGTGAGGCGCCCCGTGTCCCTTCCACACTTGAACTGTGGGCATTCTGCATCTTGCAATATCCAGCCCAGGGGAAGGATTCCCATACGCTTACAGTGAGATGGCTGAAAAGCTACTGCCATTTCATTGTATCCCCGGTAATGTGCTAAGGTTTTCTATTACCTTTCCTTAAGAGAATTCACTGTCAAAAGCTACAGTAAAAGTATGTTAAAATTATGTCTTAAATCAGTAAAAAGATGGAAATGCTCTTACCTCCAATATGTAGATGCAACCAGGCACTAGATTAATTTTCCTCTAGTGCGCCCCATTATGGCTGGTTACTGGAGAACACTTGACTTCCAGTCCTTTTGTTGATTCAAATCATAACCTTCTTTGAAAATTGTACAAATACACTGCATTAGTGTGTGTGTGTACACAAAGAGAGACATTCATGCATATAGGAGGGTTTGTATAATACAGCTATTTCTTTTTTATATCATATGTCCTATACATTTATTCCTATATGAAAATAACGTAATTATCAGGCAAAGTTAACTTTGACGGTGCCCCCAAAATATAAATAGGAGAAATGTTTCACAAGCCATATATATTCAGGACAGTTTGAATATGAGACCTAACTTGTGACACATGTCAGCCTCAGAAAGATAGCATATTTTCTGTTTTTTAAAGGCTCAAACAAAACTTTTCACATTCTTCTTTGAAAAAATTACATTTGAAGTCCTTTTTCATCCAAACACATTTTCAGATAAGAGCACACAAGTCTTGACATTATTTCATTTTGTTATGCGCATCTGTCAAGGAACAGAGATATGATACAGCTACTAAAAACTGATGATTGTGGAACAGTGAAACTTGACAGCATTTCATTTCCTTTATGTTCTGATTATACATTTATCAGGAAACCTGTATCTCTTCTAGTTCAGCTAGAAATTGGTAGAATTCAAGAACTCAAAGGCTTGGCAAAGAACTGTCCTATTATTTGGTATCATCTTACATTTTAGAGAAGTTGCTTGGTTGAGTCATTGTTAAGGCTTTTGCTTCTCCTTTCATTATTGTGGTACACTATCCAGAGATCACATTTCTATAGGCCCTATAACTGCTCTGCAGCGCAAATTAAACGCTGGGATATTTCATACATATACTGTGAAGTTTCAATGGTTGTCAATCATAGTTTGTAAAATATAAGGATTACAACCTGATATTAACATCCAAATCCATTGTGTTCATTTTATGTGTGAAAATGAGAAACCCTTGTGCAGACTCTAGATTTCCCAGCCTCTTTGTCACCCTGTTTTTAATTTATCTCCATGTTTTGAGCCAGTAAAATAATTTTACTTATCTGTTTAATGCAAAGTGATAAAATATATCTATTGATCTGAATTATCAGAACTTGAGTGGGTCTGCAGGTCATGTGAGGCATCAGTTACACTTTATTCTGATCAGAGAGCAAGATCAGAGAGTAATTTTAGTAATTTCTCAGTGAGTAAGGAGCTATTTCTTGAATTTTGTTAAACTAAAGTTCCTGTTCAGTTTCCTTAAGGAAATTAATTTCTGTGCTTACTTTGCATTAATCTGAAGAACTTTTGTCTCTTGAAACTAAAACATGTTTAACGATGATTGGTAAAATTAATCAGTGTATGGACATTTTCTTTTTCTAGGTCTACTTCAGTAAAAATTACCCAGAAGTTATTCAGAATGGTCAAGTTGTCACAGATTCTTCAATAGATGCTGCCTCAGGATTAATCTTATGTGAAACTGCCCTGTGATCCAGCGTAGACGTGATTGCTTTCTATAGAATGCAAACCGGAAACCATCTCAACTGGATGACTGACAGTGTTTAGAGTGGAGCTTTTTGCACTAGACAGAATCATATTTAATATTAAGAAAAATGTTTCATCTAGCTCTTTCTTTGATTTTAAATACATTTCCATTGCTAAAGGAATTAGGCAGACCTAGGGTTTTTTTTTGAAAGTTACATTGCAAAGACTTTCATATTTAAATCACAGATGCAAGGCATCTAACAATTCCGGGGTGCAGTTTTAGAGGTTGTTAGAAAACCTGGAGTTTCTCTATTTTCCCATTTGGAAAGAATGTAAAATCAATTTGTTTAGTGTCACTTTAAAATTTGTCTTACAGCAGTTTTGATAATATAACACACCATTTTCTAATGCAATACTTATTATATACTCCATCTTTTTAAAGCAGTTTTGCAAACTGGCAGAAACAAGAACTGAACCAACCAAAAATATATTTTTATAGAGATAAGTTCACATATTGTTGTAAATATAAATTTTAAAATTAAAACGTAATACAGATATGGTGTGTAGAAATTAATGTAAAAATTTCAGTTTTGCTTTGCTGAGATCCAAATGCTGAAAATCAATATCAATCTACTGTATTTTAGAAGAAAATGGTTGCATTTTGCTTATATTTTGCACTGCACCAATATTTAAATAATTTAATATACATTCCTCTTTTTATCCAGCTAATCAAAGAAAAAAGTATTAAATTAACTAGAGGAAATACTTATTGAAAGACTTGTCATCAGTAAACACTATGTAATGAAAAGTTATCTTCTGCAAAACACATTGTGAAAATGTATACGTTATTTGCATTTATTGTGCCTTAATACAATTGAAGCCAAATCTCCACCTGCAGAGTACACAGCAAATTCATTAAATATACTTTTTTATTTTACTGTTTTAAATTAAGGCATTTAAAAAATTTGCATCAGGAATTCTGTTTAAATGAAGCTTTGTGAAGTTGCCATTTCAGCTCTTATGGATAGAAAACTATCACTTGTAATTTTGACAGTTTCAGAGTGGTAGCCGTGTTTAGTCTGTATCAGCAGAAATAACAAGGAATCCTTGTGGCACCTTTAGAGACTAACAAATTTATTTGGGCATAACCTTTCGTGGGCTAAAACCCACTTCATCAGATGCATGGAGTGAAAAATACAATAAGCAGTATAAATATTACAGCACATGAAAAGATGGGAGTTGCCTTACCAAGTGGGAGGTCAGTGCTGGAAACTGGACACCATTAAGTTAGGCCTGAATAAAGACTGGGAGTGGATGAGTCACTACAAAAAGTAATTTTCCTTCTGCTGATACTCACCCTTCTTGTCAGCTGTTGGAAATAGGTGACATCCACCTTGATTGCATTGGCCTCGTTAGCACTACATAAGTAATTTTCCTTCCCTTAATATTAGCACTGACCCCCCAAATGTTTTAGTCTCTAAGATGCCGCACGGACTCCTTGTTGTTTTTTTAATTGTGAGTATCCCTACTGATATTGAGAAGAATTTAAGGAAACAGATCTGTATTATATGTTCATAAGTTAGGTCCTGATCCAGTAGAGGACTTAGCATGTAGCACTATTGTGGATGTGTCCTGCCAGCCACACCCCTTCACACGCACTTATGCCAAGGTTCAAAATAGAGACCAGCTGTTACAGATCTCTGCTCTGTGGCATTCAAAGGGTTGTGGCTTCCCTGGATGTGGGTTCTTTGTGGTATGGACCACATGCACAGCAGAAATGATCCATTTCTGCTGCATTTTGTTCTCATTTGCCCATCTACACAGGTGTGGCATCTGGCTCCTAGTAACACTTTTATTATTTCAAACTGAAATACTTTTCTGCTTGGGCAGATTCTGACACCCTTTCCCTCGATGAGTAGCACCTTACTCCACAATTACTCCCATTAAATTCAATAGGG
This sequence comes from Gopherus evgoodei, assembly GCF_007399415.2. Classification (NCBI taxonomy): domain Eukaryota; kingdom Metazoa; phylum Chordata; order Testudines; family Testudinidae; genus Gopherus; species Gopherus evgoodei. The sequence goes on along the minus strand of NC_044322.1, from coordinate 94,807,626 downwards.
TGGCATTTGATATGGTGCTATTTAACATAAGGGTCTCACATTTGGACCCTTTTATTGGGGTGAGTCTAATCTCACCTAACCCTGTTTTACAGTGGTGCAATTCTATGGCCTTGCATGGATTTATGTCTTGGGTTTACAATAAGATAAGAGGAGAGTCATGCATACTGTGTGTGATATGGTAGAGTTTTTAAACATACAAAAGTGCAGGCATCTGGCCATATTGTACTGTGAATCTATGCCCATAATTTCCATCAATATTCAGGAGAATCATGTGCATGGATCAAGGGTATAATGTGGCTCTAGGCCATTTCAGCCAAAAATGCTTTTATGATATATTTGAGAGAAGAATCCAAAGTTTCTAGCTTCTGCAGGCTCACTGGCATGAAAGCTAGACAGATCTTGCTATATCAGACCCTCCACTAGTATACTGTAGTTAGAATTAATTTGATACTCTAGCTTTTTGAATGCACACAGAAAATGTTAGGCATCTATGAGAATGCTGTTTATGCTGTATAACATGTTTTGACAGGACAATACTGGCTATATGTCTCAAATGTCAATATCATAGAAATCAGACTGAAAACCTGTGTAAGTTGTTGAACAGGACAACTGGTACTGCTATGTTCATGTTCTAGTAACTTCTCTCAATGCCATTAAATCCATATTGTACTCTTTAAAAAAAATAGTTCAGCTAAGTAATGCAGGTTAGATTTGATCAATAAATCATTGTTCAGTTTTTTTTCTTAACATCTGTTGCTGTTTTGTTTTAACAGTTTTGTAGGGTAACATGGGCTGGTTCATTTATTTTCAGATGAGTAAAAAATGTATCAGTGCACCTTATTGTTAACAATCAAATGTATGACTTAGTGTTTAAGTAACGTGTGGGAGGGAATTGGTCTTCCATTTGTTGGGTCTCTTGACTGTTAAATGTACATAGTGTTGTTCCAAATAAGCCTTTTACATATCCATTTATGGTAGAATTCAGCTGAACAGTTCTCACATCCACATTTGAAAATATTCTTAATTTACTTGCAAGCAACAAAGCTGGGTCATTATGATCTACATTCCTTAATAGGAATCTCTTGGAAATTAATCCCATCTTCTGAATTATTAAAGTCTTTTAAAACAATTTCTTCACTATAAGCTGCCTTAAAATTCTCTAGATACTTCATTCTAATATAGACTATTTAAAATACAACAACTCTGAAAGTCACCAGTGCATAAGTTTATATGTTGGGAAAGAGACAAAGAGCAGCCCTTGGTTCCGATCAAAATAATTGTAGTTTAGCCAAATGACAGTCATGGCGTATCTGATATCTGTTTGTACAAAATAGACAAATTGTGGAAGAGTAAACACTATCAGGAGGAAGATTGCACAGAATTCTTTTAAATAATGTTTGTCCCCGGGTCTGGTGGACCTTGTGGCAATGTTCTGTTGAATTCCCTGCACCAAGGTCTCACGCTTAGGGTAGATCTAAGCTCAAGTGCAGCAGTACCAGCATGCTTAGTCCTTGAAAGAGGCCATCACTTTCTTTGGTGAAGATCAGTTTTTCTGGTTGTCTGAGTGATTGTTGACTGGTTCTAATAAACTTTCCAGCCTATGGTTAGAAAAATAGTGGTATGATTCATATGGATAAAATTGTGGGGAAACAGAAGATCCTTAGAACTCCCAAAAAAGGTATAGAGACCTCCCTGAAAAGTGTTGCTTTTCAGATTGCCTGGTCTCTCTCCCCCACATTTCTGACCTTTTCATATCTGTTTTCGCTCTTCTTTTTTTAAAAAGGCTAATTATTTCCTCTGATGTGGGTGAACTTCTGACATTTTAACAGAAGAATGTAGATTTCTACATACCCTTTAGTTTCCCTTGGAATTTGTATAATGACTTTAGATTGTTGTTGTCATAGAAGGGTTTTTAATTGACTATACGGTTTGACGTATTGCTGTGTAAAGAAAGTGGGATGATAAAATCCTCAAAAGTATGTGTTACCCTGCTGTAATGATCACATGTATTATCATGTAAAGACACAAATGCAGTATTGCACTTGAAATAATTTGTATTATGGCACTATCCAGAAGCCTCAACCAACATATGGGCCCTTTACATTTGTGTTCGATGCTGTAAAAACACGTGGTAAGAAATGGTCCCTTCCCCAGAGGGTTTACAGCCTAAACAGACCAGACGGACAAAGAGTAGGAGAAGAAACAGATATTTGCAATATCTGTCACTGCCCTGACTCCGGAAGAGTGTTCTGAGTCCAGAGGGCCTGGCTGATGAGGAGCCTGGATGGAAGGGATGATGGACTGAGGTTAACTCTGCCCACTTCTCCTGCCAGCGAGGATGCTGGCGTGGAGGCTCATTTGTGCAACATGTTCCCCTTTGGAATAAATAAACTAGACACCGGAAGGGGCGCCGTTTAATATGTGTCAGCCTCACTGAGCTTATTGAAAGCACACTAAGGGAAACCAAAGCAGAGACAGAGCCCTGGTTCCTCCACAGACTGCCAGAGATTGCCCCAGTTGTGAGTGCTCATCATTACACCTGTTTGTTGTTGGGATATTTGCTATATTAATATATTGATTTAGTTTAATAGCAGGCTTTAAGCAGATAAGCAGGAAGAAAGGAATGAATTCAAAATGACCTTGACAAATTGGTGAATTGGTCTGAAATCAGCAAGATGAAATTCATTAAAGACAAGTGCAAAGTTCTATTCTTAGGAAGGAAAAAAAAATCAAAAGCACAAATACACCATGGGAAATAACTGGCTAGGAAGTAGTACTGCTGAAAAGCATTAGGAGGTTTTATTAGATCACAAAGTGATTATGAGTCAGCAATGTGATGTAGTTGTGAAAAAGGCTGTTGTGACAATCAAGGTCCAGACACCCCAAGGGGCGTATGGGGGATCTGAACCCCGCAAAATAAGCAATTGAATCAACTGGTTGTAGACAGTGTTATGTTTTTAAAATATGCCAACTAAGGTCCTTTGTGAAAACTTGTAATGTCCTGAACTTGATGGCCATTAGGAGATATATATACAGGCTCTGGTTACGAATTGATGCATGTATTTATGTGTAGAAAATTGTAATTGTGCCCGTAGTGCAAGTGCAGCATCACCTCAGAGCAGTGCAATGAGACAATCAGACAGGGAGGGCACCTCCTAGGCAGGTGTTCACACTCTGAGCACCTAGCATTCTTCAGGTAGGAAGAGACAATGGTGGACCATTAAAATAAATGGGAAAAAGTCTGAAAAAACTTGAAACTGAAAAGAAAACCCCATTCTGGGAAACCCCACCGCTGTTCTGTGTGATCATGAATTACCATAGTCCTAGGGAAAAGGAAGAAAACCCTGCAAACTCTGTTAAAAGGCAAGGGATTTGAAGTGAAGACTATCCACAAATGAAGGGTCAGCAATTAAGCGGGGTGCTTTCCATGAAGCACTGGATCCCTGTAGGACAGAGGGCCTGCTGGGAAACTGTTCAGAGGCAATAGGTAACTTGTATTAACCAAGGGAATTTAGCTCATATAGAAATGTAAACCCTCAGATTGTGTCTTTCTGTTCTGTGTGACTTGTATGTGTTTTGCCTTTCCTTACTATTGCAACTTTGAATCTGTGATATTTTTTCCTATTAAACTTTTTGTTTGTTTCTACCTCAAGCAGGCCTCTGTTGTGCAGACGGTGGGGAGCGTAAACGCCAAAGTGAATGGATAACGGGGGGCAGGTTTCCTGCCCTTCGTGGTGATGAACTGGATGGGAAAAGTCCAAGTGTCTGGTAGTTACGACCTCAGGAAGAAAGATTTGGGGGACCTCGGGACCAGTAGGGATTGTTGTGGTAACCCAGTAAAAAGTAACTAGGCTGGTGGAAACCAGGATGGGACCTTAAACTGGCAGGCTGGCTACTGGGAGCAGAGCCATGCAGAAAAACAGCATAGCACTAAGACACCCAAGTTACACGGCAGGCAGTGACAGAATCCCTTATTGATCCCCAAAAAGGTCTGGGTGTACAGCAGCAAAACCCTTTATTGTAGAAGGCAAAAGCAACAGAAATATTGTCCTTTGTTGGAAAGAGAGTTAAAATACAGACAGGAAAAGTGAACAGCTCAAGAAAGGTCAGCGAGTCGAGTTCTGCAAAGAAAGGAAGCCGAAATCTAAAAGCTTAAGAAGTCAGAGCTGGTGTCTTCGCTGTGTGAGGATAACCAGGGGCAGAATGAGTACCAGACCAGGACCTAGGAACTCCCAAGAAGAGGTATGGAGGAGTAAATCTTTCTCCTTCATTCTCACTTAGAGCTGGTGTGAAGCTGCACACCACAATATCTACACTCTATCTCAAATGGGACAACTGTCATGTTAGAAAACTGGTAACTATTCTTTCATTACATATCTTCTAAATTAAAATATGTAACTGATACTGACTTGTAGGGGTTTATTCTGCCAGACATTTCCATCTTTTCACTTTTTCATTCCTCACATAAATTGTTAAAAGGCAGAGCAAGCTTGTTATAAAACTTAGTTGTGAGGCTAGCTCTTTAAGGTCAGTGTCTAACTTCCAGTTGCACTGAAACCCACTGCATATATAGTACAGCATTTTTTTCCTATCCATTTTTTTAGTATAGCACACAAATTGAGCAATCCCCCTCTTGTACAAGTGGGACAATTTATGTATGTGTGTGTGTGTGTGTGTGTGTGTGTGTGTGTGTGTGTAGTCACTGTCAGTCTGTAGTATCAGTTACCTCCATGAGGATTTCAGTGTACTTTGCAGGGGACAGTATTGTTTTTGAAGAACTGGAGTCCATGTTTTCTTCCATTCTCTGAATGGCATTTTCACCTTTTTAAAAAAAAATAAATATGTAACTGGCTTAAGTTTAAGATGGAAAGACTTCTTAGTTTTCTCAATTTATTCATAATCTTATGAAATGTAGGTGGGGGAAATAAATAGGATTTCAAATGTGCTGACTTGTTTGAAAATGTATATTGTTGCTTTAGGACACAGTATTTTGGAGACAAAAAAGACTTTTTAATGGTGCTTCTGAAAAAGGAGAAAAGGGTCCTATTTTATATTTTCTGTTTCATCTTTGAATGAAATCCTAGACTCTGGGATGAGATTGTCTGTCCTTGCTGCCATCCATCTTATGAGAGAGACAAGGTGGGTGAGGTCAAATGTTTTATTGAGCCAACTTCTGTTGATGAGAGAGAGAGAGAGAGAGAGAGAGAGAGAGAGAGAGAGAGAGAAGCTTTTGAGATACTCAGAGGTCTTCTTCAGGTCTGGGCACTCTACAGTCAGAATAGTCATACAAAGAATTTATACAAAATATTTCTTAGCAGTTAGGTATTCCACAAACAGTAATCTTGTCATCATGGCTTCTCACTTCAAGTGTACATGGGAGAGTTTCTTTGTCAAAACCACACATCTACAATAGTGAATAATTTTCCTATAATTTAGACTATTATAGATCTTTGTAAGACTCTGAAGGCCAGATCTTTAGCTAATATAAATCAGCATAGCTCCAGTGGATTCAGTGGATCTATGCCAATTTATACCTGCTGAGATCTGGGCCTGAAAATTGCTATTATGATTTATATTAATGATATTATTTGTTGTAGCCATACTTGAGCTTAGTGATCTGCACTAAGGGTAGGAATCGGCCCTCAGCCATGTTTCCACACCATCAAAGAGTGCAGTATCAGCTAAAGCAGGGGTCTCAAACACGTGGCCCCCGGGGCTATTTCCTGCAGCCTGCACCTGCGCCCGCCCCCCTAGCCTACCTCCAGGCCAGGGGTGGGCAAACTACAGCTGCAGGATTTCCCCCCTTGAGCCCCGCGCCGCTCCCTCAAGCAGCTGGCATCATGTCACTGCAGCTGGCGGGGGGAGGGGGAAGCAGAGGGCTCCGTCCGTGTGTTACCCTGGCTTCCCAGCATCGCCCTCCTGCAGTTCCCATTGGCCAGGAACGGGAAACTGCAGCCAATAGGAGCTTCGGGGCAGGTACCTGGAGGCGCGGCAAGCAGAGTGTTGAGCCCTTCATCCCCCTCCCCCAGGGGCCACAGGGACATAGTTCCAGCTACTTCCTGGAGTGGGGCCGGGGCTGGGGCCAGTAGCCTGCCCTGGCCCTGGTGTGCGCTGCTCCCATCCCGGAGCCCGAAGCCCTCCTGCACTCCAACCCTGTGCCCTGAAACCTCTGCCTACATGCCAACCCCCTGCTGCAGCCCAACTCATAGACTCATAGACTCTAGGACTGGAAGGGACCTCGAGAGGTCATCGAGTCCAGTCCCCTGCCCTCATGGCAGGACCAAATACTGTCTAGACCATCCCTGATAGACATTTATCTAACCTACTCTTAAATATCTCCAGCGATGGAGATTCCACAACTTCCCTAGGCAATCTATTCCAGTGTTTAACTACCCTGACAGTTAGGAACTTTTTCCTAATGTCCAACCTAAATCTCCCTTGCTGCAGTTTAAGTCCATTGCTTCTTGTTCTACCATTGGAGGCCAAGGTGAACAAGTTTTCTCCCTCCTCCTGATGACACCCTTTTAGATACCTGAAAACTGCTATCAGGTCCCCTCTCAGTCTTCTCTTTTCCAAACTAAACAAACCCAATTCCTTCAGCCTTCCTTCATAGGTCATGTTCTCAAGACCTTTAATCATTCTTGTTGCTCTTCTCTGGACCCTCTCCAATTTCTCCACATCTTTCTTGAAATGCGGTGCCCAGAACTGGACACAATACTCCAGTTGAGGCCTAACCAGCGCAGAGTAAAGCGGAAGAATGACTTCTCGTGTCTTGTTTACAACACACCTGTTAATGCATCCCAGAATCATGTTTGCTTTTTTTGCAACAGTATCACACTGTTCACTCATATTAAGCTTGTGGTCCACTATGACCCCTAGATCTCTTTCTGCCATACTCCTTCCTAGACAGTCTCTTCCCATTCTGTATGTGTGAAACTGATTGTTCCTTCCTAAGTGGAGCACTTTGCATTTATCTTTATTGAACTTCATCCAGTTTACCTCAGACCATTTCTCCAACTTGTCCAGATCATTTTGAATTTTGACCCTGTCCTCCAGAGCAGTTGCAATCCCTCCCAGTTTGGTATCGTCCGCAAACTTAATAAGCGTACTTTCTATGCCAACATCTAAATCGTTGATGAAGATATTGAACAGAACCGGTCCCAAAACAGACCCCTGCGGAACCCCACTTGTTATACCTTTCCAGCAGGATTGGGAGCCATTAACAACTATTCTCTGAGTACGGTTATCCAGCCAGTTATGCACCCACCTTATAGTAGCCCCATCTAAATTGTACTTTCCTAGTTTATCTATAAGAATATCATGCGAGACTGTATCAAATGCCTTACTAAAGTCTAGGTATATCACATCCACCGCTTCTCCCTTATCCACAAGGCTCGTTATCCTATCAAAGAACGCTATCAGATTAGTTTGACATGATTTGTTCTTTACAAATCCATGCTGGCTATTCCCTATCACCTTACCACCTTCCAAGTGTTTGCAGATGATTTCTTTGATTACCTGCTCCATTATCTTCCCTGGCACAGAAGTTAAACTAACTGGTCTGTAGTTTCCTGGGTTGTTTTTATTTCCCTTTTTATAGATGGGCACTATATTTGCCCCCTTCCAGTCTTCTGGAATCTCCCCCGTCTCCCATGATTTCCCAAAGATAATAGCTAGAGGCTCAGATACCTCCTCTATTAACTCCTTGAGTATTCTAGGATGCATTTCATCAGGCCCTGGTGACTTGCAGGCATCTAACTTTTCTAAGTGATTTTTTACTTGCTCTTTCCTTATTTTCTCTTCTAAACCTACCCTCTTCCCGTAAGCATTCACTATACTAGACATTCCTTCAGACTTCTCAGTGAAGACCGAAACAAAGAAGTCATTAAGCATCTCTGCCATTTCCAAGTCTCCCGTTACTGTTACCCCCTCCTCATTGAGCAGTGGGCCTACCCTGTCCTTAGTCTTCCTCTTGCTTCTAATGTATTGATAAAAAGTCTTCTTGTTTCCCTTTATTCCCATAGCTAGTTTGAGTTCATTTTGTGCCTTTACTTTTCTAATCTTGCCTCTGCATTCCTGTGTTATTTGCCTATATTCATCCTTCGTGATCTGACCTAGTTTCCATTTTTTATATGACGCCTTTTTATTTTGTAGGTCACGCAAGATCTCAAGGGTAAGCCAAGGTGGTCTTTTGCCACATTTTCTATCTTTCCTAACCATCGGAATAACTTGCTTTTGGGCCCTTAATAGCGTCCCTTTGAAAAACTGCCAACTTTCCTCAGTTGTTTTTCCCCTCAGTCTTAATTCCCATGGGACCTTGCCTATCAGCTCTCTGAGCTTACCAAAATCCGCCTTCCTGAAATCCATTGTCTCTATTCTGCTGTGCTCCTTTCTACCCTTCCTTAGAATTGCAAATTCTATGATTTCATGATCACTTTCACCCAAGCTTCCTTCTACTTTTAAATTCTCAACAAGTTCCTCCCTATTGGTTAAAATCAAGTCTAGAACAGCTTCCCCCCTAGTAGCTTTTTCAACTTTCTGAAATAAAAAGTTGTCTGCAATGCAGTCCAGGAACTTATTGGATAGTCTGTGCCCCGCGGTGTTATTTTCCCAACATATATCTGGATAGTTGAAGTCCCCCATCACCACCAAATCTTGGGCTTTGGATGATTTTGTTAGTTGTTTGAAAAAAGCCTCATCCACCTCTTCCGCCTGATTAGGTGGCCTGTAGTAGACTCCCAGCACGACATCACCTGTGTTTTTTACCCCTTTTAGCCTAACCCAGATACTCTCCACCCTTCCGTCTCCTATGTCCATCTCCACCTCAGTCCAAGTGTGTACATTTTTAATATATAAGGCAACACCTCCTCCCTTTTTCCCCTGTCTATCCTTCCTGAGCAAACCGTACCCATCCACACCAACATTCCAGTCGTGTGTATTATGCCACCAAGTTTCAGTAATGCCAATAATGTCATAGTTGTATTTATTTATTAGCACTTCCAGTTCTTCCTGCTTATTACCCATACTTCTTGCATTTGTATAAAGGCATCTAAGATACTGGTTTGATCTTGCCTCCCAGCTTTGCCCTGACCCTCCTTCCTCTCTGCTATTATAGCCCGTGCTCCCTCCTGTTTCCAACCCATCTCCCAGGTCTTGTTCCCCACTTACCTGTGGGCTTTGCTCACCTGTCCCCGTCAAACCTAGTTTAAAGCCCTCCTTACTAGGTTAGCCAGTCTGTGCGCAAATAAGGCCTTTCCCCGCTTCGAAAGGTGAACGTCATCTGTTCCTAGCAGTCCTTCCTCAAATAGCATCCCGTGGTCGAGGAAGCCAAAGCCCTCCTGGCGACACCATCTTCGCAGCCAGGCATTCACCTCCACGATGCATCTGTTTCTGCCCGGACCCCTACCTTCAACAGGAAGAATCGAAGAGAATACCACCTGCGCTCCAAACTCCTTAACCCGTACTCCCAGAGCCCTGTAGTCACTCTTGATCTGCTCAGCATCACACCTCGCAGTATCATTTGTGCCCACATGGATGAGTAGCATGGGATAGTAGTCAGAAGGCCGGATAATCCTCGACAAAGCCTCTGTAACATCTCAGATACGGGCCCCTGGCAGACAGCATACCTCCCGGGATGAGCGGTCAGGGCGACAGATGGGTGTCTCCGTCCCCCTCAGCAGAGAGTCTCCAACCACCACTACCCTATGTTTCTTATCAGTGGTGGCAGCAGACCTCCCAGCCTTAGGGGTACGAGGCTTCACCCCCTTAACTGTTGGGGGTGATTTCTTCTCTCCTGTATCAAGAAGAGCATAATGGTTATCTTTTACCACAACAGGAGGGTTCGCAGCAGCGGTGGAGCACTGCCTGCTGCTAGAAGTAACCAGCTGGCTGTGTCCACCCTGAGCCTCCTCCTCCACTGGTGTGTCAGATACACCCTGAGGCACCTCCTCCTCCACTGGTGTGTCAGTAGTCCTGTCAACTGGGACAGCACCATCAGCTGTCTCCACATGGATACTGTCCAGGAATTGCTCATGGACATAGATGTTCCTCAGCCTGGCCACCTCCTCCTGTAGCTCTCCCACCTGCTGCCTGAGAGATTCCACCAGTAGGCACCTTTCACATTGGATGCCACCCCCAGCCTGGATATCAGTAAGTGGAAATTGCAAATTACAGTCTTTGCAAGCCCACACCAGAATCTGGGTAAAAGCATCCATGCTTTGGTGATCTGTCTGGCTACAGGCGCAGGTGGAGGAGACAGAAGCAGTGCTGGCACAGGTGTTGCGGGTCCTCCTCACCATTGTAAGCCTCCCTCTGTCAAACACTCAAATTCCTGTCTACAGCTCCCTATCCGCTCCTCTCTGCTGTAAACAGAAAGGTTTTCGATGTGACTCAGGTTATGGGTTCAGGGGACCAATGGGTCACAGATGAGACTAACAAGGGACCCCCCCCCCTTCCAAACTCCCTTGCAAAACTCCCTGTTAGCAGCTCCTGGTCGCTAAGCTCCCTGGTCGCTTGTGCGCAGCTTTATAAAGCCCTGGCCTGAGTGAATGCCCCGCCCACTGGTTAAGGTTCAGCCAATTACCAGAGGCTTCTAGCTTTCAAACCTTCCTAGTAGCTCCACCTCCAACTGCCAGCTACAGCACACGGTCCTTCAAACAAACAAACCAAACAGACTGACAAACACAAGCTCAGCACACAGCAAGTAACCCCCAAACACACACACAAACCCAAACACTGCAGACAGTCACTTACCCCACAGATGCTGTGCTCCTCCTTCACCTGGAGAACTCCCTTGCAAAACTCCCTGTTAGCAGCTCCTGTTCGCTTAGCTTAGAGTGAGTGTGTGTTTGGGGGTTACTTGCTGTGTGCTGAGCTTGTGTTTGTCAGTCTGTTTGGTTTGTTTGTTTGAAGGACCGTGTGCTGTAGCTGCCCTGAGTAGGTTCTAAAGTTTTACATTTTACATTGTTTTGTTTTTGAGTGCAGTTATGTAACAAAAAAAAAATCTGCATTCGTAAGTTACACTTTCAGGATAGAGATTTCACTACAGTACTTGAGTGAGGTGAATTGAAAAATACTATTTCTTTTCATCATCTTTACTGTGCAAATATTTGTAATAAAAAATAATATAAAGTGAGCACTGTATACTTTGTACTATGTATTGTAATAGAAATTAATATATTTGAAAATGTAGAAAAAATCCAAAAATATTTAATAATTTCAATTGGTATTCTATTGTTTAACAGTGTGATTAATCGCGATTAAGTTTTTTTTAATCACAGTTAATTTTTTGAAGTAATCATGTGAGATAACTGCAATTAATCAGCAGTCCTAATTTAAAATAACAGTAGCAAAGATAGAGTGTTTTCTTCTCCAATAATACAACATTAAAAAAAAAAAAGAGGAATGAAAAGGAATTGCTTTGTTGGGTGCAGGCAAAGGGATTGGGCTGGTGCGAACTCTGTTCTGTTGTTGCACTTCGCTTTGCCAAGGTGCTGCATTTGGCATTGCCTGTAGCATCTTCTGGCAGCGATGTGGGCCCAGATCCTGGGCTGGAGCCAAGGAGCGCACACAGTGCACCACAGGGGGGCTGGTTGGAAACATGGTTGTAAAACATCTTTGGGTTCTTCTCATCCACAGCTGGCTCTGCTGGTCCCATGTCATGAGGTAGAATTGCCTGAACTTTGCTCTAAAGTTACACCGACTGTCAAGAGTCACAAGGGCCCATTATAGTAGCTGAGAATCAGCAAGTTTCAAGCAGATTCATGTCTCACCTCTTTTTCCTTGGTAATGCTTCATACTCTGCCAGCCAAGAAAACACTGGCATAAGTGCGGCTTTGCTGGTTTGACATCCCTGGAGAATCCTCCTTTAGTGGGGTGATTCTACCACATTGGATTACCAGTAACAGCAGTGTTAGCTCCATGATCACTTTGTGCTTGCAGCATATTGCAAAAAGGCCAGACCGCACCCCAAGACATGGGCTCTGATGTGGTTTGGTTGATTTAACATCTGCAAGCTTTTGGAGAAGTGATTTCTGCAAATGGAGCTGAGCAAGTAATTCACAGAGAGTCACTTATCCAGCTACACTCCACACCTACCCCTAACTCTCTGCTCCTCTGCCCTGTCCTCACCCATCTTCCCTTTTCTTTCTTTCTGTTTAGCTGATCCCCTCATAAGTAACCGCCAACCTCAAATCATCATCCTCATTATAGAACTAACACACTGTTTGTTGCCATCACATGGCTCACTCCGCTTGTGTGTTCTACCCTGTCCCCCACCCTGTGTCTGTCTTGTCTATTTAGATTGTAAGTCGTCCAAGGCAGGGACTGTCTGCAACTCTGTATTTGCACAGCACCGAGCACAAGGTGGTGCCATTCTTGGTTGGTCCTCAGGCCCTACTGTAATAAACATGTTTAATAACAACAGTGAATTTGGTTCCCCTTTGCACAATCACATGGTGGTTTCCTCACATTCATTCTTTAGTTGAAATTACTCAGTCTTTGTATTGATTGTAAACAACTGTTTTTGAGTATTTGCTTAATGACTCCTGTTGTTTGAGCTGTGATGGTCATTTGTGACTGATCAGAGAAGTCACATGGTTTTGTTTCAGGTCCCTTATTGGTGTGAATACTCATACTTGTGAAGTTAAAATTTAGTTTCTGTGAATACTTGGGCATGTGACTTTGAATGTCAGTTTCTATGAGCCTAGAGTGGAGTGGATTGTTAGTGGTCTGTTGTGGATAGTCTCTTGTGGTAGGTGATTTATTCTGAATACACCCAATACGGGGTGATTATGCTACACCGTTTTCTATCATTGGACAGATTGTAAATGTATTTGTATGTTTGCAAGCAGCTGTAACAAAAAAGGCTTTGCAGAACCAGTTACAATTGTTGAAAGCAAAAAAATGAAAGACTAAATGCTCCCTGGAGAGAGATCACAGGTTCATCTTCTTGAAGCCCAGGGGAAGGGAAGGGATTCAAGCACATTCTCGGAAGATTACAGTCTCGTCCTCATGAGAACTGTGTGGGTCTGCTCCCTGCGGAGAGATCTCAGAATCATTTCTACAAGGCCTTTGGAGAGGCAACCATTCTCTTGACCCCTCTAGAAGTTAGAACCCCTCCCCAGGGAGAGTTTGCTTGTTTATAGGGGCGTGACAGCAGGAACAGCATGAAGATTCTCCTGCAAGGGTCCCTGTGGCATAAACCAAGTGTTCAGTTTTACCTATTTGAAGAGAGGGATGGGACACTTCAGCAGAGGATATGGGATGACCAGCTGTTATGAAGCTTCAGGGTGCCCTGTGAGGAACATTTGACAACAGACAATGGTTAAAAAGACTTCCTAGTGGTTTGGTTAATTGACTGATAGGGAAACCTTCACTATCCCCCCCCCCGCCCTCCCTCCAAGGAATGCGAATGCTTATTGGCTGGGCTCCACTGATTGTTTAAGAGGGAAACTTGTGGGCCCCTGGGAGGGGCCTTCTCTGGGTTGCCAACAATATGACTGATAAGAAACTGGTCGGAATCGCTGCTGCTGCTGCCAAGGATCCACTGGAAAGTTTGCTTTTCCCTCCAGCTTCTTGTTCCAAGAGGAAAAGTATCAGTCACCCTTTCCCTGGAGCTGTTATTGAGGCAAACTTCTATCACTGCTTGTTAATGTTTATGATCTGGAATGAATGTTTCACACTCAGCAGGAGCTGTTTGCCCAAGTGATATTAAGCCTTTGCTTTGGACGGCTTAGGGCTTGTCTAAAAGTGCAAGTTTTGTCACCAAAAACTGGCTTTTAGAGACAAAACAGCGACAACGTTCACACTGCAAGGTCACTTTTTTTCGGGAAAAAAACACCTAGTTTTGGCGACAAAAAACTTCCACCCCTGCGAGAGACTATTGTCTTGTCCCCTCCCTTTCGTGTCGACAAACAGCCAGTGTAGACACCGGAGTTTTTGGGGTTTTTTTTATTGGCCTCCAGAAAGTATCCCACAATTCCCATGCTGCCACTCTGGTCAGCAGTCAGTATATGGGGAGATGAGTCTGTTCAGTTACAGCTGTGAGTGACCCGTAGGAATCGAGAAACATATGCGCAAATTTCTCGAGGCTTGTGTGAAAGGGGCTATGATTGGAACACGCAGCAGTGCAGAGCGAAGATAAAGGAACTGAGGCAGGCGTACCATAAGGTGTGGGAGGCGAACCATCACTCCAATGGTGCACTTAAGACCTACCAATTCTATAAGGAGCTGAATGCTATCCTCGGTGGTGACCCCATCTCCATCGCCAGTTGTCCTGTGGATACTTCACATGCAGCTGGAAAAGGGGGTAACCTGGAGGCTGAAATTGTAGATGAAGAAGACAAGTTAGAAGAGGATGTGGTGCTCCCAACAAGGTCACCCAGTTGGGCAGGCAGCCAGGAACTTTTCTCCACTCCAGAAGTGCTCAACGGAGAGCAAGAAGCAGATGAGACTCCATGAAAGTTGCTGTGGCTTGTTTAGGGAATCGAAAAGTGCGAGGCAGGTAGTGTTTTCAGTGAGCTGGACATTGCCCTGTGTAGCTAATCTGCAAGGCCAAGTAGAGTGTCGATGGACATTGAAACCAGCAGGGAATCCTCCAGAGAGAGGCTCTGGAAAGTTTCCAAGAGGTGGTAGTTAATCCTCTGCCACAAATTCCCATCACTCCACCCCCTCTCACAGCTTGCACAGTGATAGCTGGAGCTGCACACAATTGTGAGGTTTTACCCTTTTTAACAATAAATAAAGACTACAATATTTAATGGTACAGCGTTTTTATTCTGTGTTCTACAAAAGCATATAGCAATCAATTCACTCTCGGGAACAGGCTTCTAAAGCATTGTGTTGCACAGATCTTGGGCCCCAAAATTGTACATGGGTGCAACAGGGAAGCAACTCCAAAGCAGATGTGTTACTGCCCTTCATTGTCAAAGTGGTTCCTCAAAGCCTCTCTGATGTTAATAGCAGCCCTCTAGGCTCCTCTGACAGCCCTAGCATCAGGCTGTTCAAACTGTGAAGCTAAGCGCTCTGCCTCAGTGCTCCGCACCTGAGCAAACATTTCACCCTGAGATTCACACAATTATGCATATGACCATGGGAATATTATCCTCTGTAAGGTCTAGCCTGCTATTTAAACACCTCCGGTGAGCTTTCAAATGGCCAAAAGCCCATTTGACTACCATGCAGCACCTGCTCAGCCTGTTGTTAAAACGCTCCTTGCTGTTGTCCAGGTGCCCTGTGTAAGGTTTCATGAGCCAGGGCTGTAAAGGGTAAGCCGGGTCTCCCAGGATTACTATGGGCATTTCCATATCCCCCACTGTGAACTTGTGACATGGAAAGAGAGTCCATGCCTGCAGCTTTCTGTACAGGCCACTGTTCCTGAAGATGCGCCTTTCCAGATCAGCCTGCAATGATGTTCATGAAACACCCCCAGTGATCCATAAGCGCCTCCAAGACCATGGAGAAGTATCCCTTCCTATTGATGTATTCGGAGGCAAGGTGGTCTGGCGCTAAAATTGGAATGTGGGTGCCATCCAGCACCCTGCCACAGTTAGGGAACCCCATCTCTGCAAAGCCATCCACTATTTCATGCACATTTCCCAGAGTCATGATCCTATGCAGCAGGATGCGACTTATTGCCCTGCACACTTGGAGTAATACAACCCCAACAGTGGACTTTCCTACTCCTAATTGATTTGCGACTGACTGGTAGCAGTCTGGATTCGCCAGCTTCCACACAGTGATTGCGACATGATTCTCTACCAAAAGGGCAGCTCTCAATCTGGCGTCCTTGCACCGCAGGTTGGGGGCCAGCTCAGCACATAGCTCCATGAAGGTTGCTTTACGCATCCTAAAGTTCTGTAGCCACTGGTCGTCATCCCACACCTGCATGACAGTGCATTTCCACCAGTCAGTGCTTGTTTCCCTAGCCCAAAAGCGATGGTCTACCGTAAGCAGCTGCTCTGTGAATGCACAAAACACTGCTAAGTTGCTGCCGTCCTTACCACATTCGGGTACCTGTGATTCATCCTCTGACAACTTTGCAAGTAACTCTGAGAGTAACTGTGCTGCCATGCGCGATGTCCTCACGACAGCTAACGGCACATAGGAGAAAAAGTGCGGGATCCATCCTCTCTCACTGCAGATGCTGGCATGCACTACGAAAGAATGACAGTTGGGAAAATGGCACAAAAGGAAGCCAGAGATCTTGGGAGGGGTGGGACACAAAGCAATGCATGATGGTACATTATGCACATCCCAGGATGCACTGCGCTCTGTTTCTGCATTCCCACAACACCTAGCGACAGATGGTGCCGCTGGGCACTACGGGATACATACCCAAAGTCCATTGCTCTCGCTATCCACAAAGGTGCCCCAACTGTGGACATGATCCCTCGACAGAGGGAGCAAATGTAGACACGCTTTGGTGGCTTTTGTTGATTTTTTTCCATGGCGACATTAGTTTCATCGAAAAAACTTGACAGTGTAGACAAGCCCTCATCTACCTGCTTGCTTTCCATATGTCAGCTAATGCTTCATCTTGCGCTTGTGGCTTTGGAATGAAGACCACTCTCTGTTGTCCCAGTTGCATTACTACTTGCTGTATGTAGTAGAACCCAAATGGTCAGTCTCAAAAGTCTGTGATGCTGCATGAAGCTCCACACAGAGGCCCAAGCAGCTGAATTTCCAGTTGCTGTGGTCAGTGATATTTGGGCAAGCAAAATGTACTCTGCCCCTGACCAAGGGAAAAGAGGTCATTACCTCCTAAAATGTGGATATCCTGCAGCTGCTTTGGACACTGTGCCTATAAATCAACTAATTAATGAATTAATATAAATGAATGTTTACATTTATTCCTTGGCTGGCTAAGTTACATGCAAGATCAATTTTGGTTTTATTTTTTCTCATGAAGATTTTATTTAACCCGTTTGAAAAGGTCCATCTATTGAAATTTATTGTTTTCTCTTCCTATTTTAGGCAGAAGCTGTCAGGGCTGTAGAGGGAGAAGTTTAGCAAATGGTAAAATATTCTGCAGATGCTGTAAATCAAAGGAGATCAGGCAACCAGGATGAATAAAGGAATTCTCTCAACCCACCTTCCTCTAGCAATACACTCTTGTCAGCAGATCTGATTCAATCCTAGGAGTCTGAGAAGGATCCACTGGAATCAAAATCCCTTCCAACACCTCAGCATCGTCACCGGTTGTTAAAGCAGCTATCATTGCCTACAAGTATCAGGATAAATGGGGCTCATGTCTCAGCCACATACCTTTCATCACATTTCCTCGTTAAGCAATTTTCCATCACTGCCATTTCTCCTTTCAGGGAGTGGAGACAGTACCACCACCATCAGTGGCCTCTTTCAGGGAGAGAGGAACCATCAGTGTCTGTCTTCCCCCTTTCACTCTCTAAGATGTGTAGGGTAGGATGAAAACTAGTGTTGGTGGCACTAAGTGGGGTGTACTAACAGAAGCGTCATTTGTAAGACATGGGAGGTAACTGTCCTGCTCTTCTTGGCACTGGTGAGGCCTCAGCTGGAGTACTGTGCCCAGTTCTGGGCCCCACACTTTAGGAAAGATGTGGACAAATTGGAGAGAGTCCTAAGAAGGGGAATTAGGTTTAGAGAACTTGACCTATGAGGAAAGGTTGAAAGACTTGAAGATGTGTAGTCTTGAGAAGAGAGAGCTGAGAGTAAAAATGACAGCCTTCAGTTTATGTAAAAGTTTGTTATAAAGAGGATGGTGAGCAACTGTTCTCCATGTCCACTGAGAATGGGACAAGAAGTAATGCGCTTAGTTTCCAGCAAGGAATTATTCAGGTTAGATATTAGGGGGAAACTATCTAATTATAAGGATAATTAAGCTCTGAAACAGGTTGTGGAATCCCTGTCATTGGTAGTTTTTAAGAACAGGTTAAGTAAAAACCTGTTGGATTTGGTCTAGGTATGCTTAATTCTGTCTCAGCATGGAGGGATGGATTAGGTGACCTCTCAAGGTTCCTTCCAGCTCTGTGATGCAACTGAAATACAAATCCTTCCTATCCAGGTACTTACAAGGAGAGGAGACTGTGCTGATAGCAGGTACTATGTGAGAGAGATGGTAGAAAAATTCCAGGTCACCCCCAGGTCGAGAGATGGTGGCCCATGGAGAAAGATGAGTGGTGATATCTTCCTTAATTTTCAGCAGCTGCAACAAGAAGCAGTTTTTGTCATTCACTGCGCTGTGGCATCTGCAGCTACATACAGCCCTGGTGTCACAAGGATGCTGGGCAGAGGAGCAAAAAGGGAGAGGATATTGCAGTGAATCATTTATATATACAACACTCTTAAAACTGGTTAGTGATATTTGTTTATTTAAGATAAGGATCAATCCCATCAGGCTTTTCCTACAGTTCAATAGGCCTTCAGGTATATTTTCATTGGCAAAGAAGAGAGGTATTTCAATATGATGTAGAAAAAGAGACCCACTCTACATTGCATCATGGCTTCTTTGTTAACCTCACTTAAAAATATCATAAACTGCAAATAGTATCCATCATAAATACACAATTATGCTTATGTTTACTCCCCTCACAGACACACCCAAAGTCATATCCCTAATAATATTCACAGAATACTGGGTTTCACATCATCTTTACGTCTGTCATTCTTCTTGAACACACTTTTTGTCTAAATCTAAGAAAATTCAGCCATACTCACTCATCTGAGCAAATGGGCTGCCTCACTGGGCTAAAGAGCGAGTGCTCTAATGGTGTGTTCTTACAGATATCCTTATTCTGTGTCTGATGGTCATAACAAGATAACACTGACACTTGGTTCTCCTGTAAGAAACACTGATATGTAAATGTCAACCTATGGTGCACAGATCCACAGACATTAAGGTAAAACTACTCAAAGGTGGGTGAGTATTTTCGACATTGCTCAAAATCCACTCTTCCCACTGACCCCATGACTTTTCTTGTAGATGTTAGACAGTGCGCCTAACTCTTGTAGCAGCTATAAGATATAGCAGGGGTTGGCAACCTCTGGCATATGGCTCGCCAGGGTAAGCACCCTGGCAGGCCAGGCCAGTTTGTTTATCTGCCATGTCGGCAGGTTTGGCCAATCGCAGCTCGCACTGGCCGCAGTTTGCCACTCTAGGCCAGCGGGGGCTGTGGGAAGCAGCGCAGGCTGAGGGATGTGCTGGCCATGGCTTCCCGCAGCCCCCAATGGCCTGGAGTGGCGAACCATGGCCAGTGGGAGCCGTGATTGGCCGAACCGGCCCTGCTTACCCTAGCGAACTGCATGCCAGAGGTTGTCTACCCCTAAGATAGTCTTTAGCCATGAAGGGGGCTTGACCATGACATCATCCTGGGATAAATACTAATGCCCTTCTGTCTTTAATGAAGGATTATATTGATTTAGGGGCTGGAATGAAGTGTAAAAGACACGCATTAATTTTAATGGGGATAAGGTAGTGTTAACCATCTTTGAACTTGTTGGTAAATGAATATTCCCACAAGTAATAGTGTATGGCAAAAGAAATTGAGAGTAACAATGTGGTGACAGTGAAATGTGTTAATTGTAATTCCATTATGGAATGTTCAGGTTGCAGTGCTGGTGTAATGGAACTACTCAGTTAGCTGCTATCAAACCAATCACTAACAGATACATCTGTTTCAAATGTCTTCGTGTTGTGACACTTCTCTAGTTCCCTTTGAAGTTTTGGATTTATAAGGAGTGAGGCCTAGATATAATTCCTTCAGTACAACTCTTCCTTTAGTGGATGAATATGTACAAATCATTGTTCTACACACTTGGTTCTTGACAGCTGAGCTAGCCCCTTTAGAAACCTCTCTTTGGCCCCAGGAAAAATATGGTTGCAGCATCTATTTCCTAGAGCCTCGTTGCTATTAGCAAAGCCGCCTTCTTGGGTTTTCATGTTCTGGTAAAATACAAGAGCATGGCAGCAGTCACCTAGGTGAGCCAACAGGTGGTGCAGGACGTGATACCTGGAGTGGCCTCCTGTTATCAGTGATAGTTCTACTCTCCACTTGAAGATTGTGCATCTCAGATATACACATAGGGAAAGAGAAAATGGGGACTCTGAAAGTCTCAGCAGACATGACCAATCCCCACAGAATGGAGACAACGGTTAGGCATGTTCTAGAAAATTTGCCATTACCTAAGCCAGAGGTTCCTAGACTTTTTCAGTGTGGGGGCCATGTTTTAATATAGAGTAGCCTTGTGCATACCTCTCTTCCCATTCATAGCAAACATCTGTCCTACTGGTGCCAGAAGCTGAGACTGGGCGACGGGATGGATCACTTGATGATTACCTGTTCTATTACCTGTTCTGGCACTGGCCACTGTCGGAAGACAGGATACTGGACTAGATGGACCTTTGGTCTGATCCAGTATGGCCGTTCTTATGTTCTCATGATCGTATTACATCCTGGTGGCAGCTAAAGTTATTGGTTACCTGGAAATTATTAGGTGTAATGGGGGGCTCGCCTCTTAAAGACTGGAGGGCCCAAGGCTAGCCAACCCTGATTACTAAAGAGACACATCTGGGTTGAATATGGGGATTCCATACAAAGAGCAGCAGGAAGCTGCGGTTGACAAGAGAAGGAAGCCAGGGCCAGGGCTCCTGCCAGAAAGTGCTGGGACTGCTGGCTTTAGGTGGAGCGGATTAGGACAAAGGAAGAGTGTGGCACAAGAACCAGGGCTGAGTATTAACTGGTGTGTTATGGTTATGGACTTTATTTTAGGAACCTGAGGAGTGTTTGAATCACTTCTGTTCTTAGGCCAGCCCCTGGTGGGGGTGCTGTTAACCAAGTGAAAGAGAGCATGGAATTTTTAAAGGGCTGGCAAGAAGGGGCTGATAGGGGCTAGGTTCCTGCAAAGCAACCTCTGGCCATGGGGAAGTGCTCAGCAAAGAGCAACCCTACTACATTAGGAAATGTATTAGGGCAGTATTTACTGTATTTCTAATTGTCATTGAATGCAACATGGAGAAGGTGCCAGCACTATGAATTAGGAAGTAAGAGAATTTACACATAAAATAACAAAAACTAAACTGGTATTAAGCATGTTTCTTATTAAACAAATCAGCCAACCTAGCAGATTTGTGAACAAATACCACCCTAAGAACATTTACAGTTCAATTTTATTCTTCATCTTTGAGGGATGTCCTCCCAGCTAAGGCTGGAATACTGGGCTTAGTCCACTTTTTGGCTTATAAGGGTTAGAACCCAGTCCTCAGACCCTTACTCAGACCATGCTGAGTGACAGCTCCTCCTCAACAAGTCCCACTGAAGTGAAATATGAGTCCCCTGAGTCAATAGGACTCCTTGTGGAGTGTGGTGCTAGTCATTGTGAGTAAGGAGATCAGGACCTGCCTCTTAGAGATTCTGGACTTGCAAAAATAATATGATGAGCTCATCTCTAAATATCTGAAGCCCCATAAACAGTTTCCTTCATGAACAATGATGAACTCAAGCAATGAAATCCTAGCCCCTCTGAAGTGAATAGCACCCCCAATAGTCAGACAGGGCTCCAAATACTCTGATGTACTGAGCACTTACCGTACTGTTGTTAGTATATCTTTCATTTGTATCTAACGTATGGTTTGATTAATTCTATTACGCTGTACGTAACTATGTCCTTTCATCCTTTTATTCTGTGTTGTTGTTTTGTTTGTTTGTTTGTTTGTTTTTGTAATGCTGTAGTGAAAAGGGTGGTTTTTCTGGAAATGGGTATGTTGTTCCACGATGAGATGTAGGATTAGTGCTAAGGGTTTTAAGGGGCTCCCTTTTCTGAGCTTTTATGGGAAATCTCCCTGCAACTTTTTCTCAAAGTGTAACTTCTTGTGAGCTGATCCTTCTCCAAAGGATGGCTGAACTGAGGTTAGCCATCGTTGTATTTCACCTTCTCCATCCCCTCTACAACCCCCCCACCCCACCCCACCCCAAATACTGTAGTTTATCCCTAACTCCAGTGTCTACCTTAATCACACTATTGTGCTACCTGGCTTTTATCTGACTCTCTCTCTACTCCTCTCCAGGAGATACTCACTCACAACCAGAGAATGTTAATGTTCTATTTATCTAAATTCCTATGGAAGGGAAAATTAAGCCCCCTGCTCCCCCTTTTCTTGTTGCCATGGTCACAGAAAGGGAATTAAAGCATCAAAGCTTTTTATTTCCCAATGATGGATTAAGGAAATTATTAATTTGTTTTATAAAAAAGCAGGTTGTGTCTCTCCAATTTATGGTAGAGGGCCCTTCATAAACAGAATTTCAGCCTCCTGGGCAGAGAAGGCTAAGGCATCTGCTTATTCACCAGCTAAATATGTACTGCTGCGATGGGATCTTTTCTCCACCTCCATTAGGCACTGCAGATAGGACTTGGCTGCTTAGACAGTGGTTTCCTTGGGGCAGAGGATTAAAAATTGAAACTCTCCTATAAGGTAAGCCTTCTTCCTTATCCATATTGCATGTTACATCCACGGTCTCTTAAGATTTTTCCATTGCAGGATGAGGAACAGAAAACTGAACAGAAAAAGTTACTTATCTGTAGTTGTCTTTGCATTTTTCTTCCTCTTTCCCCAGTCAGCTTCTCTCCCTTTCTGACACCCCACCCCTGCGGGAACTATTTATATAGAAACTGTCTGCCTACATAGCTAAGGGGCTGGGTATAGTGGGACTCCTTCTGTCAGGGTGTACAACAATTTTCAACGCTAGTGCTGCACTGGCACTAGCCTTTGAAATTGGGTGGGGTGCCACAAACCCTGCCACCCTGCACCAGTTGGTGGGGTGCAGAGAGGAGAGCATGAGATACACCACCCTCAGAGAGGTTAACAGCCACACTGTGCTCTCTAAAGATCCAGGAGCATTGTCCAGTGTGTTCCCTGTGCTGTAATGGTTTCTGAAGAGTACTTTTTTCATTTCTTTGCTGTGTTTCCAGCCTTCTTCATTATACAAAATGCTTCAGTCAGTGGACTTATTTTGTCATTTTTTACCCTTTATAAAGACTCAACTTTTCTCTTCTGGGCAAGCTCTAGGTACACTGGACTTTTGCACAAGCTCTCCAGAAGGGCCAGAGATTTGGAATCTACCCATCGAGGCAGCCAAGTCAATTGCACGTTTGCTACTACAACCTATGGGCTGCACCAGCTGCCGTTGTTCCTACCTTCTGTACAGGGGGTATAGTTAGATGGTCCATGTCCCTTTGCATCTTTTCCTACTTTACTCCACAAAATTTCCCTAAGCTACCATGGATGGAGTTCTCCAGAGCAGGGCTCTGCAGCAGAACCACACTAGTTCCATTGCCTTTCAAAGCTGTATGTATTCACAAGACAGGATTTCAGTGAAAATGCATTACTGTAGTTCCTGCTGCTACATGGAGTTTTTTCACTGTTTTCCTCTTTGAGTTTGGTCCATCTTTTCTTTTAATTTTCATTCGCCGCCACCACCTCCCCCAGAACACTACAGAAAAATTTTTGTTTTAAAATCACAACCACCCTAATAAAAGTTTCTTGCAAACTGAGAGAGCGAGTCAGCTCCAGTGATAGCTCCTACCTTGATGTGTGTAGGGAATATATTTCTCAAAATGATAGAACCTTTCAAACCTGAAGAGACTTTTTAGGTGTGACCACTTATGTCCGTCTGTCCTTTATATCTCTGTTCAATCAACCTGGGCACTTCTATTCACCTGAGTACTTTTTGCTGAAAGGTGATGCTATTCAACCCGCAGGACTAAAGTATCTCACAATAGATAGACATCGAAGACAACAGAGTTACCCTGGTGCACATCAGGATAGGTAAAATCAGAATAATACTCCTAGCATATAGAAGGAAATTATCCTGCCTTCATGTTTTGTTCTGTTGATCTAAATGCCTTGTGTGTATAGTGCATAGTGTATTCCCAGCTTGCCATGGGAAACATGGAGACTTTTTGCTCCCCTCATCTTCTTGCAGAAAATCTCATTTGTACCATCCCCTACAGTGACCCAATGCATGTCCATTATTTCTGATACACCCCTAAATGCCCACTATCTCAAGAGAATGCTGATGCCAGCATCCTACATCCCCTAGGAAAGAATACATATATGTTTCTGCTCAACCCCCACACAGATTTCCCTTTCTCTCTCCCACCCATCACAGACAGCCAGAGGCTCCTGCCCCTCCCTGTATGGACTCCAGGGGCCAGATCATTTATTAATATTAGCCACATGAATGTGGGAAGCTGGGTCAGTCACCTCAGTGGCATCAATCCTCCCTCTCTGGACTCTGTAGGGGACTCCAATGTGGAGGTGGCAATTCATGGTGTGTGGCAAGGTGTCTATAGGGATATGCAACAAACTCCCTAGAGCCCTGTAGAAAATCAGGCAGACAGTTTATGTTTCTAACCCTACCATGGTCCTTCCATGCTTAGGAAATCGCCTCCAGGGGATTAAGAACAAGGGCACTTGGGGCGAGTCCTAAAAGGACAGCTCATTGAAGTCATGCTGTTAGATGACCAAAGGGTTGGTTGGGCTGAAGGCAGGGTCCTGGAGCCATTGTGGAGG
This sequence comes from Gopherus evgoodei, assembly GCF_007399415.2. Classification (NCBI taxonomy): domain Eukaryota; kingdom Metazoa; phylum Chordata; order Testudines; family Testudinidae; genus Gopherus; species Gopherus evgoodei. Next base: position 94,783,082 of record NC_044322.1, on the reverse strand, counting down.
CACAGGGCTTACTAGGGATCCTGATGAGCTGCTGACTTTGAGGGAGAAACCACAGCTCATTCCACCAGTGTGCTATGGGATAATTTGGGGAAACTCCACAGGAGATTTTCAGACAACTTTTCTCCACCAACCATCCCAGACTCTGCCAACAGATATTTCTGCAGAATGGGCTGCTCAGGCCCAGACAATTTTACCACCTGCTGGATCCTGTGTAGAGACTCTTGAATAAGATCCTAAAGATTATGTCATGTGATGAAATCTCCAGGAATATGTCCAACCAAAATTGGCAACGGAATTAAACTGAGTAATGATTCTGATTGTATTTTATTTAATTTTAATTCACAAAATGCTCCAACTCAAAGCCACCCTTCCACTGTTCAATCTTAACAAAAGACTCTCCCATTAAATAAAAACCACCACACACCCTCCCTACCTTTTAGCAAAATGCTGCGAAAACTTTGGCTGGTGTCACTGCTGTAAGATGTAATAGGTATCACTGATGTGGGTCACCTCAGCCGCTGATTGCATCGAATCTCTGCTGTATTTTAGTTGTTCCTTTAATAAAGAAACGCTCTTCCCACCCCGGCCCCTCCACCCATAGGGTTTGTATGGCTCTTGCTTACTTCAGTGTCTACTCACTGCTTAATAAAGACACTACAGTTGGTGCTTAGCAATGTTTAACCTTGCAGAGAGAAAGGGGCAAAAATACACGGCATAGCAGAAAATGCTTCATTTTCCAGCCCAGCAGAACTAGGCCTCAAGCACAAATATTATACATTGATTAGTTGCACTGGAAGAATGGCAGGTGCCCATGGGAAAAATGATACCTTTGATACGTCTATAAGAGACTGGCCAACATACATAGAAAGGCTGGAGTAATATTTTTAAATTAATGAGAGAGAGCCAGAGAAAAGAGTCCAAGCTTGATGAAATTTAATGTGAGGCAAAAAACTCATATAGTTTACTGCTCCATTTGCCTGCTCCAGAAAGCACAGCTGTTAAAATAATGACAAAATTATAAATACTCTGCAAGAACGTTTATCACCCACACCACTAGTTATAAAAGTTCAGGTTTCATAAATGAAATCAACATGAGGGCAAATCACTTTCCTTTCCTGCACTGCAGCAGAATTAAAGTCATTGTCAGAAAACTCCCAGTTTCATGATGGTTTGCATGAAGCACTGAAAGATAGATTAAGATGTGGAATGTATCCTGAAAGTTCACAGACAAGGATTTTGACTGTATCAGACTTCAAATTTCACCACGCCATTGAAATTGCTGTGTCTATAGAAACTGCAGCAAGAGATGCAATCGAGTTTCAGCCGCGTGTTAAGACAGAAAGCAAGCAGCATAACATAATCACAGAACCGAATGTTAAGTGGAAGAATTCTAAGTGGGCAAAAACATGTTACTGTTGAAGGGGAGCTTTCTGTAACCCTGCTGCATGTAGATTTCAAGGTGAGTGTTTGAGAAGGTGTAAAATAAGGGAATGTCCCAAAGAGTTTGCTGCTTAGGGAAGGGTAAAGAAAAATCACTCTTGAAGGACAGGAGACTAAATAAAAATATGCATGCTGTGGATACAGATAGTGATGCAGTCACTGAGAGTGGGGCAGCCAATTTAAAAGTATTCAGTTTTGCACAAGATTGATAGAAATATAATCTGGTTAACACCGTGGGTAGTCGGAGAGAGACTGAAGATGAAGCTGGATACAGGATCAGCACTGTCCGTCATCTCACTTTGGGAGTATTAAAAATCCTTTATGAAGTGTCAAACTGATGCAGGCACCAACATGACTAGAGACTTAGAGAGAGTGAGCCCAGGAGATGGCAAAAGCAGGACTGAGCTCTGTGTATCTGACTGTCATTGAGAAGGGAGGCCTGGCATTCTCAGGCCACAATGGCTCAATAAAATTCAGCTGAAATTTGATTCCTCATGCCCCTCACTGACCATCACCAGAGCCACTGAGCAGGTGCTGAATGTGCTGCCTGTTCAAGTGTCTCAAATATTCAAGGACAAGGTATCAACACACCTAAATACGTGAGTGTCTGGTTCACACCGTGCTGCTCCCTTGCTCATCAAGAGAGCATCTTCCCCAAATGACATAGAAGCTTCCATGTCTCATGTTCTGACACACGGTTTTAATGGACGTTCCCTCCATAGCAAATTCTGTCCATATCACGTAGGTTGGTTCTTAAACAGAATATCACAATAATCACTGCCAGCACCTAGTCTTTTAGTTTTGAAACTTTTCAGGGCAGAGTTGAAAAATGTCTCCTTTGTATTGTTTAATGAGGCAGAGAGCAAAGGTGGTAGGGTGGCAGACTACTTATTACAAAATATATCTGGTAGCAAATGCAGGGTAAGAGAAAAGATTTATTTTTATACATAAAATCAAGTATAAAGAAACAGACAAAATAATAACCCTGCCCCCTAGGAATACTAGTGACCTAATAGAACAAGGAATAACAGACCATACTGAATGCACAAGAAAGGCTGAGACATATTACTTATATGAAAACAAAATTGCGCTATACCTTCCATATTTACCATCCATTATCTCTATTGTGTCTCAACACGTTGCGTATAACAGCCAGATTTTTTTCAGCTATTGCCTTTGTTTACTAACTTGTTCTCCTGGTCTTATATCGAGGTGTAATTCAGTTTTGCTGGGTCTTGGTAAGATTCCTAAATGGCTAGAATCCAAGTCTCTGAGGGCCTTTTCCTGTTCCTATTGAAGTCATTGACAAACTCAATAACTTCAGTTTCTCAAATTATAATCCCATCATGCTATTTTGAGCTATATGGGTCTGATCCCAAAGGCCATTAAAGTAAATGGGAAGGCTGCCATTTTAATGCCAAGAAAGCTATTCTAATACTGACATTGAATAGCTGCAATCTGGGTTCTCTTCATAGTTTTTCTTGTAGTTATGACAACAAAGGCACCTCATTCTGACCATTGGCATTAAGAAGATGCTACAGAACGATATCCTTGTAGATATTCAATAAGTCCCAATCTGAAGACTTGTTTCAACAAGTGCTGTCATACAGAGGAAAATCAAAAGAGATCCCTTATTAGTACAAGTGAATAGCTACCCTCAGTGGCTGGAAACAAATAAACAGAAAAATCTCAGTCCTTGCTGTGCACAAGAGGATGATCTCACTATATATATATATATATATCAGTGAAAAGAGTTATATAATACTCAACAATCTTCAATGGGTGCTAGATGGTCTTCCAAGCATGAAAATGAATGTTGCCTGACCTGGCATTGACCAACAAATAGATGTGTTCCAGTGGGTACTCAGCATGTCAACATGCAGCAGCTATCCAGTTAATACAAGCCATGTCTACACCCTTGTCTGTCACTTTCCTGGCAATGTGCTCACAATGTCTTAGCCGCTTCATTTATGAGACTTATACTGTATATCTAATAATTGTGGATGATTATTCCAAAGGGCTGGAGGAGTTCTTTGTAACAACCTCAGATTGAGCAGACTCCTGAAACTCTGATGTCTGGCTGTACTCTGGAAAGTGGCACGGTAAAAATGGCATTCTTGACTTCTGGGTTTATTTTAGCTCATTAACCCCTTGTGAGATCTGCTCAGATTACAAAGATGTTTTTTTCTAATTGCCAGCTCTGCAAACTCAGCTTGGGATCTGAAAGTCAAGCTGGGCTCTTTCATACTTGTGCATTATCAGTAATAAAGATTCTGAAATTGGAAATTAGCAATTCTGTTAATAATGCATGAGGTATAATGGAATTCAAATGTTTGTCCCAGAGCTGTATGGATTCTGCAGTGTTAACATGAATAGAACATTGCCAAGAAATGTATTTTATTTATTACTTATTTTTCCCAAAAGTACAAAGGAAGCAAATATAACTTGGAAATACATCCTGGAGCAGGTAGATGCCATTACTCTTGTTTGATAGAACTTGTGCCTCAGAACTATTAAAAAATAACATCCAGTCTTTGTTTCTGAAGCATTCTAGAAGTTCACAGTAATGACTAGTGATAGACATTTAATGTAAGCAATGAATGATTTGGCTGAGAGTTTTATACACAGTCTTAAATCATGGTAACTATGATAGGAGAGACCAGACCAGTGCCACACAAGTTGGTGAATTTCTTTATAATGTTTCAAAACGCCATATGCTTTATGAAGATTTGTGGTGGATTCTCCATCACTGGCAATTTCTAAATCAAGAATGATTGTTTTTTAAAAGATCTTCTCTAGTTCAAAAGGAATTATTTTGAGGCAGTTCTATGACCTGTGTTATACCAGAGGTCAGATTAGATTATCATAATGGTCCCTTCTGGCCTTAGAGAGACACAGTGAGTTGATATTTTTTATTGTCTCAACTTCTTTTGGTGAGAGAGACACAATTTTATCCAGGGCTCTTCTTCAGATCTGGGTGACCTTGTCTCTCTAATATCCTGGGACTGACATGGTTACAACCACCTTCTGACCTTGCAATCCATGTATTTACATGACATCACAAACCAAAGGCCTATGATGTCTTTACTGAGTTGGACACTTATTTTTGTTATACCTCACAGACAACACAGCTTCTAATTTTATATACTAACTGCATTTTGATCCAATTTTTCTTAATTTTGGACGTAGTGGAGATTTTAAAAATTAATTAATCAAATGCCACCCAAAGAGATATTTTGGAATATATAGGGACAGATCCATATGTAAATGGGTAGAGCTCTGTTTACTTCAACTGAGGAGGATCTGGCCCAAAATTTTAAGGGAGCGAATAGGTAGTATGTGTAATCCGTACAGTGAATCTGCTTATAAGTGTAATTGGCTAGCGCAACTAATGTTCGTGTTGAATCTATTTCTTGAAAATGGCTACTATGATTTGGTTGCTGCTGTCATACTACAAGGCTGACAATCTCTAGAAGTTGAAGAGTCTGACTCATATTCCAAATTTTACTGTTTAGAAAATGCATTCCAATTTCAATGTGCTTTCACATTCCTCCTCAGTAACCTCCTGTTCAGTCCTGAACACCCCTTTTCAAAACCAGGACTTGCTCATTTGCTGCATATAAATTCTATCTGGTCCCATATAGATAAATTTCAGTTTCATTAAGATAGCTTAGAAACATGACAAGCTATACAAATTTTGCTTTAAAATATTAAGTACAAAAAGACCTCACAACGCTCAGGTCTCTGCCATTGGTGAGTACAATACGTCTGTCCAGATTACAGTAGAAATAGCATTTGAGGTTAAAACCTCTTTCCATTTATCGTTGTGGAGTATTTCTGATTCAGTGGCAAGTTCCTGCATAGTATGATCACAGCCATCTTTTTCTTTTCACCTAGGAGCATGCATGATTTTTTCCTCACTTTTTAATGGAAAATCTTATTGTTTTTGAAAAATTTTGGGTGCAAATGTGAGAAAGAGATTTCCTATTTTGAGCATTGAAATAGGATGTGTCTTCCCATTTCAATTTCTTCTCTATCACATTGGTTGCTTAGTAATTTCTCTCTGATTCTGCACTGTGCTTTGCCTGTTCCAATTTCTACTTCTAGTTTACAGTCATTGATTCTCTATTTGCTGAGGCTCTACTTTAGGTTTCACAATGGTGAAAAAGTCTGTTTGTGTGAAAGTTCAGCAATCTAACGTGTTAAGCTTTCTAATATTTTTGCAGTGACTTCTATTGTTTTAAGTGTTAAACTAGTGTCATTTGATTTTAGGTGAGGGGTTTTAGTTTAGTTTCTCCATTAGTCTGAAAACTGGGAGTAATTTTATGTAAGAGAAAATTATTTTTTGTTAGTCTTTAGTTTCTTGTCTACTTGTGCTTTTTGGTGGAAAAAGTATATGCAGCTTTGATTCAGAGACCACCAGAAGTTGTATTCTCTTCATATTAATGAAAGAGGCTCATTATCCTAGCTCTGCTCATCAGCCATTCTGGGAATTTGCAGGGACAAAATTGAGCTTCAGACTTTACTTCAGGATAATATAGAATGGGTTGAATGATGGTGTATAATCAACTAATGTTAGTAGTAGTTTTATAAGTAGGTTGGATTTGTCCAATTTTTGTTGTGCTGTAGAAGTCCACAGTGCTTTCCAGTAATGATTTTGTGCCAATCTGAGATTCCCCATTGAATTTATTATGAACTCAAGGCAAGTGTGCTCTATTTCTAGACAATCGAGATTGCATTAAAATGTTTTGTTTGTTTTTGGAAGACTAGTTTATAGAACCAATGTTTTACATGCCCTAGAATCATATTGTAAATTCCCTTGTAGGTCACCTTGTGTAGATGACAGCATAACCAGGCCAGATTTTATTTTCCCCGTTCTCTTCTTCACTTACTGAAGGTGTCACCCTGTGGAGGTCTCTCTCTGTCCCTAAGGTGACAATCTGTGTCACCCTTTGAGGGCCCTAATTCTCCACCCCCAGAAATGTCACCCCCACAGCTCTGTCACGGCACACAAGTCATCATACCATGATCCCCTTACTCTCCCTCTTTGTTTCTGGTGGTGGATTGAGGTCTCTCCCTTTATCCCCCTGATTTTTCAGGGCCTCAGGTTCTTCTAACCCTCGAAATTGTGCTTGGGCTTCTTCTCCTTGGGGCTGCATTGTGGGTGTCAGGAGACTGGGTCGTAGGTGATCATGCCTAGTGGTTAGAACAGGAGTCAGATTAGTGGTAACAGTCTGAATGTCAGACCCAAAAGCTGAGACAGAGTTCGCATCATGAATCAGAGCCAAGGGTTGGAACTGAAGTCAGAGTGAATACCAGAGCCAAAGGTCAAGACACAGTTGAGTCAGGAATCAGAGCTGAGTGTTGGCACCAGGTTATGAGAAGTTGGTAAGGCAGGAGCAGTGCTGGGACAGAATGGAACAAGGCTGGATGTAGGGCAGGATCTGGGCAGGAGCTGTGGAGGAGCAAAGCAGGACAAAGCTTGGAGAGAGATGAGCACAGGGAGGCAGAGTCCATTGGGGGTGTGACTTGAAGAGCCAGCGAGCTACAGCTGCTGCTATGGTTAAGAAGTGGCTTGCTAGCTTCCTCAACCAATCTGGCAGGGCAGTCCATCAAGCAGCCTAGCTGGCTCATTAGGGTGTCAGGAATACAGAGTGCATGCAGCTGCAGGGCCTTACTCCTGAAGCAGGGAACTCCACAGTTCCCGTGACCTCTACTAAGGAGTTTGGGCTGTCTATTTTCCCTGTCCCTCCTTCCTTAATTCCTATCCTGTTGCCCTCAATTTCCTGGGGGAGTCTCCTTTCCTCCCTTTCATCCTGACTAAGGGCTTGTCTACACTTAACACTACAATGGCACAGCTGCACCTGACCACATTCTTATATTCCTGGGGAGGCCCTGAAAGAACTGTTCTAGTACCAGAGTATCCATTATCTCTCCCACTGTTTGGGTATTTGGTCTCAACCAGCAGGTCACCCAATCCATCAACTTTTGGGCGAAACCCACTCCACCTTGCGGATCAGAACCTTTAACGGTACTTCTCAGTGGACAGCCCCTTCCAATCCAGGGTGGCCCCCCCTTGTGATTTCTGGCTTGCTCCTGACTCAGAGCCATGTAGGTCACTCAGGTGTTCCTGGACAGATAGGGAGCCAGCGTTAGGGCCCAAGTTGCCTCATCCCAAATTGTGCCCGTAGTTACCCTCTCAAAGGTGCCCAGGAATGCATCAGGTCATCTGCATGGCTTATCTTACCCATGGCCCTGTGCCCAGTTGCCATCCCCCACCACAGGAGTCCCCACCTTCTCTAGGAGCTGCTGCCTCTCTGTGTGATGGGATTGTTGGAATCTTTTCAGGGTCTTCTGCACTTCTTCTTGCTATTTTACCAGCCATTGTAGGGTCTCCTCCCTTGTCCAAGCCACCAACCCCTTGCACCAGCTAAGCTCCTGGATAAGCCCCAAATGTATAGCAAAGCGGATCTTTGCTGCTTTTGTTCAAGCCCACAAATGGCTCAGAGACTTTGTTGCTGAGAAACCACCCTGTTCTGTTTATTTACAATATCATTTTCCTCCAACTTTATACATTATCTGACCCACAGTGACCAGAGTGCTGGCTCAGCTGCTGTTGTACTCAGTCACATATAGATTTTCTTTTAACAGTTTAAATGTGATGTTTTCAATTTAATCCAATTTTCCCTTGTTCTCAGATTATGGGAGAGGGTAAATATCTTTTCTTTTGAAAACCATGAATTATTTTTTTTACCTCCATCATATTCTCTCTTATTTGTTTTCTCTGGAAATTAAACAGTCCTAATTTTTCAGTCTCTCTCCAAGCAAGTCTTTCCATGCCTCTACTCATTTTTGTCAGAGCCTCTTCTATATTTGTTTTGAAATAAGGGCACCAGAGCTAAGCACCATATTACATCTGAAAGTCTACCATTGACTTATTTAATGCAGTGGTGGAGTAATGATTTTGCTGCCCCTAGGATCTGAAATAATTGCCGCCCCCGGCCCAATGAACTTGTTTTAGCTTTTTTACAAATTCATTTGAACTAAAATGAATCTAAATATCATTAAAATAATTGAACATTTACAAGTTTTATTATAAATAAAATTACAAGTACAGCAGACCCTCGCTTGAACGCATGTCTGTATAGCATGATTTCGCTTATAGCACGGGACCACGCATGGATCCAAAACTGAGAACCGCTTAATTTCTTCCTTCTGGTCATATTATTAACATTTAGGATTCTCGCGAGTATGTTTACTAAATGGCGTCGCGCCATCATTGGTGGTTTCAATACGTGCTATGGTTGGTAGAATCGCGGCATCACCGATGTCGTGATTACAAAAATGCTGATATTATAAATTTGCCACCCTAGGCCTAGGCCTTGTTGGCTTAGCTGATAATACGCTGCTGATTTAATGACATTTCAGTGTTATTTTCTATACCTTTTTGAAACATCCTAACATTTTTTTACTGTTGCTGCACATCAAGCAGAGCTTTCCAATGAGTTGGCAATTCACCATGTCCTGAAAATACAAACTTTTGACAGCACACTGTATATTTCTTGTTCATTTTGCAATGCAAGATATAAAGACTATCCCCAATAATCCCACCACCAGTGAGTGACTTGTGGGTGGTACTGTCTTCAGGTGGGTATGAGGAAAGGGTGTATTTTCACACTATTTTCATTCCCATCAGCAGAGCCCTCACCCAGTGATTTTCCACTCCCACGTCTGTGCAGAAACCTCCAACATTACATAGTGTTACTTTCCAATTTTCAAGAGTACAGGCTATAGAAAGCACAATCCCTTTCTGTTTTCCCTGGTGAAACTTCCAATACGACATTCCCCCTGCCTCACCACTACCCCACTCCCCGGCAAAGACCATTTATGAAATTCCCCACCCTTGTGCACAGATTCTGGATGGCGTCATGCTCTTTCTGTCACTTCATATATTTCTGACATGCTTTCCTCTTCCCTCCTTATAAGGACCTCTTATGTGCAACTCACTCCCCTGCTGCTGTGCTACCCAATATGTTCTAAATCCCCCCATAGGAACCCCTGACATTCTAATTCTTCCCAACTCTTCATACATACACCCCTAACCTCTCCTAATCCTTGCATCTGATAGAATTTCAGCCCAACTTTAGATTCTTCTTTACCATTAAGGGACTCTGAGACTTGCTTTCGGCTGAAGTGAAACAAACTCACCCAAATAATAACTTTTGTTGAGATATTAATATAAAATGTTCCTTTTCTCCTCTATTCCCAACCTTTAGGTCTTGGATAATGATGGAAAGTTTAGTGACATCTATTTAATCTCATTGTTAAACAAATTTTGAAAGAGATGGTAGAAGAACACCAGCTCATAAACAGTTCTTAAATAGTCACAATGAATTTGCCCGGCTTCAGAGCATTGCACTCCTGTTACAGGAAAAACAGGTTGTGATAATATTACCTATCTAAACCTGACAAAAGCAAGAAACTTGGAAGATAAAGCTGTCATTTCCCCTTGTGTGCAGTATGTACAATTAGCGCATCCACCATATGAAACTTACCCAATTGGTGGGGGTAAGGACAGAGTGGGGCTTGAATCTGAATTCACTTGCTTGTTTAAACTCCTGTAAAAAGACATTTTAATATGGTTTTTATAGTCATTAAACATGATGTTTTTTCTATTACTGTTAAAGGTCTATGTTTCCATCTTAAATAAAATTTTTAGAGCCTTATAACAACCATAAAAGATGCTCATTCTGCAGAAGTTAAACTACAAAGTCACTGCCCAGGAATGGTTTTTTTTTCCAAATTAAATTTTACAAAATGCCATTCAAGGATTTTTACATTATTAGAAGTTGCTTAATTTTTTGTGGTCTCCTATGATTCCAAATTTTTAAAATGGAACATGTCCCAGCTATTAAACAATAATGTCCACAAGGGTCTTGAGATATTTTGAGGAAAGTAATGAAAAGCACCCTAGGTTTCTTTTCCATTTAGACATTCATTTTATGCGCATGCGCACTCATTTTTTTCAACCACCTCCCCACAAAACAGTCTCACAGATTTTCAACTAAGACATATAGTCTGAACTTGGATTTGCGTGGCTGAAGCTCAACGGGTCTAGTTGAGCAAAATCCTCTCTAGTGCATGTGCATGGCAACTGAGTAATTTGTGGATTTAAAAGTCCCTAAGTGCTCATTGATGTGATGGATCATAACAGCTTTGAGGCAGCTACCACAACCAATAAGGTAAATAACATGCAACTGAAAATTGTCAAAATATGTACTCACCTCCACCCCAAACACAAGAGCTTAATAATGTCCAATGAATATCAGGTCCATTTTAAATGCTATCTGGACTCTCCTGTACTTCCATAAAAGAATTTAAACATAGGTAAAATAAAAGGAACCACACTCACCCACACAAACACTTTTCATGTTATAGTGATGGTCTGACAATCTGAAATAAGGACATGGTAGATAATATGATGTCTTTTACCTTCTCTGGATTAACAAATAAATTACAGTGTGCAAATTCTGAGTTTAAAAGGTTTCCTCTTTGCAACTTATACAAATACGATTTACACTGAATAAGATGGTGACGGTAGTGACCTATATATACCTATTCTTATTCCATACCTTTGTGCCCAGGACTTCCATCAGGGTCTCTGAACAGGAGATGATTTTAAACACTATCATGTGCCATGACAGAGGGTAGTTTAAGGAAGGCATTTCAATCTTAATGTATTGAGTTTTGTGTGTACGTGGGACAAATTTTCAGCTAGCCTCAAATTTGTGTCTGGGACATCTATGCACACACAAGTCTGCATTTGCAGCTATTTCATTTAAATAGGCATAAATCCATAATTGTGTGTCTTCTGTAGTTATCCCAATTGTATGTGCAAAATTTAAATGACAGTTTGAAAATTTGGCTCTAAAATAATGTGCTTGTTGGGTACATAATTTTTGTTAAGTTGCTGGAAGTTACAACAAAAGACTGCTGTGAAAATCCCTATGATAATGCATCTAAAATAAATGTGTGGCCTTCAAGAGCTTTAGTTATATTTAGTTTTATGGAAAATTTGCCAGCTAGCTAATACTGTGGGGGGCACAGAAAAAGAATATGTAAAATTGCAAGCTGCTGCTGCTGAGCCATCACAGTTTGCAAAAGGCTTTGCTCAGAGGATCTTGGCTGTTTCTTTTCTAGACAAGCTTTGACAAGTCAGATGGTGAATAGATATGCAGGAAAAGCACAGATCTAATAATATTTTTGGACACTCAGAAAAGTAGCAGCAGCAGCAGCAGGACAGGTAAGAAAGGGGGTGATGAAGGAGGCATGAAGTCAAAATGACAAAGAAACAAACCCTGCTGGAAGGAGGATCTGCTTTTCATAAGCAGCATTTAGCGCACACAAAATCCAGAAGAGAAGAAATAACTTGCAGGGACTGTTCAGCAACGTTTCCCCCTGCCAGCAAAATGGGTCTCCTTGTGCGCTAGCAAAAACCAATTAAAGACCCTAAAGCCCCAACCTTCCTTACATTAAGGCTCCTTTCAATCTATCATATAACCCCCTGAAGTAATGACTTCATTTTCCATTTACAGAATTTGCTTCCAGTTTTTAATAAATGTGCAATGTACATGTAAAAATATATTTAATGTGTGTATTTAGTGTACAGTCATGTACCACAATGACAGGTGTGATAGAAAAAACTATGGTACAGTAGAGAGATACATATCCAGTGTACAGTATGTGTAATGTATCTGTGTAGGCATATACAGGCAGATACATTCCTATGTGTTTCTGTGTAGACTGTAATTTTATATATAGCTATGTATGTTTGTCTTTCTGTAATAGCACTGAGATCATGTATTTAGATTATATAGTGTGAACAATGAGACAGAAGTTTGTTTTGGATAATTTTAGTTATTAAGATTGGATAAAATTTTTAAAGCATCTAGTTGACTTGGTAGCTTAAGTCCCGTTTTGAAAAGTGACTTAGGAAGCTAAATCCCATTGACTTTCAGTGAGCTTCAGGATATGTTGACACTGTAAAAATATCCTGTGGCAGGGAGCCTCAGAGCCCAGGTCAACTGACTCGGGTTCGCAGGGCTCATGACACAGGGCTAAAAATATCAGATGTTCCTGGAAATTACAGGAATAGGTTGGCTCGCCCCATAGTTTTGTACAGTTTGGGGGGCAATGCCCTTACATGCTACCCAGCCCAAGCCTGGATATCTACACTGCAATTTTATAACCCCACAGCCTGAGCCCCGTGAACCCTAGTTAGCTGACATGGGCCAGCCACAGCTGTTTTGTTGTAGTGTAGACATACCGTAAATGGCTTTTGAAAATGGTTGTAAGTGCCTAAAAAAATTTTTAAAATGTTACCCATTGTCTGTCTGTCTTATCTGAATTTCAGTGGCCAGGATTTTTGGTATATCTGAATTATGTCTTTAGTGGAAATACTAACTTTAGTTCTACTTAATGAGTGAAAAAAAAGTGAAATTTGCCAAATTTGGTTCAATATGAATTTATTATCTGAAATTCAGCTTAGTTCTCATATTAGTGTAGGATATATATGTTGTGATATTTGCTAAAGTTTGTAAAATGCTTTGAGATCTGTGGATTAAAAGGGCTATTAAAGAATTAACTATTATTATTACAATACATGTACATACTAGGGTGACCAGATGTCCCGATTTTTGGGTCTTTTTCTTATATAGGGTCCTATTATCCCCACCCCCATCCTGATTTTTCACATTTGCTGTCTGGTCACCCTAGTACATACACACCCACACAAACATGTTCATTGTGTCTATGTATATACTATATACCAGGGGTTGGCAACCTCTGGCACGTGGCTCTCCAGGGTAAACACCCTGGCGGGCTGGGCCAGTTTGTTTACCTGCCACATCGGCAGGTTTGGCCAACTGCAGCTCTCACTGGCCGTGGTTTACTGTCCCGTGCCAATGGGGGCTGTGGGAAGTGCTAGCCATGTGTTGGCTGTGGCTTCCCGCTGCCCCTGTTGGTCTGGGACAGCGAACCGCAGCAAGTGGAAGCCGTGATCAGCCGAACCTGCTGACATGGCAGGTAAACAAACTGGTCTGGCCTGCCAGGGTGCTTACCCTGGCGAGCCGCATGCCAGAGGCTGCCGACCCCTGCTATATACCTTATGGTGTGGTGTAATCATAGAAGTATAAGGTAAATGGGACCTCAAGAAGTTATCAAGTCCAGCCTCCTGCACTGTGGCAGGATTAAGTAAACCTAGACCATCCCTGACAGATGTTTGGAAGTTTTAAAAAGCAGGATTGTCAGGGATGGTCACAACATATATATCATATAGATATGGATCACACGCATTGCTCATGAGCGGCAAAACCACCGCTTATGCCCATCATCCAAACAAGTTCCAGTGAAACCTTTATATTATGCTCCAGTATAATGTATTCTGTATATGCCATATTTTATAGAAATATCTGTTTTGAAAATATTTTGGAGAGCATCTAACAGTATTATTGACAGTATAATTTTCTGCTTATAAAGCCAGTTGACTTAGGGACTTGTAAACATTTACACACTTGAGTAACTTTATCATGTGAATAGTCTCATTGACTTCAATTCTACAGTACTTGGAGCAAAAGATGTAACTCCTCAGTATTAAAAACCTCTCAAAAATTAACTAAAATAGCTTTTCCATACATCATACAGTTACAACTTTATGGTGGAAAACCTCTGAATTTTCCAAGGCTACAAGCAAGTACCATGTATTTTACAGAAAAGTCAGGATTTTTCTCCTTGACCAGTATAAAGCTACCATTTCTAATCCTAATGAATTATGTAATAGCAAACCTTAAAGCTGTCATTAGTTCAGATCTATTTTGAGCCTTGAATTCTGGGGCAGTGAGAGAATTTGGGGTTTTAGACCCAAATGTGTAAACACATAAGCATAGGAGTAACTTTATACACCATTCCTGATCTAATGCCCATTAAAGTAAATGGGTGTATCTCCAGTGACTTCAGTGGGCCTGATGCAACCCTCACTGAAGTCAACATGGGACTGTTAATGGGCATAAAGTTATTCACATATATAAATATCTGTAAAATCAGGGCCCTAGCAAAAAAGAAGGAAATGCTTATCTGACAGGTTGATTTTTAAAAATAAATGGCAGCTGTTTGAAGTTGCTCAGAGTCTTGGAATGTTAGAAGTAACCAGGGCAGCGAAGGATAAGTGGGGCGGAGAATGCAGGTGACTATGTCTAGAGGGCATAAAAATGTAATTTATCCCCACATATGCCATGTATGAGTGTGTGCACATGTAAAATCCATAGTTTGTATGTGTCTACATGTAGATATATGTGCGCGCGCACATGCTGTACCTATGTGGAGAATGTGTACACACACACAGTATATATTGTCATAGTGACTGTGTTTTGTATATCATGTGTTATATATTTCACAGCTAGATCTGGCTTTTGTAGACACAGGCATACTGGGGACAAAATTCTACTTGGGCTCTTCTGTCACCTTTGTGACAGCTGCTCAGCTTTGCTGGGCTGTGCAAAGGGAGGGACTAGGCCACAACTCATTCCTCTGCTTTGGTGCTGTTGGTGCTACAAAGAGCAGTGCATGTGCTCGCTAATGGGTTGGTCATGGCTGGGCCTGCACAGGGGAGCAAGGAAGAGGCTTCTTGCACCACTCTCTTCTATATCTACTGAAGGCTGCTCACAATCTAGCCCATTCTCCCTGTACACAATATTCTGTGTTATTTAAGCTGGAGGAAGTTGATGCATGAGCTGCCATTTTTCTCTGCACAACAAATGTCTCAAAAAACTCAGGCTCACATCCTCATTTGGTGTAAATTGGCAAAGCTCCATTGACTTTAATTTGACTTCTGCTGAAGTCAGCACAGCAAGGCTGATTTACACTCGCTGAGATATGGCCCACAGTGTTTGCAGAAACTCCAGGGCATGTTGCTTGTGCCCAGTGGGAGTTGGTAATAGGTTTAGTACAGAAAAGTTTCTCCCTAGTAGTATTCTTCTCTGTGGTATACTGAGGACTGTGCTGGAATTGCAAGCTATCATATTATGAGTTGGGGGGTTCCCTGCATCTGCTTGCAGATTAAGAGGCTCTGTAGGGAAGCATGCAATCAGAGATGGTGTGGAAAGAACCTTCCTAAAACAAGATGGGGTGAGTTGTGCCTCTCTGCCTTAGAGAGCAGTCTGCTTTTTCTCTCTCTGTTTTTGTTTGTGTGTTAGTGTCCTAGATTCTTAGAAATAAACTACTGTTACACTGCAGCCTCCAGAAAGAATATTGAATATTGTTAGCTAACTTCTCAGTCTGTATGTTGGGAACATAACTTTGGCTTAACCCTGCAACAAGAGAGGCACACAGACATGCTGGGAGTTGTTGCTGAGGCTCCAAAGAGACACAACATGTTTGTGAGAGAGAAACTCACTGGCATATTGTTTCATCCTGCCCCACCACCGCTAATGAGTACTTCTCCCACCTCCACTCCATCATGCTGAGTAAACACTGCCTGGCTGCTGCTGGAGCGGCTGCTGCTACAAGGGAGAAAGTCTCCCAAGTCCTGTCTGGGAGGAGGAGGTGGCAGCAGCAGACCTGGCTGGTGGTATGTGCTCTTCAAGTACCTATTAAAAGATAATTAGAGAGATCCTGGGCTGCTTTAATAATAGGCCTACTCTTTGTTCAGTTCAATCATAATGAAAGACAATGTCGTCATTCTGAAGTGAAAAAATCTACGAGGAGTTGGCTAAATAACAGAGCCTTGCACCCTCAGAGAAAAACAAAATATACATACACACCCTCCACGTGGATGTCATTGTAACAGGACAGGATCCCTCAGCCAAGGCTGCTTCTGTTTCACTTGCCCTACATAGTGATTTTGGGAAGCAGCCTTTGAAACCCCAATTGTAAACAACCACTTGCGCATTTTTCTAACCTGAATCACCTCTTGATTTCCTTTCCATTGCTGACATTTAGGAAAACGGGCTAAGCAATGTCCTCCTTGCACTGCAAGCCCTTTTGTAAAGGGGTTTTGGGGGAAAGTCTGTCAAAGTTTAGGAAGAGAGCACCTGTTAAATTCTCTTTCAAGCGTGTGATCCAGTTTTCAAGTTGCAATAATGGCCAAAATCTCAAACCCTTATTAAAAATAGAATGAAAAGAATGGTATGAATCTGCAGCGTTGGCACCTTCTTAAATTTGTCAAATTCATTGTAGGAGATGGAAATTATTATTTTTGCCTGGGAGTTCAATGTGAAGGCATTCGAATACGGTAAGTAGGGCCACTTTATTGCTGTTCACAAATTCACATGCATTTATTCTGCTTAAAATTTGATATAGGGCATTTTTTGTATTCCCATTTATCGCTTGCCAAGAAATAATTAAGAATAGGAGCTAGAAGATTAATTTTAAATAAAAAATCTTCTCAAATGAAAATGTCAGGTCATAAAAATTCCTTTTAAATCATAACAGCATATAAATCTTTGAAATTAACCATGTAATTACAATGTCTATCAACTTTTACCTTGAGCTTTGAGCCTCTCTTTTTAATCTTCCATTCTTTTTTAATGAATAGCTATTTTGAAATTAAAAAGTACTGTTCATTACACATGCCCCACTATAATAGGGTTTTTATCATATTTGCTCTATTTAAAAATACTTGCTACTTTGTGATTATTCACACGCCGATCCCTTCCTATATTGAGTAGAAAATAAAAAATGAAATAGAAGTCAAAGGTGCTTTAGAGCTGAATGATTTACACAATTCATTAAGGACGGTGATTTTTCAGTTAGCATCAGATTAAATGGTTACTTACTCTCAAATAGCCCTCGGGGAGTTGAATTGCTGGGTAGCAAACAGATTAAAGTTTGCATTGAAAGAAAAATTGAATTCAGAGGTAATCAATAGCATAATAGGGGCAGTGAGTGGTGCCTGCTGCCTGAAATGAAATTACCATATTTTTAATCTTAATTTTCCACTCTGTTTATCTGACAGTGCGGATGTGCAATCCAAACAGATAATGAGAGAGTGGGATATTGACACTGCTGTCCTCTGGAGTGCTTGTTTTCAGTGATTAAATGCTGTGATCTGTGATTACTTTGTGCAGGGATGTCAGAGCTGCTGGCCAGAACTATGGGAGGGACACTAACTCAGCAGCTGTAGCTCTCCAGTCTCTCAGGTCCTAATGTCTGAAATTCATTTTCTACTGACTATAAGGGGTTGGGAGTGGAGGGGAAGAATTACCTATTTATGTATATACTTCTGCAGCACAAATTATAATAATTAATCCTATTATTATTGTTGTCCTGATTCAAAAACATTTTATTAGATCAATATGTAGTGCACCCTCTCTGTAATCATTACATTAATGAACCAACAAACTTGCAAGCAATAGCAAGACATGAGTTATTATAAGCATGTCTAGCAGAATTTGGAGGTAAAGTGAATGTTCTTCACAGCCAAAGTAGGTGAATAATAGAAAGTCCTAGTATGACTGGATCAGAGATCCAGCAAAGCTAGTTGCTGTAGATATAAGAGAGCCTGAAATATAAATAATAGCCAATCTATTGTCAGAATACTGTCCAAACTCTCTTAAAATGCAAAGGTAACGACAGGGACATTATTGTTCAACTACAGAGTGATGTGGCAACAAAACACAACTTTAAAAAAGTACAATGCATTAATACAGCCAATAAAACTGGAACACAGAGAATAATAATGATGCGTTCTTGTCCTGACAAATACAACCGTAATGTTATTTAATTCCACATAACATGAAATCTCATAAATACAGTATCTCCGGTGCTTTTCTTAAAATAAACACTGCATATGCCATTTAAACCTTGATTAGATTAAAACCATCTATATGTTAAATTCTTCATCGGAGCCTGATTCTGCAAAATCTGCCAATTGGCCTAGCAGCATAGGTGGAGTTTCTCATGGGTAAGGCTTACAAGAAAACAATGTGCAAAGCTTTGTAATCTATATAATCTCTATCTCTCTGTCTTTATACAATGGATGTATTATTTGAATCTGAATGTGTCAAGTCTTGGGAATTTGTTTATAGGGGACAACAACCAACTGTCTCTAGTGAAGTAGCATCTCTAAATGATACTGTTTCCACTTTATATTAAAATAATAATTAGATTTTTCATTTATAGCATCTCCCATTGGAGGATCCTTTAACACTTTCCAAAAACATTTAATAAATTAAATCTTCCAACACCTGTTTTACTATAATATACCAAGACCTGGTATATTGTAGTAAACCAGGAAAACCAGAGGTCTTGAGCTCCCACAGCTGCTCTTAAAGTCATTAGTAGCAGTGAGTGCCCAACTCCTCTGAAAATCAGGGCCTAAATACAGTATTGAAAATGGGAGGCACTCAAAATGTGGGCATAAGTGATCTTCTCAAGGACATCTATGGCAGAGTCAGGAGTAGAACCCATATCCCCTGAATCCAAACCTGTGCCTTAAGCACAAGACTACCCTTCCTCATATGGCTGTTCAGCCTCATCAGAATATCATTCTTGCATGCTGCCCTGTATTTTGCATGCGTGTGTACCTCTGGTGTTGGATAGTTTAAACAATTCCAAATCTCTTCCCCCTCCTCTTCCCCCTCACACTGACAAATGGATATGAAAACAAGGAAGAAAAATACTGCGTATCTGATAGCTGATTAAGTCACTGGACCAAATCCTGCAGCCCTTAGTCTTTATTCAAGCAAAATCTTCATTGTGCTCGGACTTTGTCCCACAGTAATTATTTCTACAAGTTGGAGTAATAACACAATGTGCAGCTATGCCTTATTCAGTCATTCTTTGATAGGAGCAGCTAAGAAGACCCTCACTCTGCTTCCCTACTAGAAACTGATGTATTTTCTTCCAACTCATGTAATATTTTGTTTTCTCCTTCATTTTTGTGTTCCTCTCTGCTCTCTGGAGCACAGATGCAGGACCTTGTTTGAATGCTCAAGCAAAGGCAACTCCAAACAACTTCCTGATATAGAGGAATGAAGATTCAGAAAGGTAAGTTAACCCCCTGCTCTTTCTACAGCAATCCTCTGTGTGTCAAAGTGGTCAAACATAGTGTCTTTGGGGGTTCATAAAGAAAGCTGGAAAGAATGTTTCACCTTTGAATGGCCAGAGATATTTCCTATACACAGATCGTCTAAACAAGAAAAGAAAAGGGAATATCTGTAAATATAAAATACATTTACGATATGATTTTGAGGTTTATGAAGTGGAATTTATTTTTTATAAAAGGCATATGTGGCAATAAATATTAGCAGAAAAGAGGTACACTGTCTGCTCCCACTGCTACAAACTTCAAGGGGAACAAAAGAAAGCCTAGCCAGATATGGGGCTGAATTCTACCCTCTGTTATACACACTCGTGTAAGGCCAGAGCATCTTCATTCACTTGGTAGTCATGACAGTGTGAATTTCAGAATTTAGCCCCACAGACTATAGTACAGCACAAGGTGGCTTACAACATAATACTAGCCAAGCACCTCATCTCAAACAGGGCAATGGCAATTTCATATATACTGGTACACATTAAAGTTGAGTAAATCATTTGCAATGAATGATTTATCTGATTAATCTAGTATCCTTTTCTGCTCGAGGACTATCCATGAGCCTGCATTAACTTGAAATTATTTGTTATTTGAAAGGATTCAACTAGCTATTACTGCAATGTTTTAACTATTGGTTGATCATGAGCGGGTTTCTACATTTATTTATTTATTATACATTCTTTGAGCTGTGTTGGTTAATTGTAGTTGGTCATGTAAGTCACATGTTATGGTTCAGTTCCCTGACTGGATGAGTGTGCCAACATAGGCCCTGATGCTGAACTGCTAAAGTCAATGAGAGTTTTGCTATTGACTTCAATAGGAGCAGAATTGGGGTCATAATTTACACTAGCACACTGAGGGTCTTCATTCCCTTTTAAGGATCAGTCCAACATATGAAGATATTAAAGTAATACAGCTGCCAGCTAAAGAGTTGGTCTTTTAGCTCAGCAATAGAGATTAGTGTTTTAGCACTGAAGGTTCTGGGTTCAAATCTGTTGTTGCCTCAAGCAGAGGCATTGTACAAGTATTTCTCACATGAATACTTATGCATGCTAATTTGAAATACTATTTCCATGAATACTTGAGCCATGCAGTCTTGAAATTTGGTTTCTGCAAACTCACATGCACTAAAATGCTTGGAAAGTGAACATGAAAGGGGTTTGAGCATGACTGAAGTAAATCCAGTTAAAAATCTGACCAAACTTTCAGGAAATGATTTTGCAGTATTTATCCACCTTTAGTAAGAATACAGCAACAAAATATCTGCAGAATTATAACCTGTGCTTTCACCAAGCTTTTAAAATGGCACCATTTTCTTCAACACAAGGTAGATAAGTTAATAGCTTGTATTTGACCAAATTCTATTGATGGAAAGTACAGTCTTTAGAACTATACAGATTTCTTCTTCATGTCATTTTTCCCACAATTTTCGTATTAATTTAACCTTCAGACAACGCACATCTGTATGATCAGGCTGTATGAGGGTCTCCTCAGATTCACCAATATCCTACTGAGACACTTGGTTTGTCAGATCTTTGAAAACGTTTACACTTGAAATTACTATATTGTCTATATTTTTCATACCCATTAATCTAAAATATAATAAATTAGTATTAACATAAATAGACATGAGAGACACCCTTGATTTATGACATTTTGATCTACTCTACCTATTTTGTGAATTACCTTAGATAAAGATGACATCAAAATAAAGGAATGCTCCACAATTATAGAGGATTGATAATTCTACTGAAATTCAGAAGCTTGTTAGGGACAGTTTAAATAAGAAATTAACTAGAGTATCTATCAGTTGGATTAGTACAGTTTCAATTACTGTCACATATAAACACACAATTTTATTGCTATTTTGCAAATTATTCAGCATTCAGAAAATTATAAACTCAGGAGTAAACTGCAGACAGCCCTCTATCCTTTATAACAGGTTCATCTAACACTTGAATTCTGTTATCTGCAAGTTATTCAAACTTCTTATTTGAACTTAAAGTGCTGATCTTTAAAACCCTGGAATATTGCTGATAAACACCCATTGAAATGGAAAGTGGTTAAAGAACTGTTTGAACTTCTTTCCTGCCTTCTGACTACCTCTATAGTTGGGGTTTATAAGAACACAAAAGCTTTCTTCTCCTGTGTACCTACAGTCAGCACTTTAAGTATATTGAGCTTCAGGACCCATAAAGAAAGGGGAGAAAATCCAGACCAATCTCTTTCCTTTCATTCTGTAAATCCTGACATGCTCCATCACCTTTTTAAAATAGTGAGCTGCCCTTCCCCAAAATGGAGAAAAGAAACAAAATCAAATGGAAAACAATGGAGGAAGGATAATCTGATCTTTAAATAAGGGGACATGTTGCTCAGAGCTTAAGCAGGGTAAAGTTTCACAGTGATGTCATCTTCTTCTGAAAGTGTGAACCCTGCAGGAGGTTAGGGGTAAACTATAAATACCGCTAATCCATTGCATTTGTATATCTCTTTCATATGTGGGATGTTTAGCATGGTAGAATCCACCAACTGTCTGGCAGACTAGTAAGTCTTCACTTCAGACATCGAAGGGGAAGGTGTTCATGTAAAGCAAATGTCTGCTCTTCCCCCTCCCCCAATTGACTTACAGCTCATTGGTGTCTTTTCATTAAAAGTGAGCCTATCTTGTCCCATTTCTGACAAAACCTAGTGTTCACATGCAAAAACTGTAGCCTTCGCTTTTCATGTGTAGAGCATCCTCTACACATTTAGCAAGCCTCTTGCTCCTTGGTGAAAAGGTGTGCAAGTGAGTTAGTATATACTTCAGTTAGTGGGGTGTTGTCAGCTTAGCTTAGGCCCTGAATTTAGGGGTTGAGTTATAAAAGAAGAGATTTTTACACAATCTCTTAAGAACTGAAATATAGTTTAATGTTTTGTAAAATGTCACTGAATTGGGGTGGGTTTTTTTTTTTTTTGGTATAACACTCATTGTTGGAATATAGTCACACCTTGGGCTTGTGTATGAGACTCCAGAAGTGAAGGTTACTCACATGCCAAAGTAAAATTGTCCAGTCTCTTGTTTTTATCTGGGTGATTTTAAGACAAATGAGCAGCAGAAATGTTAAAAACAAATTACATTCTTTAAAAAATCTTTCATTTAAAAGAAAAAGATGGGGTAAGTGTAACTGTAGCCATTGGAATCGGAAGCTTTTGCCCTCTGGAACCCAGAGTAGAGGGCGGGCCCGGGTTCCCCCCCAAACCTCCCAACTCCTGATCAGACACAGGAGGAGCGGACCCAGACTGTGGTGATCACTGAGGTGAGCAAATCTGTCACATCTCCACTTCAAAATGCAAGAGTATTTTCATTTTTGGATTCAAGGCAAGGATCTTGTCAGCTCTAACTTGCTACAGAAAGAGCAAACATCTGTATCTTCAATTCTCCTTTAAGCTGTTACATGTTTAAGTAACTTCTTCTCAGCCTCTGAGGTATACAAAGCAGTATGTCCCAGATGTCCCAAATGATCATTCAGAGGCATATGCTTTCAAAGCACTGATTAACATACAACAGAACTATATCCTGGTTTAAAACATTACGTAGGAAGGGGTTTGAATATTGAAACAGATACCTCAAACTGGACTATGTATTCAATGGGGAGGCTGAGGTGTTCAGTGGAACACTAGGGAGATGTATCATGTGACCTGTATTGCTAAGCGTATGGGCTGCTGCCTCCGTACTGTTGTGTGGCTTCACTCTTGATATAAAAAGGACTTGCAGTAACCAAGTCCGGAATGCCAGACAGCTACCTCCATTGCAAGTGGCAGAGAATGTTAGATCTAATAATAATAATAAAAATAAATAATAAATGACTGGCAACCTGGCAGTGTTACAACTATATCCTGTGCATAAATGTCAAATCCCTTTAATTTCTCCTGGGAGTCAGTCCTACAAAGAAGCAGAGACACACAAACAAAACCAAAGTTTGTTGAGGATATCCAGAATGCTGCTGTCAGCAGTAACACACACCTGCCTAGTCACTGAAAATGAAAAACACCAGGCAAATCCAGGCTCCAGGTATCCATCTCAGTGGTCAAACAAGATATTTGGATGAAACCGTTGTGAGAACAAGAAGTGCCATAGCTCCCTAGTGAAGATGCAGTTTGCACTGACGGAGATTTTCTGTCAGCATAAGAACACCACCTCGCCTAATAACATTAGCTATGTTGACAGAACCACTCTTCCATCAACACAGCAGCATCTAAATTGGCTTTTTTGGTCAATATAGCTATGTTGGTCAGGGGTGTGGTTTTTGTTTTTTGTTTTTTACATCCTTGCCTGATGTAAACTGTGCCAATACAACTTTTAAGTGTAGCTTAAGCTTAACTGTAACCTGTTTTATTTATACACATACCCCAGTCCTAGAACAGAGGTTGTCAAAAAGCATACAGGCAATATGCTTCTTTCAAGAATCTCAGCCTAGTATCAATGCCCAGTTCCCAAGGGCAATTCTACTTGATCTTAATCAGAGAGTATGGCAGACAACAAACTCTCTAGCTGTTTGAACAACTCTATCTACCTAGAAGTTTTTATAATCAAAAACTAACAAGACAAGCAAAACACTTGTTCACATGCTAAGAATTAGAATTTGGAACACTGAGTAGCAGTGACGCCTGGTGACACCTGCCACAACATTATTTTTATTTGATATTATGTTTTATTTGAATTTGATTTGGAAAGAAAAAAGGAAGCTATAACAGTAGCAACTGAAGTAGGTGGTTACTGACTTCTACCATGTGGGAGAAATATAGGCTTTTATGTAAAGATGAACCATGACATATAATGGGGGTCAGATCACAAAATAAAGATTAGTTTCTTACAGATCTTTGTATCACGCCTTTATTAAAGAAAGGATTTACGCAGGGTCCATCTTGCATGTTCTCCATTCACCAAGCTCCAAATGAAGTGAAGGAGAATTCTGCATGTAGAAGACTTGCAGAATCAAGTCTATAATTTCTATCTTGATGGTGAGTGCCCCTTTAAAAATAAAACTATTTTCACAAAGTAGGACACTTAAGCTACTGCATATCTTGAGCAGTAGTGACATAGATCCTGATCCTGGAAAGTGATCAGTACCAACACCTAATGTGGAAGTTAAAAGGAGTTGTAGGTGCTCTGCACCTCTGCACAGTAGCAGTTTGTGTATTTTTACCCGACTCAGGTCTTGGAAAGTCTTACCAATTATACTGGTATATACTATACAGGTCTAGTTATACTGGTACAACTAAGGCTATGATTTAGTCACAGAGGTCACAGAATCCGTGACTTCCGGCAACTTCCATGACTTCAGCCAGCAGTGATCGGGAGCTGCAGATCGTCTCCCCCACATCTGGTGGCCCCCGGAGCTCCAAGTCACCGGGGGGTGTCAGGGTACCTCACAGTTCCTGGCCGCAGGCAGTGGGGAACTCCGCAGCTTCTGGCCACCATGGGCAGCAGGGGAACCCCCAGAGTTCCCAGCCGCCGCAGGTGGTGGAGCATCCCACAGATTCCAGCCACTGCAGCCGCGGGGGAACCTCAAGGTCTTGGCCACTGTGGGCCCCTGGAGCTGCAGGCAGTGGAGGTACCCCACATCTCTCAGCTGACACGGGAGGCAGGAGCACCCCACAGCTCCTGGTCCCCATGGGCAGCAGGGGATCCCCAGAGTTGCAGGCTACAGGGGTATCCCACAGCTGCCAGTTGCTGCAGGAGGCTCTTACCTCCTGTGCAGCTGTCCCACCTCAGGCAGTGTGGGGACCCACAGATCCCCATTTTGTCAGGGATAATTTTAGTAAATGTCAGGGACAGGTCACAGCTTCCATGAATTTTTCTTTTTTGTCCATGACCTGTCCATGACTTTTACTAAAAATATTTGTGACAAAATCTTAGCCTTAGATACAACCCCCAATGTGCATACACTTCTTATGGTATAGGAAGGGCTTTTTTCAATTTATCTAAATCCCTTCTCAAGTGACATAAACTAAACCAAAATAGGCACTCTGATACCTGAATTAGAATGTCTACATGGAGATGCAGGGGTGTTATTCTGGTATAAAGTCACACATTAGGTTATACTGGAAAAAATTTTCCTTGTACACAAAACCTAATGGCCTGATCTTGCACCCACTGAAAGTAATGGGAATTCTGATTTCAGTGTGAGAAGAAAGCCCTAATTTAATATTTAATATAAAATAGGTATACTGAGACATTTCCTGGATTACACAGTGTTTGTAACTTCAGAGAGCGTTCACTATCCTCAAGATTTATATTAGTAAATATTTATATTGGTGTCCAAATGTCCCTGTCAGCATTGGGGTCTGTGATGGGGTGGCCTAGGCCCAGAGGTCCCATGCTGGAGGCCTCAGTGTCCTGCCACATCCCATCCCAGAGAGGAGCAGAAGAGAAGTCCTCAAAGCGGCTTACAGTGGTTGTGGGGAAGCAGTCAATGAGAGAGGCTGCAGGAAGCAGCTAATCAGAGCCCAGCAGGGCCATATAAAAGGAGCTGCAGAACAGAGCAGAAGTCAGTTGCTGGCTGGAGCTGGAAGGAAGAGGACTGAGTAACTGGATGGTTGAAAGAACAGCTGGACCACAGACAGCTCAGTCTGGGCAGGGACTGGGGGAGCTAAGAGAAAGCTCCTAATTGGCTGCTAGGACTGATCCTAAGACAGTTGCCTGCAGGGACCAGTGGAGCAACAAAGAAGCTCTTGGCTGGCTTCTTGGACTGAGTAAGGACTGAGTCTGGGGAGAGCCACAGGAAGATAATGTATCCAGGGAGGTAGTCCTGGGGGTACATCCCCATTCCTGGGCTGGGACTACTTAAAGACTGAGCCCAGGGAGGGCTAGAGAGACACCAACTAAGGGGTACTGTATACCCTGGTATAGGTCTGTTCTGATTCACATAGTGTCTGTGACTTGGCCAGAGAAACCACCCACAGGGGTCACCAGAACTGAAAGACTGCAGACCACACCTGACCAGAAGGCAGCACTTGGGACTCGGAGAGGTGACTGTTGCCCTGTTACAGGGCCTCATTGTGATTAGGGTTGTACAAGGAAAGAAAAGATATGGTCCTTTCCCTGGGGGGGCTTACCTTCTAAAAAACCCAAGGAAACAAAGAGGAAGGGAGGATAACATTCATGCATACATAAGACTGTAGTCTAGAACTGACATAAGCTTGTTGGTATAGTGATGGTGATGTTGCTTTAATCTGGAGGTTAAGATGCACAGTACCTTGCCAGTAAATCAGTGAAATTTTTAAACAGATATTTTCAGGGAATGGAATACTGTTGTTTCAACTGATTTGACTTTTTTTTCTAATTTTCTATTGTTGTTTTGGTCTGAGGGGTTTTGAAGGTGGCGGGAGAATCTTTAAATGAGGATACAATACAGGTAAGTGTTTAGACTCCTAATGCATTATGAACCAAGCAGCCATCTTCACTTCGGTTGCTATTCATTATGTCAAGAGATCAGTTATACTTTCCGAATCCTATGTACACCAGCTCAAGTCATGCAACACAGTTCACTTTTAGGAACAGTCTGTACAGGAGTGAAAGTAAGGCAGTTCGGGCTGGTACGGTGTACCGTAAAAAGTAGTTGCCAGTACTAGCCTGTACCACTGATTTTAAAGCGCTGCCGCAGTGGTGCTTTAACATTGCTGCTCCTTTTGCGCCCCCCCATCGGCAGCCCTGCCAGGTCTCTACTGGAAGGGCCACCAATGGGGGATGTGCAAAAGGGGCAGTGACGACCCGGCAGGGCCGCCAATGGGGGGCGCAAAATGGGCAGCGATGTTAAAGTGCTGCTCCGGCAGCGCTTTAACGTCATTGCCCCTTTTGCCCTCTCCCCAGCCACCAATGGGGGAGGCAAAAGAAGTAGCTGTCACGGGCCATGATTTAAAAGGGCCCAGGGCTCTGGATGCTGCTGCTGTTACCACAATAGCAGCAGCTGGAGCCCCAGGCCCTTTAAATCACTGTTGGAGCCTCAGATGGTGAGGGCCAGGCAGCACAGATGGGCTGGCTGAGGGATGCTGCCCCCAGCCCCGCCACTTCCAGGGCAACCAGAGCTGACCCATACCAGTAAGAGGTCCATTTTACTTTCTCTCCTGGGTCTGTATCTTGTTTTGGTGCAAGACTCACAACTGGAACCTTCAGGAATAAGGCAGCGCTCATTTGTGAGATTCTTGTGGAATGCAAAATTATGTACACACACACACACAAATCTTAAAAGCACTTGCTGCCTTCTAAAAACCACACCACTAAATGATGTCTTCTCCATCCATGTGCATTAAAGTGGGGAGAGGATACAGGGATCCGTTTTTCTCTCATTAACACATTTGACCAAGGGGCAAGTGCTGGGGAGTGCAGTGGAGTGAGGTCAGCTCAGCTCGTACCACCTACAAAACTGCCTGACCCGAGAGGAGATATTTCTGGCCCCACTTGAGGACAAGGCTCCACTCCTCTGTGTGCCACGACGACTGCTCTAGAAGACCGTGCTATAACATGTCCCCCTCCCAAAACCCCTAAGAGGCACTATGCTTTAAGGCATACAGTAATACCTGCTGACACTGAGGAACTGTGCCAGTTACCCACCCTTAACACAGCTCAGCCTCATAAGAGGCATGAACATAGGTTGTCTCTGTGTCAAAACTGTCTCTGTGATGGCACCAATATCACCATGGTGATGGGTGCGGTCTAAGAACAAAAACAGAATAGAACATTTAGTGTGACAGGTTATTTTACTTTCTTAGTTTTGCTCTGCTGAAGTGTCAATCATTTACCAAAAATGGTGGAGTTCTTTGGGTGGATATTAGCAAAGAAGGAATCAATTAGGCAATTTTCGTAAATCTTGCCAACGGAGCACTCATCTGCTAGTACAAGCTGAGACATGAAAATCTCTCTTATTCTGAGCATTTTCCAGGTAGGAGTGAGGTCAGACATCCTGAGAAGAAGGCCTTTTAGCAGCCACCTCTCTTATGGGTATGTCTACATCTACAATTTTGCAGCGCTGGTTGTTACAGCTGTATTAGTACAGCTGTATAGGGCCAGCGCTGCAGAGTGGCCACACTTACAGCAACCAGCACTGCAAGTGGTGTTAGATGTGGCCACACTGCAGCGCTGTTGGGTGGCTTCAAGGGGGGTTCGGGGAACGCGAGAGTAAACCGTGGGGAAGCAGGTCTCCTTCCCTGGGTTGCTCCAGTGTTCCCCGAACCCCCTTGCAAGCAGATCTCCTTCCCCGCGGTTTGCTCTCGCGTTCCCCGAACCCCCGTGCAAGCAGGTCTCCTTCCCCGCGGTTTGCTCTCGCGTTCCCTGAACCCCCCTGCAAACCGCGGGGAAGGAGACCTGCTTGCACAGGGGTTCGGGGAACGTGAGAGCACACCGCAGGGAAGGAGACCTGCTTGCGGGGAGGGGGTTCAGGGAACGCGAGAGCACACCGCAGGGAAGGAGACCTGCTTGGGGGGGGATTTGGAGAACACCGGAGCAAACTGCGGGGAAGGAGACCTGCTTGATTACCAGAGAGGTATCCTCAGGTATGCTGGGATACCTGCTTATTCCACGGAGGTCAAGAAAAGCGCTGGTAAGTGTCTACACTTGATTACCAGCGCTGGATCCTCTACACCCGAGACAAAACGGGAGTACGGCCAGCGCTGCAAACAGGGAGTTGCAGCGCTGGTGATGCCCTGCAGATGTGTACACCTCCTAAGTTGCAGCGCTGTAACCCCCTCACCAGCGCTGCAACTTTGTGATGTAGACAAGCCCAGCTTGAGAGTGGAGTAAAACTGCTTTTTCTCATATGGTACTAATAGTGTATCTTCAAATATTTTCTGCTGTTCACAACAGCCGCTATCCCTTGTGCTGACCTAGTGTAGCCTTCGTTTGCATGCCTTTGTATCTGATGATGTGTATTTCATACCAATTTCCAGGGTGAAGATGTAACTTTAACAGATTCAGGGGCAAAAGGAGGTTTTAAAGATGTCCTAACTTTTTTTTTTTTAAAGCTGAACAGTGAGATGTTAAAAGAAAATTCTTGGAAAATTAAATGCTGTAGTGCTGTTTATCCATCTTTTCGGAGAAGGTTGAGCTGGAAGTCCTGTGGTTTTTCTAGTTAGAATTCAACACATGAAACATGAGCAGTGAGCTTCCGGGCTACAATGCTGTTGGCACTGGGTAATGTTTGTCAGTCAGACCTTTGGGGTAAATGGGTAAAAAGGAGGATGGCAAAGATCAGTAACACTTTTGAGTGTGTTAATTTCTTAGAATCAGGCTTTGTCTATTGTTGCTTGTCCTTCACCTACGTCACAACAGCTATTTGCATTAATGAAGAGGACTGGGATGATCAGAGAAATAGAGAACACACACACACTAATTATAAAGACTGGAAACTCAAATATCCTTAACTACAGTCTCACTTAATAGAAAAAAAAATATTTTTCCCATCTAGAAATTCAAACAAAAATTCATTTTTTTTGGTCCTCTTAGTATTGTAATGAAACTCCCTGTCATCAGGGAAAAAATGATCAGAATCTGCGCTTTGTGGGTGGTTTAAGTGTAAGAGAGCCGCTAAAAATTCACTTTACAATTAGAATAGATGCTGTTATCTGTCCTGTTCCTAAAGGCTTTTTTGGGAGGCGGACGGTGAGAGGGGCGTAGGGGTAGATTACAGTGAACTGATCGCTTCAAGAAGGTTGTCACAATGCTGCCACTTGTGGGTAACAGTCTCCTGCAAAATATCCAGCTGGGGCTGAGTGTTTGTGAGCCTCATCCTCATTCTCAACTTTGGATTTTTTTGGTGTAGTGTCTCTTACCTGCTGATTCTGCTTGTGTAATAA
Source organism: Gopherus evgoodei (assembly GCF_007399415.2). NCBI lineage: Eukaryota > Metazoa > Chordata > Testudines > Testudinidae > Gopherus > Gopherus evgoodei. The sequence goes on along the minus strand of NC_044322.1, from coordinate 94,752,721 downwards.
ACCCAGTTCTTCTCCTATCAGTAGATTTTATTTGTATCTGTTTTTCGCACATTTACTGCTGAAAACTAGCCATTTGTATATTTTAAAAGGTTCCTTTTGTTTGTTTCCTGTTTTGTTTTATGAAGTGGGTATGAGAAAAATTCCTATGCTGGAAGAAGCATCCTCATAGTTGAGAGGATTATAAATAACCAAGAAGTCTTATTTTCCAGACCTGAAACAAAGAACTACTGGAATAATACTAGGGTACATGGGTATGTTAAATGAAGAAAATCGGTAGCTGTAGGTGGTAAAACAATAGCAGTATTAGAAGCGTGAATATTGTAGATTATTCATATGAGAACAGGTAGCTTTAATGCAAAATTTCTACATAGCTGAGCTAGTGAGGTCAAATTTAATCTAGGAGGTTTACAATTCTTTTGGTGTAAAAAGATCACTGATTCTCTGTAATGGCTCCATCTGAGAGCTCTTCAATACAGTGCTGTACTAAGGACCTGGTTCAAAGCCCACGGAGGTCAACAGGACTCTGAATCAGGCCCTAACACTGTACGTCACCTGTTCTCCTTTGCAAAGCTTTCTCTTTCCCATGAACAATTTGAATAGATTCTAAAGTTCAGTTTTCCATCTAACCATCTCTGTGACTAGACTTCTTCTGTGAGCACTGTTTCTTTTGCTCACTTGACTCTTATAATTGTTACTGTTTATAAACTCTTCACTATTCCTTGTACAGGCAAAGATTGATAAACTTCATTCCAGAAAAATGTGGACTTTTAATATGATTTTAGGCATGATTATATTTTTAGAAATGCATTTACAGAAGGGGTGATTGGAAGGCCAATGTAAATCTGACTTTTCATTTTAGCAAGTGTGGAACAGTTTAACTGTCTGTATTCAAAACCTGAGCCTGCATCCTGTGGTTTTATTTGTTAGGATTCCAAACATGCAACACAAGGAGCAGGGAGTTTCTAGACTACGAAAAACTAAAGAGGAGAAACAAGTTAAGAAAAAGTGTATCATATAAGAGAGGTCTGAACAGAAATGCTTCAAAATAGCCAACTCCAGAATGAGTATTAGACTGCTGAGGAGTTTTCAGTGAATAGTCTTGATTGTGAAGGGACTAGAAGCAGGAGTCTGTTATTTTGCCCACATGCCAGGTGCAGTGCAAATAAAGCCTCAGTGTGGCCACAAACTGAGAGAAGCGAAAGCACAATATCACAGTACAGACTCTGAGTTCTGCCAGCTCGGCCCTAGCTACAAACTGGAGTTCATAGTCAAAATGTGCCTAGCAATACATATGTCCCTTAACAGATATGCTGAGTCTTTTCTGCTTTAATCAGGGGAGAAGCACAAGAATCCTCAAAGCCAGCACTACATCTTCTCTAGAATATATTCAGGCAACTGAATCTGTTCAATTGCTTATTCAAAGCGCATGCCAAAGAAAGGATGCAAGTTAGACATGTAAGTGGTTGTGGATACTGGACTAGTATGTAATAGACACAGAGCTGTGACCAGATTAGAGGAGATCTTGTTCCTACAAAATAAAAAGCTTGTTGGAGATAGGTGGGAAAGAGACAGACATTCAGTAATCCACTCAGTTGGTTTTTAATGTTTATGCTACATCACTTAAAGTGTCATGTTTTTTCAGATGTTATGACACTCTCCTCCTCTTCACTTTTCCAACCTTTGCCAATATTTTAAAAGGTGTATTGACACTATCTGGTAGGAACTGTGCTACTCACACTGCCATTTGTCTCTATCCTCCCCTTTTCTAATTCTAACCTCTTGCCCTTCACTCTAGTCTCTAACTCGGAAGTGTCTCTTAGGCCTGGTCTACACTACGCGTTTAAACCGATTTTAGCAGCGTTAAACTGATTTAACGCTGTACCAGTCCACACTACGAGGCCCTTTATATCGATATAAAGGGCTCTTTATATCGGTTTCTGTACTCCTCCCCAACGAGAGGAGTAGCGCTAAAATCGGTATTACCATATCGGATTAGGGTTAGTGTGGCTGCAAATTGACGGTATTGGCCTCCGGGCGGTATCCCACAGTGCATCACTGTGACCACTCTGGACAGCAATCTCAGCTCAGATGCAGTGGCCAGGTAAACAGGAAAAGCCCCGCGAAATTTTGATTTTCATTTCCTGTTTGCCCAGCGTGGAGCTCTGACCAGCACGGGTGGCCATGCAGTCCCAAATCCAAAAAGAGCTCCAGCATGGACCATACAGGAGATACTGAATCTGATCGCTGTATGGGGAGACAAATCTGTTCTATCAGAGCTCCATTACAGAAGACGAAATGCCAAAGCATTTGAAAAAAAAATCTACAGGCTACACAGTGCTGTGTGACAAGTGTAACAGGAAGCCAGAGACTCAAACGGACGCTCATGGAGGGAGGGAGGGGGTACTGAGGACTCCAGCTATCCCACAGTCCACAGCAGTCTCCGAAAAATATTTGCATTCTTGGCTGAGCTCCTAATGCCTGTAGGGTCAAACACATTGTCCAGCGTGGTTCAGGGAATAGCTCGTCAATTTACTCCCTCCCCCCCACGTGAAAGAAAAGGGAAAGAAATCGTTTCTTGACTTTTTTCAATGTCACCCTATGTCTACTGAATGCTGCTGGTAGACGCGATGCTGCAGCAGTGAAGAGCAGTATCCGCTCCTCTCCCCTCCCTGGTGGCAGACGATACATACTTGATAACTGCTGAATATCCCTGGCTGGCCTCAGGGGCACCTGGGTAAAAATAGGAATAATTCCTGGTCATTCCCAGTAGATGGTACAGAACGGCTGGTAACCATCTTCATCATAGCCACGGGGGGCTGAGCTCCATCAGCCCCCTCCCTTTCTGGTGTAAAGAAAAGATTCTGTACTCCCTGGACTATCATAGCAGCGGGATGCTGGGTTTCTCTCCCCCGCACCGCTTAATATCCTGCCTGGACTGTCATAGCACGGGGAGACTGCCTCCCCCTCATTTTATCTCACTAACAAGTCACTGTTTCTTATTCCTGCATTCTTTATAACGTCATGACACAAATGGGGGGGACGCTGCCACGGTAGGCCAGGAAGGTTGGGGGAGGAGGGAAGCAACGGGTGGGGTTGTTGCAGGGGCACCCGCTGTGAATGGCATGTAGCTCATCATTTCTGCAGGATCTGACATGGAGCAGCTGTACTCTCTGATACACTGCTTCTCTAGTATACTTGCCCCAAATTCTAGGCAAGACTGACTCTATTTTTAGAAACCATAAAGGAGAGATTGACTCAGGGAGTCATTCCCAGTTTTGCTTTTGCGCCCCAGGCCAACCTCAGCCAGGGGCACTCATGATAGCAGCAGACAGCACAGCAGGACAGATAACCGTCATATCATTGGCAAATTATCCTGGCAACAGACGGTACAGAACGACTGGTAACCATCTCTGCTATCATGCAAAAGCAAATGAATGCTGCTGTGTAGCGCTGGAGTATCGCCTCTGTCCACGGCATCCAGTACATATACGGTGACTGTAAAAAAAAAAAAAAAAAAAAAAAAGCTGAATGGGCTCCATGGTTGCCGTGCTATGGCATCTGCCAGGACAATCCAGGGAAAAAGGGTGTGAAATGATTATCTGCCATTGCTTTCCTGACAACATTTACCCAGAACTGACAACATTTACCCAGGAAGGAATGACTGACAACATTTACCCAGAACCACCTGTGACAATGATTTTTGCCCCATCAGCCACTGGGCTCTCAACCCAGAATTCTAAGGGGCGGGGGAGACTGCGGGAACTATGGGATAGCTACGGAATAGCTACCCACAGTGCAACGCTCCGGAAATCGACGCTAGCCTCGGACCATGGATGCACACTGCCGAATTAATGTGCTTAGTGTGGCTGCGTGCACTCGACTTTATACAATCTGTTTTATAAAACTGATTTATGTAAAATCGGAATTATCCCATAGTGTAGACGTACCCCTACACTCTGCACCTATCATTTCTGCTACCTAGGGCTATCCTTTACTGCTTCTTCTTTCTAGTTCTTCTCTGGTCCTCATTCTTTACCTTATTTCCAATCACGTTTTTACCTCTGGTTCATTTAGCAGCAAGCTCTTGAGTCTTCAGTCTTGAAAACCCTTCCTTCCATTCAACTTCCCTCCTAACAACAGGTGTATTTCCTTCTCCCCTTCGTCTGGACAGTTCTTCAGTATGTTGTCTGCTTTCTTATCAACTGCAGTTGGTTTCTTCCCTCTCCATTCCACTGACACTATCCGTACCAAGGCTATGTGCTAATTTGAAGGGTCATTTCATTGTTCTTACTCTTCTTGATCTGTCTGATGCTTTTGATACTATCAACCAGTCCATTTCTTCCCTGGGCTTTCATGACTCTCAACTTTTCTGATTTCCCTCCTAAAGTTCCTTCAGCATTGTCAGGGATCAGGGCCTGCAGCAGAGCTAGTCTCCAGACAGGCTCAGCAGTACAGCTAGCCTGCAGCAAGCTGTCTGATTGGCCATGCCACTTGATTGGCTACAGAGGCCAGCAGGCTGGCTCTTGGGCCAGCAGCAGCTTGCTGGCTGCTCAGCTGGCTCATGCCCACCACTGTGCCTGCTCTTGCATTACCTTGTTGCTCTTCCCATGCCTTGAACCCCTCCGTGCTACCCTGCTCACTCCAGTTCCTGACTGCCAGCTTGAATCATGGCTTTGGTTTCTGACTCCAGCTTGACCCTTGGCTCTGGCCTCCAGTTCCTGCTCTGTGGTTCGACCCTTGGCCCTGGCTTCTGACTACCAACTCTGTCTCTGACCCTAGTCCTTCATTCCTGACACCCGCCACTACCACCAGGTTAGACTGCCCTCGCCCTGGTCAGCTGACAGGCATCCCCTTTGGTAGTAGCTCATCCTTGCTACACTTTCTCTTTAGTCCTCATCTGCTTCCATGGTGTCAGCTGCCGCCTCTATGCTATAGATTCTCAAATTTACCTCCTGACCTCCACTTTCACATCTCCAGAGATATTCGCAACCATTTCACACTCAGGAGGTTCAAAACTGAACTTCTTATCTTTCCTCATGATCCCTCTCTACCATCTTCCTTCTCTATCATCACTGATAACTCTTCTCTCCTCCATTCTTCCAGACTCAACTTTGGTGTCATCTTTGACACCTCTTTTCTTCTTTCCTCATATCCAGCCTTTCACTAAATCCTGCCACTTCTTTCTTTAACTCAACAAAATCTAACCTTTCCCCATCATCTCTACTCATTTAAACCCTTTACCTATGCGGTAGTCATATCTCACCTAGGCTGTCATAACTTCTTCTTTATCAGTTGTCCCACCTCACAGTTCTTCCTCCTATCGTCCATTCAACCTACCACTGCTAAAGCCATTTTCTACTTTCACTGCTCCAAACATATCATTCATCTCAGACCCTTCCAATAACTTCCTTTTACACTACATCAAACTCTACCTTCTTGTCCTCACCTGTATAATCTCACCTCTCCCTGCATTTCTGATTTTATTACTTCCCAATCTTCTCACATTCTGTGCTTTCCTCCAAATTCCAATTTACAAATCCTACCTACTTAAATCCTCACCACTGTTGTCTATGCATCTTCCTATGACTGAACTATTACACTATATTTTGGTTTCTGCTTGAATTAGATTCTAAGCTCTTTGAGGGAAGGGACATGTTTTGTAAATGCATTTTATCTGTTTGGTAGAGGGTCGTATATATTTATGGTTCTAAATAGTATGATTAATATCAATGAATACAGGTATTTTTAACTAGAGATACGCAGTCTATTCACCTTTAGATTTGGGTCCTTTCAAAATATGGGTTGCTTGCATATCCTTTGGTTTTCTGCCTGTAGTGCCACGAGCTGCTATACATACATAATTGCCATTAATTTATAGTAGAATCCCACTACAAATTCTGAAGGTTAAAATCACATTAAACAATGAGGAATCACATCAAATCACAGCATGTGGATGTTCTCATAGACCTCTGAGCAGAGGACTCTGGGGGCGCAATTAGCAGGTATTTCTTCCACACCTGCCTATCTCAGGTTGGGGTTAGGGAGTTTTGATTTAAAATTAGGTTTCAAAAGTTCAGGTGAGTGAATCAGAGATTAGCAAGTTTTAGCACAGCTGTTGTACACATCTAATAACTTTAAATGCCCTCTGCTTTACAATTAGCTAATCATTTAAGTAAAATAGACACCTTTTTTGTTTGACAGCCAATCTGAAATAATCAACTAGGCCAGTGGTGAAAGTAGAAAGAGGGACTTACCGGTATGGGGCTGGGTTGGGGTTGGCTCTGGCCCCCAGAAGGGGTGGGGCCTCAGGTGGAAGGGGTGGGGATGGGGGGGGGGTCATAGCCAGCCCCAGCCTGGCCTGTACTGGTAAGTGCCCTTTCTCTCCCCTGCTGGGGTAGCAGTGGCAGCCGGGGGCTCCGGCAGCAGTTTAAAGAGCCCAGGGCTTGGCCACCACTACTGCCCCGGGCCCTCTAAACTCCTGCCAGAGCCCCCAGCTGCTGTAGCCACCCCAGGGCTCTGGCAGCAGGGCTCCAGCGGCTATTTAAGGGGCCAGAGCTGTAGAGGCAGTGGGAGCCCTGGGCCCCTTAAATAGCCGCCGGACCCCACCGCTATGCCAGGGCTCTGAGGGCTATTTATAGGGCCAAGGAATCCTCTGCTTCTATCACCCTGGCCCATTAAATAGAGCCCGGAGCCCTGGGGTAACGGCAGCAGGGCTCGGCGGCTATTTAAAGGGCCCAGGGCAGTAGATGCAGCAGGAGCCCTGGCCCTTTAAATAACCCCCGGAGCCCCTGGCTGCCGCTGCTACCCCAGATCTCCATCAGTGGGGCTTTGGTGGCAATTTAAAGGGCCTGGGGCTCCAGCCGCTGCTGGGAACCCCAGGCCCTTTAATTGCCACCTGGGGAAGCCGGGCCGCCCTGGTACGATGCACTGGCTCTTGCCGGTACGCTGTGCCAGGGCATACTGGCCTACCTTCACCTCTGCAACTAGCTTACTGTAACATTGATTCCATAAGTCAAATTGCCTAGTCCTTTTACACTATGGTTAACAAAATGTTGAAAATAAAGCCCACGGATCTTGTCTACAGGAACAAAAATAAAGAGGGTGCACTATGACACTTCAATATTCATTATTCTCTTTGGTTTGGACATGAGCTCTAGAATGAGACATTGGGCAGAAGAATGTTTTATAGATCTTAGTGATTTATGCTCTAACTAATTTTTAACATCAGGAAAATTCTAATTGAGGGAAGAGTGAGTATGATTGTGCAGGAACTGACTTTTGTACACTGCTACATTTCTTTCTGAAGGGTTCTTTGTTCTCCATCAGCCTGGTGGCTGCTAACTTCTCTGGTCTTTTAAACTGTATACATTTTGGGTGAATTTGTCCGCCCCAGCGTTCCTCTGGATTAACACTTCTGTAGTTCAGGAAAAAATGACCCTTTGTATTTAAACTGATATGACGGTGATAAAGGAAAGTATGATGGACAAGCAGTAGTCAGATCTGTGAGAAGTATTCTTGATATTGAATCTTGATGTGATGCAGGTGGGAGAGGATCCTCAAAGAAAGGACTTAGCATCCTTACTGTCAACTTTGTATTGAGAAATCTTGACTGGGTAATAGACATGGGCTCCAGTATCCTCAGGAAGGGACAAATCGTCTCACTAATTAAACTGCATGCTATTATTAAGGATCTAAAAGTTGAGACTGTTTCTGTGGTCCTCGTCTGACTAATTTGGAGGAAAGGAGGGAAGTGTAGGATGGTGGAGCTAAAAGCTTTGTTCTAAAATACAAACTGACTCAGTTTTACTGAAGCCCTCAATGGAGTTTGAATTAAAGATAATGCCTTATTACACTAAAAACTGAAACTATTAAAAACATGCTCAAATTATAGAGGTCTGAAACAGGGAAAAATTGTAACAGGGTAGCAGATTCTATGAGTCAACATAAGGATCTTCTGCTTAGCCATTCCTTTATCAGGTGCTTGAGCCCTGCATAGAGATGAAATATTTTTTGCTGAGTCATGACTTAATCAGATGCTAAAGAGTGGTTGAAGCCTTTCTGAGGCAGAGGGAACTAGGAGCTGGGACAGAGGAGGTCCTGCAGAAAAATCCAAAGAGCAGTCAGTCAAGCTTGGGCTGATGTTTGTTTTGATTTTTAAGTTAATAATAAAAACAAACACCAGCAAAGGAATAAAGTTGGACAGTATCCAGCATGTGCATCCTTTTTTCAAAGCGGAGTAGGAACTCCAGGTACTTCAATTGCCATCCTTATTTGAAGAAATTTTGAGGTGAAAATTTGAATCCATTGTGAGAGCAATTAAAGCTTTTTTAATTCCCCTTTAATTTGTGCTGCACTCAGAATGCTCTGAGTGTTTGCAGGTACTAAGAAAGTTCCTTGTTGTCCTGAAACCCTTTTTGTCTTTTGGAGGATCAGGATTGAATTTTTGTTAATATATGGAAGAGAAACATGAATTTAATTTGCAGGAAAGCAGAACACTTATGCTATCCTTATTAATATCACCTAAATTACACAAACTGTGAAACAAGGACTGATCTCTTTAAGGACAGACTGTTTCAGATTATCACTGGAGCATTTGCTGCAGCAGAAGTCTCCAATGTAATGCTTTGGCTCAGCAGTGCACTGCAGGATATGCAACTTCATTTAAGCATCTTTTTTGGGAAGACTTGGCATTGCTGTTTTCCTCCCTATACAAATCTAAGTGCTATTAAACAGGAAAAAAAACCACTCTTTTGCTTCTGATGAAGAGAGACACCTTTAATGTGTTCCACACTTCAGGTGTCTGAAATGGCAGGACAGGTAGATGTAACAGACCAAATTCCGAAAAGGATTTTAATTAATAACTCTGTTCTGTCAGCTTTCTTTAATACATAGCTTACTTAGTTTATGAACTATAACAACAAACAGAACTATTGATATGTTAATTGAATATGATTATGAATGGTTATTTATGGCATTGGATCTCACTGCTAAACCAATTAAGCTCTATTTATACGATTTGCATTATACTGAAGCCATGGCTTTAATTCAACTTTGTTTCTCTTTTTGTTGTTGTTGTGCTCCTCCTGCCATAGATTTGTTATGGACTGCACTAGCCACTTCATAGTTAAGGCTTAAACTAGCTTCTCATCATATAAGATTGATTTTCTTCACTCACATATTACCCAGTTTATACTGCCCATCCACTCTTAACATTGCCCCCATAAATTTAGAATACGATATGCAAAAGTAAGAATAACAAGTTATTAGGTTATAAAATCCCATTTCCTGTTCAAGGGATCCATGTCTAATTTTAGACGACATACCGCTACGTTCATTGCTATATACTATAGTTAAAAATGTAAACATGCAATCTTTACATATGCTTGTCCACATTTACAACACAGTATAAACACCACATTTCATAACATCAGACAGAGATTTCATTCTAGCTGTGATCATAAAAATAATCTTCAACTCATTACATTAGGGAAAGTTTTACAGAAGACTAGTGACACAATTTGTTGTATGCTGGAACTATATTCCTTTTGATATCTTTTCTACACCTTTTAATAAACAATATATAGCATCAACAGTATATATTCAATAGCCTTCTTCAGAACAAATCAAAAGGTTGGGTAAGTGAAGTAAATCAGGAGCAATAGTGAGTGATGAGAGATTATATGACAGGGAAGAACTGGCTGGATCCCTTAACTGTTAATTCCCAGACTTTTTAATGGGTGGATTATGTTCATATGGTAGAATTTTTGTAAAGCTGGTGTACTATTTTGGAGGAGTTTTAGCTGAACTCCATTGAAACACTTTGTCAACATGAACACTGTTTTACTAACTATTTTGATGGGAAATTGATTTTACATTTTTACCTCTCTCATTACCCACTTCATACTTTTTTTTCTTTAGTGCTTCACCTTGAACTTACTTAAGAGTTTTATAGGTGGTGGTAGCATCTTGCTAACAGACAGACCGGTGTCAAGAAAAACTCTTTATTGAGTACGGAACTATGTACAGCAGTGAGGTAACAAACGTCCTTTTACTCTGTGTAGCTGCAGTTCTTAGCTTCTTTGTTTCTACTCCTATCAAGAAATGTCACCAGAAACCAAGGACTGCCTCTAGAGTGTTCAGGAAGTCTACACTTCCTGGAAGACTTACTCTTTAGTACATCTTCCCTCTTTTAAATTTGCTGACTGAATCTAAACACTATTAAATTAGCAAAGAGTCCTGTAGCACCTTATAGACTAACAGAGGTATTGGAGCATGAGCTTTCGTGGGTGAATACCCACTTTGTCGGATGCATGTACATGTATTCACTCACAAAAGCTCATGCTCCAATATGTCTGTTAGTCTATAAATCTATAAATTGCCACAGGACTCTTCGCTGCTTTTACAGATCCAGACTTACATGGCTACCCCTCTGATACTATTAAATTCAACTATTATAAATACAATAACTGTATAACTCATCAGGTTGCTGAAACACAACCTTAACATGTCTCAATCAAGCTTTTAGAGTGTTTCATCAATCTTCCCAATCTGCTGTTTTGCAAACCCTCTTTAGGCAAATCCTTGTCTGTAACAGACAGATTAGTTTCATCGTCCATAACAGGTACGTGTGTGAATTGTTTTCAAATTCTATGTCTGCTCTCACTTCACTTGTCTTGTCCGAGATGTTAGGTATCCTGAGCAGATGCTTACAATTCTGTCATCAGATTTGGCCTTTGTAATCACAGATTATGAGTGAGATGACTGTTGTTTGATCACTGTAGCTTTGACTGATCAGTGCCCATCTTGACAAATTCTCACCAAATCTTTGTTTTTTAACTGTGGAAGAGGTCTTCTTTCTTTATGGCAATATTTTGTCTGATTACGTTTTCCCAGACTTGGCCTCACTGTCAGACCCCTTAATCATCCTTTTGCTTTTGTTCCATCTCTGGTAACTGAATATTCATGTGTCTGTTGTAGAGAAGTACAGCAGGTGATTTTCTACAATGGAATAGTTCTATAGTTGAGTACTGCCAAATATGGATCTTTTTTCTTTCATTGCTTTGTTTGAGTAAATTCTTCACTATATGTACTCCACAGTCAGCTAGTCCATTGGACTGAGGATACTAGGAATTCCCTATTCTTGAACGGTGATCCATTGTTAGTTTATTACTGTTCTTGCAATTCCATGATGTGAAAATACAGATTAATGTGCCTAGCAACAGGTCCTGCTGTGGTATCTTCAAATGTGACTACTTCTGGGAAATTGGTAAAGTCCATTATAATCAGGTGATTGGTCTTCCCATATCAGTTCCAACTTTGTCTCACAGAATAGTGAGTTTTTCCTGTGATATCATTGGTTATTTCTGCTGTGAATCTCTGTGCTTATGCCATGCTCCACACTTGCTCACCATTTCTTTGATGTCATTATTCCTCTGTGGCTAGAACACAACTTCCTTGGCTCTCCTTTTTGGTTTGGTCATTCCCAGGTGTCTTTCCTGTGTTCATTTCAGTATTTTCCTTCTTGTAGCTGTGGAAACCACAGTCTATGTTCCCTTCAAGAGCATTCCTGAGATCACTGAAAGTTCATTTTTATAGGGGGAATATGCAAGTGGGAAATGTTGATGTTTTCCTCCTTTTACTTATCATTTTTATTACTGCTCACAGTCTTTCATCTTTCGCTGTTTCTATCTATCCAGTTCATCCCATACTCTTGGAGATATAGCACATGACACTTTGATCATGTTCACATGTTTGTTCCAGATCATCACGCTGTGTATTGTCAGATGGAGTCTGTGCTCTTGAGAGTGTGTCTGCCATTACTAAGTGGCATCCAAGTTAGAACTCTGGGGTCACATCATACTTCTGCATTTTGCTGTCATATTTCAGAAGTAGTTGCTGTATCCTCAGAGCTTTTCCAAGTCCCTTTTTGTGTATTGCAATTACTAGTTTGTGATCAGTTTCTGCTTTGATGCTGCAACCTCAGAGAAAGTTGTGAAATCGTGTACATTCATAGACCAGACCTAGTGTCTCTCTTCTTCCAACTTGTGCGTACATCTTCTCTGCTGCTGTCAGAGCCCTAGATGCATATGAAACTGGCAATTGATCAGATTTTTTTTTTGAGGCATCTGTGGAGGCCTTGATATGTTTCAGTGGGTTAAAATATTGCAGCACTGGAGCTCATGTCAGAATGTGCTTTAAATAATTGAACTCTTTTTCATGCTCTGGCACCCATGCCCAGTTGGTCACCTTGTGGAGGAGAGGTCTTAGGTGAGTTGTGCAAGCTGTATAGTTAGATACGAATTTGCTGACATGTTATGTGCCTAGCAGCCTTTGAATTCCCTTTTTATCTTCATGTCTCGGCATGAATAGTGTTGCTTGAATCTTTGATTCATCAGGCAAAATTTCCCTTGGATGCCAGTCTCTCTTCCAAGCTTGCTATTTCCATTGTTTGAAATTGACATTTGGCCTCGTTCCGTTTAAGGTTATTAGCTCTTTCAATTTCCAGTTCTCTCCTTAGTCATTCCTGAAGTTTAGTGGTCGTACTACCCCAAATTATTACGTCATCAATGTACTTTCATACCAGCTGGACCCTCCTAGCATTTGGCTCATTGTATGGTGAAATATTTCCGGAGCTGATCATATTCTGAATGGCAGTTAGGAAGCAGTATCTTCCAAATAGTGTGTTGCAAGAGCAGATCTTGAAGCTCTCAGTGTCCAAGAGGATCCTCCAAAAATCACGGCAATGCATCTAATATGCTGAAGAATTTGGCTGCTGCCATTTCACATAGCAGTTCACTTCTTGTAAATGGAAGTGTTCTCATCTTATTTTTCTGTTCACCTCCTCGGGGTTCGTAGTCTGTGGACACCTAGCTATAGTCCCCTTCCTTTTTTCTCTGCATTTACAAAGGAATCCAATCCTTTGGTTCTTCTGTTCTCCAAATTATACCAGTTGCTGTTGTATTTTGCAGCACTTCTCCTAGCCTCTTTCTTAAGGTTTTGTGGAACTTTTTGTATAGTATGTAATATAGGTTCTGCATCTTCTCTTAACCATATCTTGTATGCTACTGGAAGACACCCATTTCCTATGAATACATTTTCATGTGATACTGTTAATACTTCCATATCTGTTTCTATGTTATCTTTCTGTCTCTCTATGGTATATTGACACCAAGTACATCACCCATGTGTATATCTAAAACTGGTTCCTTGCCTCTGTGGACCACTGCAAACTCTTGTTTGATCATTTCCTCTTTGTATTAGTGTCAGTGTGCAGTCTCCCAACCCTGGAATTATTCCTCCATTGTTGTCTTTCACAGATGCTTTTGACTCTTCCACTTTTATGTTGTTCTTACATCTCTGTATTTCAGTTTCTGTTATATTTATTTGTTGCCCAGTGTCTGTCTTGTATGTCACATAAGTGCCATTTTTGCACATTTTAATTAGCCATCTTCTGAGTTTTCAGCTTCCTCCACTATTGTGCTTAAAAACAGTTCCTCCTCTTCTCTTGAGAAATCCCTTTCTGCACTTAACATATGTACTTTCCTACTTTCTCTGCACATTTTAGCACAGTAATTAGGTTTATTACAGTTTCTACATATTTGCCCAAATGCTGGACATTTCCTATACTCATGCAGCCTGCCACATCCTTGACACTGTTCCTACTTTCCAGGTTTCTGTCCTTGGCCAACTTAACATCTGTTCTAGTTATAGTACTATCATGTTTCTTGTGTCTTTCTCCAGGCTTTTTATTTGTGTTTCTGTTTGTTCTGCAGCTTGGCATATACATATTGCCCTTTCTAGTTCCTTAGTAACAGTTCATGGACTTTCATTGTTACTCTCCAAAACAATCTGGTGTTTAATATTCCGTATTCACAGGACTGACTATTTAACTTTGTCTGTGACAAGATCCTCTATTGTTGCCCCATCTCTGTTCTGATCCTGAATATATATCCCTCGTAAGTAATATTTTTCTAGGGGCCCAATGATACTAAAATGTTTTCATTATCTTGAAAATCTTCCTCTTTCCCCACCACCATCTTTATGGAGTGCACTGTAGACACTTATGGCTTTTCTGCCTGCTAGAGTTAAGGACAGAGCAATCTTTTGCTTATCCTCCAGTTTATGATAGCTACAGGTCCACATATACAGCTCATATTGCTGTTTGAACCTTTTCCGGGCATGTTCAAAAATTTCCCTGATTCTCAGGCTGATGGAGTAACCTGCAGTTGCATAGGCTCTGTGGCAGCTGTGGCAAGTTGCCTTTCTCACTGAGCCTTTTTGCACACTGCCTTTTACTTCTGATACCATGTAATCTCTTACTAATAAGCAGACCAGTGTAAGGATAAACTCTTTACTATGAATAGGAACTATGTACAGCAATGAGGTAACAAACTTCTTACTATTCTGTGTAACTGCAGCCTGTGACTGTCCTGTCCTGGACTTCTTTGTTTCTGCCCCAACAGGAAGTATCACAGGAAACCAAGGACTGCCTCTAGAGTGTACAGGAAGTGCAACATCTCTACACTTCCTGGAAGACTTATTGTACAGTACAGGTGGCTGGTGGATAAAGCATTTAAATAATATACGTGATATTCTCCTTTACTTGAAACTTCCCGGATGACTTGCCTTGTCTCCTAGTTATTGCATCAATGCTAGAATGTTCGTCTGTGGCTTTACATGGATAAAATGTGCAAGGGTTGAAATGAAAGGAAATCCTCCCCCTTTGCATTGCTACTGCAGCACATGGGCCAAAACAGTGTGCATCACCTGCATGGAACTTTATTGGCAACTGGATCTGAGGAATCATGGCTATAGTAGCTCCTCCTCTGGTCCATATCCAATTCCACCTTCCATGCTGGCTTGTTTGGAGCATGGAGCCTCCTCCTAGTCACAGGGGAGAAGAACACAGTGGGCATGGCCAATCCACTGAACGTCACACCCTCCTCTAAGTGGTGTAGAGGAGCCACTCAGTGTCAGCTCAGGCCAACTCCCACAGACCAGGTTCACCAAAATGAGCTGTACCTTGTGAGGACCGAAGCACCATCAATTTCAGTGAAGTCAGTGGGCACTTATGGGGCTCAGCACCTCCCGGGAGTATCCAGCAACTGGCAAGATGGAATAATAAATGTGTAATTTAAAAGATTTTAAAAATCAGTTTAAAACTATTTTCCATGTTCCATTACTGGGATGAGGGCAGAGCTGTTGGATAAATACATCGTAGGGGGATGTGTTTAATTGTATTCTCTGTATTTTACATATTATAAAGTCAAGTGGAAAAATCAATGGGCTTTTATGTAATTAGTCTGTTTTATGAGGCAGGTACTAAAATGTCATGTGTTACAGGAGCCTAGTTTGAGATAATTAGAAAAAAAAATAGTTCTTCATATTCAAAGTGAGAATTATAGTTTGCAAAGCCCCAAATCTCATTTTTTTAAAGTGTCTGTCTTATGACATGGAACTTATAGTTAGCACTCCCCAAATGTTCCCTTTTCATAATTATCTAAGCAGAGACAAATCTTGAAAAGCCAATTGTATACTTCCTTGTGTTGCTTCATGGGCTTTAAGTGCCCACAAAAAAAGGATTCCTTATGCTTTAATTTCTCTTTATTTTTCTGACTGTAAAGACCCATGGGGTAAATGCCAGTCCCACAATCCTGCAGTTATATGGTTACTGTCAGCCTGCTCAAATGATGCTTCCTGTTCATTAGCCTTCCTTTCATCTGACAACAATGTCCTGGCTTTGCTGCAATTCTTAGTCAACGCCCATTTCTTCAATAGCCTGTGAATAGTATTAAATAGTGTTTATGCTAGCTATTGTTGCCTTTTGTGTGGTTTGTCTAATTCACAGAGAAAAGTCTGCTTTTGTGGTTTGACTGGCTACGTCATGGCACACCATGTGCCTTCTGATGGGATCCATTCCTGCTGAGTGATAACATTACAGGCCTGAACTCCTTTGCAATACAATCCAGCATTCTTAACACAGTCAATACATTCACAGGCAAACTAGTTTACTCTTTATATTAAGAGGTTTAGGGAGGTAAAGCTCATCTAAATACCTCCTCATGAAACAAATAAGTTGAATTCAGCTGATTAGTAAATTATTCAAAAACTCCCATGTTCCAAACAGATCAACCACACAAACAATGAAAAATCACTGAAAATATATTAGAAGCAAAGATCCCAGGTGTACTGATTCCAGTCGCAAATACTGTCTTTTTGACAACTAAGGGTGCATTATTGTTTCTAGGTATTGTTCAAGATGACACTTAATACTGTAGTGAGAGCTGCTTCTTTTCTTTGCCTAAAGTACTCTCAAAAGAGAGAGGATATTGTATTGATGATTACATTATCCTTTAGTTCAGGAGCCTTTGCAGGGCAGGTATGTTGCTGTGTCTTGAAAGGGCTTTTGATGTAAGAAGATCATTAGAGGCTCAGTGTGTAATTGATCCTTAGTCGCCCCTAGCTTTTGGTGAATATGGGTTATTCTAGTCTAACCAGAGGTTCCTTGTACTAAATATCTAAAATATTTTTTTTCACTTTACTGCACAGTTAATGTTTATATTTTTACCTTAGGAAGAGTGGAGTTTCTAATGCAAAGAATAAAATCCGATTTACAAGATTTACACTGATAGGTGGTGCCATGTGTTTGTACTGAAATATGTCACAATGAATTTGGTGTATTTTTGTTAAGCAATTTATCCCCAAATGACTGTGGTTTAGGGGATAATCACCTGAACAATATCAAGATCAGCCACTGAAAAAGTTCTGATAAGAAAGGGCCAAATCCTGAAGCCCTTACATAATGTTTACTCAGTTGCTACAAAGGCAGTAATATTCTCCACTGCCAGAAGCAAGTGGGAGGTAGGGTTGGGTAGGGAGCAGGTGCACCCATATTTCAGTCCTCTGCATCATAAAGGGGTATTGCAAAATTACTTCTCTTGCCAACACAAAAGGGGAACCCTAAAAGGAACTGTGCCTCTCTAAAGCAGAATGTTTTCTACTGTCTCCCTGGGTATTGTGCCTACATACCAACACTTACTATGGGCAGCATGAAAATAACATACAAAAAGTCCTTACTAATTATTTATTTCAAACATTTGAAAGTCTGCTTACATTATTGAAGACAATCTTTTCAATCTGAGAGCTGAAAATAAAAGAATGTTTGACTGTCATAGCAACATAAAAATATTTTCTGAAATACAGATCTTACTCCTGAATGAGGGTCTGTTCTGTGTTAGAATGAGGTGGGACGAATAACACTCCATTTGTTTAAAAACCAGGGATGAACCTGAAGAGCTGAGGAAGTTGGTAAGGATTTTTCCTCCTGTGTTCACAATATATTCACAAGGAAATGGGCTGACCAAAAGCTCATCTAAAATAATCGTTTAGGCAATGTTACTTTGTCAATGTAAATTAAACAGAGCCCATGCCCTGAACAAAGTTGTTGCCTCATTTTGCTCAAAAGCATGAGAAAGGTGGGGTTTGACTAGAGCTTTTGCCAGAAGACATGGAAATGAACTCGAGTTGTCAGAAAAGCTCATTGATTTTGCAGAACCTTTCCAAACTGTACATTATAGTTTGGAGAAATGGCACGCCCTTTGAAAAGTTAATTTTTCAATATACTACCCATGTTTGGTTTTGTGCTAGCAGTAATGCTTTCACAAACATTTCCAAGTGTCCAACCCTTAGCAATAGCTGGAAGTGGACAATTCTGACTAAACTCTACAGATAAAAACTTCTTTTGCCATTTATACTTTGTACCTTTTTTTTTTAATGTTCCTAAATTGATTTCCAATAGCTAAAATTTAAACAATATAGGCAACCTGAGTATTTGAGTCTGCAGACAAGGGAGACAGTGTATGTACCCTCCTCATTGATTAACTCTTCTGTTTTTATAGATTCATCCTCTTGGAGGAATCATTAAATACCAGAGAAAATGATTTGTTGCCATTGATTACATGACATATTGCTCTGACATACACAGTTGTTATATACATTATTAATTATATCATTAATGTAATTTGCAGACTGAAAGATAAATCATTCAGGATCTGTCTTGATATTGCTGGATTCGTTGCATATATAAACACATCTTTAGGTAGGAAAGGATTTGCTACCAAGAATAATAGCTGAAAAGGCCACTAGCTCAGCTTATAAATCATTCTGAGCAACAGAAAACATCCTCTGCTGTTTATTTTATTATCTTTGAAAAGCTGGGTTTCTTGGCATCTGTTATTTTCCTGCTGTAATAATACATATTAATACCACTCATTTTTAGTGGAGGAAAGTCTTGCAATTGTTTCATTTAAATTCTATTCTCATTCTCTCAAGAATTAAGGTTAATAAACTACAAGGCATAGTAAAGCCAAGCTTAATTTTGGTCTCCGCAAGGCATCACTAAACTTTGTTTTCTGTACTGATGGAGGGTACTTTGTGTTTGCTTAATTCTCTGTAACTTTTTCCAGCAATGACTGCCAAGAAATTAATTATAACAAGTGTTGTGGTGACTTGGTGCTGCTGCAGTCCGCTGCGGCTGCTGACTGACTGACTACAAACCTCCAGCTTCAAAGTGGAGAGCTGTACATTCATAGCAGCAAATCATTTTAAGAAAGTTCTTCCTATATTGTGCTTCATTTCAACAGGTCTAGTGCTTTCCTTTGTTTCTCCGGGGTTTAGCAGCAACTAGACAACAGTTACCCTGGGAGCACACTGCAGATTATGCATGCCTGCCTGACATTTGACAGATGCCCTTAGAAGGCTTAGCTTCCTTTTCCTAGCGGCCATGGGGCTGGCAAGAGTGGAGGGCTAGACACACTTGTGGAATGAGTGACATATGTTTAAATGTCAAGGTGATCCCCCTGAATCAATAAGCCCAGACCTTATCTATTTAAACCATCTGGGTATGGAAACGTCCTTTTATTTATAGACGCGAATTCATACCTATTAATATTATGTTCTAAAATAACATGGTCCATAATTTGGAGGACGTTTTGAATGCTGAAGATTACATTTTGTTGATATAGGATAAGGTTCCTTAGGAAGTCTTTGCACCTAAGAATAGTGAATTTTTTTTTTAATAGGCTCACTTCAATATGTGAAATTATATTAGACTTATTTTCTCCCTTTACCTGTTAGGCTCTGTCCACATAAGGTTGAAACCAGGTGTTGACAAAGTTGTTGCCAGCATGGTTTTAGCTGTAGTTTGGATCACTGGGAACTGTCAAAAGGGGAGGAATATTTTTTTATCTACCTAAACAACCAAAAATTTTTGGAGCCCAAGATCAGTCTGGATTTCTGCATCTTTCGTTCTGGTAATCTTCCTGTTTTAGAAAATATTCAACATGTGGAAATGAGCTGTTGACCATCCTGAAAACAGGGGCTTGTTTTAACACTTTAACACTCCTGGGCATAGACATTAAAGTCAACATTTTCAAAAGTGTCAGTGCCTCAGTATGGGGTATCAAACCTGAGGCACAGAGATACCTCAAGTCAGACATCCTCCCACTTAAAATTACTTTTGAAAATGTTGGCTTAACCACAGACTTTAATAGATAGTCAGGCAATATTAAAGTCAATTGTTGTTCTGCAGTGTTGTAGCTGTACAGGTCCCAGGATGTGAGCGAGACAAGATCGGGCAAGTAATATCTTTTATTGGACCAACTTCTGTAGGTGGAAGAGGCAAGCTTCTGAAAGTCATCGAGCTCTTCAGGTCTCTTATGCCTAACAATCTGTTCTACCTTATATTTATCTGTGGCACTCTGGTTACCTTTTCCAGACCTGAGGAAGAGCTCGATGTAAGCTTGAAAGCTAGTCTCTTCCACTAACAGAAATTGGTCCAATAAAAGATATTACCTCACTCACCTTGTCTCTCTATTAAAGTAAATGGCTTGATTTGCATTGACTTTAAGGGGGAAGGGTCAAGCCCTCAAAGTAGATTCTTACCCATCTCCAAATACCCGCCCCCAAGATATTATGCGGGAATGTAATACTTCTAAGGGCCCAACAGAACAGTCCAGTGTAAGGAATAATACAAGCAGATATTGTTCAAGTTTGTTAATTCAGCAATCCCAAAGTACTTCAGTCCTGATCTTAGGAGAAATAACAAAGGAGTTGCACAAGACATTGCTAATTATGCCACGGCATTTGCAGGTAGATAAATATCTATTTGGAAAAAAAATAAAACCACCACCATTTTTACTTGTCACCTAAATTGAATTTGAACTCAGCTTTCAAGAGAAACAATTAGAGTGCATTAACTAACTGCAGCAATTAACACCATCCCTGATCCTATTCGTTGGCCATGTGCTCATGTGTCTGCAGACTGTTTCTACATCCAGGGGAGTCAAAATGTAAACATAAGTGGTCAGATTTTGTTGTCATCTTCAACAGTATAAATCCACAATAATGTCATTGTCAGTAATGCGGGTACTCTGGGTTTACATCAGTGAGAATTAAAGAAAGCAGAATTTGGCTCAGGAATGAAATGATGAAATCAATCTTTTTTCATTAGTCCTAGAATCTTATTTTATGGAGGTAAATACAAAAATGAATTGACTGTGTCATATTAATTACATAAGGATTTCATCGCATGAGAATGTTTAATGTAACCAATATATTGATATGGAGTGGGTTTTCTAAGAAGGGCTATGTAATTCAGAGGTAGCCATTGGTAGGAAGTCATATGATAGTGGTAGCTTACGAGGTGGCAGTAGATACTCCATAGTTAAAGATGAAATCAGCTCCTTGTTATGATCCCAGTTTTCAACCCCCAGTTCTTATCTCCCTAAAAGAAATTGATCTTCCTGAAATTTTGCACGCTGCATCTCATCCTGGAAAAAGATTTTTCTGGGAAGTTTGGTTAAAATCAAAGACTTTTAGAATTACAGGGTGAAGTCCTGACTACATTGAAACCACTGGCAAAACTCCCATTGACTTCAGTGGAGCCAGAATTTCACCCATCCATGGTGTTTTGAAAATTTAGTTGTATCTTATTTTAAAAATACTCTGATATTTTGGCTCATCCTGTCTCTAAAGAGATTTGGCCTAGATGCTTATATTTGTTTTGTTTTGCATATCCTGCAAGGAAGAAGTGTCTTTTAGTAGTTCCGGGGGAGGGGATAGGCTGGAAAGTTACAAAAAGCTTTGTTTAAGAATATATAGATATATAGTATACATGTTTATACATATAAATTGACATTCTTATGGGCAGAGCCAGAGGTAAGTTGGGTAGGAGCTAGGGGGAATGGGGAAAAGCAGGAGTCCAGGAATGGATTTAGAGGGGAACAAAAACAAAACGGGCAAGGGACCAGGAGGAACTTGGTTTGCAGCTAGGGCATTATGAATGTGTGTGGAGCATGGCATGGAGTTGTGCTTCCTGGTCTCAGACAGTTTGGACTCTCTGGGGGAGGAGGGTAAGGGAGCATAACACTGGCAGGGCATGGAAGGGTGTGAGTGAAGGAAAGTAGGGGGTCCCAGGGGTATAGAGAAGTGGAGTATGTAGATGATATGAAATGGGGCAGAAGAGAGAAGGTAAGGAACTGGGGGAGTCAATTGGGGTTTGTCTGCAGAGGGTCTGGGGAGGGAAAAAGGGGACAGGGAAAACAGTGCTGAAGGGATTCCATGTGGATATTCTCTGACTCTTCCTTCATGCCTCTCCACCACTCACTAGACCCTTGTGCCATAGGAATATAATTCATACCATGAAACACACCTTCAGTGGACTTGCTGATATCTGGACGACAGGCGCCCCAGTCTTCTAGGCCTCAGATGCTGTTGGAACAGGACTCTCCTCCTGCAGACCTTATTTGCCATCCTACTCTGATGCTCATTAAAATGGAAATCAGGGAAATTCATAAGCAAAAACTTAATCAAAAAATGAAGTTGAAAATGTGTTTGAAGGGAGCCCAAAACCAACATGGCACTTTCCTTACAAAGCTTTTAAAAAACCCAAACACTTCAGCTTGAATTAGAAATTCTGGAAAGCAACAGGTAAGGGATCCAGCCAATTCCCAACTGCCGCATGGCTCTCCCTCCATCACTGACCAAGCAAACATAATGTTGCCTCCTAATAAAATTTAAAAAAATATACACAAATGTAAAATTATCGTATCAATAGATTATAAAATCTCTTTTCTTATTCAAAGGCTCAGTCTCCAATGATCTCCATGTAACTTACTGTTTTGCCCTTTGCATGTATTTCTTTCAGTTTATCACATGGCTACCATGTCTTCATCATATACAAAATTACATATTAAAAATTGTTAAAACAACATTAAAATTGCTAAATCAAGCACTCAGAAGTTTGGAAATGCCAGAGTTAAGGTTGCCTATGTGATCTTAATTCAGTTCCATTATTTATTTGACTCATGATATAGCTTTGCCCAACAACAAATCTGGAGCCTAGAAGACTAGAACGCCGGAATAGAACCCATCTTATTGCTCTGTGGCCTTAAACACAAACAACCTCTTTTGTCTTGCAATTATCTGTAATCTTTGCTATCTATGCTATGACATCTGAATAAGGCAGGGGTCTTGTAGAATCATAGAATGTAGACCGGAAGGGACCTTAAGAGGTCATCTAGTCCAGTCACCTGCATTCCAGGCAGGACTACGTAATAACTAGATAATTCCTGACAAGTGTTTGTCTAACCTGTTCTTAAAAACCTCCAGTAATGGAGATTACACTGCCTTCCAGTGCTTAACCACTCTGACAGATAGGTTTTTCCCAATACCCAATCTAAACCTCCCTTGCTGCAGTATAAGACCATTGCTTCTTGTCCTATCCTCAGAGATTAATTAAAACAATTTTTTCCCTCCTCCCTGTGGCAACTTTTTATGTACTTGAAAACTGTTGTCATGTCTCCCCTTCGTCTTCTCTTCTCCAGGTTAAACAAACCAATTTTTTTCAATCTTTCTTCATAGGTCGTGTTTGCTAAACTTTAATAATTTTTGTAGCTTTCCTCTGGACTTTCTCCAATTTGTCTACATCAGGGGTCGGCAACCTCTGGCACGTGGCTCGCCAGGGTAAGCATCTTGGCAGTCGTGGTCAGTTTGTTTACCTGCCACGTTGGGAGGTTCAACTGATCTTGGCTCCCACTGGCCGTGATTAGCCATCCCAGGCCAATGGGGGTGGCACATCCCTCACCCACGCCACTTCCCACTGCCCCCATTGGCCTGGGATGGCGAACCGCGGCCAGTGGAAGCTGCGATCAGCTGAACCTGCCGACGCGGCAGGTAGGCAAACTGGCCCAGCTCGCCAAGGTGCTTACCCTGGCAAGCCGTGTGCCAAAGGTTGCTGACCGCTGGTATACATCTTTCCTAAAATATGGCAACTAGAACTGGACACACTACTTCAGCTGAAGCCTTATCAGTGTGGAGTAGAGCGGAAGAATTACCTCTTGTATCTTGCCTACAACACTCCTGCTAATACATCCCAGAATGTTTACTTTTTTTGCAACAGTGTTACACTGTTGACTCATATTCATCTTGTGATCCACTATAACCCCCCGATCCTTTTCTGCAGTACTCCTTCCTAGGCACTCATTTCCCATTTTGTATGTGCACAACTGATTGTTCTTTTCTAAGTGAAGTGGAGTACTTTGCATTTGTTCTTATTTAATTTTGTCCTATTTGCTTCAAAACATTTCTCCAGTTTGTCCAGATCATTTTGAATTTTAATCCTATCCTCCAAAGCACTTGTAAACCCTCCAGGCTTGGTATCATCTGCACACTTCATAAGTGTACTCTCTATGCCAGGGATTGGCAACCTTTGGCATGTGGCCTGGCAGGGTAAGCCCCCTGGCGGGCTATGCCAGTTTGTGTACTTGCTGCATCTGCAGGTTCAGCTAATCGCGGCTTCCACTGGCCGTGGTTTGCCACTCCAGGCCAGTGGGGGCTGCGAGAAGCCATGGCCAGCACATCCCTCAGCCTGCGCCATTTCCTGCAGTTCCCATTGGCCTGGAGCGGTGAACTGCAGCCAGTGGGAGCCGTGATCGGTTGAACCTGCAGATGCAGGAGGTAAACAAACAGGTCCAGTTCACCAGGATGCTTACACTGGCAAGCCTTGTGCCAAAGGTTGCTGATTCCTGCTCTATGTCATTATCTAAATCATTGATGAAGATATTGAACAGAACTGCAGAGTCAACCTGTGGAACTCCTTGCTGGAGGATGTTGTGAAGGCCAAGTTGTGAAGAGTTCAAAAAAGAACTAGATAAGTTCATGGAAGATAGGTCCATCAATGGCTATTAACCAGGATGGGCAGGGACAGTGTCCCTAGCCTCTGTTTGCCAGAAACCTGAGAATAGGTGACAGGGGCTGGATCACTTGCTGATTACCTGTTCTGTTCATTCTCTCTGGGGCACCTGGCATTGGCCACTGTTGGAAGAATGTCATCCATGGACCTAAACTGTTCAGGAAGGACAGGCAGGGCAGAAAAGGTAGGGGAGTTGCATTGTTTGTAAGAGAGCAGTATAACTGCTCAGAGCTCTGGTATGAAACTGCAGAAAAACCTGAGAGTCTCTAGATTAAGTTTAGAAGTGTGAGCAACAAGGGTGATGTTGTGGTGGGAGTCTGCTATACACCACCAGACCAGGGGGATGAGGCTTTCTTCCAGAAACTAACAGAAGTTACTAAATTGCAGGCCCTGGTTCTCATGTGAGACTTTAATCACCCTGATATCTGCTGGGAGAGCAATACAGCGATACACACACAATCCAGGAAGTTTTTGAAAGTGTATGGAACAATTTCCTAGTGCAAGTGCTGGAGGAACCAACTAGAGGCAGAGCTCTTTTTGACCTGCTGTTCACAAACAGGGAAGAATTAGTAGGGGACGCAAGAGTGGATGGGAACCTGGGAGGCAGTGACCATGAGATGGTCGAGTTCAAGAACCTGACACAAGGAAGAAAGGAGAGCAGCAGAATATGGACCCTGGAGCTCAGAAAAGCAGACTTTGACTCCCTCAGGGAACTGATGGACAGGATCCCCTGGGAGAATAACATGAGGGGGAAAGGAGTCCAGGAGAGCTGGCTGTATTTTAAAGAATCCTTATTGAGGTTGCAGGAACAAACCATCCCAATCTGTACAAAGAATAGTAAATATGGCAGGCGACCAGCTTGGCTTAACAGGGAAATTCTTGCTGATCTTAAACGCAGAAAAGAAGCTTACAAGAAGTGGAAGATTGGACAAATGACCAGGGAGGAGTATAAAAATATTGCTCAGGCATGCAAGAGAGAAAGCAGGAAGGCCAAATCACACTTGGAGTTGCAGCTAGCAAGAGATGTTAAGAGTAACAAGAAGGGTTTCTTCAGGTATGTTAGCAACAAGAAGAAAGTCAAGGAAAGTGTGGGCCCCTTACTGAATGAGAGAGGCAACCTAGTGACAGAGGATGTGGAAAAAGCTAATGTACTCAATGCTTTTTTTGCCTCTGTCTTCACGAACAGGTCAGCTCCCAGACTGCTGCACTGGGCAGCACAGCATGGGGAGGAGATGACCAGCCCTCTGTGGAGAAAAAAGTGGTTTGGGACTATTTAGAAAAGCTGGATGAGCACAATCCTATGGGGCTAGATGCGTTGCATCCGAGGGTGCTAGAGGAGTTGGTGGATATGATTGCAGAGCCATTGGCCATTATCTCTGAAAACTCATGGCAATCGGGGGAGGTCGCAGATGACTGGAAAAAGGCTAATGTAGTGCCCATCTTTACAAAAGGGAAGAAGGAGGATCCGGGGATCTACAGGCCAGTCAGCCTCATCTCAGTCCCTGGAAAAATCATGGAGCAGGTCTTTAAGGAATCAATTTTGAAGCACTTAGAGGAGAGGAAAGTGGTCAGGAACAGTCAGCATGGATTCACCCGGGGCAAGTCATAACTGACTAACCTAATTGCCTTCTATGATGAGATAACTGGCTCTGTGGATGAGGGGAAAGCAGTGGATATGTTATTCCTTGACTTTAGCAAAGCTTTTGATACGATCTCCCACAGTATTCTTGCTGGCAAGTTAAAGTAGTATGGACTGGATGAATGGACTATAAGGTGGATAGAAAGCTGGCTAGATCATTGGGCTCAATGGGTAGTGATCAATGGCTCCATGACTAGTTGGCAGCCAATTTCAAGTGCGTGCCCTAAGGGGTCAGTTCTGGGGCCGGTTTTGTTCAATATCTTCATTAACAACCTGGAGGATGCATTTTCAGCACGTTTGCAGATGACACTAAACTGGGAGGAGTGGTAGATACGCTGGAAGATAGGGATAGGATACAGAGGGACCTAGACAAATTAGAGGACTGGGCCAAAAGAAATCTGATGAGGTTCAACAAGGACAAGTGCAGAGTCCTACACTTAGGACGGAAGAATCCCTTGCACTGTTACAGACTAGGGACTAAACAGCTAGGCGGCAGTTGTACATAAAAGGACCTAGAGGTTACAGTGGATGAGAAACTGGATATGAGTCAACAGTGTGCCCTTGTTGCCAAGAAGACTAATGGCATTTTGGGCTCTAGAAGTAGGGGCATTGCCAGCAGATTGAGGGATGTGATCAGTCCCCTCTATTTGACATTGGTGAGGTCTCATCTGGAGTACTGTGTCCAGTTTTGGACCCCACAATACAAGAAGGATGTGGAAAAATTGGAAAGAGTCCAGCGGAGGGCAACAAAAATGATTAGGGAGCTGGAGCACATGACTTATGAGGAGAGGCTGAGGGAACTGGGATTGTTTAGTCTGCAGAAGAGAAGAATGAGGGGGGATTTGGTAGCTGCTTTCAACGACCTGAAAGGGGGTTCCAAAGAGGATGGATCTAGACTGTTCTCAGTGGTAGCAGATGACCAAACAAGGAGTAATGGTCTCAAGTTGCAGTGGGGGGGTTTAGGTTGGATATTAGGAAAAACATTTCCACTAGGGGGGTGGTAAAGCACTGGAATGGGTTACCTAGGGAGGTGGTGGAATCTCCTTCCTTAGAGATTTTTAAGGTCAGGCTTGACAAAGCCCTGGCTGGGATGATTTAGTTGGGAATTGGTCCAGTATTGATTGGGGGTTGGATTATATGACCTCCTGAGGTCCCTTGCAACCCTGATATTCTATGATTCTATGACAGGATACTGGGCTAGATGGACCTTTGGTATGACCCATTATGGCCATTCTTATGTTCTTATGACCCAGGATTGATCCCTGAAGGGCCTCACTTGATATGCCCTTCAAGCCTGACTGTGAACCACTGATAACTACTCTCTGGGAACAGTTTTCCAACCAGTTATGCACCCACCTTATAGAAGCTCTATCTAGGTTGTATTTCCATAGTTTGGTTATGAGAAGGTGATGCGAGACGGTATCAAAAGCCTTACTAAAGTCTAGATATACCACATCTACCACTTCCCACCATCCACAAGGCTTGTTACCTTGTCAAAGAAAACTACTGGATTAGTTTGACACAATTTGTTCTTAACAAATCCATGCCGACTGTTACTTATCACCTTATCTTCTAGGTGTTTGCAAATTGATTGCTTAATTATTTGCTCCATTATCTTTCTGGATACTGAAGTTAAGCTGAGTGGCCTTTAATTCCTCGGGTTGTCTTTATTTCCCATTTTATAGATTGGCACTATATTTGCCCTCTTTCAGTCCTCTGGAATAGCTCCTGTCTTCCAAGAGTTTTCAAAGATAATCGCTAATGGCTCATATTTCCTCAGTCAGTTCCTTGAGTATTCTAGCATGTATTTCAGCAGGCTCTGGTGACTTGAAGACAGCTAACTTGTCTAAGAAATTTGAAACTTGTTCCTTTCCTATTTTAGCCTCAGATCCTACCTCCTTTTCATTGGCGTTCAATATGTTAGCTGTCCAATTACTACTAAACTTTTTAGTGAAAACTGAAAAAAAAAGACATTTAGCATTTCTGTTATTTTCATGTTTTCTGTTATTGTTCCCACCCCTCCCCCACCCATTGAGTAACAGGTCTATCCAGTCCTTGGTCTTCCTCTTGCTTCTAATGTATTTGTACAATGTTTTCTTGTTGCAAAAAGTATATGTTCATGTAATTAGAGCAGGGGTTCTCAGACTTTTGTACTGGTGACCCCTTTCACACAGCAAACCTCTGAGTGCGACCCCCCCCTTATACATTAAAACACTTTTTCATATATTTAACACCATTATAAATGCTGGAGGCAAAACGAGGTTTGGGGTGCAGGCTGACAGCTCGCTACCCACCATGTAATAGTCTCATGGCCCCTTGAAGGGTCCCGGCCCCTAGTTTGAGAACCCCTAAATTAGAGTGTATCATAATGCATATGCACAAGGAGGTTCAAGGTGTGTAGATGGATTTTGAAATCATACTAGATATCTATCAGCATCTTTAGGCACCTAAATACCCTTTTAAAATCTGTCCCCTGGACCTCTGTCTGTTTGTATTCCAACACCAGTTTGCTGAGCCACCTAGCTCCTCTGCAACATTTAGCCCATTCAACTTCCTTGTAAAAGCTTTACAGAATGGTTAGCAGTCCACTCTATTCAAAGCTACAGCTCTTTGATGAACTGTTGACATTACTAATGTTTATGGATAAGAAAATGTTACTTTCATGCAAATTAAACTTAATTACTGCTATAGGATAATAATTATTTTTCATTAATAGAGCCCTAAATCTTTAAAAGCCTTAAATACTGTATATCTCATTGTTACACAGTACAAAAATGATGAAAACCTTTCATTAATTCATTAATTATTAGTTGGAAAAGCAATGTAACAGATTATTATACATGCTATCAAGTACTATTAGTATACTGATATACACAGTTTAATTTATAACTTTAATATTAGAGTTTTAGTTCTTCAACCATGGAAATTGAATAGAAAATAACGATGAAGATAATGCTCATTTGATTTTTTTCCCAACCCACATTTTCCACTGTGTACTCCTTCCCCCCCACAACCAAAACAATAAGAAATACATTGGATACAAAATCTTTAGCATTTGAAATAAAAATGTGTGTGTGTAATATGGAGGAGTATGTTTTCAAAAAATTGTGTGGTGTTTAAACTGTGTGGCTGCCCTGGAAGCTAATGGACTAAATTTAACAGTGACATACCATAAACATCAGGTGAAAGTGGTAAATTAATTACTTTGAATCACTGTGTACATCCCTGCTGAATCTGGCCCAGCGACATCCAGAGGAATTGCACGCCCTGCCTTGGGTTTTCACAAGCGAGGGCATTTTCCTCCTTCCCCCTTCTCTCCCTTGTCTGGTGTCTTGGTCTATATTAAATACAGACAACATTTCATTTATATTTATACCTGCCTCTGGAAATTTCCACTACATGCATATGACGAAGTGGGTATTCACCCACGAAAGCTTATACTCCAATACATCTGTTAGTCTATAAGGTGCCAGAGGACTCTTTGTCTCTTTTTACAGATCCAGGCTAACATGGCTACCTCTCTAATATTAAATACAGAGCTCATCAAAACTTCAAATTTCCATTCCTCGGGAATTTCCAACATTCTGAAATGTCCTTTTGTCTCAAATCAGAATGAAAAGTCCAAATTTTGAAATTTAAGTAAAATGAAATTTCTAAAAAAAAATTGTTTGGGAAATATTGAAATGGTCTTAGGGAAACATTTTGTTTCAATGAGGTGAAAGTGCATTGTTTTGATTTTGATCATTTGGTCTATTATATTTTATATAAATTATATATAATAATGAATAGTCAAAAGAAAGCACTTTCACCTTAATGAAACTTTCTGATCATTTTCCACCAAAAATTTTGACAAAATTGATATATTATTGCAAAATGTTATGGTGGGTCAACTAAATTGAAACATTTTAGAAAATGGTTCAGTCAGAAAATTTCCAACAAACTCTATGCATAAGGTTGTGTTGTGCAGCCAGTTTTACAAGTAGTAGTGAGTTGCATGCTACAATGGAAAAAATGCACTTAATGAACAAAATAGCCTTTCTTCCAAGTGTGTGCAATTGTAGTCCCAACCACAATATGATGTAAAACGTATTGCTCTAATTGCCTCAGTCTAGTTTTTGAGGAACAGTAATATGTGGTACAAAATTATAAGGAGTATACACCAGTGTATGTGTGTGGAGGAGGGAAGAAATATGTACTCAAACCAGGACTTGATATTACCACAGTTTGGGAAAACTAATCTTAGGCTCCAATTAAGAACAATAGCAGAAAAGAGTGAGGACATCTTTAATAGATCAGCAAGGCTTTAGGGGTGGTTTTTCTTGCACTGTACATCCTTAGAATACACAGAAGGCATCAGTTTTCTTGCCATTTTATAAAGCTTTCTTCACAGGGATATATTTAATACACTAAAATAAAATAAAATCCCTAGAAAGAAACTAGTTCCTGTCATCTGTGTTGATTTTTCACTTAGTAGACTTCTTTATGGATTAAAACAACTTTCTTCTTCTTGTAAAGAACTGTTCATTGAACCTTGGCCAATAGATGGTATCATCCTTTCCAGAGTCTATGTTATGGGAGGCCTATGGAAGCATATCTGCTCAAGGCATTCATGCAAATTATTACTTACTGCCCTATATGCTCATAAATTAATAGCTTCTCTGTGGATGAAAAACAGAAATTAAACAACCATTAAGGTTGAACAATGTATAAAGAATATTAAATATTAATATAGGAAATGAAAAAATATTGCAAGAGATGTGAATAGATATGCCAAGAGAATAACAAGCCAAACTCAAGAATGTAAATAATAAAAACATGTTTTGAGCTAGATATTCTGGATGGTTTATTTTCAAATTAAAGTTTTTTTTCCCCATTCAATAAAAACAAAACAAAAAAGTATTTACTGTCATTGCATGAGAGTTCATTTTCATCCTATGAACAAAAACATGTTTAAGCTGGAGAAAATCAGAATGTCAAGGCCCCTCTTTTGTTTCTGCTCTTTTTTAAAGAGTATTTCTGTGTAGCACCAGCTGCACTTACTGTAAGTTTGAGAAAGAAAATACTTTTCACTAGTTTAAGTATTTGTCAGAATAAATGTTATTTGATTGAATAATTGGGTAACGAGCATGTGCATTTTAATTACTTGTTTTGGCACTTGCTATAAAATTGAAATGGAAATTGGATGAAGAGTTTACTTAATAATAGGATAAGTTGCTCTTGCTACACCTATACTGGCTCACTGCATTTGGCTCTCGCCTTTGCCAGTGATGACACTGGTTACAACCCCTTCGTAAGTACAGGGCATATAATTTCATATGGAGCAGCAGCTGTAAAGGACAAAGTTAAAAAGAGCTGGACCCAAGTCCACTTCACAAAACCATTGCACTCTGGTCCGCTTCACCATAATTTATATTAGCTCTGAATTGAGCACTATTGTTGAGAATGATTGTGAGGAATAGCTACTGTATAGTTTGACCTTGAATGTGGACTCTTTCAGACCAAAATAATGCTTGATGTAGTCAGATTCCCATTATATACATCAAGGTAACAAATGTATGACATATAAATACATTTAGGGACACATTGTCCAAATCTGGTCTCCTTTCTGTAGGCTCAACTTTATGCACTATCATTGAATGATGATTTAGTTATGCTTGTAAGGCATTATGAACTGGATTCAAAACCCATTGACATCATGTCATCTTTTGTGCATGGGAGGGTGATCGCAGTAAACAGAAATCTATTGCAGTTGAAGGAAGCCAAAATTGTTTCTCAGAACCATGCAAAAGTACAATGGCCATCTCTAGTGTTTGGGGTGCTTCAGAGCCAGGATTTTTGTTTCTCTCTCTATATTATATAGTTTAATATATAATAATACCCAGCTCTTAATAGCACTTTTCATCAGTGGAACTCCAGGTACTTTAAAAAGGAGATAAACATCAGTATCTCCCTTTTTACAGAAGTATGTGTGCTCGCTCGCTCGCTCTCTCTCTCACACACATACACACATATATAGCCACTAGCTTGATTTATTAGTGATCATTGGATATCACAAGCAAAACCAAAACTACTCTTGAAAAAGAAATGGTCCTGGCTGCATATGCAGTTTGAAAACATGCTTATTGTCTAAGATATATGCTCAGTATTCTCAAAATCAGAAATATAACTGATGGGGGAAAAAAACCACCAAGACCAAACTTAACCATGTAGCCAGGACCGCTATATTTTTCCACTGAATAATAACAGGACCCAAAACAAAATATTTATCCTCATGGACCAATATTGAAACAAAATCTAAGCTGTAAAAGTGGCCAGGTTTGTATCCAAAGCTGAGACTAGCCAACGTGAAGTTGTACAAATGTACTATTAGATATAGGATACATTAAGCTCAGAGCCTTCATTTTAAGGAAGGCAGCATCTGGTACCTAACTCATGTTTTAGTAAATAATCTGCTTTTTATATGACAAATGAAAACACAGATACAAATTAATGGGAGAAGAAAAGTCCCAATTGTCCATTTGTGTTGCATTGCAAACTGCTGAGTAAAAGCAGCCCAGCATGGTTTAATCATCCTGTTTCCCCTCTCCTTTTTCACTCATTACATTCATTATTGGTCACAAAAGACTGCTCACAAAACAGCTAGTGATTTTAATTTAATGCATCCTTTCTAAAACCTGCAGGGAAATTAAAGGAAGGAGCAACCTGGAAAGGGCTGGGAAATGGGAGGGGGGAAATGGGGCTTGGCACATCTGAGGCTTTAAATGCTAATTGTCAAACATTTCCCAAATAGATCAGAGCTGACCCTAAACACACTGGGAGGGCTTTGCTCATTAGTTTGCAAATTGAGTCAAATTGACACAAGGAGTTTCCTAGCACTGCCTTTAAATCTCTGATCAAGGCTGGTGAGTGACCTCTCAATCTGACAGGCCTCCAGCTGCCAAACCATCTACCATAAGAAAAACCAATAAAACAAAACCATCCAGTGAGATCATGAGCGGCTGGTTTATTTTGTTACATTTTACTGTCTCCACCTACGTGTGCGTTTGCTGGAATTAGTGCTTTATGACAGATAATTAACTAAGGCGGTAGTAACCAAAAATCTAATCAGACTATGCTGTTGGCTCTGGGAAACGAGATAAAGTATGGGTAGGGTCAAGAAGATCACAGAAAAAGAGAAGCTCACATGGGCTGTTGGTCTAGCAAAAAGGCACACTTACACTGTTACAAGTTAGCATTACGTGATTTGAAACTAAACCCGTCCTACGGGCTCCTTGAGTCCTACAGGCTCCTCCTGAGTCAAAGCTCCTTGAAATCAGTGTCAAGGCTCCCACTGGCCTTTGATTAGGCCTCTAGTGGGGGAATAGAGAAAAATGCTGCCATGAGGAAGACCCAGATTCAGTGTGGAGAGAGGAGGATGCTTTGGGTCTCTTGCTTCTTGGAGCAGCAGGGAGTGATGTGTATGATGAACGCTGAAACAGAGGGAGTGGTAATGGCTCTCAATGCTTTGCTCTACTGGCATCCCTATGGCAGCCATTTCCCTGAGCTCCATGGTGTTAGAGAGGTGCTGCTCTAGCAGTATTCTATGACTGATTGGATGCCGAGCGGCCATGCAGGGCAAAGAAAATGGCATTCCCAAAATGAACACGCAGGGGGAAACTCCCTGGCTTTGTTAAGAACAGTCTGTGGGAAATGAGCAGCATTCAAATCTATTTGGGGGGCGTCCTACAACCAAAGTGATGTTATGTTAATTAAATTTTAAATATTACAGAGTGAATTGGGGGAAAAAAATCAAATTGTAAATGTTTGAAAAGAACATTTGATCTTGTTTTCTTTTTAAAATAAAAATATAATAATGGCCAGCTTGTTTAAAATGTTGAGAGTAAAATCCCCTGAGAGACACAACAACACTGCAGGATCAAGGGAGGCCAGCTGAGTCAATCCATACAGTGTTTGTGCACTGGAGTGTACTTTCCCTTTCAGGGCCTGATCCAAAGCCCATTGAAATAAATGGAAAGACTCTCATTGAAGTCACTGGGTTGGCTGTGACCCTCAGTGTTTGTCTTGCTCTTTTTTATAACAAAGATGTGCTGCTGCTATTTCATCTAGGGGAATCTCACAGAAGAGTTCATCTTTAGCCTCTTAGAAACCCTCTGTGCCAGAAATGTGTATGTAGCAGAGGGGCTGGGACAGACTGATCAGTCTAGTCAAATGTATCACACTTAAGCTACGATAATGTTTTCTCATAACCATAATCAAGGGAAAAAGCAAATACCATAGGAAGCCAATTTATATGTGTAATATGTTCAACATCCCTGTACAATCTGCTGCCGTCATAAAAATGCTCTTCAGAACTATTTCTATGAACCGGGAGGGGCAGGTTTGTATCATTTTTGGTGGTGCACAAAATGGGTCCAAGTCCGCCCCGAGCCACACACATACCTGCCTTGGAAGTCAATATATATTTTTTAAAATAATGTAAAAATGGACTGGAAACAGTAAGCATTTAAAAATTTCCTTATATCGCACAATGTAGGGGGATGAGGGCTCTGGCTGGGGAGAGAGGTTCATGGTGCAGGAGGGGGCTTAAGGCTGGGGCAGAGGGTTAGGATGTGGGAGGTGCAGACTCTGGGGTGGGGCGGGGCTGGGGATGAGGAGTTTGGGGTGCAGGACTGGGGCCAGAGAGGAGGACTCCCCCCCAGGCCTCTCCCTGCCAGCAGCAGCAGGGAGTTCTGTGAAAGGGCCTCCCCCCTCGCCTGGTAGACACTCACCCCACACACAGTCATTGCACATGCTCCTAAGGCCTCTCTCAGGTCCAGGAACTCCCTCGCCTTCCCTGTGGTGGATGCAGGGCAGGGGGGGCTGCCATGATATGTGCGCCCCCTCCGCCTGCTGCTGGTGCCACTCTCTTTTGTAGTGGCTGGTGAGGGAGCACAGTGCAGAGCAGCATGACAGCCACCGGCTGCCAGGGCACAGGCAGGGACACTCAGGGAGGCACACAGGGGTGGCAGGTGAGGCCGGAGCTGAGAGCCGGCCCTGAACATTGGTGGAGCTGGGCCCCCGGGCCCTGAATATTGCTGGCGCACGGGCCCCATGGGTCCATATAACTTGCCCCTCCTGCTATGAACCCCAGGTATAAAACTGGCAGGGATGATTTAATAGCATCCATACAGAAGGTACCATTTAAAAGCAGGGAAAACACACAAGCTTCCCCTCAATTTGGTGTGAGACTCTTAACAAGGGGTTTCCAGAAGCTCTTCACAGCCCCACTGTCTGGTAAACGTATTCATGGCTGCAACTACTATAACTGACTACAATGTATAATTCTGTTTGTCATGCTAATTACCCTCTGCATAAAGAAATATTGCAGAAACGCCCTTAAAAACCTTGTCCTTCAATTTGTGCCTTATTGTTCTCAAGCATATCACCCTCAAACATGTTTCTTAGCATCCAGCTTTTCTATACTGCTCAGAATGTTATACATTGCACACACGATCTTTCTCTCTTAGTCTTCTCTTTTCTAACAAATTCAAAGCTAATTTTCCTAACCTCTCCATGTTGCTATAACATCTGAGACCCCTTCTTATCCTTGCTGCTCTTGACTATACCTTTTCAAATTCTCCAGTGTCGTCCTTGTAAAACAGCGCCTGAGATTATGCACAGTGTTTCTGGTGTGGTCTATTGCTTTTCCAACTGCTATCAGATAAGAACTTCATTTCCAAGTTCAACGCTATTCAGTTGGTAGACATGGACCAGGTGCAGCAGTGCAGTGGATTCTCCTGGAGCCTCATCCTGTCCTACTGTGTGGCCTTAAGCGTAAACTCAAGGTACAATTTTCCAATATATGCAAACGTGACCAATCACCACTTCACTTGCATGCTGTCCCCCTTCCACAGACTTTGTCTGTCTTTTTAGATTGTTAGCTCTTAACAATAGGAACTATGTATCCTGTATGTCTGTAACAGCATTAAGTGCATTATAGATGCTGCTGTAATACGTGATAATATATCATTTGCTGAGGGCGTGAGCTAGAAGAAGTGCCTTATTGCTGTGCCTCAGAAAGACACATTCTTGATACATCAAAACCCACCTCGCAATACAAACCAAGTGAGAGCTGTGCTAACGATATTTTGTATCTGCTTTTAAAATTTCAGAACTCTTTAGGGCACAGTTCTGGTATCCTTATTGAAGTAAAACTCCCATTGACTTTAGCCCTGTTTGGGGCTGGATCAGTGCCACACAACCAAATGCAGGGTTTGATTTTTTGCCTATTAGAGAACTGAGAGCTTCACATTTAGATCCAGAGGATGGATCAGGGGTTTTGGCTCATGCCCATCTTTAATTTCATTGAGTCATGCCTGAGTAAAGGTTGCAGGATTCGGCTCTGTGTAGGGGCAGTTGTCTTTGTACTTGTTTAATAGCACAGTGTCTGAGAGAACAGAGCAGAGTGAAAATTGCTGATACAAAACATAAGAGGAGGGGGGTTCAATATTTTGTGATTTGCAGTAGGTATTTAAAATTAAACATAACTTTAGAGAGTAACTGTAGCTATTTAACATCTGTTATTGCCTTTCTAGTCCTTAAATCCCTTGAGTCCAATTGTTTAAACTTCTTTTGGGGGGACATTCATTTCAATCACAACTCTATGGCAAATAGAAGATAAAGTATATATGTGGCATATAATCAAGAATAAAAACTATACCAAAACTATACCAAAATAAAGATTTCATATACGATTGCAGCGGCTAGGGGATTAGAAATTAGATTTAAATGGGACCAAGGGGCAAATTCAAAGACTTCAAACATCTTTTTTAAAATAGAGGCAGTTTTTTTGTTTATATATTTAAAAAATGAATTTGCAGTGAGCTCTCCTCCAGAAAAATTCTATCACTTCATCAGGCTTACTTATTTATTTAAACTGGCTTTGAAGCTTTTTTGATTAAAACAATTCTTGAGTTCAATTGCATATATTACACAGGGGCAAAATAAACACCTGTGTTAAAAAACAAAATTTCTTCTTTATTATATTAAAAATAGGCATTTCCCCAACGCTGCATTTAGGTTTTATATTAAAATGAACCCTTTTAACAAGGAATTAAATGCTTGGGTGTGACACATTCTGCTAATCTAAAGACAATACTGAGTACCTGTTTTATCCCTTGGGCCCCTTTAATGCTTACTCCCTCAGGCCTCAGTTCAGCAAGGTGCTTAACCATGTGTCCAGTCCCACTGAACTCAGAGGGACTTCTCGTGCTTAAAATTAGACACATGCTTACAAGCACCTTGCTGAATCAGGGCTCAGCAGTGTGTGCCAAAACTCATGGAAGTCAGTGGGAGTCTTTCTGTCGACTTCAGCAGCCTTTGAATCAGGTCATAAAGCCCAAGTGCAGGATTGGGTCCTTAAGGTGCTGAACATCCTTGACTCCCACAGAAATCAGTAAAGGTAAAGATACTGAGCACCTTACCAGAATGAGGCCCATACTTTCCTAAAGTAAAACAAGATGTAAATCACAAATAATGGAGAATACAAATATGATGGAAGTGCTTCACATTCTGAGAAATCATCTCATCATCGTAAGTTCTGCATAGATTTGCTTTTACCTTTACTTTCACCTTCATTGGTCTGTAAAAATGTTATTTTTTTTTAATCAATGTAAAGCTAAATCAAGTAAGCTTGCCAATTATTATGCTGCTGGAGCTGTCCAGCCTATTTTAAGGATCATGTTGAATATAGCGCCTATCGATATATACCATAACTCTGACTCATCTGATACTGTTCACTGTCAGAGACAGTCTACCAAACCAGATGGTTTACTGGTCTGACCCATTACAGCAGTTCCTATGTTCCATTAGTGTTAACCGTTGATACATTAAGATATCATGGATGTGTTGTATGTTGTTGTGTGTGCGGCTGGCCACGGAGCATTGCAGATTACCTCAGCAAAATCCGGCTAGAGGCTAGTAAATGAAAGAAAAATAGACCCTGATGAGCTATTTTGTCACCTGTTCTTCAGTTTATTGTTTTTCCTTTCACAGGTGGTTAATGATAGGGCCTGATCCTATAGGGTGCTCAGTATCCAAAGGGATCTGAGCACCTATAATTACTATTGACTGCATTTGAGGGCACTCAGCACCTTTCAGAGATGCTCAGCAGGATGGGACCTTTGATGTATAAATTCTTTTCTTCCTCCTTTCAGTATTCTTTTCCCTTGTCTGGGATATTGGGCCTCAAAATAAACTTAACAAAGCTCAGACTCTTGATTTAAGGCCAAATATTTACTTCCCACTGAAAATCCCAATTAAGGGAGAAGTGCTAGGAAGAACTCTGCACAGTCACCCATGTGTTCTCATGGGGGCAAAAATTAGTGGCTGCACAGGAGCAAAGATCCTGTCCCTAAGGCCTCATGGAGTATGAGACTTGACTGAGAAATTAGGTCCAATGTCACAGATCCCTGGGCATACATGCAATATGCCAGCCCTCTGTGTTGCTCTGCACTCCCTCCACATCTTGCAGCACAGCTCACTGAAGAGTCATGCTGACGCTGGTTCCCCAACAGTAGTAGTGCACTTCCCTAATGGTAGAGCACTACCCTCTGCAAGAGAGCTAGAAGCCATGGAGAGGGAGAGTTAATGCTACGGCTAGCAACATCAATTTCCATATTGGTGTTTACTTGGAAATCAACTTGTTTTTGTGTGGAGTATGTGGCAAAGAAGGATGATCCCTGGCTCCTCCTCACTCTAGCTCACCACGATATTCTGCAACCACAAAGCCTCACCAGTGTAGTGTTCATTGGAGAGACTTAATTGGGTGCCACAGAGATAAGGACACATTCCATGTAGCCACCACTCACTGGCAGTGGTGTAAGGAGAATCCATTTCTTACTGGTACGGGGGAAGGGCAGAAGCTAACGGGGGGTTCATGACCCTCCACATAACTCCTACCCAGCCCACCCCCAGCCCAAGGCCCGCATGCTCTCTCCATCCCTTCCCTATGATCCATCTCCCTTACCTGGGGACTCCAGTGCAGCTGTACTGCCCCCAGCCCTGTCCTCTGGTGGGGCTGCTGTACAGATGCAGGAGACAGTGCATGGAAGGGCTGGGGATGGTACAGCTGCACCGGAGGAGCTGCTGGCGTAGGGCTGCCCAGCAGCCCCACATTCTGCTCCTCCTGTGTCTTTCCGATATGCCGTACCCGCTATAAATAACTTGCTGGTAAAGCATACCAGACGAGACTGTCTTACTTGCATTGCTGCTCACTGGGATCTTTACTGGGCCTTTCCACCTGTGGCAAAGTCAGACATGACAGCTGTAAGAGAGTGGTGGGTGGCAAGTTGATCAGCCCTAGAATGGTAAAGGCCTTTCGCCTATAAGCTGAAAGGTTACTTCAAGTTAAGTAGAGACACCTAAGTCCTTTAAAACCCCTTTTTATGGTGAGGGGGGGAGGAGAGAGGAGAGACAAGCTGTAGCAGAGTTAGCGATGGCAGGGAGAAAAGGCTTCAGGGTGGAAGGCTGCTCGCTTCCCTATAGGAGAAGCAACCAAACTAATTGCTGTTTGAGGAAGGACTGGCACCCAGAAGCCAGCATAACAAGGCAACATCCTAGAGAAGGAACAGGGAAAGATATTCCCTCGTGTTATGAGTTTTCTTTTTGTTTGGCCGAAGAGTGCTCTTGGGCCTACCCTGAGGTCTCCGTTGTAAATATTGAAAAATAAACCAGAGCAAGGAATAAAAACTTCAGAGTAGGACTGGTTTCCTCCCCGTCTCCCTCTCGCTTCCCCCACCCCCACTACGGGAGGGAGAATCGCAGGGGCCAACTAGGGGAAGAAGGTGTCCAGCCACACACCCTTTTTCTTATGTTACTCCCCCTGCATAAAACACTGAAGAGGGGAGGGAGCTCTTAGTTAAAAAAAGCACAAAGATCTGACTGCTTGAGAAATACTGGTGAACGCAAAGGGGCACACAATGTATCAGTCATTTATAGAGCTTTAAACACATATTTAAATATCATTTAGAATTCTGTTTTACAAAGGCAAACCCAGTCTTTGCTGCAGTGTGCGGTGTTCTGAATGGAAAAAGAGGAGTATCATTGACTCTAAGGGTTCCTTTTTTAATATTTTGATTGACAGAAGGTTTTTTAAAAGTGTAGTAAGAAAAAGAGAGTTTACGGTTTTCATTTCTGCTCTGTGCATCTTCCTCTATCTAAAAATAAACTCTACAGAGGTGACTTGGGCACCTAAAAACTTCACAGGAAAAGTTTAAGCAGCAGTTGGATTCAAAAGAGTTCTGTGTTGTCATCTACAAGAGTAAAAATGTTATCGTCTGTTTAAGCAGGGCTGGCTGATCTGTATGCAAAAGCAAATCAGTGGTCTCACCTACTCTTCAAGCATCAAGGAAACCAGATGAGACCAGTGTCTCAGAGATATGGTGTCAATAGATTTTTTTAGAAGGGAAATAGAAGGAGAGAATCACATTAAAATGTAATGTTTGTCAATGGCAGTGATAAAAAAAAGAAAACGTCAGCGGCCATTGCCGGCTACAGCATGCAGCAATCTGAATATATTGGTAATGTGGTGGACTGATTAGTCCTGTAAGGCTGCCTACAGGTTAGCAGGCCTCATTTCAAATCTCTGACAGCAATATGTGTCGTTTCATGCTTCATCCTCATTCCCCATGTTCAACACAAACCGGGGTCACTCTATATATGGAAATCACTGTCTTCAGGGCAAAAAAATTAAAAAAGGTGAGATTGCCGCTTTAACCTCACTGGCCTCAGAAAATATGTTTTAGTCTGATACATTATACTAGTAGGAATTATTTATCAAGAGATACAAGCTTGA
Organism: Gopherus evgoodei; assembly: GCF_007399415.2. NCBI lineage: Eukaryota > Metazoa > Chordata > Testudines > Testudinidae > Gopherus > Gopherus evgoodei. The sequence goes on along the minus strand of NC_044322.1, from coordinate 94,711,999 downwards.
TATTTCAGAAATAATGAGATGTTCTGGTTTTGCAGCTGAAATTTTATGGTCCAGAGAGCATCAGCTATGAATCCAGAGGAATGAAGTAAACTTGCAATGAATGATATACACTATGCAGCCAAAGTAGAATGGCTGTGCAAAGGGTAATATGAAAATTATAACACAATACAAAGCTCTCTGTGGCTAAAGTTCCTTTATTGCAAAAAAAAAGAGCAAGGTTGTTTGAAGAAGGTCCAGTCATGAGATGCTCCAAACATCTACTTATGGAGGTTTTGCTTGGGGAAGGTATTTCATGATGAGAAACCATAGTCATTAATCCTTACATTCTATAGTTTAAAAAAGAGATTCCCAATTTTATAGCAAATTAACCTGACAGCAGAAATATAACATTCACATTTTAATTGGGGAGGAGATACTAGTCATTCTGCAGTGAAGATTGAAGCTTCACTTCCACAAGAACCTTCATATGTCATGGTAGAATTTTTTTCTAGAAAGTTTGAGGTGAATTGGATAAGATATTTAAAGATATATTAGGGTTCAAATAACTCAGGTTTGAACATATTTATCAATTTTTTGTTTTGGGTTGTCATAACTAGTTTGACCAAGGAATGCCAGTCTTCATCTGTTGGTCTTTTGCATGTTTTGAGGTGAGGATTGGCAGAATTATTTAGATAATAGTTCTGGTTCTGGATTCTGTATTCATTATGTATTCCACAGTGTTTATGCATTTTGGATGGCCCTGTCGGGGAGTTTATAAACTCAGTGACCTGATGTGAACAAACGGGGACTTACGTGGAAGAAGCATGGAATCAGCCTGAGAGACAGGGAGTAGGGAAGACATGTTTGGAAATGAATTGATTTCGAGGAAAGGCGCAAATTACCTAGAAAGTGCTCCCCAAATAAATCTAGTCAGCACGCTTTCCAAGATGAGACAAGTGAGAAATGATGGGAAGGCACAATGGGGAAAATTGGATTCAATCTAAGGAATGTCATGATGCCACTTGTTTCCTGTCTCCCATCCTTTGTCTGTCTTTTCAATTAGCTTGCAAGCTGTAGGGGGCATGGACTGTCTCTTCTTATGTGTTTGTGCAGCACCTAGCACAATGGGACTTTAATCTGACTTGGGGCCGTTACTGTTACAATAAAATAGTTAACAGACAACTGGGAGCAATGCCATGCTGAGGAAAAGCAGCATCCACCCTGCTGTTTGCGAGATCCCTTGGTGCCCTGGTACACCGGTTACAGAGCAATTCTTGAATATTTAATGTCTCTACTTTCTAATGCTTTTACATTTTTATTTGCTAATGTGGTACCTTAACTTTAAGGAAACTACAGTTTTTTTAAGGGTTTTGCTTTAATAATTGATATTTATAATCTTAAATTCAGTTTAGCACATATTTTTGACCCAAACTGTCTTCTGCAACACAGATCAAGTGGCTTTGAAGACCATCATATGTAGTAATTATTAGTTTGGTAATATACCTTTTGATCTCTCCCAATACTATATACTCAGTTCTGCTCTCTGTTTTGTTGATGTGCCATGGTGAAGGGGATGCAGGGTGCCTCCTTCCATTCCTCGCTCCCTGTCTCCCTTAAAACAAGCATTCAGATAGGATGTCTTTCAACAGCACTAGTAGCCAAAAAACCCTCCATCAGACTGTATGCAAGGGGTTTGGTCTACTCTTTAGGGGACATTATCAGATCCACAGCTTGGTAGCCCATACATTGCAGGAGTGGCCTTAAGCTAGCCTGGGACACGTGCTCTTTTGAGCAGCAGCAAAGTGTGTCTTGCCATGCATCCTTTAATCTTACTCTCTTGAGCCCTGTCCTACTTATCAGGATTCCTACACCAAAGGGCACACACAACAGCATCCCTGCTTTCCTTCATTACACGGACCAGGGCAGGATGTGACTGTGATGCTGGCAGACCAGGTGCCAGCTCATGCCACAGTTACCATGTCTCAGAGCTGGAATCAGTCTGACTCACCTGTGTTTTAGTATTATTAAAATGAGTAATAAAAATGACTTCAGAGTTTAGACTTTATGGAATGCTTGTGAGTAGCTGCATGCACTAGTCTCACTTGTAGCATCTGTATCTTGCATTGTAAAGTAATATTAGAGCACTTGTAGCGTGAGACATTGTGACTGCATAAATCACCAGACAGGAGAGAGACATTAACTAGTGTGACGTGCTGATCTCCAACAGAAGGTGTTACCATCCTGCCCAACAGGAAAGGTCCATCTACACCAGATGGACTATTGTGGGATGATAAAGAGGACAAAAGATGTTTGTTGTTTTACCCTCTCCTGCCCCTTCCGTGAAGATGAGCCATGCAAGCGGATTTCTTCTATCAGCTGAGCTTGCAGCTCAGAGCACAAGGGAGGAGAATAAAAGCTCCCTAATGAGAAAGAACTGTATCTGTATGCTGCTAGGACTCTGGGAGGCAAGGATTACTAGGCATAAGCAAGAGATCCCAGTGCTTACCCTGGGTTAGCCCTAAAGGTCATATAGAGCTTGCACATTATAGAAACTTCTATCACTTCTTGAAACTTGAGATTGTAACTTATTTGTGCATATGTTTACCTGCTTTAACATTGCAAAACTCTCTTGCTTTCTTTTCCTGCTTAATACATCTTTATACAGTTTATTATAGGCTTGGCTACTAGCGTCGTCTTTGGTGCGAGATCTTATATGCAATTGACCTGGGGTGAGACTGGTCCTTTGGGAATGGGAGTAACTTGACTATTGTTGTGATTCTTGGTATAAGAGACTGTCAAGATATTTTTCCCACTTTGAACTTTAGCGTCCTAAAAGTGGGGACCTGCATGTACCCTTCTAAGCTTAATTCTTAGCTTAGATCTGATAGCGCTGCCACCAGCCAAAAATGTAGTGTTTTGGCACACTTCCTGTTCTCCCAAAATCTTCCCTGGGGAACCCAAGACCCAAACCCATTGGGTCTTAAAACAAAGAGAAATAAACCATTCCCACTCCTTTCCCCCCCAGACTTTCCCCTCCCTGGGTTACCCTGAGAGATTACACTGATCCAAAGTCCTTGGATCTTAAAACAGAGAGGAATTAACCTTTCCCCCCCTTCTTTCCCCCCACCAATCCCTGGTGAGTTCAGACCCAATCCCCTTGGGTCTTAAACAAGGAAAAAAATCAATCAGGTTCTTAAAAAGAAAGCTTTTAATTAAAGAAAGAAAAAGTAAAAATTATCTCTGTAAAATCAAGATGGAAAATGTTTACAGGGTATTCAGCTCATATAGACTAGAGGGACTTCCTCCCCCTTAGCCTGAGATTAAAAATTATAGCAAACAGAGATAAAACTCCTTCCAGCAAAATACACATTCACAAGTTAAGAAAACAAACATAAGACTAATCCGCCTTTTCTAGCTAGTACTTACAATTTTGAACATGAGAGACTGTTTCAGAAAAATTGGCGAAAGACCTGGTTGCACGTCTGGCCCCTCTTAGCCCCGAGAGCGAACAACAAACAAAACAAACAGCACAAACAAAGACTTCCCTCCACCAAGATTTGAAAGTATCTTGGCCCCCCATTGGTCCTCTGGTCAGGTGTCAGCCAGGTTCGCTGAGCTTGTTAACCCTTTATAGGTAAAAGAGACATTAACCCTTAACTATCTGTTTATGACAGAGACCATCTAATCACAAAGGTATGCTCACCTGGGTGGTGAGATAGATCGGAGAACCCAAGGGGACTGTCTGTGACTTCATGTTAAGGCTGTTATAGTGCCTGCGGAGCTTACAGCTGATTACTGGTTGGTGAAATCTAAGTATAGAACTCACAACCAATTTGAGGTTTGTGCCCTGGTTCCTAACAGTCTGCCCTGAGGTTGGTACTCATGCTCTCGAGTCACTGCAGGCAGCTTTATACCTATATAAATATGATGGAACAGATCCATTGAATTCAATGGAGCTACATTAATTTACAGTAGCTGAGGATCTGGGTAACAGGTAATCTCAAACTTAAAAAACACCTATAATGCATAATCATTTTTGAAACTTTTCTCAGTGATGTGTTCAAATCAGCTTCCTTGCACACCTTATATAGGCAGGAATTTTCCCATTGACAGCCATCAGGACTAAACAAGGGAAGAACTTCATCACAAAAGTGTTTTCTCTGGGGGGAAGGGGTAGAGAAAGGAGACAAGAAGCCTGAAACACAAGTCTGCTGTCAGCAGCAGTGCAAGTAAAATTTGTTTCTTACCGGTACACTGCACTCATGGGAGGGACACAGAGGGGGGCACATGACCTCCCCATGTGACTCTGCCCCACCCTCAGCCCAGGGCCCCTACACTCTCCCTGTCCCTTCCCCATGATCCATCCCACATTACCGAGGGGTAGGGGGAAGGCCTCTGTCGTCCTCCTGTTGTGCCAGAGACTTCTGAACTGCAGGGCTCTCTGGAACCACAGCAGTGAAAGGAGCAGAACGTGGGGCCATCAGGCAGTCCTACACCAGCAGCTCTTCTGGTGTGGCTGTACCGCCCTCTGCCCCTCCCCCAGTCCTGTCCTCTGGCGGGGCTGCTGTACAGACCCCAGAGAAGAGATGCACCTGTGTGGAAGGGCAGGGGATGGGGGCCATACAGCCACGCCAGAGGAGTTGGCAGCGTGGGGCCATCTAGCAGCCCCACGTTTTGCTCCCCCTGTGTCTTTCCAGTATGAGTACCCGGCTATAAATATCTTACTGGTACAGCATACTGTACCGTACTTGCACCACTGGCTGTCAGGTGACACAAGCTAAAGGGGCAAATTCTGCTTTTCTTGAATAGTTCTACTAGATTCACAAAGCGGTGAGATCACAGGAGACCAGGCCAGGAAACTGGGTTCCATGCCCCATACAGCAGGACTCGGTGCTGGCTGCCAGTCACTGAGCACTTCATGGCACTGCAGAGAAGGTTTGGGAGGGAAGAGCAGGGCCATGATCATTGGGCTTACGAACTACATGGCTCCATTAGTCACAACCCCCATCTGCAGCCCCTCACAGAACCTGAAGCTGTGACTTGAAGGTTTCAATTGATTTTGAGCCACCATCATTTTCTGACATAAAATTCAAGGGTTTCACATCCATTTAAAAGAAGCAAAGCACAGCTCACCAAAACTGGAAGAAAAGGGGATTAAAAATAAGATAAATATTTTGAAATTGACTTTGAAATTGTTTAATGAGTAGTTCGAGCCCCAATGTGTCTCTTATACAGAATAAACCCAAAGTAATACATATGTGTCTTCTGTCTGTCAATCTAATCTATTCACATCTAGGTATTTATAGTAGAGGGGAGAAACTGTCTCATTAGAGCTCATCAAAAATGTATTAATTTAAAAAAAAGGCTTTTTGACCAAAATTAATTTTTGCGTACATTTGGTGGGAATTTTCTGCCTTTTTTTAATGAAAAAAAAAACCAACAATTTTTAAGTACAATTTTTCATTTTTTAGTTTTCCATTTTTAGTTCTTTAGCTAGATCAAAGTTTTCTGTTCAGGTGCTGCTTTCCAAAACAAAAAACACATCCACATACCTCAGCATTTCTAGGGAATGTTTCTGAAAACTGAAGAATTGGGTGAGGTGGGCCAGTTGATTTTATTTTTTCGATGAAAAATAAAAAAAAAACATAAACAATTCAGGATAAAAGAAAGATTTCCCCCCAACCACTACCAAACTTTTTTTTTACATAACAAATAATTAACATTTTTTGACCAGCTCTATCTATGACCGTTCCCCAAACTGGTCTAATGGGGGGAGGAGGAGGCTGCCTCCCACAGTGATCCAAGAGCAGTTCAGCCTCTGAATTCCACAGATCACTGTATTCCTACAGCAGCTCTGGGGCTCCCAGGCCCAACCTAACTCCATGGCAGCACTACTCCACTCCCAGGGTATCTCCATTTTGTTTCCTCTCTGAATGTATTTCCAGTAAGCAGAAGTAGAAATCTTAGCTGACTGCTGGAATTTTAATTAAATCTAAGATAAGTGAAGAACATGCTTTTGGATGCTATTAAAAAAAAGAACAGTCACAAAGGTAATATTCAATGGCTACAACTAGTACTATTTTATACTGTATAAGTTAATTAACTGAATAGCAGGCCAATAGTATTTAACATGGAGTAATTTGTTTTAGAGGACAAGCCACTGTACACTGCTGATTCCGTACAATACACAGAATTCTCCATCAGCTGTTCTAGCTGCAGTAAAAAGGTTGTTTCACTGTTCTGACTTTCGCACTGACTGATGTGTGACTTGTTCATTCTGCTCAAAGAAGGGCTTAACTAAATATCAGCTACTGTAAGCTATTTAGTTAGGCCTGAAAGACCAAATGAAAAAGTAGCCTATTGCAAGTCAGCGACTATATAGAAAATACTTTAAGGAACAAGCCCCATTTCTGACTTGTTATTAATAAAGTGTATCTCCACTGTAGAGAGGGTTTAATTTCCTTAGTCAACAGTCACTAGGTACACTGGGTACCCAATTCAGTCCTCCATTATCTCCCTGCTACTCCATTTCTGTCATCTGGTTTGCTGGAATGTAATGAAGGGCAGGATTTGGTGTGGGTATTTAAAATAGATCTCTCTTTCTGTTCTAACAATGGTCTTGACCCTGCATCATTAACTTCAATGGGAGAAGAATCAGGCCCACTGTGCTTATCTTGACTGAGTAGTCTATTCATTGTTCAGCACTGAAAGGCACTTCTGTGAGCAGAGCCCCAGTACGTATTTCCAACAGGAGATGAGTATAGCACTTCTCCTTTTATAAAATAGGCTTGTTCCAATGGTAAAATCCCGGTCCTATTGAAATCAATGGCAGACCCTCAGACAAGCAAAACAAGAGTTGCAAAAACTGATGTAAAATTGAAATGTAAAATAAAGAAACTTGTCAAAAAAATGGAAGAGAAGAGTTAATGTGAGGATGGGTTTGGATGCAGTTTCCGCATTGCTCCCTGTTCCCTGGTTCAGACCTGTGCTTTACCATTACATGATTTTCCTCTTTTAAAATCTTTTTTATTTTTTTGACATTTTCTTCTCATTTTGAGCATTGAGTCTGTGCAACATTTCTGCAGGAAAAAAATGCATTTGTGATTGTGGGTAACGTCTTTCTGATTTTTTCAAATTTGTCCTTCACTCCAGGGTTTTTGAGACTCCCTCAAGCAGCAGTTTTGAGAGGAAAAAGAAAAGGGGAAAAAATCCTCACAAAACAAAAACAGTATTTTCAGAATTCCACTCTGCTGCTTTCAGACTATTTCCATCAACCCTCTTATTCATTTTGATTTATTTCCATCCATAAGCAGACTAACGCTTTTCTATGCTTTTATTGTTCTTCAAGAATAGGCCTTCTATTGGAGAAAAATAATGTCTCTATGACCACCACTTTGCTCAATGCAGATCTTCATTAATCTGCAGCCACAGTACAGGCTTTTAGCAGCAAGCACTTTTGATGGGAATTGAATTTGATACTGCATTATGGTTGTAGGGCTTCTCACAATAGACTGTGTTCTTTTCTGTGTCTGTGCACAATCAGAGAGACCCAATTAAATAATTTGGTGCAATAATGGAGAACAAAAGAGTATGAGGGCTTAAAGTGAGGGCTTCAGCATTTGTATTCTCCCTTTTCTGTATCATGTTAATTAATTTGCCTCAAAACCAAAAGAAAGAACATAATGTGAAACAGCATAGTTCATCTACAACATGGAGACACTTTAAATGCAGATACCATACCAAATCAACATTGAACAAAAGGACAGTCTTTGCATTTCCATAAGGAAAAAAAAAGTTGCCAGTAATGTTAACATTGAAAGATCCCGGTACTGGTCATTGGGGATACCTATTGTTGTTTGGAAGAAGGGTGGTTAGGATGAGAGAATATTTCATGCCTGTGTGATAGCATCTAAAAATAAATAATATAGTTTTGAAGCCAAATTGGTGACTATAAAACAACTAGGCTCAACAGCCCACGAGATCACAGACTGCTTTTTTTTTTTTTATCTGCAGGCTGGATTGAGTGTAAGATAGCTCAAAGCATACACCCCTAGAGAGTTCCATCATCACTCCTCTGTATGATTTGGAAACAATAACAGTATCTCACTGAGCAATAGGGTAATCTGTGCTCCACTATCATTCAGGTTTGTGATGGTTTATCATGTGGAAATGATCAGTTTCCCAAAAATGGATGCTGTGGACTCTAGGGACAGTCCGTGTACAGTCCTTACTCAGGAAAGTCTCTCACTGAAGCCAGGTGTCTCTGGAAGTTGAAATCAGCCAGCTGAGGTTATTTGCTGCCTGAACTATAGGAACTCTATTGTACTCTGCATGAGTTTTCTCCTGTAGTGAGTGTAAAGTGAGTGTTCTAAATGTAACCAAGTCCTACAAAATAGTCACTTTTTTCTGTAAAAAACAATGTTAACTTTTAAATGCTTGCATTCCTGAAAGATGCAAACCCAGTGGTTATGCTGTTGTCTCTGATATTAGCAAGTGGAAATGAGCATTAATGATGAAGGCAAATGAATACTTTCATTATAATTATTACCTGTTAAGCAGTATTTTAGGGATATTATGGAGATCAAGTTAGCTAAAGGTTATAAATCTTATTTTGTAACATACTAATAGAAGCATCCATGAAAATATGATCACAAATTTTAACTTCCACATCTCTTAGAAAGTTATGCAATTACACTTTTTAAAAAAAAAAATCAGTAGATACATTTTATCTTCAAAGGCAGTTTCCCCTGCGAAGAAAACCACCAGTGCAGTCTTGTCTTTGAACTTTTCAGCAGCTTCATGACTGCAGTTGTCAGGCTACATGCATATCACGCCTCATTTTTCACATCACACCATATGTACTAGAAATGATTCCCAAATCACCGCTCACCAAGGTATATTCCATACCTTTATTGCTAAGTCTCCATACTTCCCAGTAGAGATATCCATTTCTATCAGCATTCTTCCTGATTATGATTTGTGTTGACAAGTTTCTAGAATAAAACGGGGGTGGGAGGAACTAAGGGTATCACAAATGGCTGAGATATTTGTGGTTTTTAATTATTGAGATTATCAAAGAAGTTCCAACCTGGAATCTGTTCCCCTGCCTCCCTTTACTCATTCCCTTTATTAATGCAATAGTCTGTTTTTGTTGATGCCAATTCATTCTTTGCTACATTGGTATATATTGGTAAAAATCCCCACCAGCAATCTATATTGACTATAGCATGGAAGAATGCAGCCACACTTATCAGCCCATTTGGTAGTGTTTGCAAGCTATCATGGTAGGTGGAATCCATTTTGGTAGGTCTTCGGTCCATAATTGAAATAAATGAGGCATAGAATTGTTACATTTCTGCTTTTCTCATGGGGATATGAAAACAGAATGGCCTCCTTGGGACTTATATGTCTATACCCAGTTCTGATAAAAAAGAGAGAGCGAGAGAATGTGCATATCTTCATATTCTCAGTTAATTCAGTCTAAAAGTATCACACTTATTCAGCAGCAGTTAACATAGGCTGTGATGAGAGCATGACAATTTCCAGCTAAACTAGAGGATAATTAGAAATGCCCCGTAGCAGGCAAGTCAGTGCTTCAATTTATTTGCTGTTTATTACCAAGTCTCTGCCCCTTGGGTGTAATGACTGTAAAGCAGCACCTGCAGCTTCTCAGTGTTTGATTTAGTGCTGTAAATGGTGCTCAGAGAGTAGATTAAGCTGGAATGTGATCAAACCTTATTTGCAATCCGATTATACAAACTGCTCCTTGCACTGACCGGATTGAAGTAATTTCCCTATAGAAACGTTACACTCACTTTGGTGTAAAAATGATTAACATTTGCTGACTGTAGGTCAGCCTTTCACTTCCAGTGTAATTCTTTATCAGGCAATGTGCCCATCTTTTTCTTATGTTTGCCACATTTGTGTACTGTGCAGTATTTAACTAGTGGATATAATCAGCCCCCTTTTTCCCTGGGTCTTGTTGATGAATGATTATAATAAATAAGTACTCCAACATAAGCAGATTAAACCATTCCCCCCTGTTTGATTGTTCAGCAGTATTGACATGCTTAATGATCTAACAGAGAACAGCTACAGAATGAAGGAATTTCCATATTTTACTGAAAAAGGCTATTGGGGTATTTATAAACAAGCAGTCAGTGTACATTTGGTCCTTCGCCTTCAGCGTTAGTTATGATTTATGGGCACCAGCATCAATCACAGAGCTAACTTGCGTGTCTTTCAAAAAATGCCTAAATACCCACTGCCACTACTAATCCTTTCACTCTTAAATAATCAGCAACACAAGGCTTCTAAGTTCCCAGTAGTCATTTTTTTGCACCATATCAGGAATTCTGGATGAGCAAACAGTTTCTCAGACAATTAGCCTGTGGTAATGAAAGGCAACCAAATATATTTTGAACACTGAAAGCAAACATTTGGCTCTCCACATATTTCTGTGACAATCAAAGAAATATTTTAGCCTGAACATCATTATCAAGCCTGACTCAAATACCCGCAATAACATGTCTTATTGTATAACATTTTTAAGCTGATTTTCTGCAGACATTTTAGTTGTAACCCTTTAAAGTCTGCATGCACATCTGCACATACCCGCCCACACTCATTCAAATACTCATTTTCCTAAGCATCTGTATCGTCTGAAAAATGCTACTGCTACATGGGTTAATAGTCTTTCAAACAGATTTCTCCAACTGTTTGAAATATGTACTACTCATTATAGTGCAAATGCCCCTTGAAGGGATCTTCCAAAATTCCTTGCATATTGCTATTCCATACAGTCTTTTGTTGTGAAAGGGCCATGTGTCCAAATGGTTAGTTACAGTGATCAACTGATTCCTCACTCAGGCAAAACTCCTAGTGTTTTGTTAGTGAAGATTTTTGCCGCAGCACAGACAGCAGGTTTGGCTCCAAAAGTCCACATGGAGATTTGTCTGACATATTCCATTTGCAGATGTTTGTGTTATACTGACAGTTGCATTGGAATTAGTCAGTGTCGTAAAAGAGCAGGGCATTAAAACCATTCCCTTTAACTTCAACCTGGTTTTTGTGAACTTGCAATGCAGTGATTGTTCAGTGAATGGACACCCAGTGGGCTGAATTCTGGCTTCACTTACATTCCTGCAACCGGATGGCAGCTAACAGCAGGTAAATGATGCAAATTTTGTTCTGCTATGTCTATTATCTGTATAGGCTCTAACCAAATCCCACTGAAGTCAGGGGGAATCCTTCCATTGACTTCAGGAAGCAGTTGATCAGGCCTTATCACTGCAATCACAAGGTTTGCACTTCCTTTTGTTGCTTCCAAGAGAGCATCTTTTAGGTTTTATTAACAGATTAAATGAACAGCCAAGTAGCACAGCATTTAAGCGGAAAATCACATCTTTTCCACAAGAGCAGTTGGAGGGCTTATAGAGTATGTCACAACAAATTCCTTCTAAGAAAACTCCTAATTGTTTTGCTTTATGGCAACAATTCATTTACATGTGGATAGAGCTAGGATGCTGCTGGCAGACATACAAAGAACCAGTAGTGAGTGTTTAGTTCATAAAGGTAGCTTCGTATTATAAAGCCTGAGAGAGAGGCGGTTGAAAACAAATATGCAGTCGAACACTTCATGATTGAAACAAGTTCTGCCTATGCCATGTTTGCAAAAGAATACTGTGATATTTGCTTTTGAATCTTTACAAAAAGAAAATCACCTGGAAGATTGGGACTGCAAATTTACAATTACACCTAGATTCCCAAAGCTTTCTACCTAATGGGTGAACAAAGGCCTCTTTTGTTTCCTTTAACAATATATTCTGTGCTGCAGTTAGGACTGGAGTACCAGATTGCTTTGTGAACCTAGTCCAGTGGCAAGAAAAAATACATCTGAAAAGCAAAAGGTGAGCTTATAGAGCTACTCTGTAGAGTAACACAATAAAACCAAGTATCAGAGGGGTAACTGTGTTAGTCTAGATCTGTAAAAGCAGCAAAGAGTCCTGTGGCACCTTATAGACTAACAAATGTATTGGAGCATGAGCTTTCATGGGTGCATCTGACAAAGTGGGTATTCACCCACGAAAGCTCATGCTCCAATACATTTGTTAGTCTATAAGGTGCCACAGAACTCTTTGCCACTTTTACAATAAAAACAGTATTTGGATATAAAGATGACCTTACACTTTTGTTTCAGTACCAGACAACAATATCAGTGCTCAATTATATTTCTCTTACAGTGCACAGAACAGCGATGTGGGTCTGCATGAAGTATACCCCTAGACATGCTTTTTGCTGGTTCCTTTATTGCAGTTCTTTTCCTGCTTTTGTTTGTTAGTAAAATTGGCTTACCTATATTGCTGTTCTTTTTGACTATAGTTATTTCTTCGCCATGATATATGTACAGTACTGAGTTAATTCCACAGGTGCTGTGTGGCTAAATCTCTTGGTCAGCTTTGAAAATTTCAGCCTGTGAGCATGACTCGTACTAATGTCAATTATGAGAATTATGTAATTGTGCAGGGGGAGGTGAGAAATTACCAAAGGACCTGATCTTGAAGCTCTTACTCAGGCAAAATGGAATCCAATTTCAATGGGAGCTTTCCCAGAAAAAGGACTTCAGAATCAGACCCTTACTCTGGGAAGTTATTAAACTTGGCCATTTGGGTTGGATGGCTCTTATTTGGGAACAATAGTTTTTCTGTGTTTTAATTAAACATTTATTCTAAACAAAATCTTCTCTTGTCTAGTGTAATTTAGAAAGTCTGACTGCCATGGTGGATTTATTTTTCCCACATGAGGTGTTTGTTGTTTTTTTTTTTGCTGTTCTGGAGGCAGGGTTGTCTCTTAGCATTCTGCAATTGCGGATTCTGTGGGTGTGCTGCATCTTTCTTTTAACTTAGGCTTGTGAAGATGGTGTAGACAGGATCTTTCAGGGTGAAAGGATTTTTCTGGAAGTGGGACTTAACTAAGGAAAAAGACCGGCTCTACTTTGTCCCCAAACATATAATTGGGATCTCCAAAGCCTATGAACATTGTGTCCTTCAGAGGATGCCACTTTACCCCGAACACATCCTCCTCCATTACTGTCTTGATGTGAAAACTAGATCCAAGTTAAAAAGTAATGGTCTGCCCCACCGCAAATTGGTGGCATACTCCTGCTCTTGCTGAATTCCCCTCTTCCCTTTTTCATCCAACAGCACTAACAAATGAACGTACAGCATAACAAGCTATGAATGGTTTAAAATGCAGTGATAGCAAGTTCTGGGCCCCACAATTTAGGAAGGATGTGAACAAACGGGAAAGAGTCCAGAGGAGAACAACAAACCTGATAAAAGCTTTAGAAAACCTGACCTAGGAGGAAAGGCTGAAAAAAACTTGGCTGGGCATGTTCCTTGAGAAAGGAAGACTGAGGGGTGACCGGACAGGTCTTCCAATATGTTAGGAGCTGTTATAAAAAGGATGGGGATCAATTGTTCTCCATGTCCACTGACAGTAGGACAAAAAATAATGGGCTTAGGTTAGATATTAGGACAAACTTTCTAACTATAAGAGTAGTTAAACACTGGAATAGGCTTGGAAGGAAGGTTATGGAGCCCCCATCATTGGAAGCTTTTCAAAACAAGTTGAACAAACACCTGTTAGGGATGGTCTAGGTTTACTTGGTCCTGCCACAGTGCAGAGGGGGCTGGACTTGATGACTTCTCGAGTTCCCTTCCAGCCCTACATTTTTATGATTCTATGAAATTTAGCTACTGGAAGCATGGGCAATGGGTAATGGAGGCTGGGGGAAGCTAAGCCTCTCCAAACCTTCACTAATGTTCAGGGCTTGGCCTCAGCTGGCTGGCCAGGACTCTGGATTCCTCCAGACTGCTGTGGTCACCAGTGGGCCAGCTGGGATTCAGGGTTGCCTCAGGTGCCAGCTGGCCAGAGTGGGTGGGTTGGAAGAGGAAAAGTGGGGGTGGGGCCATTGGAGGAAGGGGCAGGGAGCTAGCCTCCCCGAGCAGGGGGTGAATGCACCACCCATGACTGGAAGCAAAAGGCCAAGGTTTTCATAAGTGACTAGCAATTTCAGCTGCCTCGATTTTTGCATGAGCTGAGACACTTAAAAGAGGCATGGATTTCAGAAAGTACTAAGTTCCCACCCTCTGAAAGGCAGGTCAGGTTAAGGCATCTCAACTCAGGCACCTGAAAGGTTAACACACACGATATCACTAGTCCTTTGCAGCAAGCTTATAGCAAACCTTGGTGGAGGATTCTGCTGGTGGTGAATTACACTATTTTGTTTCTTCTTTCAATTACATTTTGAACCTGGACATGATGGAATGATAGCCCTGACTTTCGTGAAGTATACAGGCAAAAAACTTGTAGGCTTACACATATAGCTTGGTCAGTCCTGGCCTACAAAATCCATGCTATTTCAGTCCTGGGTAAGTAAGTAATACCCATTTATTCATGTTGGAATATTGGTGACACCAGAGCAGAGTTTTTGGAAGCCTTCTTGAACCCTTGCCAGCTTTGAGCCCTCAGCTCACCTCCCAGCCACACACCATCTGCCACACACCATCTCTCTCATGATCATCTCCAGCTACGAAGACCTGCCACTATTCCTTCCATGATAACTTTTTTGAGGTTATTTCCATCTCTGTGCCTGTTGTGACCAAATTACTTAAGTTTGTGCCTGTTAATTTCTGACAGCAGGGTCTGCTTCTCTCCAATAGTATTTCTAACATAAGCATTCTTCTTTTCCATCCAGGAGACACATGTGAATCTTCAGCAACACCACATCTCAAAAGCTTCAGTTGTCTTCTCATCAGCAACATTGATTCCCCATCATGAGTAGGCCTCTCTTAATGGAGGGTACCAGTCGCCAAAATGGGTGGTAGGTTTTTTTAGTAGTTCTTTGCTGTGAAAACACTAGGCTGACAGGGCCAGATCCACAAAAGGGCTTAGGCATCCGGTTCCTAGTCTTAGGCACCTCTGTGTTCCCTAAAACCCCTGCTTGGCTGCTGCCTATCCCTGTATGCACCTAAACTCACCCAGTGCCTAAATAGTCACTGTAAAAGTTCTCTATATGCCTAAGTTATGGCTTCTGAGCATAGACGCTGACACTGTGGATGCTCCAGGGTTGGAGCACTCACAGAAAAAAAATAGGGGGTGCTCCGCACCCACTGGCAGCCCCAGGGATCAGCTCCTCCCCCCCCAGCACCTCCCACCCACTGGTGGATCCCCCAGTTAGCTCCTCTCCCTCACTTCCAGTGTCTCCCGCTCACCAGAGATCAACTGTTCAGCAGCATGCAGAAGGCACTGTGGAGAAGCGGGAGAAGCGTGGGAAGAAAGTGGGGGGCAGAGCAGGGGTGGGAAGAGGCAGAGTGGGTGGGGCTTGGGGGAAGAGGTGGAACAGGAGCGGGGTCTGGGTCAGAGTGGGGGTCATGCACCCCCCCGGCCCCGGGAACTTAGGAATTCAGTGCCTCTGCCTCTGACCGTATGTGCTGCTGCCTCACTCTAGGTATCCAAATACCCATTTCACACCTAAGCCCCAGCATGATCCACAAACTGGGAGGAATGCCTATCTTCCATGCTGGGCCTGATCTATTAGGCACGCTCAGAGCATTCCTAACTTAGCACAAAATGGCTGGAGGAGGAGGCAGCCTCCTTTATAACCTTTTGCCCAGAATGTATGAGACCCTGGATCAATTCCCCTCTCTACCTGATGAGCGAGAGGAATTTGAACAGGGGTTCTTCACATCTCAGGCCTTCTCCTGCTGCCACCATTGTCATTGTTTTCTATTGAGTCAGGCAGCTGCCTAATTCATGTTCACAACAAATTGTTTAGACACCTAAGTCACCTGACTCTAGGAGAGGAATTCCCAGCTGTAGGTCCCAAGTAGAGATAGCTGCCTCCATCCACCCATTCCACTGATTTTGTAGGTGCCTAAAAATTAGGTGTTGCAGCATTGAGCACCTAAGTTCCTTTGTGGATCCAGGCCACGCTGCCTAATTCATTTTTGCTTCTCTCTTAAGACACAATTTGGATCCAGATTGTGACAGAATACACGCCTGTGTTCACACCCTACAGACTATTGTACTAATCTTTGTGCAAGATATGCCTTGTAAGGTAGCATTTGAAATATGCATAATTAGTATTGACCTAATAAAATATGTGTGGCAACATTGTGACATTAATAAATCTCCCTGTCTGATGTTAAGAGTGCAAATTCAAAACTCACATAGCACCACACTGGTCAAAGAGAACTGTCTTGAACAAAGGAGAACATCTTTGTCTTGATTTGCATTTAAGCAGTAAACAGAGTCATAAAGCAACGAGGGAAAATGAAGGTTGTTCAAACAGGTGAAAAAGAAACAGCAGGGAGCATCCTTCCACACAGACTCTTTGTCCCCTATTTCCCAGCTGGAAATGTTTTTTCAAGAGGGAGACTGAAACTATAAAAAGAATGGGCAAACGCCAGAAGACACACCCCTCTCTCTCTCCCTCCTGTCTCTGGCATCACATTTAACAAGACAAATGAAAAAATCTGTTGGACTTTGGGGGTAAGGGTCCTGGCCTGAAGAGTTTTGTCAATAACCTCCTTGGAAGCATGTGGTGAGAAATTTTGCTTGAATCTAATATAGTTTGTTAAATTAGGCATTTGTCAGTGTTTTAACTCTATTTTTCTTGTAACCATTTCTAACTTGGATGCCTCGTTATTTGTACTCACTTAAAGTCTCTCTTTTTGTTTTTAATAAATTTGTTTTCCTGCTTTACCTAATCCAGTGTGTTTAAACTGAAGTGTCTGGATAACTCAATTTAAGGTAATAAGCTGGCATATTAGTCCCTTAAAGGAATAACAGCTTAATATGTTTGGCTCTGCAGGAGAGGGCTGGGCAGTACAGAATATACACTTCTGGGGGAAAATCTGGGACTAGGCTGTGTTGGGCACACCCTGCAGTATAACCAAGGCTGATGAGAGCCAGGTGTAACTGGCAGTCTACGGGTACACAGTGTGGTTTGGATGCTGGAAGGCTGCTTGGGAGCAGCCCAGGTGGCAGCGTCTTCAGCAAGGCATTGTAAGGTACACAAGGTTACAAGACAGGGGTGAGACAGCCCCTCACTGGTCTGAATTGTGCCCCGGTATGTCATACAGATTTCTAGAGCTTTTTACAAAAATAAAAATGCATATGTATATACAGGCTATGCAATATATGGGTATGAAAGTATTACACTCTTCAGGGGTCAAAGTCCATCGGCTGAGAGGGTCACTTGCTATAGTTTAATACTAGTCAGTCCCTACTAACTGGCCAATAGTTTTGGATGCCAAAAACTGCTGCATGGATAATCATGGCAGGCATAAGGTCACCTGACCTGGTGACAAAATAAGAGTCCCTCAGCACAGCATGGCTTGATGTTAATCCTTTAGAACAGAAATACTCTTGGTCAGATTCTGACCCTTGCTACCATCCCTTTGTGTCCCTTTGGTAGTGTGAAGACAGTTTTGTAGCGGCACTCTTCATAACCCCTAGTGTAAGGCGGGGAGGCACACGCAAAGGGGTTGTGGCTGGAGTGCTGCAGTGTTTTGGTGATCCTGAGTTGGTAGTTAAGACCCAGGGGCAGTAGGTAGTTGGATGCAACTCAGTGGAGCCGTGAGGTTGCTCTAAGTTGCCCTGGGGTTTGAACTAGCCCCTGGTTGGCCCCAGGATCCAGGAGAGGCAATAAAGGGGATGAAAAGCCGAACACCCCATCCCAGTCCTATCTGAGTGCAACTTGGCTAGACCAGGGGATCCCAGCCTCTGGAATTGATTTTTAAACTTATGTCACATCTGGGGCGATAGCCTGGCCTCCTATGGAAAAAGCAGTTGAAAGGTCACACTGGGCTTTGGGAAACTCTGTTTCACCTTCCTGAGCTTTTGACTATTATATTTCTTCCCTCGGGGGTAGGGGGCAGGGCTTGAGGGTGTGGCAGAGGCATGTTGGGCACCTTCCCAACTCTGTGAATCCTGGTGATCTGCAGGAAAGAGACGCTCCAGTCTGTGGAGGCAGCCATGTTTTCATGGAAGGTCAGCACTCAACACCACTCTTCCTGTCCCTCTTCCCTCCTCCCTAGCAGTGAACAGTGGGTCAGCCATGCTGTGCAGTGACTGAGCATAAGTTAAGGCTGCATCAGAGTCTCATGGTAGAAGCATTATCTCAAGCTTGGTTAACCCCATGGATAGCTGCTGCTTCTTGGAGGAGAACTTGCTGCAAAGAGTGGATGCTTCACAGGTTGTTTCTTTCCTTCCCGTGTTCCCTGAAACATGCAAAGCCCCAGTGTATAGGAGCAGGAATCTGAAGGTCCCTCATATTGTAAGGTAGTATCCTAAGGTGTTCCATTGCTATGCAGCACAGCAGCTGATCCCCTGCCGAGGACAGCGGAAATATAGTAATCCCACATGTGACTTGTTCCCCTGTTAAATAAAGCAATCAATCCTCCTTTTGCAGCAGGAGCCTGGCGTGGCCTACACACAGGAAGGGACATGATGGCACAACACTGCAACAAGTACCAGCAGCAATGAAGTGGGGGCTCTGGGCAGCAGATGGACTTGGCCAGAAAACGAGGCACCCAGAGTGTGGTGCTGGCAACCTCATTACACGGACACTGCTGTGGACATCGGGTTACAATTATGAGGCAGGCAGCGCAGCAGCAAAAGCACGGACACTGAAAAGACAATTATGCAGACCATCAGGCACATGGGATGAAATATCCCCCAGTTAACACAATCTCACACAAAGCCACATCCAGGCCTGATACTGCTGGTAGGCTGGCTGGCCAAGCACTGAGCAGGTCACAGCAGTATTATAACAGGAGCAGGCAAAAACAGAGAACCGAGTTGCTTTTTCTTTTGTCTTGTATTATTAAGGGTCTCTAGTAGGGTAGTTGCTGAGGGCAGTGACTGAAAGAGTTAGGCAGGGGTGATATGGGAATAGTAGTTACAGACTGAACAGAAACAGAATTAATATTTGATATCTTTCAAATTATTGGGGAAATCCTTAAACCAAGGCAGACAGTTATAAACTCTGATATTTATTGATGTCTGTGTTATAGAGATAGTCACACAGTCCTACCTCCCAAACTCCTGTTCCAGGATGCACTAGGCTACACATCAATATTGGAAGGATTGTCTGGGAACAGTCATTTCCAGTGATTCCAAAGTCCTGTTGAGGTGCAGTGCCCAGGCCATTACAATATTTAAAAGTAGGGCTGTCAAATGATTTGAACAATGGAATGAAGTGCTGTGCTCACCCAGTAAGAAAGATTATTGTAATAGCTGCATTTTGAATGGCCGGGGGGAGAGGGGAATTGTTGTGTATAAGAGGAGGTTACTGTATTCAGCCTGAGAGGTGGCTAAGTTGAGGACAAGTATTGTAGTTTTTGTCCAGAAAAAAGGATTGAATCTTCAATGTGTTGTGGAGGAAGAAGCAGTAAGTCTTGGTGACAGCCTGGATATGTTGGGAGATGGAGAAGTCAAGGATGACTCCATGGTGGAAGATAGATCCATCATTGGCTATTAGCCAGGATGGGCTGGAATGGTGTCCCTAGCCTCTGTTTGCCAGAGACTGGGAATGAGCAACAGGAGATGGATCACTTGATGATTACCTGTTCTGTTCATTCCCTCTGGGGTACTTGGCATTGGTCAGTGTCTTTCAAATTTTGAAATTCATAACAGAGTTTAATATAATTTTAAGTAGGGCTGTCAATTAATCACAGTTAACTCATGGTTAACTCAAAAAATTAATTTAAAAATTAATTGTGATTAATTGCACTTATAACAATAGAATACCAATTGAAATGTATTAAATATTTTGGATGGTTTTCTATATTTTCAATATTGATTTCAATTACAACATAGAATATAAAGTACACAGTGCTCACTTTATATTATTATTTCTGATTACAAATATATGCACTGTAAAAATGATAAAGAAAAGAAATAGTATTTTTCAATTCACCTCATACAAGGACTGAAGTGGATTTTTTTGGTTACATAACTGCACTCAAAAACAAAACAGTGTAATACTTCAGAACCTACAAGTCCACTCAGTCCTACTTCTTGTTCAGGCAATCGCTCAGACAAACAAGTTTGTTTACATTGATGGGAGATACTGCTCCCTGCTTCTTATTTACAATGTCACCTGAAAGTTTGAACAGGTGTTCGCATGGCACTTTTGTAGCAGGCATTGCAAGGTATTTACGTGCCAGATATGCTGAACATTTGTATGCTCCTTTTGTGTTTTAGCCACCATTCCAGAGGACATGCTTCCATGCTGATGATGCTTGTTTAAAAAAAAAAGCGTCAATTAAATTTGTGACTGTACTCATTGGGGGGAGAATTGTATGTCTCCTGCTCTGTTTTACCCGCATTCTGCCTATATTTCATGTTATAGCAGTCTCGGATGATGACCCAGCACATGTTCGTTATAAGAACACTTTCACAGCAGATTTGACAAAATGCAAAGAAAGTACTGATGTGAGATTTCTAAAAATAGCTACAGCACTCAACCCAAGGTTTAAGAATCTGAAGTGCAGTGCAAAATCTGAGAGGGATGAGGTGTGGAGAATACTTTTAGAAGTCTCAAAAGAGCAACACTCCAATGCAGAAACTACACAACCCAAACCACCAAAAAGGAAAATCAACCTTTTGCTGTGGCATCAGACTCAGATGATGAAAATGAACATTCAACAGTCTGCACTGCTTTGGATCATTATCGAGCAGAACCCATCATCAGCATGGAAGCGTGTCCTCTGGAATGGTGGTTGTAGCATGAAGGGACATATGAATCTTTAGTGCATCTGGCACATAAATATCTTGCAACACCAGCTACAACAGTGCCATGAGAATGCCTTTTCTCACTTTTAGGTGACATTGTAAACAAGAAGCAGGCATTATTATCTCTTGCAAATTGTAACCAACCTTGTTGGTCTGAGTGATTGGCTGACCAAGAAGTAGGACTGAGTGGACTTGTAAAACTTTAGAGCTTTACATTGTTTTATTTTTTAATGCAGTTTTTTTTACATAGTTCTACATTTGTAAATTCAACTTGCAAGAGATAATAATGCCTGCTTCTTGTTTACAATGTCACCTAAAAGTGAGAAAAGGCATTCTCATGGTACTGTTGTAGCTGGTGTTGCAAGATATTTATGTGCCAGATGCACTAAAGATTCATATGTCCCTTCATGCTACAACCACCATTCCAGAGGACACGCTTCCATGCTGATGATGGGTTCTGCTCGATAATGATCCAAAGCAGTGCAGACTGTTGAATGTTCAACTGCAGTACAGTACTTGTAAGAGGTGAATTGAAAAATATTTTTTTACAGTGCAAATATTTGTAATAAAATATAAATATAAAGTGAGCACTGTATACTTTGTATTCTGTGTTGTAATTGAAATTACTGTATTTCTTGTGTGGGTATTTAGGCTAACTGATTATACCTCCCAGCAGCAGACTACTGTTCAGTCATTTGCTCTCACATATCAAAGAGGCCTCAGCATCAGAGATGGGGCTTCTTGAGTGGCCCAGTGCCTTCCATCCCCTAATACTACGTAACAGCACAGAGGCACCAGAGCTCCTGAGCTGCCTACTTTTCTCCTTGTCACAGACAACAGAAGAAAGAAGTCGCTACAATGCCCTGCACTGATTGAACAGCCATTATAAAGCAGGAGAAAGACCTGAAGAGCAAAACAAAGCAACCAATATTACTCCAACAAAAACTCACTGAATGACTTGTCAACTCTCTGCCTAACTAATAAAATAGCTCTGCCAGAACTCTGGCTCATGGTCAGTAGCTTGGACACAACAGAGGTGGGAGAAGGAAATGTGACATAACAGAAAAAATGTGCAGCCTGTAGCATTAATAATACGGAGCTCTATACCATTCTTTTCATCAGCAGATCTCAAAGTACGTTACAAAAGAGGTCAGTATCACTACCCTCATTTTATGAATGTGTCACAGAGGTTGGCCCTATTGAAGTCAATGGCAAAATTTCCACTGTGTGTTCTAACACCATATTCCCTAATGTAAAAAAGGCCATTGGCTTCAGAGCATGCTCTATTGGGCTGTTTTTGAGATGGCATAGTAGACACTTTCAGGTTCTAACAACAAGAATAGAGAATTGAAAATAGGACGGGCACACAGAATTAGTGGCCTTCCCTCCAACCCTTCTGCAGTTGGGGTGAGCACAGTCGTAATCAGATACCATAATTTCAGAAGCGGCAGGGAGAAAAGGAGACATTGGTTCCTGGCACACACACAGATTCTGCCCTGTTGGCATAACATATAGACTCATAGACTCATAGACTCTAGGACTGGAAGGGACCTCGAGAGGTCATCGAGTCCAGTCCCCTGCCCTCATGGCAGGACCAAATACTGTCTAGACCATCCCTAATAGACATTTATCTAACCTACTCTTAAATATCTCCAGCGATGGAGATTCCACAACTTCCCTAGGTAATCTATTCCAGTGTTTAACTACCCTGACAGTTAGGAACTTTTTCCTAATGTCCAACCTAAATCTCCCTTGCTGCAGTTTAAGCCCATTGCTTCTTGTTCTATCATTGGAGGCTAAGGTGAACAAGTTTTCTCCCTCCTCCTGATGACACCCTTTTAGATACCTGAAAACTGCTATCATGTCCCCTCTCAGTCTTCTCTTTTCCAAACTAAACAAACCCAATTCCTTCAGCCTTCCTTCATAGGTCATGTTCTCAAGACCTTTAATCATTCTTGTTGCTCTTCTCTGGACCCTCTCCAATTTCTCCACATCTTTCTTGAAATGCGGTGCCCAGAACTGGACACAATACTCCAGTTGAGGCCTAACCAGCGCAGAGTAAAGCGGAAGAATGACTTCTCGTGTCTTGTTTACAACACACCTGTTAATGCATCCCAGAATCATGTTTGCTTTTTTTGCAACAGTATCACACTGTTGACTCATATTAAGCTTGTGGTCCACTATGACCCCTAGATCTCTTTCTGCCGTACTCCTTCCTCGACAGTCTCTTCCCATTCTGTATGTGTGAAACTGATTGTTCCTTCCTAAGTGGAGCACTTTGCATTTATCTTTATATGAGGGTTTTAAAAACATTTTTTGTTAGTTTTAGTATTTGGTTAGTTATTGTAGTAGGGATCTTAATAAGAAACAAACCATATAGACATTGAGCATTCAACATTTAAAAAGGATTGTATGGGTTATGTGTGAAAACCCCTTCATGCCAAATGGCAGACGGCACAGGGGGTGTATAGGGTTGTACAGGGATCCCCTGGATCACATATCTACATAATAATTCACCAAAGGGTAACATGTAAGCTCTCTACCAAGAGCCAGTAGCCCATTCATTGACATCATCATTGCGAAATGTGTGTGCCGATAGCATTTAAGGAATTAAGAATCTATACTGAAAATTATGTTCTTAAGGTCTTGGAGTTAAGGCAGATCACCAGGAGGTGACATTCCTCAGAGATACTCCTTTCAGGCAGGAGGTAACAGACACCTATCTCCCTGTCTGACAATTTGTGTATTATGTGTTTGTATGCCTCTCTGCATACTGAGCCAAAGGCAACAAAAGAGATTCTTTCATCTTGTAGATTTCACAGACAGCAGCAGGTGACCTGTTCATGAATAAAGACAAAGGTTGGAACTGGTATATCTTGGAGGGGAAGAGAGGGGCAAGAAACACCTGGAATTCTTCACCTAGGAGGCAAGCAGACACTGTCTCATGAAAGAAGGAAAATGCTGCAAGAATTTTGGGTGAGCAATATTCTACAGGACGTGAGAGTATCATATTAACTAAATCTAGGCTCTAGAATGTGTGGTGTAATTTTGTTTTGTATATAACCATTTGTTTCCAGTGCTTCTACTTGCTACTACTTGAATCTCTAGGCTTTGTTAAATAAACCTGATTTCACTGCAAACATATCTAAAAGCTGTGTGTTAAGTGGAGTGGCGATCTGAGATGGAACTGGTAAGCTAGAGTGAACTGCTTCTTTGGAAGCAGTGAATCTGTGAATACTGCCAGTGCCCCATAGACTTGGGTCTGGACATTCCAGGATGATGCTCGGAGGGTTCGAGGGTTGGAGTGTGCCTATCACTAACTTGTGGCATAACCGCAGGGCCTGTGAGTCCCAGAGGGGAAACTAACTTCCCAGAACTGCATGTGCCTCTGATGAAGAATAAAAAATTGGCAAAGAAACTGATTGTAATAACCTGCTGGAAACTTAACAGTAAAACCAGGAGCAATTATTTTAATTTTTTTTATAAAGAACACCTTGACTTTGTCCTTTTAATAGTATTACTAACCTCCTCTTCCTAAATGTTACCATCACTTATAACCTCAGTCCTTCTGAAACATAGGAAACCTAGATAAACATAGGAATTGCTAGGCTGGATCAGACTCAAAAAACTATGGAGGTCAGTATCCTGTCTCTTATAATGGCAGCATCAGGTGAAGGTGTAAAAAACCCTACAGTTGGCGAGGAGGGAGGAGATTATCTCACACATTAAGTCTCATTCTGGTCTGTAAGCATGCGGTTTAATACCGTCTCCAGGTTTTTGTTATAATTATGATAATTCTGGATATTTTTGATATCCTTTTTATGAATGTCCAACTAAAGCCCATCTAAGAGTCTCCCTGTTGCCTTCAGTGGGCTTTGGATCGGGCTGTATGTCATTGTACCTACAGAGAACGAGCCAAGGATATGTCCAGAATGGAAATGAGAGATTGACTGTCATATACACTCTGTGTGCATGTGTGTCTGCGAGAGAGGGCAAAATATGTATTTCTTAATTGATAAGTCATTTTTTTAGGATGCATAAATGATAGAAAAGGGGAAATTCCCAAACATGCACATCTGCAAAATCCTTCCTTCAATTAAATGCATAACCAAATGAGACTGGAGCATGCATACAGTATCATGCATGGATGCAAGGCATATACTCTGTATTGACAGTAGCCATATATAGATTATAAGCTTTTTTCTTTGAAAAACTTTAATTTACTAATACACAATATCCTTAGTGACCTTCACACATACTGTGCCTCTTGAACTAAAGCCTTCTATTTCTTTCTGAATAGAAACCACTGCTGCCGGGACCTTGTGCAGCCAGGGATTTGAGTGCAATAGACAATTTCAAAGACTGCTCTTTCTATTTAACAATCAGTGCATTAGGCTAAAATATTCACACAAACGTGCTAGCATTTGAAAGGGTTTGCAGTATAGTGACAAGGTCCTTCTTTTACCTGGAACTACACAATGATGAATGAACATTAGTGGAATATTCTTTTGGCCTTTAGGTTTACCTTGATCTTCTCACAGAATGCAAATTGACATCATGCCCACATTTCTATAGTATTTTTTACTGTGGTCATGATGTGGGGGCTTTTTTCAATATGAATAGTGTAAAAGGGGAAACATAGTACTGCAAAGAGACATTATTGTGCTGGGAATGTATAAACAGCTGAGAAGAATAGAGCAACATGCTCATAATGGAAACTGAAAGCTCTTCATTTTGTCCTGATTGTCTCCCCTTCCTTTTTAAACAACCTTCCTTTTTTCTAGCTATCAATACAAAGTTCTTTTTGGTAAAATGAAGTGCATTCATGCTCCCTGAAAGAAGCTTTTAAAGTTGATCTGTGCCCACACAAAAGGGAGGCAGAGCTGAAGCCCATCAAGTTGAGGAAAGGAACTTGGACAATGTTCATTACAAAATGATACGGAGGTTCAGAGTGTCAAGCCAAGAGTAAAGGATCAGATAAACTTTCTTCCTGATAAACAACTGAAATAATTTTTCTTAGCTGTCAGGTCCTTTTCTCCCATTTCTAGCTGGTTCTCACACTCTTCCCAGCTCGTAAAAGAAACTGAGCACAGCTCTTTGGACTGATAAATGGGCTCCTTTCAATTGGTGGCAGGCTTCAGGAAAAAGAGATAATCCTGGATAATGTGGACACAGTTTTCATTTCATGTCACCCAATTAAACTGCAATTACCCGGAGTGCAACAGCAGAAAAACTGGAAAGAATGGCTGGAGAATGAGGAGCTCTGGCTCCCTGGGACTCTTTATACTGCGCACATTAGCCTAGATTTGTTCTATTCTGATAATAAAGTGCCAGGCTAAGCACTTAGCAGCACACAGCAAGAGATAGACCAGCTGCAACCTGTAATTTAGAACGAAATATCATTGCATGTACTATGGGAAATTTCTGATTGATCCATAGTAACTTTCCATAGATCATTAGCATCAGGAATCCAGGAGCTGTGCTGCAGTTAATTACATCCATAACAATATGGTCATGCTGTGTTCTGATAAATCTTGCAAGATTCAGATGACAGGTAAAATAAAGCTAAAGAACTTTTTTGCCGTGACCACAGTGACACTGAAAGCCTGAATAAAGCAGAAACCAACAACTTTCTTATCAAGGCAAACAGCAATACGGTATCTTATCTATTTGCATTTTGGCTGAGATCTGCGATAGGATCAATGTAATATCTTACTGCTCTTGCTGTGGAATACTCTGGATGATCTAATACGTCTTTTCTATCTCTGTCATGATCCTGCTAAATTGCAATTAAACAGATAGAGTTTTAAAATCTTGGACTTCATAAAACCTGACTGGTGCATGGGGATCATTTTAGTCATTTAAAGGCTTTAATTTGCTTTTATTCTTTCATTTTATTTACATAGTGATGTAACTGTGTTCAGCCCTATATGACACGTAAAGTGTGTCATACAAACAAAAGGTGCCTTCCAGCGAAGACTTTACACCTTACTCGTGTATTTAGGGTGAAAGTCACCCCTGTGCAGAGGACCAGAACAAGGCTTATGAACAATTTATATTTCACTTAAGCCAATGGGACTTCAATTGTGCATCATTCTTCTGCTGGTCCTTTGCACCAGGCTAAATTTCACCCTAGAAGCACAAGCTGGCACCTTGCATTATATTACAATATAATTTAGCTTCCATATTTTCTATTAGCAAATTACACAACTATCAGAGGCAAGTAGAAAGGTAACAAGGCTGTGGGAAAGACCAAAAAAAAATAAATAGAAAACTCGATGGTGATGGCCAGCAGGGTATCAAATATGAGTATGACTACTTTAATGTAGGTGATCTGCATTTTCATGTTGGTACTTTTGTGGTCCCAGAATACTCAAATCTCCATTTTATCTGAAATTTGTATCTCGTTCCATGTACAAATTGTGTACTCCAACTGAACAGTGTTTTTACAAAACCTTGGCTGCACAAAGGTGAGAGGTGTCAGTAAAATTAGAATTTACCTGTTTTCAAAACAGTAATTTTCTCTCTAGCCCCTTTGTAATTCGATTCTTCCTATTGTACTGAAGATTCTCACAGACAGCTGGGCTGCTTTGAAAATTGCTTTTCTGTTTAAAAGGTTGAATCAGAAGCTTTTATATTCTTGACTTAGCTCTTTTAACACCAAAATACTCATAAAAGCAACCCATTTGCCTTGGGGGAATAAAGGATATGGCAGAAAAGGAAACCAATCTGTGGAGGGGAGATTAACAGCCAGAGCCATAGCTGATGTAAATTGGGGTTGCTCCATCAAAGTCTATGGAGCTATGCCAGTTTACACTATCTGAGGAGTGAGCCCTTTGAACGGCTACTTCTTCCTGCCCACTTCTACAATAGGACTTCCTGGGAGTCTTTTAAAATGGCTTCTAAGCAGCTATTCTAAGAGAAAGGAAAAGTTAAAATATAGCATTGGTTTACAAGGATAGCAGTGGGATGTGACGTCAAAAGACTGCAAACTAACATTCCCTTTTGAAACTCTCCCCTGGCTGCTGCACTTTTTGGTGTCTGGGTAACTTTCATTAGTGACTTTCTGTTATAAAAAGCTGAACTGGGAGCTGTTGTGCTTTTTCCGAATAAACCCTAATATTTCAAAGGTGACAGCAACCGGGGAAGAGGAAAGAATCTACAGCATTTAGCTGC
Source organism: Gopherus evgoodei (assembly GCF_007399415.2). Lineage (NCBI taxonomy): Eukaryota > Metazoa > Chordata > Testudines > Testudinidae > Gopherus > Gopherus evgoodei. Next base: position 94,684,039 of record NC_044322.1, on the reverse strand, counting down.
AAATATTACCAAAGCTTGCAATGTATGCGAACATATTTGATTAAGTGAAAAGATTTTTATTCTTCCATTTCATATGTGTGTATAGCGGTCAGCATTGTATAAATTAAATGATACTATGGTAAATGAAATCATTTCATAAGCACATAAGAACGCCCATACTGGGTCAGCCCAGTGGTGTATCTAGCCCAGCATCCTGGCTTCTGATAGTGGCCAGTGACCAATGCTTCAGAGGGAATGAACAGAACAAGGCAGTTATTCAGTGATCCATTCTTTGCCATCAGTCCCAGCTTCTGGCAGTCAGATGTTTAGGGACACCCAGAGCACAGAGTTGCATCCCTGATCATCTTGGCCAATAACCATTGATGGGCCTATCCTCCATTCACTTATCTAATTCTTTTTTGAATCTAGTTATACTTTTGGCCTTCACAACATCACTTGCCAACAAATTCCACAGGTTGACTGTGCATTGTGTGAAGAAGTGCTTCCTTTTGTTGGTTTAAAACTTGTTGCCTATTAATTTCATTAGATGAGTTCTGGTTCGTGTGTTATGTTAATGGATAAATAACACTTCCCTATTCATGCTTTGCACACCAGTCATGATTTTATAGACCTCTTTCATATTCCCCATCAGTTGTCTCTTTTCTAAGGCCACGTCCAGACTAGGAATTAAAATCGATTTTAGATACGCAACTTCAGCTACGAGAATAACGTAGCTGAAGTCGAATTTCTAAAATCGAGGTACTCACCAGTCTGGACGGCGCTCCATCGATGTCCGCGGCTCTCCGTGTCGATTCCGGAACTCCGTTCGGATTGATGGAGTTCCGGAATCGATGTAAGCGCGCTCGGGGATCGATACACCGCGTCCAGACTAGACGCGATATATCGATCCCCGAGCAATCGATTTTAACCCGCCGATGCCGCGGGTTAGTCTGGACGAGGGCTTAGATGAACAGTCCTAGTCTTTTTAGTCTCCTCATATGGAAGCTGTTCTGTATGCCTAATCATTTTTGTAGCCCTACTATGTACTTTTTCCTATTTGAATATATCTTTTTCTGAGATGGGGTGACCAGAACTGCATGCAGCATTCAAGATGTGGGCGTACCATGGATTTATATAGAGGCAATATGGTATTTTTTGTTTTATCTATCCCTTTCTTAATGATTCCCAACATTCTGTTTGCTTTTTTGACTGCCGCTGCACATTGAGTGGATGTTTTCAGAGAACTATCCACAATGACTCCAAGATCTCTTTCTTCAGCTAATTTAGACCCCATCAATTTATATGTATAGTTGGGATTATGTTTTCCAATGTGCATTACTTTGCATTTATCAACACTGAATTTCATCTGCCATTTTGTGGTCCAGTCACCCAGTTTTGTGAGATCCCTTTGTAATTCTTGAGAGTCAACTGTGGACTTTACTTCCTTGAGTAATTTGTGTAAAATAAATGTAAAGTATCGTCTGCAAATTTTGCCACCTCACTGTTTACTCATAGACTCATAGACTTTAGGGTCAGAAGGGACTAATGTGATCATCTAGTCTGACCTCCTGCACAAAGCAGGCCACAAAACCCTACCCATCCACTTCTATAACAAACCCCTAACCTATGTCCGAGTTATTGAAGTCTTCAAATTCTGGTTTGAAGACCTCAAGCTGCAGAGAATCCACCAGCAAGTGACCTGTGCCCCATGCTGCAGAGGAAGGCAAAAAACCTCCAGGGCCTCTGCCAATCTGCCCCAGAGGAAAATTCCTTCCCGACCCCAAATATGGCAATCTGCTAAACCTCTTTTTCCACATAATTTATGAATATGTTGAACAATACTGGTCCCAGTAAAGATCCTTGCTTCCCTCCATTGTGAAAACTAACCATTTGTTCCTACCCTTTGTTTCCTATCTTTTAACCAGTTACTGATCCACGAGAGGACCTTCCCTCTTATCCCATGACAGCTTACTTTGCTTCAGAGTTTTTGGAGAGGAACCTTGTGAAGGCTTGCTGAAAGTCCAAGTACACTATATCCACTAAGTCTCCAACCCCTCAGACAGAGACCAATACCTACAAGATCTTCACCAAGCATTCTCAAAACTACGATACCTGCACGAGGAAATAAGGAAACAAACCAACGGAGCCAGACACATACCCAGAAGCCTCCTGCTGCAAGATAAGCCCAAGAAAGAAACAAACAGAACTCCACTGGCCAACACCTACAGTTCTGGGCTTAAACCTCTCCAATGCATCATTAGTGATCTAAACCCATCCTGGACAATGATCCCTCGCTTTCACAGACCTTGGGAGGCAGGCCAGTCCTCACCCACAGACAACCCACCAAATTTAAGCATATTCTACCCAGCAACCACACACTGCACCATAGCAACTCTAAGTCAGGAACCAATCCATGCAACAAACCTCGATGCCAACTCTGTCCACATATCTACACCAGCAACACCATCACAGGACCTAACCAGATCAGCTACAACATCACCGGTTCATTCACCTACACATCCACCAATGTTATATACCCCATCATGTGCCCACAATGACCCTCTGCTACGTACATTGGCCAAACTGGACAGTCCCTACATAAAAGGATAAATGGACACAAGTCAGATATTAGGAATGGCAATATACAAAAAGCTGCAGGAGAACATTTCAACCTTCCTGGCCACACAATAGGAGATTTTAAGGCAGTCATCTTGCAGCAAAAAAACTTCAAGACCAGACTTCAAAGAGAAACTGCTGCACTTCAGTTCTTTTGTAAATTTGACACCATCAGCTCAGGATTAAACAAAGACTGTGAATGGATAGCCAACTACAAAAGCAGTTTCTCCTCCCTTGGTGTTCACACCTCAACTGCTAGAAGAGGGCCTCATCCTCCCTGACTGAACTAACCTCATTATCTCCAGACTAATTCTGGCCTGCATATTTATACCTGCCTCTGGAAATTTCCATTACATGTGTCTGACGAAGTGGGTATTCACCCACGAAAGCTCATGCTCCAATACATCTGTTAGTCTATAAGGTGCCACAGGACTCTTTGTTGCTTTTTATAGATCACCCTTGTGCACATTTGCTGAAATCTTCAAAGAATTCTAAAAGATTGGTGGAGCATGATTTCTTTTTCCTTTTACAAAAGCCGTATTGACACTTCCCCAACATATCATGTTCATCTATGTGTCTGATAATTCTGTTTTTTATTATAGTTTCAACTAGTTTGCCCAGTACTGAAGTTAGGCTTACCAGTAATTGCAAAGATCAGCTCTGGAGCATTTTAAAAAGATTGGTGTTACATTAGCTATCTTCCAGTCATCTGGTACAGAAGCTGATTTCCATATGTATGCCTATGACATCATTTAAAATGCCCAACTGATGAGTCTGAATATGACTTTGGGCAATTGGTGTCCAGCATCATATTATGATTAGGCAATAAAACATGACAGACAGGGGGTTTCTGGGTTAATCTCATGTAGTATTGCAAGAAATGAGGCCACATGCTTAAGCAGTTTTAACCACCTGAGATGTACAGTAGTTGTAGTGAAATGCACTGTGTCCTTGCTCTTATTAAATGACATTTACTTTTAAAAAAATAGGAAAAATGTAATGCAATAAAGAATTCTTTATTAGCTATTTGTATTACAGTAACATCTAGTGGTCCCAATCAGAATGAGTGCCCCATTGTGCTAGTCACTGTACACATAGTAAGAGATGGTCTCTGCCCCAAAGAACTTACAATATAAATAGACAATAAATGGGAAAGGAAAGAAAACAAAAGCAGTATAGTGACTTTCCCAAAGCTACATCACAGCCAACATCTGAGGCACATGTAGAACCCAGGCCTCCCTGTCTATTGGACCACACTGCATTAACTAGACATATCTTTCACAACATTAACAGCCAGTCTGAAAATGCCATTTGATTATCAGTTTTATTATCTTAAAAATATAGAAAGAACTTAGATATATTTAGCCAGATTCTGATCTCATTTGCACTGGGATAAAGCCAGTGTCAACCCATTGTAATACTACTGTTTCTCCATTTGTTCAATGAGTATACGGCTACTTACTGACCTTAAACAGATATAACTAGACAATATTTGTAAATCTCTATGAAGACTAAATGTATGTAACTGTTAAACTTTATTATTATTTAATCTTCTAATAAATCTACTGGGCTGGCTTCCAATTTACTTTACGCTGAAGTAAAGCCAGAATCACTCTACTATAGAAAGTAGGGTTTTTAAAGTGTCCCAATTTTAACTTTCTTGTGACCTTCACTCCACATTTACTTATCCTGAACTTGTCTGAAATATAAGGAAATAACTCAGAGAGGTTTGCAATTTACATCATAGCTCTACCAATCCCTGTTTAATTTGATGGGGGAGGAGAGCTAATAACCTATGAATGTCCAGATTTACCAGCAGCACCAAACATATGTGTACCTTTACCCATCAGCTAAAGCCAGACTGGGGTGAGTTTCATCAGCTGGAGGTTTTCACATGGCTACTAATAGCCATAATCTCTCATCAGAAGAAAGCAATGTTACACAACACCATTCCTTGCTTTTGGTTTGGTTGCAAAGTATCCTGGAGCAGGAATTAGAGACATCAAATCAAGATGAGGCCAGACACAGTGAGTGGAGCAGCTCTAGCTGTGTCTCATGCTAATGAGATCAGGAGAGGCAGAAATGATGAACTCCAACCCTTGCCTGTGTGTCTGCTGTAGGAGAGATCTAGATGAGGGGCAGGAGACCCAAGAGGTCTAGGAGGATAAGGATGCTTCTCAGCTGGCAGAAAGAGAGCAGGAATTTCACTTATCTTAATGGCCGCTTTTGTTCACAAATCACAGAATCAATTGCACAGGAGCTTTCATCTTCTCTGGATAATGGCTTATGTTTCAAGAATGCAGGAAAGAACTGTAGAAAATAATTCTGACAAAGCGGTAGCTGCACACTTAGGCGAAATGCTGAAGCTCTTTTAGTGATTTATGTACTGTCCCATAGATGGATCTGACATTACCCCATAGGGGACCTGACAATCACTGTTCATTTGGAATAGCTTCTATCCTGCACCATTTGCTACTTTAAGTAACACATTTGTGTTTATAATATTTCTCTCCTACCGGAGAGTCAATGTGACCTAAATAGATACTCAATAGTTTGGGGAATCTCTCAGTAGATAGAAAGATAGATAATTTAATGTATTTACTTCATTCTGAGACATAACAAGGAAAGTAAATAATATAGCGGGCTGGCTCCTTAGCTGGTATAAATGGTGTAACACCATACTAATGCAGCCTGGCTGATCTACACCATCTGAGAATCTGGCCCTAGTTTCTTTTGTGTTCAAATGAAGGTTGTCTTCTAGTTACTCTTCTTTTTGCTCTGGCAGTGGAGCCATAACTTGCTCGAGCCAGCAACATGAGTGATAAGATTTCAGAATACTACACATGGATAGTGAAAAGAGTATGCAAACAACCCACTCTTGTTCATAAAGTTCTATCCAGTTAGCTGGATGTACAAGAGCTGAAAAGCTTCTCGGTTATCAGACAAATAAAAGCAAATGTGAAACCTTTGTCTCAGAATGAAGAGGGAGTTGTGAAATATGTGCAAGGCATTTACCTCTTCAGATAGGCTAACATCATATTCGATATTTGTGGAGCAAGTTTTAGGAACCCGGAGGAACATATAACTGTTTTAGTTACAGGCCAACTATTGCTGCAATAAATGAAGGACTGAACAGTCTTTGAGCCAAATTCTGCCCTACATATTCCATTATGAGATGATCACCAGTAAGCTCAAAAAAACACTTGCGGATAAAGGGAGCTCCTAATAAGAACCTCTTGTTTTAGGAAATAAGGAAAGGATGATCATAGGCCTTTTCCATGCATGTGGCTAAACGGAAGCCTGTCTAGTCATGTGTACATACAAATCTGTGATCTTTTGCTTATGCAGAATACACAGATGTGCACAGGCTCATTACTGAACACCAGGCTGTCTGTACCTTAACTCCTTCAAACCCTTTATTAAGTGCATGTGCTTGAACTGTCATGCAGATTCATCACTTTCAGATGACCTTGGCTTTTTGTACAGCAAACTGATTCAGATATCAAGAATCCTGTTTCTTAAATACAGGAGCTCAAGTGTTGGCTGCTGTTGGCCTAGCAAGATGAAAAGTATTCCTTGCAACATCATTAATCCACCATGATGCTGAGTTAGCTGGCCCTAATGTGAGAGCCTTTAATAAAAGCTCTTTGCTTTAATAAAATATTTGCACATGTAAAACTGGAACTCTGACCCTTAGAGTATGTCTACACTGCAGTAAAACACCTGCAGCTGGAGCGGGTCAGCTGACTTGGGCTTGTGGAGCTTGGACTGAGGCACTGTAAAACTACTGTGTGAACATCTGAGCACAGGCTGGAGCCTGGGCTCTAGGACCCTCCCTGCCTGCAGGATCCCAGAGCCTGGGCTCCGGTCTGAGCCTGAACACCTCCACTGAAATGTTACAGCCCCGCAGCCTGAGCCCTCTGAGACCAAGTCAGCTAACCCAGGCCAACCACAGGTGTTTTATTGCAGTGTAGATGTATGCTTAGCCAACTTATGCATTCAGGGTGCCACTGTTTTTATTGTCTGTGGTAAGAGCAAACAAAACAGTACACTATGGTATTTCCCTTGGAGCTTAAAGTGCTTTTTCAGTTTAAAAAACAAAAAATACCTATCGTGCTTTATCTGCACTAATAGTGGCTAGATTTTCTGTTGAGTTTCTGTGAAGGGCATTCTAAAATCACTGGTATAAGCAATGGAGTGTACTGGCCCTTTAAGCCTAAGGGCCAGAAGACCCCTTTCCAGGGATGTTGATGTGAGCACAGGCTTACAAACCAGCCAAAGCCAGAAGCGAAGAGATAGTCCCAGGAATTAGCAGTGGGTTAGAGGGATGCTGGTATCAGGAGCCCTGTAGTGTATGGTGGGCTTCCCTCTCTCACCGTCAATCTGGGAAAGCTTTCAGAAGTAAAGTAGTATATATGTCACCTTCCCTCTCAGAACAGAGAGCATGTGGACTGAGGACAGAAGCCTGAGCCAGAAGGCTAGGTTTCTGCTGAGCAGAATAAGGTTTTCATGGAGGACGAGAACTTTGGAGATGTTCTGACCTTTGGGGTGATTGTGGTGGACCTTGTGTTTGTGACACAGGATTATTTTGAATTACTTTGGGCTGGTGACAGACCCGAGAGAGACTATGCAAGGCTCCCCAGGGTCCCTGAAGAAAGAAAGCAGATGGAGGGCTCTGCAAAAAGGTCTCTTGCTTCTGCAAATGGGAATTCTGCTATAGCATATTTCAGTATATCTTTAGAAACTATCGTTTTGGGAAGCTAACATGGTGATAACTGTTGCTGCCTGCCAGACACCATATAAGCATTACCAGCCATATAACTTCTAAATCTGTCTTGATATTAGATTAATAGTAAAATTTTCAAAAGCACCCAAGTCCTATTTCCAAAAGTTACCTGGCACTTATGCCCAGACCTTTGAAGGTATTTAGGCTCCTAACTTCCATTGAAAGTTTTTGGGCCAAAGGTCCAAATTTTCCAAGATATCTGGATATCGCTGAGCTCAGTGTTGCAACACCTAACTGATTTAGGAGTCTAAATATCCTTTTCAAATGGGATTTAGGCACCCAGCAGTCTAGAGCCCATTGACTGCTAATGGCATTTAGAGTTAGACTCAAGTGTCTAAATCCCTTTGGAAATGAGATGTCAGCTCCTAAATCAGTTGGGTGTTGCAACGCTAAACACAGCAATGCTTAAATACCTTTAAAAATCTGGAGCAGAGTGCCTGAATTACTTTTGAAAATGGAACTTTGGATCCTAAGTCACTTTAGCACTTTTGAAAATGTTGCCCCAAGTAACTAACTTAGGACCAAATCCAATGCCCCTTGAAATCAGTGAAAGTCTTAATAGCCACACTGATCATGAAACAAAAATAAATGTATCTCCCTATGTTCAGCATACTTCTGAATATGAACTGAATTATGCTCCATCTTACCACGTAGTATTGTTTAAACCATCGTTATCTAAACAAATGTGAGACTGCTCAATTTTACATGATCTAGTCCTAGAGCAATGGTGGCAACCTATGTCACGCAAGCCAATATTTAATGGCACGTGGCTGCCTGCTGGGACTCCGCGGGTCATTAAAAGACCTGCCTATCTAACCTGGGGAGTGGTTAGATAGGCATGGAAGTCCAGGGGGTCTGTCTGGGTTCGGGGGTGTGGATAAGGGTTAGGGCAGTCAGGGGACAGGTAGGGGGTAGGATTCTAAGGGGGCAGTCAGGGGACAAGGGACAGGGAGGCTTAGATAGGGGGTGGGGTCCCAGGAGGGGGTAGTCGGGACAAGGAGCGGTGGGAGATTGGGGTTTCGGGGGGGCAGTCACCTAGCCCCCCTACCCTGACACCTGCACCCCCTCACATGCCCCCAGCCCTCTGCCCTGACTCTTGCACCCTCCACATCCCCAGCCCCTCCACATCCCATGCACCCTGCACATCCCCATCCCCATCCTGAGCACCAAATGGGAGTCACATTCCCACTTGCACCCCTCACACCAAATGGGAGCTGCCTAGGTAAGTGCCCCCACACCCAAACCTGCTGCCCCAACCCTGAGCCCCCTTCTTCATTCTAGCTCCTGGCCAGACCCTTCACCCCCAGCCCTGTGCTCGGTCCACTCCAACTCTCAGCTCAGTGCAGAGAGAGGAAGAGAATGGGCCAGAACCAGGGAGAAGGTAGGTACCCACTGTATGTGGGAAGGGCCATGACCCCAGACCGGCAGCAGGCTGAGTGGGTCCGGCAGCCGGGATCCCGGCTGGCAGGAGCTGGAAGATGGAACCCCTGAGCGGCAGTGGGCTGAGCTGCTCAGGCCACAGCCGGTCTGGGGTCTCTGCTGCCGGCCCCGAACAGCCCACTGCCAGTCTGGGGTTCTGGCTGCCAGACTCTTCGTAGGTGGGGTCCCAGCCACAGACCCCACTCAACCCACTGCCGGCCTCGGTGAACAGAACCCCAGACCAGCAGTAGGCTGAGCGGGCTGGTGGCGTAAGATCAACATTTTAATTTAATTTTAAATGAAGCTTCTTAAACATTTTGAAAACCTTGTTTATTTTACAATACAACACTAGTTTGTTATATTATATATAGACTTGTAGAGATAGACCTTCTAAAAAACATTAAAATGTATTACCGGCACGTGAAACCTTAAATTAGAGTGAATAAATGAAGACTCAGCACACCACTTCTGAAAGGTTGCTGACCCCTGTCCTAGAGTTTTTTAATATAACATCACCAGATATCAGCACAGCTCTGCCATTGTTTGTTCTGTGAGTGTGCTCTGTGTGGGGTGTGCTTTGCAGATGGAGTTTCTCTGGGAGATTAATGATGTGTTGAACAGCATGCTGTAGTTGATACCCTCCTGAACTCTGACACCCAACACTGGACACCTTTACACTGTAAAATCAAGCATAAAGCAAGTAAGTGAATTTTTTATAGATGCTGAAGCCCCCAGAATATCTGCAAATATTACAGTTCTGTTATACATAACAGTTCCTTTTATAAGTGGATTTGTTTTCTCCACTTTTCCGCATAAATACAAGTGAAACAACAACTTACACAATTATGCAGTTCTTACAAAAGGAATTTTGGAAAGAGACAATCTGTGTCTGGATAATCTTTGTTAGTGATATGAAGAGAGCCAGGTGGTTAAATGGTTTGTATAAGTGTTGCAAAATAGTTTGACAATATATAGACAAAGGCAGCAGTGCCAGTTTATCTTTTAGCCAGGGCTACAGTCATCAAAGTGTCAACTGTCCTGTCTAAGGACGTGCTGTTAAAGTGATGAGGAGTCTGGTGGCACCTTAAACTAACAGATTTATTTGGGCATAAGCTTTTATGGGTACAAAAACCACTTTGTCAGATGGGTTTTTAACCCAAAAAAACCACTTCTTCAGATGAGTGTTTTTACCCATGAAAGTTTATGTCCAAATAAATCTGTTAGTCTTTAAGGTGCCACTGGAGTCCTCGTTGTTTTTGTGGATACAGACTAACACGGCGACCCCTCTGATGCTGTTAAAGTGGTTATCCACTCCCCGAGCCAGAGAGACCCTGTTCAAGTGGCATCATGTGCTTTCACTTTCTCCACACACACCCCCACCCTATTTGTCAGCCTGCTGCCCTTTTGTGACACAAACCCTGCGGTTTGCAAGGTAGTGGGTATTGTTAGTGCTACTCCATACAGTAGATTGGCAGCAAGGAGTACTGAAGAATGACAGGTTCTATAATACACCCTCATCTCGAAGATGGAGAGCGTCACCTCTAACATTCCCAGTTTTCATTAGCTTGAATGCAATTGTTCTAGGTTTAATTTTTTGGAGTGTTTGCAGTTTTTCCAGCAAAACACTGTTTGAACCCAGTGTCCCCATTATATCACCACAGTCAAAGAGAGGAAAGATAAAGGCATTGTGTAAAGTTTCTGTGGCTTTGCCGACAAGGTTTTATGTACTGGAGAACTCTCATCTGGCAGTCAATTTGCCTTTGTCTTTCAAAGCAGTGGAAATATCAAGGGAGTATGCCCAAGAGTTCTGTTTGCCATTTGCCAGATTATTGAAGGCATCTTTAGGCCTGTGGCAAACAAAAATGTTTTCAGAAATAATTCTGAAAGTTCTGCTTTGGGGACAAAATCCTTAAAATGTTGCATTTGGAACAGCTAAAGGGATGTGCAGATGAGGAGGAGGACTTGAGATTGGGATTTCATAAGCTTAGCCTTATGTCCGTCATAAGAGTCTGACTTGTGAAGAGGAGAAGGAATAAGGTCACTACAACTATCTATGTTACAGGTTCAACCATGCTAGCTGGAACAGTTTGTGCTGAAAAGTGATAGTCCCTGGCTAAAATATATAGGCGTGAATTGGGCAAATAAATAGAATAGGCCCATACTAGACCCATTCATAGTTCTGGTAAACTCAACTAGCAAGAAATAGTCTGTATAATACAGTTGGTTCTGTCTAGCATTCTTTCCTTACCCCAGTATATGATTCTGGCTAACCCAGCTAAAACTCTAGTGAAGGCATAGCCTGACAGAATGGTTTTTACTGTCTAAAAGCAGGACTAAATGGTCATCCAATGTTTCTGAAGAAGCATAAGAATGGAGTGACTGAGCTGCTTACTAAAATATGTAATTTAGCATTAAAATCAGCTACCATACCAGAGGGCTGGAAGGTATCCAATGTTATAAGTATCTTTAATAAAGGTTCTGTGGATGATCCTGGGATTTACAGAGCTGTGAACATTACTACCAAGTAAATTAGTTGAAATGACAGAATTATGAAACACATTGCTTAGTATGCTATGGCAGGGATAAATCAGCACTGAATCGGTAAAGGAAAATTGTGCCTTCCCAATCTAATAGGACTCTTGGAGGGAGTCAAACAAGAGGAGACAAAGACAACTGGTTGATATAAATTCTTTGAGAGTTCTAAAAGTTTTTGAAAGAATCCCTCCCAAGAGGGAATTAAGGAAATAAATAGTCATGGTGTAAGAAGTAAAGGTGTATTTTGAATTCAAGGTAGAAAAACAAAGAATAGGGCTTAATGGCCAATTTTCAGCAGGGAAGAAGATTAGTTGTGGAGAACACCAAGGATGCAAACTAGGATGCAAGGATGCAGTGTTGTTTGACCAATTTAATTATTCAGATTTACATAAACTGAGGTTCTAACCCTGTACTTTTTCTACTGAATCAAGTGAGAGGCTTATCAAAAGAGACTTGCAAATATGCTCAGATTATTAACTGTCCAGAAACCTTGCCAGTTCCTGCAATGAGTCTTTTATGAAGTTCCAAAAAGTTTGGCTAGCTTTTTTTTTTCTCTTCCACCTCTCTTGTGCTCGTGTACATTCTGATTTCAGCCAGATATCTGCGAGGTAGTCATGTTAGTCTCTATCCACAAAAACAACGAGTCCGGTGGCACCTTAAAGACTAACAGATTTATTTGGGCATAAGTTTTCATAGGTAAAAAACCCCACTTCTTCAGATGCATGGAGTGCAAATTACCAATACAGGCATAGATATACTGGCACATAAAAAGAAGAAAGTTACCTTACTCTTGTCAACACTGGTTCTCCACTTGTAAGGACTCCTCGTTGATTTCAGGCTCTGAGCAGGGTGACTAGATAGCAAGTGTAAAAAATCGGGACCGGATGGGGAGTAATAGGCATCTATATAAGAAAAAGCCCCAAATATTGGGACTGTCCCTATAAAAATTGGGACATTTGGTCCCCCTAACTGTGAGCATGGCCATTCTACAGTATTTCCAACTCTGCCAAAATCATGGGTTGCTGGATATCTCCCAAGAAATCTTATTTCTCATGGAATTCTGAGCCTAATTTTCTGCTATATTTTCAGCCTTTCATTTTGGGGAAAGGCTGAAGGGTTTATTTTCTGGATAGTGGTAGGTGGTATTTACGCTGCCAAGTTAGTGTCTGCCTGAACTGCTTGGGTAGCCTAAGGCCCCATTTCGTTGTATATTAAACCATGATACCTGAATCAGTTCTAAATACAATTTGAAACAGTTTCTCATGGGCCAAATTCGCCTTCCCTTAGTGCAGGGAGTGCATATTGTACCTTCCTGTACCAGCAAGGCCTGAGGTGCCCTCTTTAAGAAATTCACCCTGGAGGAGGGCAGCCAATGCTTCTGCAGCTGTCCTGTTTTGGAAGTTGCATCAGGGGAGGCCAGCTTTAAAATCCACTGGTGGTCTCCGTGTGATTCATCCCTGCAGAAGTTACAATGATAATATACTGAAATACACGGTCCTCCATTCCCTGTAGGCACTCACTCCCTGGTTGGCACTGCCCACTTTACAGGCCGTCCTGTCTTCTTATCGACCCTTTTCCTGTGGAAGAAAGGCTTTTCATCACCAGGGATGCTCCCACCTGATCATTCTGTCACAGCAGCTATAGTACTTCTGCCTGGATCAGTACAACAATCACTGCAACTGTTACACCAAGTGTAACACTATGAGCAGGAGCTTCAGAGGAAAAAAAAGGGGGGGGGGGATTGGGAGGGACAAAGAAAGGAAGGTCGTCTGAGTTCCAGTCCAGTCCTTTGTACGTAAGATCTGGGATCAATCTTTGAGTCTCTGATAGATGTTCTGTGTCACTTTGGGGAAGATTTTAAAAGATATTTACATGCATAACTCCCATTGATTTCAATGGGAGTTATGCATCTAAGAAACTAAAAATCTTGCCCTTCATCTCTCTGTGTCTCCTTCCCAATATTCTACTTGTATGGTCTATCCTTTTCTCCCCCCTTTAGGCTTTCTTCTTATCTATTTGAAATGTAAGCTTTTCAGGGCAGAGACTGTCTCTTACTATGTGTTTGAACAGTGCCTGACACAATGGGGCGTTGATGTGGGCTGCTCTAGTAGCTTATGTAATACTAGTAATAATAATAATCAGTCACAACAACAACTTACTTGTCATGAGATTTTTCAGGGGGAAAACACATATTCTGAAAATAACCCAGTCACACTCTTTATAAAACCTTAAAGTATCAGAGATAACAAGTTCTTGACTCCTGTATAGTTCCCAAATACTGCACCTTCAACACATTATAGTAATAATAATAGCTGTGCTTCACAATTATGAAAGAAGATGTAACCAGTGGCTCACTCCTCTATATTTAGTGCTAATATTTTAACTACTTATCTTTAATGGCTGAATTGCATCTATGATACAATATAATTAGGCATAAAAATGTTGTTTAATTCTCATATCGTCAGTGGTAAGTCCCAAAAAATTTTGCCTTGAAAATGTGATGCTTTGAGAAACTAAATTGAGTATACATATTTTAGTGTATTATAAGCATTTTTTTCCTACAAAGAGGATATCATAATATTAGACAACTTTACAGCAAGGCAGATCTCTACATATTAATGATAAACCTGTAATTCCAGTTCCAAAACGTCATAACAAAAATAAATAAATTAGAGTAATGCAAGATAAGTAACTGGATTAGGAACTTCTTTATTTTGGCTGGGAAAGGTATTTCAGGAAACGTGTACAGAAACCTTTCTGTGATTAAGTTAAAAAAATGCAAGGAACAGGATGGAAATGGAAAGATTGATTTATTCTTTCTGAAGCAACTTCAAAGCAATCTGGATTCCTTTCCTTACCATATTTAGGAGCAGTAGCTGAAGCCTGCCAAACAAAGGAACAATCATGAAGATCCCTAATAAACTTAAATTATTGATCCATTTCATACCTATACCTGATCCAGCCTGAACATACTAATGCTAATCCATTTCTTCTGAGACCTTGCACTCACTGAATTATACTTTGGTTATGTCTGCTGTTCTCATAGGATTTTCTTCGTTTGTTGTCAATTGCTTTGTGTGCCTATAATCTTACTTAAAATTAGGCCACTGACTCTCCCGTGTATCAATATGTACCTTGTTTGTGAATATATACACATGGATATAGATTCAGATACATTTTGTCCCAGTGTCACATGGAAAGGTAGGTCTGTAAATACAATTAGTAGCAGTGCTTAAATTTAAGCATGAGTGTAAGTGCTTTATTGAATAGAGATGGACTTAAGTATGTGTTTGTGTTTTTCTGAAAAAAGACCTTAATATTCCATATATAATAGTTTAATGGACCTATAAATTCCATTCTCAGTTAAAAATTTATAAATACATGGTTATGAATGAGGGTTTCTCCACCAAACACAAAATCTACATTTATTTCAATGTTGCGAGTAGTGAGCTAGGGCTCAGTCCTGCAGGTTCTGCTGTGGATGCTAAGTGTTCTGTGGAATGGGGTGTGAGTGCTCAGTACCTTGCAGAATTAAACTCTAATAAGCAATGTTGGTCAAATAAGGAACAAGGATGAACCAATATATTTAGAACTAAATCATTCGCACTCAATTTGCTGTTATTTATGGGATAATGTTCATGGAAACACTTGCAAGTCCCAAGAGTTTCAAAAATCTTCATCATAAGTGTTTTATTTTTTTCTTAAGGTATGTCTACACTACAAAATTAGGTCAATTTTATAGAAGTCGATTTTTAGAAATCAATTTTATACAGTCGATTGTGTGTGTCCATACTAAGCGCATTAAGTTGGCGGAGTGCGTCCTCACTACCGTGGCTAGCATTGACTTACAGAGCGGTGCACTGTGGGTAGCTATCTAACAGTTCCCGCAGTCTCCACTGCCCACTGGAACTCTGGGTTAAGCTCCCAGTGCCTCATGGGGCAAAAACATTGTCGCAGGTGGTTTTGGGTATATGTAGTTTTGCGCCTTTTTTCCTGGGTTACCCTGCAGACGCCATACCACTGCAAGTGTGGAGCCCATTCAGCTCACCGTCACTGTTGCTGTTGTGGGCAAATCTACTGTGGGAGCTGCTGTGATCCAAGTAGCCAATACAATCATTGACATTTTGTTATCAAGGGTAGTGACTCTGGGAAATGTTGCAGGCCTTTTTAGATTTTAGGTGCATCATATTCCTGTCCTTTGTCACTGGTGAAGAAGTCTTGCAGCTGTACCTTCCAGTCTAGTTGGTACTGTAACACCTCATAGCACTTCTGTGGTTGACACAGGTAACAGCTCCAGGGCTCTTTCTCTTTTGCCTTGGCCGAGGTACCTTGCCCCACTTGGACCTTCAAGCATTTGACACAGAAGCACCTGCAGTAGCTGGCATTTCTACAGCAGTTCCTTGCCTTCACAGCAGACGGTGCAGTAGGACATGTAGCTTGGCCAGGGGTTCTGTCTTCCCTGCCCTGCTCCTAGCAATCTCCAGGGCATGGTGTTTGGCTCCACCGCTTCCGCTGCAACTCTGCTGTCCTGCTTTCTTGCTCTCCTGCAACTCTGCTCTCCTGCTTCCCAGCGACGAGCTTAGGGGATCTGTTCTGGTCCTCCTGGGTGCTCCTGGCAGCAGACAGTGCAGTAGGACTGATAACTGTCCTTATTCACCGCTTCTGCTGCAACTCTGCTCTCCTGCTCAGGGGATCCGTTCATGAAGCCTAGACAGTAGTAAGGAGCAGTTCAACTATAGGCTGAGCAAGTGGTGGTAGAATGTGCCTTTGGATGTTTAAAAGCTCACTGGTGCTGTTGGTCAGACTTCAGTGCAACCAAGATTCTCATTGTTATTGCTGCTTGCTGTGTGCTCCATAATATCTGTGAGTGTAAGAGGGAGACATTTATGGTGGGGTGGAATGTTGAGGAAAATTGCCTGGCATCCGATTTCGAGCAGCCAGACACCAGGGCGATTAGAAGAGCACAGCAAGGCACACTGCACGTCAGAGAGGCTTTGAAAACCAGTTTCATGACTGGCCAGACATCAGTGTGACAGTTGTGTGTGTTACTCCTTGATTCAAACCCGTCCCCTTTGTTGATTTTAATTCCCTGTAAGCCAGCCACCCTCTCCCCTTTGAAATAAAGTAACTATTGTTTTGAAACCATGCATTCTTTTTTTATTAATTAAAAAAAATGAGATAATGGACAAGGTAGCCTGGGTGGGATGGGGAAGGAGGGAAGAACAAGGCCACATTGCTTATTGTAGCCACACTAAAAATCAAACCGTTTGAATGATAACCTTCTGCTTCTTGGGCCATCCTCTGGACTGGAGTGGTGCCCGGAGCCTCTTCACCATGTTCTTGGGCATCTGGGTGAGGAGGCTATGGAACATGGGAAGGAGGTAGGTGATTATACAGTGGATGCAGCAGGGGTCTATGCTCTTGTTGGCTTTCCTGCAGTTCCAACAGATGCTTCATCATGTCCGTTTGCTTCCTCAACAGATGCTTCATCATGTTCGTTTGCTCCCCCATTAGCCTCAGCATTGCGTCTTGCCTCCGCTCTTCACCTCACTTAATTCTTTCCTGACCACTGCAACTGAATGCCTCCATGCATTAAGCTGTGCCCTAACAGTGCGGGAGGACTGCATGAGCTTGGAAAACATGTCATTGCGAGTGTGGTTTTTTTCACCTTCTAATCTGCAATAACCTCAGGGATGGAGATGATAGGGGGAGCATAGAAACAGTCTATGCTCTACGATTCTAGGGGGGACTGCATGGTCATCTGTGCTGCTGAGTTCGCCACGCTGACCAAACAGGAAATGAAATTCAAAAGTTCCTGGGGCTTTTCCTGTGTACCTGGCTAGTGCATCAGAGTTCAAAGTGCTGTCCAGAGCAGTCACAATTAAGATACTCTTGGATAGCTCCCAGAGGCCAATACCATTGATTTGCGTCCGCACTACCCCAAATTTGACCCAGCAATGTTGATTTTAGCGCTATTCCCCTCATCAGGGAGGAGTACAGAAATCGATTTTAAGAGCCCTTTAGGTTGACGTAATGAGGTTGGTTGGGTGGATGCAGTCATTTTTAAATCGACCTAACGTGGCTAAATTCAACCTAACCCTCTAGTGTAGACCAGGCCTTAGTTATTTGCTGAATGTTTGATTGTAAAGTCTTCAGGGCAGGCACTCTCTTTTAATTACTATTTATGTTTATGGTGCCTAGCCTAATGAGGCCATGTTCCCTGATTGGGGCCCTGTGGTGTTACTGACATAAAAATAATAAATAATACTTTGCTATTATTTGCTTTTAATTATTCTCCTGATAAGAAATAACAGGAGGTTGAACCTCAAAAACTGGCTCTTCCTATGAGATCTGTGTAGATTTTTGGGGAACCACTGAAGACTTGTATCATCTGGGCTGAGACCCTGCCCTTACGCCCCCATTAGCTGCTTGGCAGCATAGCTGGGTCCCCCAGCTCCTATGGTTCAACTTCCCTTGAAGTATGATGGAAATTTACACTGCATATTGGGACCCACCACGCATATTTTCAGCATTAGCTGTGCTGGTTTGCCCCATGGGTTTCAAACACAGCATAGGATGGATTATGGCTAACTCCCAGCAGGCCCTAAGTGCTCCTCCCTGTGGGGCATCCACAGTAGAGAGACCAGTGTGCTGGGGAGCTGGCGATCCCAACTTCGACACCCGGCAGCTGGGATCTGCAGTTTCATGCTGCACTCTGATTGCAGAAATGGAAGGGAGCACAAACAGGACTCACTCCTCAGAGGTGTTACCACCGCTGGGGTAGAAATGGGCAGCTGTTCAAAAGCTCACAGCATATTAATCTCCTCTACATGGAGATCTCTGTAACGAGTGGCAAAGGGCCAGAATTCACAGCAGTCATATTTTTGCCATGCAGTTCTACAATTGAAAATGATGTATGTTTTGGGTTAGTTTGTAACTTCACAATGCACTGTGAGTAAAGATTTGGCATAGCTGCACCATCCCAGGAGCAGATAACAAATTGTGGCTCAGAGAGTGATAATTCCTCCCCTGCTCTGGATGGGGCAGGGCAGTAAACTACTTCATCTCTTTTCATGCACCAGTTTTCTCCTCCCCCTGCTCCGAGACATGTGATTGGTGTGTAGAGGATGGAACCACAGCTCCTTCCACTATCCCATATCTCTCTACCCTCCCCCCGTCCCCGCCTTGCATGCAAGGGGGAGTATTGGGTATGCACCTCCTTCCATTGGAGAAACAGCCCTGACTCACTGAAAGGAGAACAGGGGCAATGACAGTTTATCTCCTGTGATTTCTTTACACCAATAAATGTGCAGTAGCAGCAGGGTCATCCTTAATAACATCCCAGTTTTTCCTTTGCAGTACAGGCAAGTCTCATCTTACGCAGGGGCTCCGTTCCACGGTTCACGCATAAAGCGAAAACCGCGTATAGTGAAACACTCATTGAGTTGAATGGCGGGCAGAATTGCCCACACTACAGATGCAGTTTTTATATTGTTATTTTTCTTTTATTCCCCTGTTTTTGCCGACCGCGCAAAGCTGAATTCACGCATGTTAAATGCGCCTAAGATGCGACTTGCCTGTACTCACCAGCAGAAAAAAAAGAATGTGCAGCTGCTCAAACCCCTAAAAGTTCTTCCTCATAGGAGAAGGAAGAAGAAAGTGCTATCACCTGGCCTCTTCTTCCTCAGGGTGGGGGGGGGGAGGAGAAATATGGGATGGATTGGAAAATTCTGGGGCTGGTTTTGGCTCATTTCAGAAAACCAGTAACTGGATCAGTTGTTCTTCGAAGTGGACTTTGCTCTAATATAATACATAATTTATATCCAGCATATTAGCAATAACATGTGGTGAGGAGAGTCTTATACCTGCAGTAAATGACTGTTCAGTGCTGGCAAACCGCTCAGCTTTGCCATCGGCATTTACCCTACGTTGCACCCAGCCATTTACTGCATGGCATACTATTTCAACCGTGCTTTGACTTCTTAATTAAAAGCACTCCTTTTAAAAGAGCAGTAGGTTCAGTTTTAATAACTGCCATAATAATCTCTACACTTCAATATGAAGTGCTAAGAGGTAGTAAAAATTTATGACACCCATTCACACTCAGTAAAATATTAGTTAAAAATGCATGACACAGCATGTCATTTTGTGGCAGGACGCAAGTAATACCATTCAGAGCTTTTTTTGGGGGAAAAAAACCCACTGCACTTTTTGAGCCAATATTCCATGCCAATTCAAACTAATTATCTGGTACTCATTTTTTTTTTCCAAGTGGGTGGGAGGTCTGTGCTGCTCCTGAACTGGTGAACACTTGACAGTTCAAGTTATCTGAATTTCTCCTAAGGGTGTGGTAAACATGAAATATTTGGAAACTGAATAACAGGCCCAATGGGATTCTCACATTTGTCTCACAAAGGAGATCTCAGGCAATCACCTCCAGACAATCTTCTGAAACCTCATTTGTTGCCAAAGCTAACATAAATGTTCACGATAATAACAAGCAATTAACACTTCTACCAGGTAACTCTTTGCGTCCATAGATCTTTCAGCACTTTACAAAAGCGAGAAAGGGTTACAGTCTTGCAGTTTACAAATGGGGAAACTAAGTCGCATAAAATCAAACCTAAACATTTCAAACATGGTTTCTTAAAGTTAGGTACCAAATGTTTATTCAGGCCCCCAAATAAGTGAGCTAATTATCAGACATGCCAAGTACCTGCAGCTTCTATTGGCTTCTGCCAGTGATTGTGGGTAATTCTGAAAACCAGGATACTTTTATTCTGGTGCTTAAGTATAGATTTAGATGACTAATTTAGGCAGCAACACTTATAAATATTACCCTAAGTGACTTACCCAAGGTTGCACTGCAAATCTCTGGCATAGCTGAGAAGAGAGCCCACGTATTCTGACTCAGAGCCCAGGAAATGAATATGGGGAGAATATATTAAAGATTTTAAAAAATGATAGCACCTTTACTGGAGCAGTTTTAAATGCAAGGCCTGCCTGGCTTCTCCCCTAATCGATACCTCTTTTTCAGGTAAAGCAACAAAAGCAGTTCAGCAGAGAGCAGCTATGGGGGGTG
The DNA here is from genome assembly GCF_007399415.2 of Gopherus evgoodei. NCBI lineage: Eukaryota > Metazoa > Chordata > Testudines > Testudinidae > Gopherus > Gopherus evgoodei. The sequence goes on along the minus strand of NC_044322.1, from coordinate 94,663,622 downwards.
TGCAAACATATTTCCCCCCACAGAATGCCCTCTATGAATAACAGGGTGAGCAGGCAGCTCTGACCTGTCTCTCTAGTAGTAATAATAATACTTGAAACATTCAGTCTCCAAAGCACTTTACAAACATTAACTAATTCAGCAGACAATTAGGAAGCTATACATGGCCCACGCTATCAGGATCCCATTGCTTCTGTCAGCTTTCCTTTCACTGCTGACTCCTGAATTAGCAATGAAGTATTACTGCCTCGTATGCACTCAGACAAACTTATAAAGAACATCAGTCATTATAAATTATGCTGACATGTATTAGCAAAGAAGAATGTAATCTTTTGAACCATGCATTTATAGCTTTGGCAAGGAAAGATGGGGTCTTGTGGCTAAGGCACTGAGCTGGAACTCAGGAGATCTGTTGAAATTGCTGGCTCTGCCATAGACTACCTGTGTGACTTTTGGAAAGTCACTTTATCTCACTGTGCCTCAGATCCCAACCTATCAAACTATCCTAAGCATCTTCCTTTCTCCCGTCATTTGTTGTTCAGATACCATAGGGTTCAAAATGGCATAAGAATCTGAATAAAATTTGTGTCTAACCTATGATGGAGGAGGTGGAGTTGCAAAGGGCAGGTAGGGCTTTGACTTTCAGTGAGAGATAAGTGTATCTAAAAATCTCCCACTTAGATTGTAAATTTCTTGGGGCAGAATAAGCATTTGTACAGAATTTAGCACAGTAGAGACCTCTACCTGCTACTGTATGTAATTGAGGAATGGTGTGCATAGGGACAAAGAGTCCTGTGGCACCTTATAGATTAACAGATGTATTGGAGCATAAGCTTCTGTGGGTGAATACCCACTTCATCAGATGTATGCTTATGCTCCAATATTTCTGTTAATCTATAAGGTGCCACTAACAGAAGTATTGGAGCATAAGCTTTCGTGGTGAATACCCACTTTGTCAGAATATATACTGAATAGTAATGGCAAAAAGCAAGTAGATACTTCAAATGCAAACTACCTTTCCCGGGAATTTCCTTACATTATTTAGTTATGAGATTTTTTTAGCCTATAAACAACTATTAGGTTCTATTTAAAAACTATTTCATATACTGCCCTCTTCACTGTAGTATGTGAGTGCTTTAGCCAAATTTTCCTTCACCTTGGGGTCTGAAACAGATCTGCTATAGATTCTCTCTCTACAATTGGCTAGGAAATGTTTTTGTCAGTTTTCCCTCAACATAGCAATATGAGCAACTTTAGCATTTAAATCTCCAAAATGCAGGCATTATATAAAATTCCCTTCTCTCATCCTTGGACCAGTGATGTCTACCCCAATGTAAATAAATCAACAATGATCCCTTATGGAATCTTTGTCGTCCACATAGACTGACTGGCTCCATGCCCCAGCAAGGTACTGCCATTGATGCAACATCACACACATACCATGAGCAAAGGCATTTAAAAAAAATATAGAGATATACCTATCTCATAGAACTGGAAGGGACCTTGAAAGGTCGTTGAGTCCAGTCCCTTGCTTTCACAACAGGACCAAGTACCATCCTTGACAGATTTTTGCCCCAGATCCCTAAATGGTCCCCTCAAGGATTGAGCTCACAAGCCTGAGTTTAGGAGGCTAATGCTCAAATCACCTAGCTATCCCTCCCCACCATTAGGTTGAGGTTGATGCACAGCAATCTGAGCAAGGCTGGGTGTTAAAGGTCCTAAGGAGAAAAATAAAAATGAACTTTAAAGGAATGGTGTGTGGCTCACTATTCAGCTAAATATGAGGGGAAATTGTCAAAATTATTTTCAACTGATCTTTAAGTGGCAGTTGTAGTGCTCTCTCTTCTCTCTCTCTCTCTCTCACACACACACACACACACACACATACACACACGCCACATCCAATGTCCCTGAGACTCACAAGTCAGAACTTCTAAGTGGAAGGAGTATATCAGCATTATCCTTTTCTTTGTGTTATTAATTGAAGTGGAGCAGCTGAGCTCTAAGGAAATACGCAAACGCTACTCGGCCCCACACTAACTGAAAGCCGTAAAGTGTACGACTATTTGTAGAAAAAGAACCAGGGTTAAAGTTGCAATAACAAGTTCTTGTTTTTTCCCATCCTGTGTTTTGCTCAGAAGCTGCAAAATGAAATCCTTGGTGAGAAAAGAAAATGTTGGTTTACATGCAATGAATTTGTCTTTGGCCTGTCTTTTGCTTTGATCACAGTCTGACTGTGTAGTAACAAATGACATTTGTGTTCTTCTGAGGAAGAACTCAACAAGATATAATTACAAATACTTTAGTTGACCTTTCATAAAATATGATCCCCAACAACATTGTACAGAATTGTATTAAAAAATGTATGTGCATCTTTTGTGGGTACAAAAAAGATTACAGGATATTTTTATTTTAGAATAATTACACAGTGACCTTCAGAGTTATTTGAAAAGGTCATATTCTCTTCACATACCCTTGATTTCCTTTCAGTTTTTCCTTTTGTCCCACCAGACATAAATTTAGCAAAGGAAGAAGAAAGAGAGAGAGTATTTTTTCTGTGGTTGAAAACTGAAGAAGATAGTTCAAAGTCCCCATAGGCACTCAGAGGACTGTGGGCTGATAGGCTATTTTCTACCATTTAGCTCCTGCATTATCACTACTCCTTTTTCTTCATTATTCTCCACTTATCACATGCAGCATCACTACAGAGCCCAAATAGAGAGTTGTAATTACCCAGCTGCCACCTGATAGTACCCCTTCTATCATCTTTATCTCACTAGGCCTTGCTGTTTCATCACTGGATAAAACTTGCCCATGGCAATGCCTGTGATAGTACATCTCAGAGATACATTTAAAGTTTACTCATTTATTGCAGAAAAATGCTGAACCCATGCAATTATTAGATACACTTGCCAATTTATGTGTTCTGTAAGGCTACTTTAACTCCCTTTTCTAGCAGCTATTTGGTCTGTTCTTGAAAACACTGAGGTCACTGTTGGGCACTGAGATGAAACAGAAACATTTCAAAATGTCCAGAAACAAGACTTCCAAGAGACACCTTTGATAAAACCACATATACATATTCACTAGAAGCCTGAAGTGAGAGATTTGCATTTTTGTGACACTCCTGCTTATATTGCTCTGTGATGCTAACATGTGGATCATTCAATTTAAGCATTCCGTGTTTTTCTAACATAAACTTCCATGTGCCGTGCAATGACTTTCAGGCCCAGTGTATCAAAATACCAGACAATCAAGATACACGTTTGGGAAATAATTCCCCTGCTGATAAACGTACAAGATGAATGGGAAAACATGAGTACGCCATATTAAACATATGAATGTAAAAATGTTCAGTATTGGCTCTGAGCCTTTTGACTGATCCCTTGATATTTTAAATTGGTTATTTTGCTCTTGGATTGATGCCATTTTCTAGTTTGTGCTCAGAAAAATATGTTTTTAAAAGATAAAAATTATTTATTAAAATTCCCAGGAAAAAGGGAAAATACAGAGTAGATTATAGTAATAAGAGATGCAGTTCTTGGTTTGAAATTAGGGCTTTCAAGCGATTAAAAAAATTAATTGCTATTAATAGTGCGTTTAATTGTACTGTTAAACAATAATAGAATACCGTTTATTTAAATATTTTTGGGTATTTTCTACTTTTTCAAATATATTGATTTCAATTACAACACAGAATACAAAGTGTACAGTGCTCGCTATATGTATTTTTTATTACGAATATTTGCACTGTAAAAAACAAAAGAAATAGTATTTTCAATTCACCTCATACAAGTACTATAGTGCAATCTCCTCATCATGAAAGTTGAACTTAAAAACGTTTAATTATGTGCAAAAAATAACTGCATTCAAAAATAAAACAATGTAAAACTTTAGAGCCTACAAGTCCGCACAGTCCTACTTCAGCCCATCGCTCAGACAAACAAGGTTGGTAACATTTACAGGAGATAATGCTGCCCTCTTCTTGTTTACAATGTCACCTGAAAGTGAGAACAGGCATTCTCATGGCACTGTTGTAGCTGGCGTTGCAAGATATTTATGTGCCAGATGCGCTCAAGATTCATATGTCCCTTCATGCTTCAACCACCATTCCAGAGGACATGCATCCATGTTGATGATGGGTTCTGCTCAATAACGATCCAAAGCAGAGCAGACTGATGCATGTTCATTTTCATCATCGGAGTCAGATGCCTCCAGCAGAAGGTTGATTTACTTTTCTTTTTTGGTGGTTCGGGTTCTGTAGTTTTCGCATCTGAGTGCTGCTTTTTTAAGATTTATAAAAGCATTCTCCACACCTTGTCCCTCTCAGATTTTGGACAGTACTTCATATTCTTAAACCTTGGGTTGAGTGCTGTAGCTATTTTTAGAAATCTCACATTGGTACCTTGTTTGCATTTTGTCAAATCCTCAGTGTTCATAAATCAAACAAAATGTGCTGGTCATCATCCAAGACTGCTATAACATTATATATATGGCAGAATGCAGGTAAAACAGAGCAGGGGACATACAATTCTCCCCCAAAGAGTTCAGTCATAAATTTAATTAACGCACTATTTTTTCAATGAACATCATCAGCACGGAAGCATGTCCTCTGGAAAGGTGGCTGAAGCATGAAGGGCCATACAAATGTTTAGCATCCCTGGCACGTAAATACCTTGCAACACCCACTACAAAAGGTGCCATGTGAATGCCTGTTCTCACTTTCAGGTGACATTATAAATAAGAAGCAGGCAGCATTATGTCCCGTAAATGTAAACAAACTTGTTTGTCTTAGCGATTGGCTGAACAAGAAGTAGGCCTGAGTGGACTTGTAGGCTCTAAAGTTTTATACTATTTTGTTTTTGAGTGCAGTTATGTAACAAAAAAACCCTACATTTGTACGTTACACTTTCACAATAGTACTTGTATGAGGTGAATTGAAAAATACTATTTATTTTCTTTATCATTTTTACAGTGCAAATATTTGTAATAAAAATAATATAAAGTGAGCACTGTACCCTTTGTATTTTGAATTGTAATAAAAATTAATATATTTGAAAATGTAGAAAAACATCCAAAAATATTTAATAAATTTAAATTGGTATTCTATTATTTAACAGTACAATTAATCGTGATTAATTTTTTTAATCGCAGTTAATTTTTTTGAGTTAATCGCATGACTTAACTATGATTAATCTACAGCCCTATTTGAAATTGTTTGTATTATGGTGTGAGGTTTACTGGAGGTACTCAGGGTTGAGAGGCACCTCACTACCTCCTGCCCTTCTCATGAGGAAGCCTTTTCTGTACTTGTCATAGATCAGCTCCCGAACTCCACAAGCCACGAGCAACACAAGCACTCCCCTCTGGGCTTACGCAGACCCTGGTGTCACTCTGCAGTTAGCAATTGACACACTCCAGCCCTCGAGCTCTCCAAGCATCTCAGTGGAGTGTCCAGTGTGTGGTCCACTGGGCACTTGCAGTAGTCAGAGATTTGCTGCTTCAAAAGAAGCTCTACCCCACAGCTTGCTAGTTCTACCTCAGATCACTTTAATACACAGCACTTAGGCCTGGTCTACACTGAACACTGGCAAGTATCAGAGGAGTGGCTGTGTTAGTCTGGATCTGTAAAAGCGACAAAGAGTCCTGTGGCACCTTATAGACTAACAGACGTATTTGCACTCATTCCCATGCTTCTGTCTATGCTTGGAACACTAACCTGAGCCAGTGTTCAAAGCTTCAACATTATCCTCATTTAAAGCTCTCTCTTGGAGATCCACTTCTTCTTCTTCAAGAAAATAGCTGTCTAATTCATCTATCTCTTTATTATCATTAATCAGCATTCATGAATGAACTACTTATTTATTGTATGTAGAGGCAGGGAGGTGTATAGACACTGTAACTAAAGCTGAGAATTAGTGTAAAAGAAAGATGAGAGAGCTGAATTCAGGATGGAGGGAAGAGAATTTACTTTATTTCACTTAAAAGTGAAAACACAATTGTGTAATTAATGACATGTCTGTTATCACTGATCACATTTTCTTCAGTATTCTGAATACCTTTTTCTTCTTCAGCATGTTTTTCTTGGACCAATACATTATCTCCTGCCACTGAAACCAATCCCCTTTATATCTTTTTTTTCATATGAAATACTTGAAGTTAGAAATTCGCCATGGTTTCTATAACTAAATTAAAATCCAAAGCTATCTTCTAATTCAGATGGCCAAAGTGCACAAACCAGTGAATTTTTCATCGTTGTGTACCTGATATACTTGCCACCTAACTCAATGGGAATTCTGACTTCATTAATAAGTCTGGGCCCTTTTTCTTCTCCTAGTCTTTGATTATCTGCTGTCTCAACCCTAAAATGCATATCTCCTTGTGTACCTCCTTAGAGCAACTTATTGAAACTGAGTCCTTGGACCACAGACCTCCATCACTTTCCAGTCTTTTTTTTCCTCTTACCAATCTCCTTTTTACTCCTCAGATTACTAGACATATACCAGGAAATGCAGGAAGAAATATGTATAATTTTTACATTTATTCATTCCCTGGCTCGAATATTTTGCCTACCACTTATCTGTATCAGTAAAACTCTGTATTTATAGTACAGGGTTTTAGACAGAAACAGTCTTTTGACACAAGTTCATAATCATATGAGACCACAAGTCTGTTTATTGGTATGATTTCCCATTTACCAACTGCAGTTTGAAGACAATAGTACGATTCTATATATTAACTCAGCAGAGTTACAATAAATCGGATCATATCAAATTCTGGATACTCATTTTAAAAAGTAACTAGTTTTTGTAATGTGAGATACAGTATTTCAATGTTTTGGCTGTATTTCAAGCAACAGTAGTGGTGAAAAACTACTGATAGCAAAATATAGAATAACTAGCTCATTAAGACCACCAAATGTTTCATTTCTTCATACATTTTATGCAAATTGATAGTGAGTAGACTTCATCTGATTAGTTTCTCCCCTTTACTAATAAAATGATCACTCTAAAGTGATCATTTTCCCATTAAATACTTATATATATTTGGAGATCTGATAGGCAGCACGCTCAAGGAAGAGGTACTCATATTACAATGCAGACAATCTTTTTCAATGACTTTGCCTAGAACTTTGCCAAATTGGAGAGCCACTTCCCCACCGAATGGCATTACAGCCAGCCATACAATAATCACTTTTGGGCCCTGATGTTGTATTGTGATCACTCTCTTATTATTTTCTGGCTGCTGATAGGGAAGAGAATATTTCCCTCATCTCTCACTCTTTTCCCTCACTTTCTGGGTTCATGAGGAGACAAGGAGCGGTCCTGATGTCTCTTGTCTGTTTGTTCAGCATTATCTGACAGATATGAAGTCACATACAAATGAACTGCACAATAACCTGTGGGGGTCTGAAGAGCTGCATCTGGTTTCAGAACCACACAGTGAGAATACAGCCAACAACTGGAGTAACGTAACTATGTGAACCCAGAAAGCTTCTGTCCAGCACTGAATTAAGAGAAGGGTGTTGACCAAAAGCTACTGTCCTGTTGTTCTAATTGGCTTTGATAACTGGCTGCATTCAAAGGTTTCTTCTATGTGAGTGAAAACCTTCTGGTGATTCTACACTACAGTGATAGGATAGGACTCAATAAGAAGAGCTGCTCTCCACATCTCTGAATGATATCTCATATCTTGTTTGAAAGCTGATATACCCTCCAACTCCACTGAAGCTATTTTAGTTAAGCTACAACAATTCAGTTGGCTAAATCCTTACTAGTGATATGTGGTTAGAGATCACCTAGAGCTGATACTGGGTCTGTGGATCGTGTCCTTAAGAAACTTTAAGATCCTTATTATTTTCTCAGCGATTTCAGTGGAAGTCTTAACAATAACTAAGGATGGTCAGAGACGACATTGTCAGTAAGGACATTAATTCATATGCACATCAAAACAGAATGGCATGACAGAGATTAATGACAAAAAACAGCTCTCGCACAAAAATTCTCATTCTAATTGCACAACCTGTGATTAGTTCACTTAATCAAATTTCCCAGTAAGCTGAAGACAATGTCAGAAAGGTGCAAGTCATCTAATGGATAGTAGTAAGCATGGGCTAGTAGAGGAACAATTTTGGACTGGTATTTGATGGCTGAAGAGATCCTGCCATGAATTCCCCTGTGAAGGAAATTCTCAAATAGAGAGGGCGTTTTGCCAAGAAAATTAGTTGGATTAAATAATTACTATAATGTTGTTTTTTCAAGAGTTGATATCTTCAACTGAAATCAACATGACTATAGTTCCACAACGAACACTTACAAACTGTAACATACAAGGTTCAAATACTTCAGCATGAACACAAGCCAGAGAGGTGTATCAGTGAATGGCTAGAGATGGATTCACTTAACCACAACAGCATTTATGACACCTCGAGTGCTTTACAAAAAACTTGCCCTATGCTGGAGAGCAAGACTGAGAGGTTTTCTTAATGTTTAACATATTAAAAGGCTGATTGTAATGTGCACAATGGAAAGTAAGGGTATGTCTATACAGCTGACGTTAAAGTGCTGCCGCGGCTCTCCCAGCACTGTAATAAAACCACTTCCGCAAAAGGAATAGTTACCAGCACTGGGAGTGTGGTTCTCAGTGCTGGTGCACTGTCTACACTGGCACTTTACAGTGCTGAAACTTGTATCGCTCTAGGGGGTGTTTTTTCACACCCCTGAGTGAAGAAAGTTTCGGCACTGTAAGTGGCAGTGTAGACAAGGCCCTAGTCTCATAGTTAAGGCCCTGGACTGGGACTCAAGACATCTGGGTTCAAATACCCACCCCTGACATAGACTTTCTGTGTGACTTTGAACAAGTCACTTAATAATTATGTGCCTCAGTTTCCCACCTGTAAAATGAGGATAAGAGAAATGTAGGGCTGGAAGGAACCTTGACAGGTCATTTAGTTCAGCCCTCTTTGCTGAGGCAGGACTGAGTAAACCTAGAACAACCCTGAGGGAATTTCATCAGAGGAATTATCCCTTATCTGCCAATTTCAGGGGTCTTGCACCTTCCTCTGAAACATCTGCAGCTGGCTGCTGTCACAGACAAGATAGTGGATTAGATGGACCATCTGTGTGATCTAGTAGGGCAATTCCTACGTTCTGGTGTCTTGTCTGTTCAGACTGTAAACTCTTTGGGGCAAGAACTGTCTCTTGTTATGTATTTACACAGTACCACATACAAGGGGAGGCCTGATCTCAGCTGGGGCCTCTAAGCACAACTAATAGAAATTAGTCACCACACAGCATTTATTTATTGTTCACTAGTACATTAGTTATATGTCTAGTCATTTGTGTATAATAGCTCTACTTTACCAATGATATAAGGCCTTTCTCCTCTGTATATCAAGACCAGTCTGAAACTCTGTACCAGGGTCACATATTCCTGTATTGAAATAAACTTGAAAAGAGTACAGTTATATTTTTAAATCAGTGGCAAGCTACTTGCATATCTATGGATGTTGGCCAATTCTTCAGCTTAAGACTTCCTTTTTCCTCTTGTTTAATTTGCTCCCTAATCATCACCTCCCTGCTCCGGATGACTGAGAGAACAGCTCACTTTTTCAGCTGGAAGCTGGAGGTTGCAGCCTGTCTGGAGGCCACTTTAAGTACCCCTGCAACAGGTACATGTTCAATGGATAAGTTTGGGACCCCCCTTGTCTCTTTTCAAACTTTCGTCAACTGGCAAAAATAAAATGTTGGACTTCTCTGATTCAGGAAACCTCTTTTGAAGTGATTCCCAGTTAGTGTCTGGTGGATCAGTACTTCTGAATTGGAAAATTTGGTTGGGAACCAGCATTTCTTGCAGATTGTCATATGGCTTATTAATCAATAGCTAAACATTTTCCCATATAAGGTGTAAACAGTTCCCAGTTAATGATGCAACTGTATAGCATTTTGGTTATATGTAACTGCCAGATTTTAGATTGTATAATTTAAAGCTGTCTGTCTTCAATAAGGAGGGCAAGGGAGGGAAAGCTAAACAGATGAAATTCAGCTTTGGTAAATGTAAGTTAATTCATACTGGCAATAAGAATCTAAACTACTAACAAAAGCTAGATATAGGCCTTATTCAAAACCCTGCATCCAAACACCCCTGAACATTGATGTAGTTCAAAATCTGACCATCTCTGTGCCTCAGTTTCTTTTTTTATCTGTTGTGTGGAGTACTTGGTAACTGTTTTTGTAGTGCTCTGAAGGCATAACATTCTAAATATTGTGAACATGGGTAGAAGTACGATGTGAGGAGCAATCCCTTAGGTATAGGTCACTGCTGGAGGCAAGATAAAGGATTTGATGGGACGACACTATGATCTAACATAGCAAATTCTATGTTCCTAAATAAATGTCAATTCAAAGGAAATTGTAAACTTTGGACAAAACCTGTCTAACATATGTTCCTAAAGTTAAGTATTTAAATCCACATTTAGGCACCTAGATTCATAGGTATTGCAGTCTGCCCCAGGGCATGGGGGCTAGACAATGACTGGCAGTAGCTTTATACAGAGGTGAGGTGGGGATAGTGGGTGGGAGTTCCCTAGGGAGGGGAGACCCTGAGAGAAAGGGGTTACTGCCAGGGGGCAGCATCCCAGATAATGGGGTGTCAGGTCTGGGAGGGACATGGGGACCCAGTGGCAGCAGACACTGGCCTGCAGATGGTACTTTGGAGGTTGGATGAGCTAATTCCTGGAAGAGACCAGCAGAAGGCACCGCAGGGGTGCATCCACTTGCCTACATACTCAAACACTGTAATCAAGTCATCTCTCAATCCTCTTTTTGATAAACTAAAAAGATTGAGCTGTTTAAATCTCTCACTTCAAGGCATTTTCTCAATCCCTCAAATCATTTGTGGGTCTTTGTTACACCCTTCCCAATTTTTCAACATCTTTTTAAAACATGGACACAAAACCTGTAGGCTGTATCCCAGTATCAATCTCATCAATGCTGCTAACAGGTAAAATTACCTTTCTACTCCCACTCATTTCTTTCCTGTTCATACATCCTGTGATCACAAATAGCTTTTTGTCAGATGTCACACTGGGAGCTCATGTTGAGCTGCTGGTCTACTGTGACTCCTAAATCCTTTCTGAAGTCACTTCTTTCCAGAATACAGAAAATATATTTACAAACAATGTATAAGGAACCAAGGGATAGGTTACTATAGGACCAATGAAAACTGAAATAGGAAGACCTTGACTGAAGATGTGAGAGGTGCTAAAGTGAAGAATAAATTTTCATTAAAAGACTGATAAATTATCCAATCAAATAAACCCAGTTGAAAAACAGTGGCTGGGAACAATGCTGACAATATTACCACTAGTATTGTTCTCACAAAACTAGTAAATCAGTGGGCAAAGATGGTTTGCATCTCAGAAAATTCGGAGAACACTATGACCACCAGGCAACCCTGTAAAGGCTCATATGTTCAATTTGCCCTTAGTATCAGGCACAGTACTAGATAAACAGAAAGTAGTACTCGTGTCACAGCATTTTTTTAAAGAAAAAAATGGTGTAAACTAGATAACTGTATGCCAGCAAATCTAATATCAGTCCCAAGTACATTTCTGGACTCAGTATTCCATCTAATTTAATGGAATAAAGATGGTCTTAACAAAAATATGTTATGCCTGACAACTTAATTTCTTTTTCTGAAGAAGTCAGTGAAACTATTAAGAAGAAAAATGCTTACAGTGTTGTCTATCGACTACTTAGTAAAACTTTAAACAAAAAACCACAAAAATGTTTGATTCTACACTGGCCAACTTAAGCAAGGAATGCAGATATGCAAATTGGATAGCAAATTAGCTTAATGGGAGGAAGCCAAAATCATTATAAATGACAATGGGTTCCAGTGATGAGAAGTCACTAATGGGATAAATGACCTAATCCACAACTGACTTGTGGAGTGGCAATATCTATTAATGACACCAAAACTGGAAATATTGGTAATACCTCAAGTGACATGAACCATATTTTAAAAGTTTGAAGTACATTAGGGAGTGGTCTATGAAATAGTTCATCCATTTCAACATGAATGAATGTGAAGTGTTGCATTTTGGATCTAACATTTGTGATATAGCACAGCCAGAGGACAGCAGGAGAGTGATACATGGGAGATATGTAAGCCCCAGGATGATGAGAGCCTTATTCCCTGAAGAGAGAAGAGAGGCTGCTACAGATTCATTAGAGCACCTGAAACCAATTAAGCCAATTAGAGCAACTGAAGCTAATCACCTGATTAAAAACCCTGCTTCAATCTGACAGTTGGAGGAGTTGAAGCAGAGAGCAGTTTGGAGAAGTGCTGTGGCAGGCCAGAAGACCAAGACCAAGACCAAGACCAAGACCAAGACCAAGACCAAGACCAAGACCCTAGGTAAAGGGAAACCTGGCTTGTGCAGAGCAGAGGAACTCTACAGACACAAAGGGTTGGGACTAGTGGGACAGTTGATACCCAAGTTCAAGGGTGAGAAATGGTGCCCTGAACCCCTACAAGAGGAGAAAGCGTGGGACCCATCATAATAGTGCCGGCAATTTGCCACACCCTTGAAAAACAACAAGTATGTTGCTAAATAAAGAGCTAGAATGTGCTGACAATGGTTGAAATGAGGAAGATTACAAAGAATACATTGTTCAACTACAGCAAAACTGGAAAAGATAGGACCTTAGATTGTATGAGAAACAAATTTTCTTGATTTATCTAAATGTCACTGAATATTTATGTGTATGTGCATGTGTGTGTGTAAGAGTATTCCCCAAAATATTACACATCACAACTTTAGGTTTATGTAAAAGCAGCAAAGAATCCTGTGGCACCTTATAGACTAACAGACGTTTTGGAGCATGAGCTTTCGTGGGTGAATACCCACTTCTTCAGATGCATGTGGTGGAAATATCCAGGGGCAGGTATATATATGCTAGCAAGCAAGCTAGAGATAACGAGGTCAGTTCAATCAGGGAGGATGAGGCCCCGTTCTAGCAGTTGAGGTGTGAAAACCAAGAGAGGAGAAACTGGTTCTGTAGTTGGCAAGCCATTCACAGTCTTTGTTCAATTCTGAGCTGATGGTGTCAAATTTGCAGATGAACTGAAGCTCAGCAGTTTCTCTTTGAAGTCTGTTCCTGAAGTTTTTTTGCTGCAGGATGGCCACCTTAAGGTCTGCTATAGTGTGGCCAGGGAGGTTGAAGTGCTCTCCTACAGGTTTTTGTATATTGCCATTCCTAATGTCTGATTTGTGTCCATTTATCCTTTTCCGTAGAGACTGTCCAGTTTGGCCGATGTACATAGCAGAGGGGCATTGCTGGCATATGATGGCGTATATTACATTGGTGGATGTGCAGGTGAATGAACCAGTGATGGTGTGGCTGATCTGTTTAGGTCCTGTGATGGTGTCGCTGGTGTAGATATGTGGGCAGAGTTGGCATCGAGGTTTGTTGCATGGATTGGTTCCTGAGCTAGAGTTATTATGGTGCGGTGTGCAGTTACTGGTGAGAATATGTTTCAGGTTGGCAGGTTGTCTGTGGGCAAGGACTGGCCTGCCATCCAAGGCCTGTGAAAGTGTGGGATCATTGTCCAGGGTGGGTTGTAGATCCTTGATGATGCGTTGGAGGGGTTTTAGCTGGGGACTGTATGTGATGGCCAGTGGAGTCCTGTTAGTTTCTTTCTTGGGTTTGTCTTGCAGTAGGAGGCTTCTGGGTACACGTCTGGCTCTGCTGATCTGTTTCCTTATTTCCTCGTGCGGGTATTGTAGTTTTGAGAATGCTTGGTGGAGATTTTGTAGGTGTTGGTCTCTGTCTGAGGGGTTAAAGCAGATGCGGTTGTACCTCAGTGCTTGGCTGTAGACAATGGATCGTGTGATGTGTCCGGGATGGAAGCTGGAGGCATGAAGGTAGGCATAGCGGTCGGTAGGTTTTCGATATAGGGTGGTGTTAATGTGACCATCACTTATTTGCACCGTGGTGTCAAGAAAGTGGATCTCCCGTGTAGATTGGTCCAGGCTGAGGTTTATGGTGGGGTGGAAGCTGTTGAAATCATGGTGGAATTTTTCCAGAGTCTCCTTACCATGGGTCCAGATGACGAAGATGTCATCAATGTAGCATAGGTAGAGAAGGGGCGTGAGTGGATGAGAGCTGAGGAAGCGTTGTTCCAGGTCAGCCATAAAGATATTGGCATATTGTGGGGCCATGCGGGTGCCCATAGCAGTGCCACTGATCTGGAGATATATATTGTCATCAAATTTGAAATAGTTGTGTGTAAGTATAAAGGCACAGAGCTCAGCAACCAGTTGTGCTGTGGCATCATCAGGGATAGTGTTCCTGACAGCTTGTATTCCATCTGTGTGTGGGATGTTTGTGTAGAGAGCCTCTACATCCATGGTGGCTAGGATGGTGTTTTCTGGGAGGTGACCAATGCATTGTAGTTTCCTCAGGAAATCAGTGGTGTCACGGAGATAGCTGGGAGTGCTGGTGGCATAGGGTCTGAGTAGAGAGTCCATACATCCAGACAGTACTTCAGTGAGAGTGCCAATGCCTGAGATGATGAGGCGTCCAGGATTTCCGGGTTTGTGGATCTTGGGTAGTAGATAGAATAACCCTGGTCGGGGCTCTAGGGGTATGTTGATTTCTTCTGGTGTTAGTGTAGGGAGTGTCTTGAGTAGATGCTGTAGTTTCTTAGTGTATTCCTCAGTGGGATCGGAGGGAAGTGGCCTGTAGAATTTGGTATTGGAGAGTTGTTTGGCGGCCTCCTTTTGGTAGTCAGACCTGTTCATGATGACAATGGCACCTCCTTTATCAGCCTCTTTGATGATAATGTCAGGGTGGTTTCTGAGGCTGTGGATGGCATTGCATTCTGCACGACTTAGGTTGTGAGGCAAGCGATGTTGTTGTTCCACGATTTCTGCCTGTGCCCGCCGGCGGAAGCATTCAATGTATAGGCCCAGACTGTCATTTCGACCCTCAGGAGGAGTCCATGTGGAGTTCTTCTTCTTGTGCTGTTGGTGGGAGGGCACCTGTGTATCAGTGCACTGTTCAGTGTTGTCCTGGAAGTATTCTTTGAGTCGGAGACGGCGAAAGTAGGCTTCCAGATCGCCACAGAACTGTATCATGTTGGTGGGGGTGGCAGGGCAGAAAGAGAGTCCCCGAGATAGGACAGACTTTTCTTCTGGGCTGAGTGTGTAGTTGGATAGATTGATGATATTACTGGGTGGGTTAGGGGTACCACGGTTGTGGCCCCATGTGGCAGGTAGGAGTTTAGACAGCTTACAGTCCTTTTTCCTTTGTAGAGAGGTGAAGTGAGTAATGTAGATCTCCTGTCTTATTCTAGTGAAGTCCGTTTGTATAGAAGTTTGGTTATTAATGAGAGTCTCCAGGTTGGAGAGCTCTTTTTTGATGTTTTCCTGTTTGCTGTATAGGATGCTGATCAGGTGGTTCCTCAGTTTTCTTGATAGAGTATGGCATAATCTCTCACTGTGGTCTGTGTAGTATGTAGATAGCAGTGGATTTTTTACCTTTAGTCCATTTGGTATGATGTCCATCCGTTTGCATTTGGAAAGGAAGATGATATCTGTCTGTATTTGTGCAAGTTTCTTCATGAGGTTGATGGATTTCCACTCCATATGGCTAAATGCAGTGCCTTGCATGGTGTCAAGTATCAGAGGGGTAGCCATGTTAGTCTGGATCTGTAAAAGCAGCAAAGAATCCTGTGGCACCTTATAGACTAACAGACGTTTTGGAGCATGAGCTTTCGTGGGTGAATACCCACTTCTTCAGATGCATGTGGTGGAAATATCCAGGGGCAGGTATATATATGCTAGCAAGCAAGCTAGAGATAACGAGGTCAGTTCAATCAGGGAGGATGAGGCCCCGTTCTAGCAGTTGAGGTGTGAAAACCAAGAGAGGAGAAACTGGTTCTGTAGTTGGCAAGCCATTCACAGTCTTTGTTCAATCCTGAGCTGATGGTGTCAAATTTGCAGATGAACTGAAGCTCAGCAGTTTCTGAAGCTCAGAAGTTGTTAGGTTTATGTGTTGTTTTTATTAATTATCCATCATACACTAACAGAGATACTATGGGATAAATTTTAATTATTGGCTAATTTGCAAGGCTTTACACTCAACTTCATGGCATTTGTCTGTTTGGATGTTACACAATAACTTTTGAGCTGGGAAATAACTTTTGTCTGGGAAATAGATGCAGAGAAATCAGGAACTCTACTATTTTCCTCACCGAATGAAAGAATTTTCACTCTTACCAATAAGATTGATTGCCTATGCAATGTAACTGAAAGAGAAGTATGGGACTCTCACAGTATGGCATAAGATGTTTGGGAGTTTGAAGAGAGCATGCATGTTTAGCATCTGCAGACCTTACCTTGGACCAGCTTCTGTTTGAGATTTGCTGCAAACACTTATGTAAGGTCTCAGAATGGGTGATATGTTCCACATGCATTTCTCCTGCAGTAAAGTTAATCATGATTATGTCGATTTAAAATATTTTATCTCCCTTTAACATGATTTGCATTAGCAGCCAAAGCTCGGGCTCCTTACCTCTTCCTAAGGCTTGCTGCATGGCACACAAATAAGCTTTGGTCAATTTAGTTCTAACAAAGATAGCTAATTCTTTTGCCTTTTGTTCCATTTCTTTTGTGAGATGCACCTCTTCCAGCTCTTTCTGTTCAGCATTTATTGCTGTTTGTAAGCATTCACGTGTCCTTTCAAGTGATTTTTCTTTCCTCTTTTTTTTTTTTTTTTTTTTTTTTTTTTTGAGCAGCAGTAAATACCAGCTCTATCTGTTTTGCGCTTCTCTCATACTGCTTTTAGGTTATCTTTGAATGTTGTGAGATTTGTTATTTCCTGCAGGCATGCAATGTTGCCACAGGTGCTTTTCTGGCTGGCTCTATGCTCATGGAATTTCATCCCATTTCTTTTTCATGTTCTCTATGACTTCTTTAACAGCTGTTTCCTTCTCTTGCAATGTATCTGGTGAAGTTTCAATTTTAGCTCATCAGCCATGTTTACCATCTACCGCCTTCTCCTGCCGCATTTAAGTTAATGTCACTTTATTTCAGTGTGCTGTTTTAACTCTAATTCCTTGCAGGATCATCTTCGAGGTTCTGCTCTACACCTTTGTCA
This sequence comes from Gopherus evgoodei, assembly GCF_007399415.2. Taxonomy (NCBI): domain Eukaryota; kingdom Metazoa; phylum Chordata; order Testudines; family Testudinidae; genus Gopherus; species Gopherus evgoodei. The sequence continues at coordinate 94,646,457 of NC_044322.1, read as the reverse complement.
AGGATTAGTTTTTAGCATCCTACAAAAGCAGAAAACTTAGTTTATACACTGTGGGTTTTTATTTCCAATTTCCAACTCTACAAAGGACAGCTCAAAGGGGAAATTATGAATGTACATTGCTTTCCTTCCTTTCCCTTTGGGTCTCCTATTTGTCAAGTTGGAGAAAGTTAAAACTAATGGGAAACATGAACCTTCTTTGTGATTATGACTATTCAACATTCCTTAAGATTTCCTGCCTGTTGAGATAAACACAACACTTGAAGTTTAACTGTTATATGTTTGAGAACCAAGAAAAATTGTATGGCCTGTGTACATCCATTTGCAGCCCAGTACAAGGTAGGGGGAATGGGATCAAAATGCTCAAAGTCAGGCTTCCTGTCCCCCAGTGGCCACATGACAGCCTCCATTCTCCAAATATTGCAGAAGCCCAACTGTTTGAGGAGGCTCTGAAGGTTTTGAGGGTGGGGGTCTTTGGAATGGGAAAGAGGCAAGAAGCTAGGGAGCAGGTGCACTCTATGGTGTACTTCCTGGTCTACCTAGTTGATTTCCAGGTAGAATTCCACTGAGAAGTTAGTGCTGCTAATTGTTCTATTAACTCCCTTTCTAAGGCACAGGGAGAGTGGGTACACAGCCACAGAGAGGGAGCTATGGAGGCTTAGAGCAACACAGAATGGCAAACCATCTGATTTTTCTCACAAAGCCTTAGCCTTTGTGTGGATTGAAGGCCATACCACTGGTCACATCCACAAACTGCTCCCCTGGAAAAGAGACTTCATCAGTAACTCCCTGGAGTAAACATAACTGAGTTTTCTCAGCATCTTTCATCTTCCATGAGTTCTTCTACCACAGAGGAGCATTAATCCCTGTATGAACATTTTTACTTTTTTCATTCTTTGGGGTCTGGTCTACACTACGTCTTTATACCAAATTTAGCAGCGTTAAACTGATTTAACCCTGCACCCGTCCACACAACAAAACCCTTTATATCGATATAAAGGGCTCTTAAAACTGATTTCTGTACTCCTCCCCGACAAGGGGAGTAGCGCTGAAATTGGTATTGCCATGTCGGATTAGGGTTAGTGTGGCCGCAATTCAACAGTATTGGCCTCCGGGCGGTATCCCACAGTGCACCATTGTGACTGCTCTGAAAAGCCATCTGAACTCGGCTGCACTGGCCAGGTAGACAGGAAAAGCCCTGCGAACTTTTGAATTTCATTTCCTGTTTGGCCAGCAAGGAGAGCTCACCAGCACAGGTGACCACGCAGAGCTCATCAGCACAGGTAACAATGCAGTCTCCTGAGAATTGAAAAAGAGCTTCAGCATGGACTGCACAGGAGGTACTGGATCTGATCGCTGTATGGGGAGAGGATTCTGTGCTAACAGAACTCTGTTCCAAAAGACGAAATGAAAAAACATTTGAAAAAATTTCCAAGGCCATGATGCAGAGAGGCCACACCAGGAACTCAGTACAGTGCCGTGTGAAAGTTAAGGAGCTCAGACAAGCCTACCAGAAAACCAAAGAAGCAAATGGAAGGTCTGGGGCAGGGCCGAAAACATGCTGCTTCTACTCTAGCAGCGATCTTCCATGATATCAGCCACGCGGTGGGGGGAGGGGTAAAGCGATCATCCCAGAGAAATGGGTGGGGGCGGTTCTGGTGCTGCACGTTAACAGGAAAGAAGCAGCACTCAACGGGCTTTGCTTGCTGTTTGGGAAAGGAGGGTGCTGGATATATGAAGACTGCAGAAGCCAAAAGACAATGGCTTACTATTGCAGCATACAAGCCGAATTCTGATGCCCGGACCTGCGTCTGTGATCTCTAACACCAAAGCCGCAGGCACTCAATATTAAGATGCAAAATGCGACCTTGTAGTGAGATCACATGTGCTATGTAAGGTGAATAGAATGGTTCACCGTGAAAGAGTATAAGCATTGTTCTGTAAAATGTATCTTTTTAAATTCTTCGCTCCCTTTTTTTCCCTCCCTCCTGCAGCTGCAAATTTTTCAAGTCTCCCTCCGCCATCCCGAAGGCTATCTCAGTTAAGGCAGCGGGAAAAAGACAAGAGACTAAATGTTCTCAGAAATCATGGAAGTGATCCGCAATGAAAGAGCTCGTCTGAATGAGTGGAAGGACGTGGTATCAAAGTACAGGAAAGATGCTAGTGACCGAGATGAGAGGAGGGATGCTCGAGATGAGAGGAGGGATGCTCAAGGTGAGAGGTGGCGGCAGGGAGATCTGAGGTGTTGGGATGCACCTCTGGGGCTGCTGCGTGATCAAACGGACATGCTCCAGCCTCTGGTGGAGCTTCAGGAATGGCAGCAGGATCACAGAGTGCCTCTGCAGCCCCTGTATAACCACCCTCACCATGTTCCTTAGCCTCCTCACCCACCAGAAGACTAAGAAAGCGTGGGGGGAGGCTCCGTGCACCCGCCCATTCCACCCCAGTGGACAGCCCAACCAAAAGGCTGTCATTATTTTGAAATTTTTTTGGTGGCCTTTTCCTTCCCTATTATCCTCCTCCCAAACCCCCCAGGGCTACCTTGTCAGTTCTTGCCCTCTTTTTATAATTAATTAATAAAGAATACATGATTTTTAAATGAGTGATTTTATTTCCTTAGGAAGCAAGCAGTAATCGAAGGGGGAGGGTGGATGGCTTACAGGGAATGAGTCAATCAAGGGGGAGGGGGTTTGATCAAGGAGAAACAAACACAACAGTCACACCGTACCCTGGCCCATGATGAAACTGGTTTTCAAAGCTTCTCTGATGCGCACCGCTTCCTGGTGTGCTCTTCTAATCATCCTGGTGTCTGGCTGCACATAATCAGCAGCCAGGTGATTTGCCTCAGCCTGCCATAAATGTCTCCCCCTTACTCTCACAGAAATTGTGGAGCACGTAGCAAGCAGCAATAATAATGGGGACATTGGTTTGGCTGAGGTCTGAGCGAGTCAGTAATGTGCGCCAGCGCACCTTTAAACGGCCAAATGCACATTCTACCACCATTCTGCACTTGCTCAGCCTGTAGCTGAACAACTCCTGACCACTGTCCAGGCTGCCTGTGTATGGCTTCATGAGCCATGGCATCAAGGGGTAGGCTGGGTCACCCAGGATAACTACAGGCATTTCAACATCCCCAACTGTTAATTTCTGGTCTGGAAATTAATTCCCTTGCTGCAGCCATTTAAACAAAGTAGTGTTCCTGAAGACGTGAGCGTCATGAACCCTTCCTGGCCATCCCACGTGGATGTTGGTGAAACGTCCCTTGTGATCCACCAGTGCTTGCAGCACCATGGAAAAGTACCCCTTTTGGTTTATGTACTGGGTGGCCTGGTGCTCCGGTGCCAAGATAGGGATGTGGGTTCCATCCATCACCCCACCACAGTTAGTGAATCCCATTGCAGCAAAGCCATCCACTATGACCTGCACATTTCCCAGAGTCACAACCTTTCGTAGCAGCAGCTTAATGATTGCTTTGGCTACTTGCATCACAGCAGTCCCCACAGTAGATTTGCCCACTCCAAATTGATTCCCGACTGACCGGTAGCTGTCTGGTGTTGCAAGCTTCCAGAGGGCTATCGCCACTCGCTTCTCAACTGTGAGAGCTGCTCTCATCTTGGTATTATGGCGTTTCAGGGCAGGGGAAAGCCAGTCACAAAGTTCCATGAAAGTGTCCTTACTCATGCGAAAGTTTCGCAGCCACTGGGACTCGTCCCACACCTGCAACACTATGCGATCCCACCAGTCTGTGCTTGTTTCCCGGGCCCAAAATCGATGTTCAATGACTAGAATCTGCCCCATTACCAGCATGATCTCCAAAGCGCAGGGGCCCATGGTTTGAGAGAATTCTGTGTCCATGTCCTCATCACTCTCATCGCCGCGCTGCCGTAGCCGCCTCCTCCTCAAATGGTTTTGCAGATCCTGGTTCAGTATTAACTGCATGAGAATGTGCAAGGTGTTTACAACTTCTATGATTGCTGTCTTGAGCTGAGCAGGGTCCATGCTTGCCATGCTATGGCATCTGCACAGTTCACCCAGGGAAAAAGGCGCGAAATGGTTGTCTGCTACTTGCACGGAGGGAGGGGTGAGGCTGTACCCAGAACCACTCGTAATAATGTTTTTTGTCTCATCAGGCACTGGGATCTCAACCCAGAATGCCAATGAGCAGGGGAGACTGCGGGAACTATGGGATAGCTATGGGATAGCTACCCACAGTGCAATGCTCCGGAAATCGACACTAGCCTCGGTACATGGATGCACACCGCCGAATTAATATGCGTAGTGTGGCAGCGTGCACTCGACTTTATACAATCTGTTTTAAAAAACCGGTTTCTGTAAAATCGGAATAATCCTGTAGTGTAGACATACCCTGTATGACACTTCTTTTAACTGTCTTTCTGGTGCGGAAACATCTTTCTTCACCATCGAAATCACTGGTATTAACATAATGTGGACAATAAGGAAGCAAGGAACCTACTGATCTTTTATAGGGCACTCCTGTCCATTCTTCTTATCTAATGGAGATTGTTAGTGATTTGGAGGCTATCTAGCTGTAAAGCACTATGCACTCCAATTGTACTCTATCAATAATAAATAGTATTAAGAATTAAAATATTCAAAAATTATGTTGTTTCTCTGTAACAAAAATCTGCACATTCTCCTTATTTAAATATCATGACAAGTGGCCCGCCAAGCACACAATCACTGAAGTTATCAATAAAAGCAAAACCAAGAAATGGCAAAAGCAAAAATACAAACAGTACCCTGACTAATAAATCAGTCTAGGTTTCCTAGCGCATCCCCCAACTTCAAATTGTCCAGTATACACATTGTCCTACATGTATGTCTGTCAGAGTGCAACCTTTTTAGGGTAAAGAATGAATAGATATATAGGTTTATCTCAGTCACTTAACTAAATAGATATTATTTGTAATTAGCATTACATCATTTATGAGTTACTAGTTTTTCCTGTTCAACAAAAAGAAGAAAAGTGAAATGATTCTCAGTTTAGTAATACATTTGGAAATGAAAGACAAGTGTATCTTTTATTTAATCAAATCCTATACAAAGAGCAGAAACGGGCTATGATTTCATCCAACTTTATATGGTACCAGATAGGAAACACAAATTTCCCTCAAGAAATGATGCAAAACATGTAGCAGTCAATGAAGCAGGAGTTATGGTCAAAACAACTCAACCATGTTTTTAAAGTTAAGTACATGCTTATGTGCTTTGCTGCACTGAGGTTAATCATTTAAAATTTGCAAATTCTTTCCTGCTAAATTACGATTAATCTAAAAAATGAACATATAAAATGGCATTGTGCTTTCAATACTTTTTCACCCATATATTATTTTTAATCTCTATCAATGGTTTCTTAATGTATTATATTGCATATATTGTTAGGACAGTGGTTTCTTCAATTTTGCTGAATGGATAGTAGTCAAAACCCAAATATGTTCTCTTTTCATAACTTCTTAGCTCAGCTGCATACTACCTTCCTTTGACTCTCTGAGAATATACAATATTTGTAAAATAATTTTGGAAAAACAAAGTAATACTGGAAATATCTTCTGTTTGAGAATTCATGAATAGAAAAAAAGCATATATCCGATGAAGAATTGTTCACTGCAAATAATTCACCCAGCACTAGTCAGTTCTTTAGTCTGAGCATACATTACATGCACCATGCAATACAGTTGCAGTTTCTCATATTCCTGCTGGCTATAGTTATCCATATGAGGCAGTCACTACTTGTTCATGTAAAAGTGGGGGAGGTGTGTCAGTTATGGCAGACATGGCCTTTCACCTCTGTCACTAGTTCAAATCCAGCTCAACTAACTAGTGACAAGAATTCATCTAACAGACCACTGAAAAACTACAAGAAATGAATTGATGGTCTCAGCCCAGTTGCACAAAAATGATCATCCAAATCTGCACTACTTGGTCTCAGAAGAGAAGCCTGCAGGTCACTATTGGGGAACATTGGTGTGGTAGCACCAAGAAGCTTGTACTATTCCTGTCTTTACTGCAAATATTCTAGAGATAAATAGAAGACTTTGGCTCTAAGGAAGTCAGTTTGGCACTTCCACAAGCCCTAAATTAATTCAAACCATTAAAATACAAAGAAGTGGTGATGGTGGAGAGTTCACTCAAGATTTCATTATAGTAGGCCCACAAAATATTTTAGCTCCCAAATGACACAAACTTTTCACAAATTTGACCTCAGTTAACTTGTTTGATGGTAAACTATGTTACATCTTCTTGTAATCTTTATGCATTAGCATTTGGCTGGACTATTTTAAATATAAGGCCAGATACTCTGCACCGATATTCACTATGGCTCCCTGACTCTCAAGTGGCCCTTGACCTAATGCAAGGTCCGGGCTACACCTAAAACTTAAGTTGACCTAACTATGCTGCTCAGGGGTGTGAAAAATTCACACACCCCTGAGAGACATAGTTAAGCCCCATTGTAGACACTCCTAGGCTGACAGAAGATTTCTTCTGTTGACCTAGCTACTGCCTCTCGGACAGGTGGTTTAACTAGAACAATAGAAAAGCCCCTTTTGTCACTGTAGCAAGTGTTTACACTACAGCAGCAGATCTGCAGCTGTGCTGTTGTAGTACCTGTATTATAGACAAGCCCTTAGTTAGAGAAGTCTAGCAGCTGCTCTAACTTACAACAGCTGGCTATGATCCCTCAAGGAACCAAACTCAAGCTATGAACTGGTGGAATTCCATCCTGCCCTCTCCATGCCTCTTTCTTTCCCCAGCACACCCCTACATTGGAGCAAGGGGGACAAATGATAAAGGCACTGGCTCTGCCCGCTTTATGCCAGCTGAAACATTCCCCAGCCTAAGGAAGGTCTCAGCTGGCCAGCTGCTGCCAGATTCCTGCCACTCAACTGGTCCAAAGGCACCATAACAGGGTTGAAAATCTGACCCATTGCATTTGACATGTAACAGCGATCTAGTCCAGCAGCACTTTACATTACCAAAGAAAAAAGTCTCAGATCTGAAAAATAATATGTAGTCATTGCCACACACTGATGACATTAAAAATATGTTCATGGGATGTTACTGAAAGTCTGGCCTTAGCCCACCATCCTACTTAGTGTTTCTGATCATTTGCAGGCACAGTCCGTGTCATTTAACTACCTAACTCAAGTCATCATGACTCCCTGCATGAGTAAGGTGAGCCAGATTTGGTCCCCAAGAAATGGGCTACACTAGCAGGGGTGGGGGGGTCCGAACTAAGATACATAACTTCAGCTACATTATTCGTGTAGCTGAAGTCAAAGTATCTTAGTTCGACTTACCTGGCCGTCCTCACGGTGGCAAGTCGACTGCCACAGCTGCCTTGTCGACTCCACTTACTCTTCCTGCCGAAGTGGAGTATGGGTGTCGGTTTGAGAAGCAGTATAAAAAGATGAAGAACTTTGTTAGGAAACTGGAAGATGGCTGGAACTTTCTAAAGAGATGGTACTGAAGGCATAGCTCAAAAAACAATTCTCGATTTTCATGCAATAGAAAATAATGCAAAGAGGGAAAAGACTGATATAGATGCACAGATGACTTTTTAAGGACCTGCAAATGCAAAGAGAATCACACAAAACAGGAGAAATTACAGGAAATGAGAAAGTTCTTTGTAATACATACACACAAGGGCAAAGTTGGAAGACAAAGGCGCAAAATGAAGGACTGTTAGCCAAGGATGTTTTATTCACTACTTAAGAAGCAAGAGAATGACAAAGGAATGTGTAAGCCTGTTACTTCTCACAGAGAGAGTGAGAGAGCAAATAACGGGCAAAAGAAGGAAGCTGACAAATGGCTATTTTGCTTCTTCTTTCACTGAAAAGGAAAATAACAATGGGTCACAATACAATAATAATTAATGAGGTAAGGGCAAGGTCAACAGGCAGAATCAGGAAAAAGCAGACTAAAGAATACAGCCCCAATAACTTGAATGTATTCAGATAAACAAAGCTCAGTGAAATTCACCTTAGATTACTAAAAACTAGGTGAAATGTTGCTATAATTTACGTCATAAGTGTAGAGATGCAGAGGTGTTGTAGCCATTTTGGTCCCAGGATACTAGCAAAACAACGTGGGCGAGGTAATATATTTTACTGGACCAACTTTTCTGTGTTGCTTGAAAGCTTGTCTCTGGCCTGGTCTACGCTACAGGGTTAGGCTGATGCAAGGCACCTTACGATGACCCAGCTGTGGATATGTCTTCACTTAAATTTGGCTCCCACGATCATAAGTTCCCTGTTACACTGACTTAATAGCATCACCTTCCTGAGTGGTGTAAAGTCACAGTCAACATAGCTAGGTCAATGCAAAGAGTGTAGATACTGTGCTACTTATATTGACCATTACGGACCTCCAGCAGTTGTCCCACAATGCCCCACTCTGATCACTTAGGTTGCTGTCATGAGCTTCGCTGCCCAGGTGGACAGGAAGCCTCCACTCCCCTTTAAAGCCCAACAAATTTTTGAAATTCCTTTTCCTGGTTGTCCAGCTGGCGAGCACAAATCAGCTTTCCACTGGTGAGTGTAACTGCCCAGTTGACCATGCCATCTGCATACTCTAGATGCACTCCTGCCTGAAGTAAACAGGAGACATTGGATCTCCTGTGCCTGTGGGGAGAAGAGACTGTGCAGGCACAGCTCTGATCCAACTATAGAAATGTGGACATCTATGAGCAGGCTGCTTGGGGGATGCAGGAGAAGGGCTATGACGGGGTGGGCAAACTTTTTGGCCCAAGGGCCACATATGGGTATAGAAATTCTATGGTGGACCATGAATGCTCATTAAATTGGGGTTAGGATGCAGGAGAGGCTGAGGGCCCTGGCTGGGAGTGCAGGGTCCAGGGTGGGGCCAGAAATGAAAAGTTCAGGGTGCAGGAGGGGACTCCAGGCTGAGGCAGGAGAGGATGCTGCAGGGGGTCAGGGCTTGGGGGTGCAAGCTCTGGGGTAGGGCTGGAGATGAGGGGTTTGGAGTATAGGAGGGTGCTACAGGCTGGGGCAGGGGATTGGGGCACGGGGGGGTTGAGGGGTCCAGCTGGGGGTGCGGGGTCTAGGGTGGGATCAGAAATGAGAAGTTCAGGGTGTGGGAGGGTCTTTGGGGCTAGGGCAGGAGAGGGTGCAGGGGGGGTCAGGGCTCCAGCTGGGGGTGCAGGCTCTGAGGTGGGGCTGAGGATCAGGGGTTTGGGATACAGGAGGGGACTCAGGGCTGGTACCAAGGGGCTGGGCACGGGGTAGGGGGGTGGCTCAGGGTGCAGGCTCCAGACAGCACTTATCTCAAGCAGTTTCTGGAAGCAGCAGCATGTCCCCCTTCCAGCTCCTATGCTATGGGGGTGGCACTTGGCTCGGGGCAGTGTGCGGAGCCCTCTGGCTGTCCCTATGCAAAGGAGCTGGATGGAGAAGACATGCTGCTGCTTCTGGGAGCCGCATGGAGCGGCCCCCAACCCTGTTTCCTGGCTGGAGCACCGGAGCAGGGCAAACCCCAAACCCTGCTCCCCAGCTGGAGCTTTAGGACCTGATTAAAATGGCTGGGGGGCCAAATGCGGCCCGCAGGCCATAGTTTTCCTACCCCTGGACTATGACATGGACCAGCAGCAGTGCCACGTGAAAGCCATGGAGCTGCAGCAAGCATATCAGAAGGCCAAGGAGGCCAACAGTCAAACCAATGCCAAGTTTTTACAAATTGCTGCATGCCATCCTTGGCGGAGACCCCCCTTCCCACTAGCACCATAGCTACTTCTGAGGAACTCAACTCACAGGCCCCTGCTGTGAACAGCGAAGAGGAGGAGGTGGAAGAGGGAGAGGAAATGGAGTATGGGGGACCAGTGACTGGGGGATCCAGCTGTGCAGTGAGCCAGGATCTGTTTCTGACTCCATGGCAGTCCAGCCCATCCCGTCAGCTGAGCACAGGCTAGGGAAGGAAACTCTGGTAAGTACGCAGTTTACTTTGAAATGGCACCCCAAAGTAGCAGGATACCTCTTTTAATTTACTCATTTTTGCTTGTGCTAGAGAGGTAGTGGAATAACCAAGAGAAGCAGAGTTGCTGTCTGCTTTTCATTCCCTTCAAGAGTTAGGCAGTGGGGGCCACACAGAGCAATTCATTTACATGCACTGCACATTTACGTGCCCCAGAAATCCTCCATAGAGATCTCAGTGAAACTTTCATGGAAGTACTCTGCAATCCTCTGCCCAGGGTTTCTGTGGAGGGCTGCCTTATTTCTTCAGCCATAGGAGGACACTTTCCAATGCCATTCAATGATTACTTCAGCAATTACCCTTGCAGTACACAGGCTAGCAGCATACAGGCCAGGATGTCATTGTGTTGCCAGTAGCAGTTGTGCTCCCTTGGCCTTTGTCAGGAGTGAGGTGTCAGCTAAAATCACCACCACTTGTGGAGAATAGTGCCACTATTCAATTCCATTGCTCTATACATTTAGAATCACGCACAACAATTTAGTCTCCAAGGAATCATCATGTCCCCATGGCTCCTCTTCTGTCTCTGCAAGTACTGCAGGATTGTGTCCCTGTGCTTGCAATGCTCATGACGATAGGACACAGCTATCCAGGCTCCATGCACAGTGTCATGGTACAATTCCCCACTCTGAACCTTAGCGTCCAAAAGATGGGGTACCAGCATGAATTCCTCTAAACTCAATCACCAGCTTAGAACCTGTAGCGCTGCCACCAACCAGGAATTCCAGTGCCTGGTACACTCTGGTCCCCTCAAAACCTTGCCTGGAGACCCCCAAGACCCAGCCCCCCTGGATCTTAACACAAGGAAATTAAACCCTTTCCTTCACCGTTGCCTCTCCCAGCCTTCCCCTTCCTGGGTTACCTGGAAGATCACTGTGATTCAAACTTCTTGAATTTTAAACAGAGAGGAGAATGCACCTTTCCCCCTCCTTCTCTCTCTCCCTCCCAGATTCTCCCTGAGAGAGAAAGTAATCCTGACACAGAGAGAAATTAACCTTTCTCTCCCCCTTCCCTCCTTTCTCCCCACCAATTCCCTGGTGGATCCAGACCCAGGCTCCTGGGGTCTCACCAGAATAAAAAAACAATCAGGTTCTTAAACAAGAAAAGCTTTTAATTAAAGAAGGAAAAACAGTAAAAATTATCTTTGTAAATTTAAAATGGAATAGGTATAGGGTCTTTCAGCTATAGACACTGGGAATGCCCTCCCAGCCTAAATATACAAGTACAAATTAAAATCTTTTCAGCAAAATACCAATTTGAACTCCTTCCAGCCAAATGCACAATTAAAACTTCTTCCAGCCAAATGCACATTTGCAAATAAAGAAAACAAAAATAAGCCTAACTCACTTTATCTATCTAGTACTCACTATTTGGAATCTATAAGAACCTGTATCAAGGAGATTGGAGAGAAACCTGGTTGCACATCTGATCCCTCTGAGCCCCCAGAGTGAACAACAACCAAAAACTAACAGCACACACAGAAACTTCCCTCCCTCAAGATTTGAAAGTATCCTGTCCTCTGATTGGTCCTCTGGTCAGGTGACAGCCAGGCTTACTGAACTTGTTAACCCTTTACAGTCAGAGATATAAAGTACTTCTGTGCTATTAACTTTTCTTATCTGTTTATGACACACAGGTTCGTGGGATTTTGAAAAAAATGGTGTGAAAATATGAGGTGCATATGAAATTATGAGATGGAGAACACTGCATTATGGGAAGTTGACCCCATGCTCCCAATCACTCCTGTGCGACTCATTTCAGCCCCATAAGGCATTGCAAAAAGCTTCCCAAAAGACCTTGCGCTGGATGGTGGACAGATGCACAGTGTGATACCTACTCATGATGCTCTGCACTCCGCATCAGTACAAGCACTACTAATGAGGACATGTGCCATCGACACAAGAAGCCAAGAGTAATCACACAAGCGATGTAATATCTGCGACAGCTGTATGCCAATATTACTTAGAGCTATATACATTTGTAGTGTAGACATAGCCCCTTTCACCAACAGAAGTTGGTCCAATAAGAGACACCCACCTTATCTTTCTGATAAGTGCTGCTAGATATTTAAACAACTAGGAAAACGAGGGGCTAGATTCTGCCTCAACTTACATCCCATGCTACAAATTGAAGCCTCTGGGTTAGGCAAGATGTAAATCTGACTCAATATCCCTGTTACCATACTCTTAGCATCAAAGCTAAGCAATGCAAGAAGCTAAGGCTCAAGGACGCCAGGAGGACCAAACAAAAGCAGTGTAAATCTCAGCAACGGAGGGTTACATGAAAGATGTGAGCTTTATGGAGTGATTTGCAGAGGTGGTGAAGACAGCATGCCACACAGAAAGACGGCAGCTCTTCCAAGTTTAGGATTTGACACCCCATCCCACTGATTTTCTTCACTGTGTCGTGTTCCAGCACTGCGTGGTGCTGTAATACCCTGCTCCAGGAAAATGACATTCTTTTAAAATTACTGCAGAACCTGGTGTGATGGGTTTTCCATTAACTGGTTTGTTTTTAACTTTCTCCCTCCAGGACAGGGCAGAACAAAAAGTAATCTGCAGCAAGGAACATCTAGGTTAAATATTAGGGGAGAGTTAACAATAAGAAGATTTTGGCAACAAAAGAAGCTGCTAGAGAGATGTTCAACAGTAATTACTCATCTATTACGGATGGTTTTAAGTTTTTGTAAAAAGTTAAACTTAGATTTTAACAGTATTATAAATACATTTGCACAACCTATCAAAATCCCCTTTGAAATTGATGACTTCTGTTCAGTAGAATGCTGACCTCCACACACACAGCATAATGGCCAAAGTGTAAGCAGAAGTTTCATTCTAATTGAGAAGTAAAATTATTTAAAATTATAATGCATCTTGCAGAATAAATTGCTATAGTATTATCTAATTATTGAATTGGACTGGCGCGAGTTAAAATTTTCGACTTACCTCAGGGTTGCATAATATATTGTAGGGTCCAATCCTCATCTCTTATGTATGTGATTCTCAATTAAGATAAAGGGAGTTTCACAGACACAAGAACTGAAGGATGGAGGCAATACATAAAAGGAACCACAAAAAGAGACCAAGAGAATTTCTGGTGAGCAGAGCTTTTCCTATAAAATTTAAATAAATTCCATAAAGGTTGGTAGACCAAAGTTTGACCTGGCATTTTTAATGTGATAATTTTTCAGGTCCATATGATTTTAACATGTGTCATATTGTTTCCACATTTGCTGCTTTCACACTTTTCTTCATTTTAAATAAAATTACAATCTAGTGCAGGCATCCTAAGGGTTGGAGGAGGTCAATTTTGACATGGAACAACATTTCAGGTTTTCATTTTTCTCCTTTACATCTTGGATTATACAGTTTCTAGATGTACAGGTAGAATACGAATAGAGCAGGAAATGGCAACAGGTAAAATGTTACGGTTACCTTTCAAGTGAGGTCAACAAATTTCCCCTTTAAATCTCTGAGAATTATATACTGCACATATATAATACAATGTTGTTTAGTGTAGCATTTTTCATCCTAATTGTATCTTAAACTGTTTTGTGGAGTTACTATAAGTAATAAAATTAATTAATACATTTAAAAAACCCCTATATGCCCCAGTCTTCTCCACACAAGAATAAATATGTAGGGAAACTCTTAAAGGGTCAAACTATGAAGTTTCTTCTAAATTCTCCCATCAGGCTGACAAAGCTTGCCCACCCCTTGTGGGATCCTCCTGAGACAAAGGGCATCCATGTGAGATCCCTTGCCTCCATATTTTGACCCACTTACCAGCTCCCACTAACAACTATAGGAGATGTGCTGACAGGGGCTCCCTCACCTCTAGAATCCACTCCAGTGAACCCTTCAACCCACTGAGAGGGAGCAGCCTACCTCACTGCAGTCTCCATTGGCAGTAAAGTGAACTGATTTGAGCTGCACATTGCCTATGGGGATAAAAACTAGCATAGTTTGGCCATCCCCTCTTCTCCTTCCTATCGTGCCCTTTCCAAGGGCCTGGTGCAATGACCCCTGAAGTAAAAGGGAGCCTTTCTATTGATTTCAATGAGCATTGGCTCACATTCCAAATCTGTGGAACTAAGACTGTAAAGAACTCCCCTAGAGGGGATCTGTATGGGGTTTGCAGAGCACAGAGCTACTGGAAGGCTGTTTCAGACAGCAGGATCTGCAGAGAAGAAATCTCTTGCACAAATGGATTGTCAATAGTGAGTGCAAAGGATCATTTTAAAAATCGTATACTGTAACCCTGACAGTGTCATTTTAAATAAGAACATAGCAAGAATTCCCCTTTCTAACCATAAATATTTGTATATACAATAGCTGCACAAGCAACCACATATATTCTTAGTATCATGAAGAAGACTAGCATGAAAACAATGAGTAAGGAGGAGCCACAGGACTAAATGGCATATCTGAAAGATGTGGTCAGCATCCAGTAGAATGATTTTTTTTCTCACAAATCACCCACCAGCATCCTGACATACAAATACCATTTTTATTTGTATCTCTGCCAACTGTAATAAATATATATCAGTTTAGTGATGGCTTCTATCCTTAACTGGCACCAGCATTGATCTCAGAATGTTTCTGCTCTTCAGAGATGAAAGAGGAGTGAAATGTATGATGTGCCAAAGAGAAATAACAGAATGCAGGATATATGTTAACACAAGTCTCTTAGCACTAAAATACAGTCGTGATACGTGACACCATATGCAGAGGTCAGATACCCATAGTGAAATGCATCATTTATGAAGATAAGGGTTGCAGTTAGAACTTTTTCAGTCCTTTATAAATTTATAAAGTGGTTGTTATAATTTTAACTATTACTTCTTATGGGATCTTAAAATTGAACTAGTATATTATTAATATTTTAATAGACTTCTGATTTTTCTGCCCTTCTTCCTTCATTGGGTTGATGACAACAACACATATGTGACATGGACTCTGTGACTATGTATAGTAAGATACAGTATGTACCCTGAAGAACTTACAATCTAAATAGATCCTCAAAGTGGAACCAAAAGGAAGTATTATGACCCCATTTTACAGATGAGTAACTGATAGACCTGGTTGGGAATTTTCCAACAAAATTGTTTTTTGTCAAAAAATGCTGAAATGGTTGGTTTTGACAAATGTCCCAGTTCAAAAAATGATGCAACATCCCTTTCTGGCATTTTCAAAATGAAAAAGTTTCATTTTCCAGTTTGAAATTGAAATGCTAGTTTATTTACACTAAAAAAGGGTTAATTTTTTAAAGGCCAAAATAAAAATGAAACATTTTAAAATTATTGAACCAAAACATTTTGATTGACTCAATGAGAAATTCTTTCAGGTTATCGGTTGGTGAACATTTTTGAGATTTTGCATTTTTGTCAGAATTTGGGATGAGAAAAAAAGTTTGAAATCTGGAAAACTCACTGGATAGGAAATCAGTATAATAGGAAAGGCCAAAAGGAGCCTTCTGATCATCTAGTCTGACCTCCTGTATAGCACAGACCATAGAACTTCCCAAAATAATTCCCAGCCTTAGTGACTAAGGCGCAGAGTATTGAAGTGACTTGCCCAAGGGTACATGGAAGTCTGTGGCAGAGCTGGGCATTAATCCAAGAGCCTCAGAGTCTCAGTCCAGTACCTTTAACTACAAGACCATCCTTCCTCTCCAAAGATCATAAAAAGAGTTTAGAAAATTAAATTAAATTAAATTTCGCTCCTTAGGCCTAATCTTCAGTAACACAATAAATCAAAAACCATCATCTGGAACAGTTTACTTACACCTCTTAGAGACAGGCAGCATCTGAGCTGATCCAGCCAGACAGACCACCTATATATTGGTAGGCGGAAATAATCCTGTTTGGCAGAAGTGCACTGAAGAATGAAATATTTCAAGAAAAGAATATCCTGTCCATAAAACCACTGTTTGGTTCACAACAATATAAAAATGCAAAACCTAAATCTAAACAAAAAATTTTCATAAGCGTGAGGCTTGAGAATGAATCAATTTCTTTATGGCCTAGAAGACATCAACAATAAATTGAAACAGACCGGTGGTGATAAGTGTGGGTCTTGGTATTCTCTGAAGATAACTAAATAACAAGGCTTTATAACTGTTAGCCATTTAGGAAATTAGTGTAGGGTGTCTGTTTTCCTCACAAAGCACATTTATAGGTCCTATTAAAAATAAGGCCTTACACTGATATAGTGCCTTTTATCCTAAAGTGTTTTACTAACTATATACACATTACAGCTGAAGTAAGAATAGAAAAAGGTACCTGATATTGACAAATAATTTCAGTCTGAATATATCCTCAATTCTTTCATGTCTGCTTTCCACAAGCATCAACCTCTCAAATTTTACTGAGAAAAATACTCATGAAATGCGAATGTTAAGCTCAAATGTTCTTATATTCACTGGAAGCAAATTCTGAACTGTACAATCACTTGTTATATTTGAAACCTGCAATCTGTACTGTGCTGGCAAGTCATCCACCCAGGGAACAGAAACAATATCACCTGACTTAGGTAATTAACAACAGGAATTTTGAAGATCAAATGTTAAATATTCACAATCAACTGTGTGTGAGATATTAATACAGAAAAAATGGGAAAATCATCAATTTTGAATGATGAATAAATCTGAGAATTTTGGAATCTGTTTGTGGACATTTTCCAAACAGAAAAAAGGAGAAATCAACACATATATTAATTAATACACATTTTTAGCTCTAGTACTATCTAAGGAATCATTTATCCCATTACTGAAATATAGGCAACTATGGGTTGCAAGGCAAAAGGTAAGCACCCAGTACAACGTGCAGTGATAGGAGCCAGGAGGCAAAGTTATGGCTAAAGACATTAAGGCAAACCTTCAGTCTTATGAAAAGTGCCCTAGGATTTTTTAATATCCATGCAAAGTAGATAGGTTTTCTCTTTGTAAACTTGGATCCCAAAACACCCTACACAGTTGTTCCATAGAAATATAATTATCTATAAGAGTAATACATAGCACTTAATGCTTTCAAAGTGCTTTACAAATATTAACTAATCCATCCTTATGGCACCCATGTGAGGTAGCTAAATAAGTGTTATTGTCTCAGTCATACTCATGGGAAACTACAGCAGAAAGGCATAAGCAACTCTTCCCTGGCCAAAGAGGGAGCAGTGTCAGAGCAAGGATTAAAATTCAAGAAATCTTAGTTCTCAAACCACATCTCTCCATCTCTGAATGATCAATGGCTCAGTCAACTGCCAGCATTCAAGCCTGTGGTTTCAGTAAGCCTAGCAATTGCAAAGCTGATTCTTAGGATAGATCTTCTACACTGATGGGAAAGCTTTTCCCATCGGCATAGTTAATCCACCTCCATGAGAGGCGTAACCTAGGTCTCCCATCAATAGAGCTCTGTCTACACCAGGGGTTAGGTCACTATAACTGCACTGCTGAGGGGTGTGGATTTTTCACACGCCTGAGCAACGTTTGTTTATAATGTAGACCTGACCCTAGACCAGTGGTTCTCAAAGCCGGTCCACCGCTTGTTCAGGGAAGCCCCCAGCAGGCCAGGATGGTTTGTTTACTGGTCGCGTCCACAGGTTCGGCCGATCATGGTTCCCACTGGCCACAGTTTGCCGCTCCCGGCCAATGGGGGCTGCAGGAAGGGCGGCCAGCACATCCCTCGGCCCGTGCTGCTTCCCGCCACCCCCATTGGCCTGGGATGGCGAACCGCAGCCAGTGGAAGCCACGATTGGCTGAACCTGCGGATGTGGCAGGTAAACAAACTGGCCCAGTCTGCCAGGGGCTTTCCCTGCACAAGCGGTTTGAGAACCACTGGTCTAGACCACTGACTTGTCTCCTCTGTGAAAGTGACCCTTGTACATGAGTGTTGCAAAGGAACTGGAAAGCAGTTGACCTAGCCAGCTGAAAATTTCCCAGACATGGAAGAGCTCTTAGTGCAAGCCAACTTACCTGGCCTCTGAGCCACTCCTGTTATCTTTGGCACAGGGTGGGACACTGTTCAGCCAGCATGCTGTCCCTTAAGGCCTGTAGACACTGGTGTAAAACAAGAGCAGCTTCCAAGCTGCTCTAACTCATGCTGGATGTTGGCAGAGTACAGCTCTGCCCTGTGAATCAGAGATCCAGACATCTCACTGCCCAGACAGTCCCCTGTCCTGGTACAACAGAATATGGGCATTCAGCTATTACAAGCCACCAAAAGAAAGAGGCTTGTTTGTGGTATGTGTGTTTTTTGTGTAAATAGTTTCCAATGAATGGCATTATTTTATCCCTGTTAAATATACACCATGAAGCTATAGATCAGGTCTTGGCTAGGTTTGGTTTGGTTTTTTTGGAGGACCAACAGAGTGCATAGAAGGTATTTGTTGGGGGACTGTATTGCTTCTCTAGTGTCTCACCACTACTTGGCAGATGCAACAAAAAGCAAAGCCTGTTGAGTGTCATTAGGAGGAAGTGTACTGCAAAGTGTGTCAAAGTTAATACAAAACATTTTTTTCTGTACATTAGCAAACATTTTTCTGACAGTTAAAGAAAACTTATCATTTGAACGAGGTATTTTCTGCACCAGTGTTCCATCGGGTTTGTAATTAGAAGTGTTTGTATTTGAATGGAAAAATATGCAAGATGCTCATATGTCCTCTTTAAATTTATTCATGAACGCGAACATTCTAGTACTGCAAACTAGAGGAGATGGTGGCTCCTTGACCAATTAATATTACTGCTAATGTATATCAAAGATAATAATAAGTCACATAAAAATATCTTACATGTTGTACAGTCAGCGAGAGCCACTCAGAAGAGTACATTTAAATAGCCATACAAGAAAATAAATGAAAGACAAAGAATTATAATACATTTGAAAAATACAACTAAATAGTCAACTAATTATGGGTAGAATAAGAACATTCTTGGTTTATTTATATTTTATATAAATATATTTTAAAACAAATATATATTTAATAATATATACAATTTAAAAAATATAAATAATCCAAGAATGCACATCAACTCCGTTCCACTAGCCTTAATCTACCTACAGTTAGTTGACTATTTACTTGTAAGTATGTATATACTTATTAATTCACCAAATTAGTGTGGTAATTTTTTTCCTGATTTCTTTAAATGTTTTGTTTCGACATTTTTTAAATAAAACATTTTGATTTGTGATCTGAAATTGCATTTTTATTTTTACTTCAATTTATTTTTTTAAAAGATTAAAAAAAAAAACCTTCGAAAGCTAAACAAAACATTCTGTTCGATCTGAAATATTTTTTAATTTTTTTTCTGGTTTGCTGAAAAATATGATTTTTTGTTTGTCTCAGATAGACCCAAAACATTTTCAATGTTTCAGTACAGCCAGAAAACCAAAAAAATAATTATTTGCACAACTTGTATGGTGAGGCCAATCTCGCCCTTTTTACAGTATAAATATTCTCTCTCCTAGTTGATTGTCTGTCATAAGGCAACATTTCAGGAAAAGGTATTTGGACATTCTTGGCAAGATTCTGATCTGATTTACAGTGGTGAATACTAAACTAAATAGACTGGTATGATATTCCCTATATTAATATGTTAATCTCTTTTGGGGCTCAGTTCGGAGGCCAATCAACACAAAGAACTCCATGTAGTTCCGTCCTGGGAGCAGAGGTCAGATTAAGCCTCAGGCTAGTTGTTACTCTTAATGGAGTAATATTTTAAGCTTTGGCCATGCAGATTCACACCCCACCCCACCCACTCTGCATTCAAAAGCCTGAACATTGGACGACAGCACTGAACAAAAATATTTTGCAGTTGCCAAGTGTTTAAACATAAGACCATTTCCAATGATGTATTTTAAAGTGTTTCATAAAACTGAAATATAAAATGTTATTCATTACTGCCTGGAGTAAGATTTCACAGCATGTTGTTATATTCTGAAGTAGTTACCACTTCGTCACTGATATGGATTGGTGAAACATCACTCCAGACTGGATTCACTATGCTTATGTAACTGATCAGTGAGTGGAAACCTGCAAGTCCTCTATTCAGTTTGGTAAACATGGGCTTGTCTGTCACTTCTCATTGTTCCTCTTCAAAGTACTGTTGCCACCTTATCTGGCAACAGCTTTCTTTAAGAGTGCTACTCACATGAAATAATCTTTCACCACTGAGTCCAATATTTCCTTTGCACAAGAAGAGACATTTATCTTGCTGTTAATGGTTAATTAATTTTGAAAATGTATATTACAACACACACACACACACAAAAGCCATGCTGGACAATGGAGCGAAATGTCCCTTCTTCAAATTGACTCCTATTTAGTTCTTCCAATGTCATCCAAAACACAGATAACTTTTCTTTCATGAATTGTTCTCCTGAATGATTTATACATGTTGTGTTATCTGAGGCCCTTTCCAGGTCCCCTTGTGGATTCAGCCAGCCATCAGCTGCATAATTGTTAATTTTAACACTATAAAAGGTTCTGATGCTGAACAGATAAAGCGTTGGTGGAAGAATTAATTGAAATGTATCTTCAAATCACGCTGGTTCCCTACTTCCAGTTTCACAAAAATTATACATTGGATTTGAGGTTAAAATACATTTACATTTGTGCTACCCAGAAACCTTTAGGACTAGTAGAAAATAGATAAGTTAATTGTTTCTAAAATCCATAAAGGGTTTACCATGACAATAATTCAGAGCAGTCTACTGTTCATCACCTATTGCACAGAGAGCAGCCATATAGAGGATTTTTCCCAAGCTACAGCAGACATAATTGGTCAGGAGATATGTGACAGGAGTCTTTTATAACAGCAGGAGATAGACTGACAGAAAAAGAACTCAAGCTCTACCAATATTTAATCTGGATATTAAACACTCCATGCTTCCTAGAGCTTCTAATATTTTTTTCAAATGTTTTCTCTGTGCATGTATGCGTCCAGTGAAGTATTATGAAGTAATGCCATCAGTTTTTGATTCTTTCATTTACATTTTTATTATAAGTATATAAATGCATACAAAACACACAAAATTGGTCTGAAAGACCATATGGAGGACCATAGCAGGGATAAAGGAGATTAGAGATCATTGAATTTTTATTTAGACTTATACAAGAGATTACCTTATTTAAACTAGCTACCCCAAAATATCCCAAACAAAGAGGGTTGCCACCCATCTGTTTTTTACCTAGTCAGTCTGGTTTTTGGCTTCTGTGTCTGGGCGTCATTTAAGGTTGCCAAGTGCTCAGGTTTCGGGGGCCTGGCAACCCTAAATGGCACCCACACTAAAAGCCCAATTACTGTGGGGCAAGGGAAGGTGCTGGGTCATTAATAAGCACCAGCGCCTGCTCAGCCAGGGCACCTCCTATCTCCAAGCAGGCACCTTGAGATGATCCAGCGACTTATGGGGCCAGAGCAGGGGCAGGAGAGGAGCAAGTGAGGGGACCTGGGCCTTGGGGGGGAAAATGTGGAACAGGGCAGGGTCTGGGGGAAGAGGCAGGACAGGATTAGGCCTTGGGGAGAAGAGTCAGGGCAGGGGGCAGAGTCTCAGGAGTCCAGTTACCGGGAATTAGAAAGGTGGCGACCCTACCAAACACACTTGAGCACAGTTCTGTTGAACTTTTGTTTGATGACCACCATTGGTAAGCAACTGCTTTTTGTCACCCTCTTCAATCCTAAAACCTGACCAAGTGTTACATCTCTGTTCTACATCTGATCTCCACTAGCCCTTTATTGGATTGGATGTGTGGTGATTAGGTGATATGGTGCATTAATGAACTAACCTTTCACCTTTTAAATCCTGCGTAGGTCAAGTGAAATAGCTAGAGCAGTTTCATCCTCGACCTTATTATGTTTGTCTACATAACAAAAAGAACCACATTTCTGCCCCGCTGCAGATATCCAATACTGAAACAGCAGCAAAATGAGAGGAAAGCAGACTGATAAAGCTGGGAGGGAAAACTTGCATAGCACCCGCCCACGTTATGCTTGGATTTAGTTGGTTTTATGAGTCTCTACTTCCATGAATACCAATTTCAACAAATACAGTATAAGAAAAGAATAGTATTAGAATCTGCTCTATGTTAAGATGCATTATCACTTGAATAACATTTTATTGCTTAGTAAAATACTCAATATTTTCCCTCACTATTAGGTCTCTCACAGGAAATAACAGCATGTTAGTTGTTTCAAGTCACATAGCAGATTCAAGGATTATGTGTCTATAATTTTAGGACACAAAGACACAGCCAAAAAGCAAACAAAGGTGCCAGCTGAGCTGGGAACATACTTACATATTACATAGTGTATTGTACTGAGATCTTTATTCTGTAAATCTTAGGGATGGCATATGGGGCCAGAAATGGGCAAAGTTTACTCATTACTATGTGTGGAATATAATTCCCATTTCTCAGCAATCCATGTCTTTAATTGCATTTCCTTTATAAGATGAATGTAGGTATGTAGAACTGTAGGCCGAATTACAATGCAGCAACTGAGCACCAATGATTTTCTAAGCCTGGGATATTGGGTATTTAATTTTGCTTTTAAATCCATATTGTGGTGGGCACTTATGCAGACAATAGAAAAGGAGATATGTCCCAATCAGTTTATAAGATAGTATGAAGAAAATGCATAATAGAGCAACTGGATATATAAATAGAATAATACAAAGAAACCTAATCTACTGCAAAGCTATAATTCAGTCCTTCTACAACACAATTGCAGAGCTAAACTGGCTTATGAATAGCGCAAGAATCCATAGACAGACCTAGATAGTCTTGGTCAAATTGAAAATCTTGAATTATTATTTATCATTATTATTTAATTTTAAGAAAAAGGCTAGATCAAAAAAGGAAATATTAGCGAGTGCTAATTTTGAATGGAATATATGTGACAAAGGATCAGGTTTATAGTGGTTCTTTCCCTCCCCCACTACCCTTAGCCCTTTTTCTTTTTCTTTTTCTATGTGTGGGGGGAGAAGGAGGGGGGAAAATGAATATTGAACACAGGGAGTTAAATTCTGCCCAGACTTACATCTTGTGCAACTCCATTGATTTCAAGTCAATGGGGATGCTTGGAATGTAAGTGCAGCATTTGGCCTGGGAGGTGAAAGATAAATGAGAATTTCAAGAGCGAAAGATGCAGAACTAGTATTTTTACTTAATTGACATGATGTATGGCAACCAGTTTGAAGAACTACAAATATTAAATATAAATAAAGAGTAAGGTTTGCTAACAGGAATGACCTTAGAGTTTTGGAGATCATACATAAAACAGTCCTTGGACTGTCTCCCCTTCACCTATCCTTCACCTGTGCAAGAACAAAAAGCTGGGACAATGCACCCAGTCACACTTAAAGGAACCAACCCAGCCAGATAGGAAAGACAGTAAGGATTCATTCTCAGTGAAGTAGCTTCCATATTTTTTTATTTTATTTTTAAGAGTCAAATTCAGGATCCAAGTACATTTTTCATGCACACAAGTACCTCTTATGACTTAGTTGGTTTGCTGTTTGGCAGGGCCGGCTCTAGGCACCAGCGTTCCAAGCATGTGCTTGGGGCAGCACTTCTAAAGGGGCAGCATTCCGGCTCTTTGGGATGGCACTTTTCAAGGGCGGCACACTGGCTTTTTTGTTTGTTTTTTGCTTGGGGTGGCAAGAAACCTGGAGCTGACCCTGCTGTTTGGGCACACTGCTTCTGTTGGGGTGGAGAACCTATTTGATTGGTCTGTCCTTGAAGGCTAATGGAACCCATTCAGTTTCAGGTGTCACTGAGGAAGATTATAATACAGCCTATAGACAGTGGTTCTCAAACAGTTTAGCGCTGTGCCGCACTTTAACCAAGGCAGAGTAGCTCAGGTGCCCACTTTCGCTCATGCTAGAAACAATGGGCCAGAACCTCAACTACTATAAATCAGGGTAGTGCCATCAGCGACTACAGAACTATGCCATCCAGCTGGGGCTCTGGCCCAGTATACATATATATCAGCTGTTAATGAAATACTGCATCCCATAGTATATATGTAGGTATAATGGCTTTACCCTGACAGATTTCAGATCAGTTTGTATCTTTGCATATTACTTTCCAGCTCTAAAAAGGTGTGGAATAGGGTTGCGAGTGCCTGCAGCAGTTCAGGATTTTGAGGAGCCTGGGGTGACGAAGATGCCAGGGGGAGAAAGGTAGTGGAATGAGCTCTCTGGGCAGGGGTGTTGGGGACCAGTGGAGAATGGGAGGATTGTTTGGGGGATGATCCGAAAGCACTCTCACCCATTCTTACCCTGAGGCTCATCTCCTCTTGTGTGTCCCCCCACGCTCTGTCCCTGGAGCCCCTGTGCCTCACACCTCCCAACTGGAAAAGCCCTGGAGCTCTTCACTGGCACTGGCTGTTCGTCTAGCAGAAGGGGACCATGGAGAGGAGGAGAGACAGTATCTTTGCACTTAGCGTCAGGGTCACAGCAACCTTGCGTGGCCAGGAGCCAGGACTTACTGCAGGGGGGAACTTTTTTGCTCCGTGCAATGTGCTGGATGTGTGAGTGAAATGTAGTTAGAGCCAGGGCAGGCATATAGGAAATCTAAAAGAAAAGCTCCTGTGATGGGGTATACCAGACCCTCTGAGGCCCCCTGCTGGAGGCCTTGTGGCCCTGACACCCCCCCAAAACAGGGCAGTGGAGAGGGTCTTCCAAGCTGCCTAGAGTGGCTGTGTGGGACACAGCCAATTGGAGCCCAGCAGCCTAGTATAAGAAGAGCTGCAGGGCCAGAGGGAGTTCAGTTCCTTGCCTGAACTATAGGAGTGTGGATGGTGTGTGGCTGGCTGATGGAGCTACAGAACCCTGGACAGGGCAGTGCTGACAGAAGCCGGGGAGAGCAAGAAGGAGCCCTGAGCTGGTTTCTGAGTCCTGAAATACTATTAAAATGGATGGGAGAGCAACAACAACTCTAATACCAGCAGCTGCAGCAGATCCTAGTACAGCAAAAGATGCAGCAGCAGCTTCAATGGCCATTGACCATTATCTTTGAAAACTCGTGGCAATCAGGGGAGGTCCCAGACTTTTGGAAAAAGGCAAATACAGTGCCCATCTTTTAAAAAGGGAAGAAGGAGAATCTGGGCAACTATAGACCGGTCAGCCTCACTTCAGTCCCTGGAAAAATCATGGGGCAAGTCCCCAGGAATCCATTTTGAAGCACTTGGAGGAGAGAAAGGTGGTTAGGAACAGTCAACATGGATTCATCATGGGCAAGTCATGCCAGACCAACCTGATTGCCTTCGATGATGAGATACTTGGCTCTGTGGATATGGGGAAAGCAGTGGACATGATATATCTTCACTTTAGCAAAGCTTTTTATACCGTTTCCCACAGTATTCTTGCAGCAAGTTAAAAAAATATGGATTGGATGAATGGATTATAAGGTGGATAGAAAGCTGGCTAGATTGTCAGGCTCAATGGCTCATGATCAATGGATCAATGTCTAGCTGGCAGCCAGTATCAAGTGTAGTGCCGCAGGGGTCGGTCCTGGGGCCGATTTTGTTCAACATCTTTATTAATGATCTGGATGATGGGATGGATTGCATCCTCAGCAAGTTTGCAGATGACACTAAGCTGGGAGGAGCAGTAGATATGCTAGAGGGTAGGGATAGGGTCCAGAGTGACCTAGACAAATTGGAGGAATGGGCCAAAATAAATCTGAGGTTCAACAAGGAAAAGTGCAGAGTCCTGCACTTAAGAAGGAAGAATCCCATGCACCGCTATAGGCTGGAGACTGACTGGCTAAGCAGCAGTTCTTCAGAAAAGGACCTGGGGATTACAGTGGATGAGAAGCTGGATATGAGTCAACAGAGTGCCCTTTTTGTCAAGAAGGCTAACGGTATATTGGACTGCATTAGTAGGAGCATTGTCAGCAGATTGAGAGAAGTGATTATTCCCCTTTATTTGGGGAAAAGGGCCCCAAACTTGGCCCAGTGCCATCAGGTAGGATAGATGCTGGGTTACAGCTCCCACTGGCCGCAGTTTGCCATCCCAGGCCAATAGGGATGGTGGGAAGTGGCGTGGGCAAGGTTCTTTTACTGTTTTAGAGTTTGTTTCTTTTTTATTTTATTTGGGGTATACATTTAGTTGAGTGTCTATTATGGTGTTTTTAAATAGTTGCCATTTAAATAGTTTCCATGCAGCTGGCAGGCATTTCATGCTTGTGACTGTTCCTTTTCATTTCTATTTAACTAGCTTCCTCACTTTTGTGCCATTCTCCTTTTTGAAAATAAATGCTTCTGTGGTGAGTGTCTTTGGTATTTTCCTCCTTACAAGGATGTTAAATTTAATTACATTATGGTTGCTATAACTGAGCAGTTCAGTTCAGATCCTGTGCTCCACTTAGCACTAAATTAAGAATTGCCTCTACAGTTGTAGATTCCAGGACTAGTTGCTCCAAGAAGCATTCATTAATGGTGTCTAGAAACTTTATCTCTGCATCCTGTCCTGAGATGACTTGGACCCAGTCATTATGGAGATAGTTGAAATCCCCCATTATTATTGGGTTTGCTGTTTTTTGTAGCCTCTCTTATTTCCCTGAGCATTTCACAGTCGCTGTCTCCATCCTGATTAGGTGGTCAGTACTATAATCCTACTGCTATACTCTTGTAATTCAAGCATGGAATTTCTATCCATAGAAATTATATGGTACAATTTGATTCATTTAAGATTTTACTCTGTTTTCTTTCATTTATAGTGCCACTCTCCCACCAGCGTGACCTACTCTGTCATAGTTTGTAGCTGTGATGCAACAGGGGTCAAAAATATACTATGTCAATTTATTATAAAATCCTGGAAGACCCTGTAGGCTCATTTTGTCTACCTCAGGATGCAGAAGTAGGATTTATCAGACCTGGAGCCATGCACAAAGGTGCCCTGAGATAAACTATTTGACAGAACACCACATGCATCTTAAAGCCAGAGAGCTCAGTCCAGGAGGGCCACTTCAAGATGCCTGAATGGTTAAAGGACACCGCTAAGAAAGAACTGCAAAGCATGCTCCAACTGGAAGTAATTGAGGAATTTCACAGCAAGTGGTTTTGTCTGGGCAGATCCCAAAGCCAGATGGAAGTGTCCAGTTTTGCACTGACTTCTGTAAAGTAAATGTGGTGTCTAAATTAGATGCATACCCTATGTGCAAATAGATGAGATGGTGGAATTGCTGGGGATGGTCTTATACATAACTATAAGAGACCTTACCAAGGCAGATCACCTTGGCTGCAGAATCCAGGGAGATAACTGCATTTGCCACAACTTATGGTATCTACAAATTTCATACCCTTCTGTTCAGCCTCCATCAGGTACAGCGACCTTTCAATGACTAATGGACAAGACACTTCTACCTACCAAGGCATATGTAGCTGCCTACCTTGATGATGTAGTGGTTTACACTGCTACCTGGTCAGAGCATCTCTCGAGAGTGCTCCAATTCCTCAGGGCAGCAGGTCTCCTGGGCTTTTCTAAATGTCAGACTGGCTGCACAGAGATAAAATATCTGGGATATACTCTTGGAAATGGGAAAAACGGAACCTCTGATAGACAAAGTAAAGGCCCTTGTGGAATCCCTAGTCCCACTACAAAGCAACAGGTGAAATCTTTTCTGGGACTGGTAGGATATTGTCAGTGGTTCATTTCCTGATATTTGGACAGTCATTGTCCCTTTAAAGGACATTCCTTGCAACAAGGTACCCTGGAAGGTGCATCGGTGTGACGGGATCCCCCAGGCACAACCTGGAACTGGGGTACTGCTGTGCCCCATCAACTTCATCCTGGGCTCTCACACAATGCTTTGCTAGTGCCAAGATGCAAACCCTTCCAAATGCTGTTATCACTCAGCACAACAGCATGTGGAGTCCTACACTCAGCTAAATTGCATGAGTGCTCCCTGAGACACTCATGAATCACACAGAAAAAGGCATCAGCAAATCTCCCAAGCCCCCAGCCTTGCACCCCCAGACTATACCCTCTTGCCCTGGTCAGAAGTCTGACCAGTATAAGTTTATTACTCACTCTGCTCCCCATCAATGTGGAGAGGACACACACTCATCTTTGTAAACCAAGATGAGATTTCCCAAGCATTTTAACGAAAACACAGTTTTAGGTAAAATATAAAACAGATTTTTATTAACTACAGAAAGGTAGATTGTAAGTGATTATAAGGGGGAGGCCTAAAAGGTCCAAGATAATTATCAAATAAAAGGTGAGCACACAGTCTAAATATTAAATTCTATTAAACTAGGCAGTATTTGGATCAAGCAGTTTTCTCACCCCCACTGGATGTTACAGTTCTTAATACACAGGCTTCCCCTTTAAGTCTGGGACCAGTCTCCTCAGATCAAGTCTTGTCTTCCCAGCATTCTTGTTGCTTCCAGCATAGGTGGGGGAAGAGAAAGGTAAAAGCATTATGCCACTGTCCCCTATTTTATATTCTCAGTCCATGGCCTGGAAAACTCTAGCCCAGACATGTCCCGGTGGGCTTTGTTGAATCACAGAGTTGAGGCATCCCCCATTGTGTGATGCTTGCGTAGCTCTCTTACAGCATTGTAAATTCCTTGTTTACAACTCCACTGCTGATTAATGGTCATTTAACACCCTCCTGGGAGTGGATCACTTCCTTTGCTGTCACTGGAGAACTGGCAGTGGGTGACTCACAACACATTTCATACAGCAGAATCTCACAACTTCATACACACTAATGCTATTTATATTTTGACAGAACAAAGGGTTTCAGCAGATTGTGACCTTTCGTATGATATCTTACATGGCATGCCTTGTATGAAATATGTCATAATTATATGATAAGGTGAATATGGGGGTTCCAGGGTGCTCTTTGAGATACAGAGTGCCACAATTGGACCCCCACATATTGGGGGGAAATAAAATAGATCCACTGTAATGCCCTAGTGGTAGGTAGCCCAGATGTTGCTAAAGACTTTATCCTGCAGACAGATGCTGCCAGATGCAGACCAGGTGGCTGTCTTCTCGCAGGAGTTTGAGGATGCAGAGGACCCTATTATATATCTGAGCAGAAAATTACTTCTGCTGGAATAAAACTATTCAGTGGTTGAGACAGAGTGCTGGCAATAAAGTGGGCCGTTGAGGTGCTGAGGTATTACCTGATTGGAGCACCTTTCATCCTAATCACTGACCATTGCCCTTGAAAATAACTGTATATTATGAGAGAAAAGAACCCTAGATTGACGCAGTTGAACCTGGCTCTGCAGCCATATAGATTTACGGTTTGCAACAAATGTGGAGCCACCCATGTGAATGCAGACTTTTTTTCTTAGGAGGGGGAAAACTTTGTAGACTAAGAGTCCATCTTGGACTCCACTCTTGGGGTGGGGTGGGGGATATGGGAATAGGGGCATGTAACAGGGTGATCTGCCCCTTTAAGGGCAGGAAGCAACCATCCCTGTTCTGGAGAGGAACCCAGCAGGCAGTTGTTCAGAATCAGCTAGACAGCAGCAAGTTATTGGCACCAATGATTCCCAGCTAGGGCAGTATAAAGAAGGGTCCATCCCCTTGAGGGTGCCTGGTAGCAGAAGAAGGCAGTGAGCATGCTGTCTTATAGCTGCAGCAGAGGATGGCAAGAAGGCGAGCCTGACCTGTGAGTGGTTGAAGGTCTGAAGACCCTACAGGGTAGGTGGGGAATAGGACTATTACTTTATGTTGTTTCATGATTCCTTTCTTTTATATGGACTAATAAAATAAGCCCTGATGCAAGGGCTATAAACTGAACAGGATGTGGCTGAGTCTTCCAGGCTGGTGATTGGGGTCACCAGCTGACAGACAAATGTAGGGTTTCCTCTGAGTTTCAGTCACTGTTGTTCTGTGAAATTCTGGAAGTGCTTCAGGAGCATTAGTCTATAACATGAGAGTTAGACACCCCTTCCCTCTCTGTCCCATCTGTTACAAAACATTTTGGTGTGGGAGATTTTTGGAGAGTCTTTGTTGGAGGTGATCATCATTGCTTCCCTTTGGAATAGCAGGAGGCCAGCCTCCCTTAAAGAAACAATGGTTAGACCTTTGCTCAAGAAAATGTGTTAGCACATGTTTACACTTGCAGATGTAGAGTGCTATGAGTTAAACCAGCCCTCAGAGATCACAGCAAGGAAAGCACTGCAGTGTGTTCACACTGGCACAGCCACATTTGCGGCACTTGCAGTGGCATTGGGAGCGGTGCATTATGGGCAGCTATCCCACGGAGCACCTCTTCCCATTTTGGTGCTGTGGCTTGTGGGAAGGGGGTGGGGGATGCGGGGCATTCTGGGTCCTGTCCCAATGCCCCATTATGCATCGCTTCGCATCCCAGCAATCCCTGTGCTTCCGTTCACATTTGGCACCATCTTTCAATGTTTTTTTGTACTGCGTGCTCTGTCTTCTCTTTCGGTCTGCAGGAATGGATCCCGAGCTGCGGAGGAATATGCTGATGGGTCTCGCCAACACATCATGAATTGCAGTCAAGTTAGTCCTTAAGCTACAAACTGATAGTGAGGAGTTTGATGACGATGGCGACTCGCATAATGCATATGACACGAGATTGCTTGCGGCAATCACAACATGCTCACCACAGTGGAACGTCATTTTTGGGCTCAGGAAACAAGCACTGAGTGGTGGGATCATATCATCATGCAAGTCTGGGATGATGAGCAGTGGCTGCAGCTCCTTCACTTTAACCCTGCACTGCAGTGCGTTCTGTCATGGCCCCTTTCCATTATGTCCCTTGATATCTGCCTGAAAGTAACGTAATTCCTATGGCTGGAGCACAGCTGAGACTGGACAGCTTCCTCCCTGCAAACACTGATGAGGTCCAGCACCTCACCATTGCTCCATACTGGGGATTGCCTGGGGCATGGAGGCATGGTCACCTGGAAAGATTTGCTGAGAGCACTCCGCACCTTGCTGAGCAAACAGGACGCGGATTTTCAAAATTTCCAGAGAATGTAAAGGGTGGGTCTGATGGTTGGTCACCTGAGAGCAGGGCAGTAGTGTTTAAAGTGATGACCAGAGTGGCTAGGACAGGCATTGTGAGACACTTCTGGAGGCGGATCAAAATGCATTAATAGACCAGAGCGTCCACACTGGCGCCAAGGCACTCTAGCCAGGACGCAGGAAGCATTATGCTTCTCATGGAGGTGGATTACCAACTCTACATGCCTTACCAGTGTGGACATGTCATGAGTTAGGGTGCCTGGGGCTGCTTTAATGCGCTATAACTCACAAGTGTAGCCAAGCCTTTAGTGTTGATTAGCTTCTCTAATCTTCCTTTTTGAAGAAATGTTTAGACAACGTTGTGTTCATCCACTTATAGTGTGCTTCACATGGGGCTAAATTTAAGATTGATCAGAAACTCAAGCCAGTGAAGAATATGGCTGCCTATTTGTTAGTGGTGCCTCTCACAGTGATCGCTTGTGCGCCTTGATCTGGGTTAGTTTCTGGTTTTAAGGTGCTAATTTTAACTGATGTGTTAAATGGAGTGGTTTCTGATTATCTCAGAGATAGCTGCTCTCCTTGTGCAATACCAGATAAGATCATAAGGTAACTAAACCAATAAACCTTTGAATAAATGTTTGGTAGTTTGAGGCAAGCATTTTCAATGAGAAGTCCTCAGCTTTGATATCTGCTTCTCTGTTAACTGCCAGAGTCCAAATCTGTTGACCCTTTGGTCATACTGCAAGGCTTTTCCTGAGGGAAGGACTGAATAGATGGTAGTGAATGATGACACTCTGAGTCGGGGGGTGGGGGTATGACTTTAAGCAAGAGCTGGGTAGGCAACAGTTTTCCCACCCAGCAACTATTTTGAGAGTTTGAAAATATTTCTCATCTCAACTCAGAACAAAATAATAAAATCAATCCTGCAAATATCTGATCTGAAAAATGATTTTTTTCATTTTAGGTTGACTGAAACATTTTGTTTTAATTTTTGACCTTTTTTCAGTCTAATTACCTTATACTTTGAAACAGTCATCAAGCAACAACAAATGCAGAATTTTTCATTTTGAAGATTTCATTTTCTAAACTTTTCTTGTCAAGTCAGGAAACTTGTTGAACTTGACCCTGCTTCACGAACAGTTACAATTTCACAAATTGGAATTTTTCAAGAAAAAAAAATGCTGAAAAAATTGATTGTCTCTACCTTAAATCAATTTAAATAAATAAGCATTCAAAAAATAGCATTAATTTGGGACCTGGCCAGTACAAGAGTGGGTTTATTACCAATACCCACACTATCTGTTGGGATTATTTATCGGTGACTATAATATCTGCAGAGTTAAAATGCAATACTATTTAAATCTTTACATTCAGATCCATGTGCATATAAAACTGCAATCAAATCATACTTGATTAAACTGTGTTTAGCTTCAATAAAAAAGTGAAAAAAGAAAATGAGGAGAATACAAACAAGTTTTTCTCCTAAGTTTAGCCACAAATGTCTTCATAAATATGGTGTCTATTGAACTGATATCTCATATGATGTTAGAATAATTATGTCTGCACAGACATACCAAAAATAAAATTTCAATGTACTTTGTATTGTCAGGGAAATATCCAAGATTCCCCATCATGTTCAGTCCTGCGTAGACAGTTACTGCAATGATCTTTCACTAATTTGGCTGGAATCACCTCCGTAACTCTTAATAATGACATTAGTATTTAGGCATTTGTAATCATATACACCCACGTTAGCTTACTTTTATTTAATATTCTCCAATTGTTACAACTTTCTTCTGATTAAAAAAATAGTCTGAGTGCCTGAAGGAAACCTGACTACTCTAATTTATTGTTTTGTCATAAATCTGTGTGTGCTGCGAGCCAAAATAAACTAACTGCATCTACACTTAGAGGTAAAAAAATCTCATGTAAAACTTGTCTCTGCCTCTAAAATATAAAAACATCTATAAACATATTGTTGTGTGACAGGACAGTTCTAACCTATGTAGGAGACACACTCAAAGGGCTCCATTCTCCCACTACTGAAAAGGATTTATGAGACTTCATTGCCTCTAGCATTAATAGGAATATATACCTAAAGTCCTTGCATGCCTATAGACCCCCAATATGTTTATCTTTAAAACAACCAATCATTCCACTGAACAGATACAGCAATCATAAAAAACAGGTGATTGGTAATGTGTTTTTATAAACTGGCCTTTTATCTCCAGGGACCTGAGTTCAAGAGTGAACTAGGTCATAAGAAAATTGGCTTCACTTTTAATTTAGAGCCTGATCCAAAGCCCATTAAAGTCAATGGGTTTTGAATCAGACCATTATCACTGCACAGAGCATACTTGTCTATCCTTTGTCTGCCTATCTTTGGTAATTCTAAATTGCCTGTTGCCTTGGTCTCCTGCTTCTTCATATCACCAAAAATAGGGGGAGGGAGAAGGAAGAGTCTTTTTCAAGAAACACTCAGTGTTGAATTTTCCAAGATGGTACAATCCAAGTTCGCACTGTGAGATCTAATTCATAGATTATAAAGCCAGAAGGGACCATTGTGATCATCCAGTCTGACCTCCTCTAAAACACAGGCCACATAACTTCCCCCGAAATAATTTTGAGAGCAGATCTTTTAGAAAAATATCCAATCTTGATTCAAACATTGCTAGTCATGGAGAATACACCGTGACTCATGGTAAATTGTTCCAATGGTTAATTATCCTCACTGTTAAAAATGTATACCTTATTTCTAGTCTGAATTTGACTAGCTTCAACTTCCAGCTACTGGAACATGTTATACCTTTCTCTGCTAGCTTGAAGAGTCCATTATCAAATATTTGTTTTCCATATAGGTACTTAAAGACTAATCAAGTCACCCCTTAACCTTCTCTTTGTTAAACTAAAGAAATACACTCAAGGAGCTCAGTCACTATAAGGCATGTTTTCCAACTCTTTCATCATTCTCACGGCTCTTCTCTGAGCCCTCTCCAATGTATTGTGGACATCACAATTGGACACAATAATCCAGTAGATAAAATAACCTCTCTATTCCTACTCAACATATCTGTTTATACATCAAAGGAACACATTAGCCCTTTTGGCCACAATGGCACACTTAATGATTTTACACTGCAACTGTAAACCGAATAGCCAGTTAGACAGCTTTTAATACATAGGGATGGTGTCCCTAGCCTCTGTTTGCCAGAAGCTTAGAATAGGCGACAGGAGCTAGATGGATTGACTTGATGATTACCTGTTCTCATAGAATATCAGGGTTGGTACTGGCACCTGGTATTGGCCACTGTTGGAAGACAGGATACTGAGCTAGATGGGCCTTTGGTCTGATCCAGTATGGCAGTTCATATGTAATATGTACCATGTTAATTTTTATTATTCTATTCAAGGCCACATTAATAATTTGTGGGCTACAGTCCCCAGACCATGATCTTGCCCCTGCACTCTGCCCAGAGGCTCTATCTGAGCTCAGTCTCTTCCTTCCAACACCCTGCCCAAACTCCATCCTGAGGCTCTGCCCCCAAGGCCTCACCCCCACTCAGCCTCTTCCCCCGAGGTCCCACCTGCCACTTGCACAGGAGGGGAGAGAGCAGAGGAGAAAGGGTGGACCAAGGGAAGGAGGGGCGAAGAGGAGCCAGCCATGTGCAGGGCCTCGGGGGGGAAGAGGTCAAGTAGGAGTAGGGCCTCAGGATACACAGGCAGAGCCAGGGGAGGAGCCATGGTCCGGGCACCGGGGCCACTTCTGAGTTTGCACGTGGTGCCATTGGAAACTTGGTATGGATTCTATTTTTTAAAATCAAAATGTCATGTGATACCAAGTCAAATGCTTTATGCCAAGACTAGGTATACTGCATAACTCCTTTACCAACCACACTTGTAAACTCATTAAAAAAATCAAGTTAATTGACAGGATGTATTTTCCATAAACCCATATTGATTGGAATTCATTATATTACCCTCCTTTCATTCTTGATTGAGTACATTAGCTGCTCCATTATCTTGCCCAGGTTCAATATCAAACTGAGACTCTGTCACCAGGTTCCTTATTCACCATGGTGGAGGGAGGCTCTTCTGGGGATTAGCTGTGCTCGGTCTGACACCCCTTCTGGCTTCTCACTTGCACTGTGGCCCCTCTTGTTGTCCAGAAGTAGCAGTGCTTTGTCTCTGTAAATGGGGATGGCGCTCTCTTCATGGCTTGGCCCTCCGGCAAGGGTCGCTCTGTTTTCCCCTTCCAGGGTGTCAAAGTCTTATCAGCCTCTGGGTATCATTCTCAGCAGTCCTCTAACTCAAAGCCCTGCCGTTTCCCCCAGTGGCTGATAGGGGAAACCAGGCCCACCCTTTACTCCACGTTCCATCTCAGGGACTCTCTAATCAGCAGACAACCTTGATGCCATTTCTCTGAGCCTTCTCCTACCCCACCTCTATCAGGCTTCAACTCCACCACCCTTCTAGTAAACTCATGAATCCCAGGGCTTCTCCTCTCCCCCAGGTTTCCTCCTTTCCCTCTCTAATGCTGCCTTTCTGTTGTCAACTCTCTGCCTTTGTACTAGCCCTGCCTAGGGTGACCAGACAGCAAATGTGAAACACCAGGATGGGTGTGTGGGGGGGTGGTAATAGGAGCCTATATAAGAAAAAGACCCCAAAATCTCTATAATCTCTATATCTCTATGTCTCTATAAAATCAGAACATCTGGTCACCCTAGCCCTGCCTGTTCCTTCTACACAGGGCTGGGCTCCATCATCAATCAGGGGTTGCTTAGTAAACCTTATTCCTCTCAGGCATGGCCAGCATGCTAATTGACCCTTTCTCAGCCTCAGTCCTTTCCAGGCTAGTGTGGGGTGAAACCACATCACACAGCCTGGTAATTATCTAGGTCATCCTATTTCCCTTTCTTAAATATTGGCACAACATTAGCTTGCTTCCAGTCCTTTGGAACTTCCCCAGTGTTCCAAGACTTATTGAAAAATCAATATTAACAGTCCATGGAGCTGTAGACAGATCTTTAAAAAATCTTGGTTGCAAGTTATGTGGACCTACTGACTTTAAAATATCTCACTTTAGTAGTGGTTGTTTAAAATCCTCCGGAGATATTAGTGGAATGAAAAGAATACCATCATCATATGATATATCATCTGTTTCTCCCCTACCCGCAAATACAGAACAGATTTTTTTATTGTATACTTTTGCCTTTTCTGGATTGACAGTTCTACTATTTCCATTGAGTAATGGACCAATACTATTCTTGAGATTCTTTTTGTTCCCAAAATATACTTTAAAAAACTTCTTTTGTCCTTAACTCTGCTGGCCATAGAGTTCTCCTTGTGTCCTTTTGTTTCCCTTATCAATGTTATACAGTTCCTAGTTTCTGATTTGTATTCATTACTGTCAGCTTCCCTTTTCTTCTGTTTTTATATATCATTCTTTAAAGCTGTCTTCATTTCCCCTCTAAATCAGATTGTGTTTTATAACCAATATGACCTAATTCCTTGATTGTGGCTTTCGGGGAATCTGGTAAGGTGTTCTTAAATGATTATCATTTACATTTTTCTGATTAAATATGGAATTCCCCCATGTTGACTGCAGCACTTCTTGAATCAGGAAATTGTCATCTGCAATATTTAGAAATTCTAAGAATGTTTTAGTACCAGCAATGTGAGACCTTGAGCTTATATTACTCAAATTGAAGTCTGTGTGAAGAAGCTCACATTCCACCTGTCCATGTTATGTCTGAGAAAAATTATTTCACGTTTTCATTAAACTTTCAATTTAATGCATCATGAAATCAAAAATAAACCTGGCAAATAACATTGATTGTGCTTGTCATAGTCTCATGCCAGACTAAATCAAATGTTAATGTAACATTTCATTTCACACAAAGAATTCTTGGACATTTTGGCCCTTCTTGTGTCCGTCTGTGAAAAAAATTCACTATGGATCTGATCCAAAGCTCACTCAAGTCAACGGTAACCTTTCAATTAACCTCAGTAGGTTCTGGATCAAGCCCTATATTCACATTAGAAACAGTGGGTGAACTCCTGGTTTCATTATAGTCAGTGGGAGCTTTGTCACTGACTTCAATGGGGCCAGGATTTCAATTTGAGCGTGAAGACATGCAGCACTGTATCTGTCAGATAGAGCTATTGCCACTGTTAAACACAACAGTATTAGTGTTTCTAATATGCGCACATGCACCACTCTTCCTCTAATTGGATTATAGCATGATATACAGAAAATTGTTCATTCATTAATTTTAGTGTTTGCAGTACTCAGAATGTACAACTATAATTGGTAGCCAGGTATTCTTTTAAAAAATGGAGCAGTTATCTATGCCAGCAAAGGGCTAAACTATGCCAGCAAAGAGAAACTTCATCTACAATGAAATGTAGATGGGTAGAGAGAGTATATCTTGCAGCTGATTTTTGCCTCAGGTCTTGTCATACTATTTGTTTCAGATATTGCAGGCCAGGTCTGATGGTTAAAGTAATGCCAAGCAGGGCCGATGCAAAGAAGTATTGTGTCCTAGGCAAAACTTCCACCTTGTGCCAACCCCCCCAGCTAACCCCACCCCCCCATGGCAGCTAACCCAGCCCCCCCACCCTGGGAGCCCACCCTCCCCTGCTCAGACATCCCCCCCCAGCAGCTACCTCCCTTCTGCAGCTAACCCCGCCCGGGGAGACCCCCCCCCCGTGGCAGCTAACCCTGCCCATGGAGACACCCCACCCCGCGGAAGCTAACCCCGCCTGGGGAGCCCCCCTGCGGTAGCTAACCCCGCCTGGGGATCCCGCCCCAGCTCACCTTGGCTCTGCCTCTTCTGCTGAGCATGCTGGCGTTGCTCTAATTCTCCTCGCCTCCCAGGCTTGCGGCGCCAATTGGAGGAGAATTAGAGTGGGGGCTGTGTGCTCAGCGGAGGAGGCAGAGTGGAAGTGATCTGGGGCAGGGAGTGGTTCCCCTGTGTGCCCCCCACCGTTACTGTGGGCGGCCCTCCCCCTGCCCCAGCTCACCTCCACTCCACCTCCTCGCCTGAGCGGGCTTTTAGGCGCCCGCAACTACTAGGCCCCCTAGGCAGCCGCCTAGTTTGCCTAAATGGTTGCACCAGCCCTGGTGACAAGGCAAGGACAAAAGTCAATTTGCATTTTTAGCTTTGCCTCTTAGTTACTGAGAGCAGCAGGTACCGAGAGCAAAGTGAAGTCAAAGGTCCAGATAAATGCAAATAAAGACTAACCGAATTTTATTTAGTCTTTGCTCTAAATACTGTCTGGCCTTCCTAGTTGCAAAAAAGTGGCAGGACTGAGAAGCCTGTTTTGAGTGAGAGAACAATATTATAATCTAGCAAAAAGAATGAGGAGTACTTGTGGTACCTTAGAGATTAACAAATTTATTTGGGCATAAGCTTTCGTGGGCTAAAACCCACTTCATCAGATGCATGCAGTGGAAAATACAGTAGGAAGATATATAAACATAGAGAACATGAAAAAATGGGTGTTGCCATACCAACTATAATGAGACTAATCAATTAAGGTGGACTATTTTCAGCAGGAGAAAAAAAATTGTAGTGATAATTAGGATGGCCCATTTCCAACAGCTGACAAGAAGGTGTGAGTAACAGTAGGAGAAAATTAGCATGGGGAAATAGGTTTTACTTTGTGTAATGACCCATCCACTCCCAGTCTTTATTCAAGCCTAATTTAATGGTGTCCAGTTTGCAAATTAATTCCAATTCTGCAGTTTCTCGTTGGAGTCTGGTTTTGAAGTTTTTTTTGTTGGAGAATTGCAACTTTTAGGTCTGTAATTGAGTGACCAGGGAGGTTGAAGTGTTCTCCGACTGGTTTTTAAATGTTATAATTCTTGTCTGATTTGTGTTCATTTATTCTTTTGCATAGAGACTGTCCGGTTTGGCCAATGTACATGGCAGAGGGGCATTGCTGGCACATAATGGCATATATCACATTGGTAGATGTGCAGGTGAACGAACCTCTGATGGTGTGGCTTGTGTGATTAATAATCTAGTCCTTTCCTGAAAGCATCAACATGTTTTAGGTCTACTCCACTCAACTACTAAAGCTGGGGTTTTCGAAGGAGCCTGAAGGAGTAAGGGCACAAAATCCCATTGACATTCAAGGGGATTTGAGGGGCCTTATTCCTTTAGGTTGGGATTTTCAAAGGAGCCCAACTTACTTACCTGCTGGGCCAATAATAATTCATCCAGAATCAGGGTCAGCTCCAAGCACCAGCCCAGCCAGCAGGTACTTGGGGCGGTCAACAAAGAGGGGCGGCACGTCCAGCTCTTCGGCGGCAATTCAGCGGCAGGTCCCTCACTCCCTCTTCAAGCGAAGGACCAGCTGCCGAATTGCTGCCAAAGACTGAAGCGGCGGCAGTAGAGCTGATTGCAACTTTTTTTTTTTTTTGCTTGGGGCGTCAAAAACCCTGGAGCCAGCCCTGTTCAGAATGAATACTTTTTTCCATAACCCTCTTCATGTTTTATAATGACATTTGACAGTCAAATATAAGAGCAAGACAACAGACAATCAAAGGAATTTCTCTTTCTGGGGTAATTTGATTTCATTTTTCCCATTGATTAGAAGGAAATATCTCTACTGATATTGGTCAAATGTTTGCATATTTCTAGCTCTCCTGAATGAATGTAGATGCTTTCAGAGGTCTTACTCTTCTATAGCATCCATGAAAAGGGTCAGATTTTTAAGTTGTGAACTTCATTTGTCAAAAAACTATCTTTATCTTTTACTTTCATTGCTAATAAGCTACTCCGATGGATATACTATGTAAGGAAATAAATTGGCTGTATTAGGCTTAGATCTGCTTGGCACATTGCAGCCAAAAAAATTAAATAAGATTAATGCACAAAGGGCCAAATTCATCCTTTGTGTAACTCTACTGACTTCATTTGACCATTTGTTTAACATTGACAATTCTTTTGTACCCTATCCAATACAATACAAATGTATTTTATCGACAGTCTTCAATTCCAACCGTATTCCATCATGCTTGATAAAATTACATATCACAATTACAGGGAAAATAAGTAAAAATAATAATAGGAGAGAAACTAAGAGGTTTAAGTAATATGGAAAATATGTTTTCAATGGAGATTTGAAATAGGATAGGAAGTTGACAAAGTGAAGAAAAATAGACAGGTTGTTCCAGACAACAGGGGCTACAGTGAAAAAGTTCTGACATTTAGATAGTAGTAAGATTGTGTTGAAGGTCAAGGAAGAGGCCAGTGTTAACCAAGAAGAGGAAGCCAGAGATAAGTATGAAAGCATTTTCTGCGGCAAGTCCATGGAGAGCTTTTTTAAAAAGGGGACAGTGCTTTTTAACTGGATTTTGAAAATCCATGTGCATCATTTGAGTTTTCAGAGAATATGATTGATGTGGGTGCATGAGAAGGTAGCCAGCGAAATTTAGTGCATGTTGGATCATGAAGACCTGTGTCCTCAGATGGCCATAGAGAGAGGAATTTCCATTACTGAGGTTTTAGCAGCTGTGGTGTTGGCACTGTTCCTAAGGTGTGGTGGTCAAATTTGCAAATGTGAGAGGGTTCTGAACAGTGGCATTGTGTGCCACAATAGACTGTATGAGTTCTGGAAGAAAAAAAGATCAGGTGTAGTATTCTTAAATATCTCTTACTTCATCTATCAGGCAGCTGTAACCGGCCTTTGTAGGCAGAGGGACTCAAATGCCTTTAGTCTCTTACTAGTACAATTTTATAATCTTACTGTATGATCATGTCAAACCTTCCAGGGACAAGTTTAACAAAAATTAAAATACTAATAAAAAGAGAAAGCAGAATTTAGATCCATATACATAAAAATATTACCCATTATTGAAAAGTTATAGATAAGGTTACAGGAGAACAAATAAATTTCTAACCATCTTACAAAACGTTAACTATAACAAGAGCCCACTAAATAACTAACACAGCAGCGCCGGCGCTTCTATTAGACGACCCTAGGCAGTTGCCTAGGGCGCCAGGATTCGGGGCGGCATTTTGTGAGCTCCCCATGGGGCGCACGGGAGCTTCTGCTTCTGCTCCTGTCGCGCCGCCGAAGAAGGACCTTCTGCCGACGTGATGAGGAAAACAGCGGCAGGGAATTGAGCAGCTCAATGACTGCCGCTGTTACCTGCAGCATTTCGGTGGAGGGTCCTTCTTCAGCGGTGAGATGGGAGTGGAACTGGAAGCTCCCGTGTGCCCTGTGGGGAGCACACAAAATGCTGCCCCCCAAATTCTGCCTAGGGCACCAGAAACCCTGGCACCGCTCCTGAACACAGGGAAATTAGGCTAGATTCAGTCCAGAGTCTAGGCCAGCAAAAAGACAGCATAATGTAGGCCCTTCGCAATAAAAAGTCTACTATGAAGAGGTTTCAGTGGTGGAATGTAGGATCAGCCCAAAAAGTAGGTGATAAGACATGTGCAAGGCAGCCATGAACACAATTTGGTTCAATACTTCCCATCTGCAGTCTCCAACAGCCCAGTAAATGTAAAGTGGCCGTCCCCTGGCAGAATACTTGAGCCAGGGCTGGAGCAATACTACGATCTGCCCTCCCTAGGGGTGGATCTCCTCCTGAAACACACTGGCTGAGCTGTTGGCAATGGTATAGTTTACAGCAGGGGTAGGCAACTTATGGAACGCATGCCAAAGGCGCACGTGAACTGATTTTCAGTGGCATTCACGCTGTCCTGGCCACCGGTCCGGGGGGCTATGCATTTTAATTTAATTTTAAATGAAGCTTCTTAAACATTTTAAAAACCTTATTTACTTCACATACAACAATAGTTTAGTTATATATTATAGACTCATAGAAAGAGACTGTCTAAGAACGCTAAAATGTATTACTGGCACGCAAAACCTTAAATTAGAGTGAATAAATGAAGACTTGGCACACCACTTCTGAAAGGTTGTTGACCCCTGGTTTACAGCATCAAGAAAACTGAACCTGTATCATTAAGTGCTCTCAAGTCCTGGCTCTTTTAGGCTGAGCCAGACTCCTACATATTTACATAATTCTGATACCAAGCAAAGGAAGACCCTTCAGCATTTCCTTGGTGAGCTGGTATAACAGTAGAGGCACCACTGACATCTCCCAATTGGCCAAAACTCAGAAAATTGGCCACTTAAAGATAAGGATAAAATCTTACTAGAGCTATCCTGCTGGGTTCAGAGTAGCAATGAGGCAACCTCTATAAATAGGGATAGGACATGTTTTTTCAGCCCTAACATAGATTTCTTCATTTGAAGGCTTATTTCTTATTAAGCTCTTCATTCCTGACTTCCCTGTGACCACCTGAAAATAGTAATTCTTAAGAATCAAATGGTAAAGAGACCCAGGTATTCTCCTGGCATAGCAGACAGCAGAGATGACCGTAGGAACCTCTGCTAAGCTTCTCTTGAGAGGGCAAACCCCAAAGAGTTAGTTCCGGCCTTTGTTTTAGCCCTTCTGTATGCATTGAACAAAGTTCCAAAAGTGGCTACTATATTTCAGTGTTTCCAAGAGACCGCCCCACACAGTGAAGTCAGAAGCCTTCTCAACACTGAACTGCTCATAGCTCTTGGGACTTGCCTACCATCCCTGACAGACAAAACAACTTTATCTGATTTATGGCTGTGTAACATCCCTGAACAAACTCAGACTGGTCAGCAAAATATATTTCTGACAATGTGTTGTGGTGGGGGCACCACCTCATCCTCCTGGCATGCAAAGGGGGAATTCCCAGTCCACAAATAGGTTCACTGTACTGTTCTAGGTGCCAGAGTTATAAAGCCCAATGGCCAGAGTCAATAGGATCACCCTTATCCACAAGACAGTAAGGCCTAATGGCCACAATCAATTGAGTTGGCCTTATTGTCAGGGTGGTAACTGAGGCCAGAGTCAATTGATTGGCCTTATCCACAGGGTGGTAAGGCCTACTGACCAAAGTCAAGGATAACAGGCTTCCACCTAGATGTGGCCAGGGTAAGGGGACCCAGGTCCTCCCTGCTCCTAAGAGTCCCAGCCCAGGACTCTGTCAGTGGTGAAGATCTCCACCACTGAGTCAGAAGCAATCTGATCACAACACGCTGACTGTTCTCAGCTCTGCATCTGGCATCCTCCCTGGGCTACTTCCTACCATGTCCCTTGTAGTCGTGGTCCAGGCATCTCTGGGGTCTCCAGACTCGTCAGCACAGATGGCTCCCAGTGATCTTGGGTTCTCCTGGATGTCTGCTGGTGTCTGGATCTCCACCTGGGTCTTGGCATTCCTGGCTTCCGCTGTTGGAGCCTCTGGCACTTCTTGGGCTGGAGCCTGCAGCAAACATCCTTCCTCTTCAGCTGTCAGCCCAGACTGATCTGGGCTTCTCACTTTTAAACTACTGCTATAGTTGGAGCATGCCCAGTAGGGCTTGATAGGGGTGGCTTCCTCAGTCCACAATGCGGAGATAACCCTTTCCAGTCTAGTGCGCAGTGGGTGCATCTCATCACAGCCAGGCAAAAACCTGCCTGCTCTTCTGGTCAATACTGTGAAGTGGAAAGAAGGTGGTCCTTGCCTGGTCTAAGCAACACCATGAAAGATTGCTCTCTAAATGCCTAAAAAACCTCTCCAGCATCTTTCCTTTGGCAAAAGCCTCACAATATATTCCAAGAAGAGAGGGTCTCATTTAATGTATCATTTGTTAATATACTCATTTGGGGGAACCCTTCAGATCTCAAAGCCTTTTTCCCACTTAGCATGAATGTCATGTTCCTGATCTCAGTTGCTAAGATAACTGAGCCCAAAGCTAATCATTATGCCCTTGGTATGAAAGGTAATTTAACTTCAGCTAGGACAAGAAAGTTGTGACGGGTTCAGTAGATAGAGGCTGCTCAGATGAGTAGAAGTCTCTATAATATTATGTGAATATATTACCCAAATTCTGACTTTAGTGGGAGTTTTACTTGATTAATACAGAGAATTTTACTCTCTGTTCATGGGCAGAACTTTACTCATAGGAATAGTTCCATTGAAATCAAAAGGCTATTCATGTGAAAAAAGTTATGCATATACATAAATCTTTGTAAGACCTTAATGTAGGGGAATCAGTGTGACCCTATTCTGAAAAATGATTCTGTAAAAATGATATTGTGGGGTCTATGCTAATTGTCTCC
Source organism: Gopherus evgoodei (assembly GCF_007399415.2). Lineage (NCBI taxonomy): Eukaryota > Metazoa > Chordata > Testudines > Testudinidae > Gopherus > Gopherus evgoodei. The sequence continues at coordinate 94,602,343 of NC_044322.1, read as the reverse complement.
CTGTGATTTCCAGATCAACTATATTCAGTTTACAAGGAAAAAGCTGTTTGTTTGTTTTTCAAATTGCCACTGATGCAAATTCATCTTGGAATCTAAGAACAAAGTGACTTCTTTCTGTCTTATGAACCACCAGCAGCAAAGATACTGCAGCCAGAATTTAGTTACCAATCACGCTGATTACATATGAGCCAGAATGGAATCCAACTTGCCCAAAGCTATAACTTCTGCAAGGCCAACAAGGTTAAAAAATAGCAGAAATTTATTTTAGTCACTGAAGTAAATTAATCTGACTCTGATTTCAAATGGGGTGCAAATCAATTGAGTAAGAAGATACCAATTTTACAGCCTCACTTTTCAAAGTAGGACTACATTTTAAACTCCTTGTTTATGGTCCACATTACTGGGGATCCCGTTGCGAGTTGGACCCTGCAGCTGCCCTGTCCATGGAGTTTCCTTTGATTTCAGCAGGAGTTCTGTGTATAGCGTAGTTGTAGGATCAGTCCCACAAAAATTATTAGAACATATTCTAGCCTTACCAAAAGCATTAGATTTATTTTTTTAACTATTTTTTTTAATTTTAGAAGCACTGAAAGCTTCCAAGCCTAGTAAAATCTTTAACTTAAAATAGCAAACCATATAACCCAATATATGTATAAAAAGTTTATTCTCCAGCTGAGTTTTTGTATGCCAAATTCCAACCAGAATCACACTTTTACAGCCAGATTATAAAATATAAACCTAGAAACTAGTGCTTCATGGCGGAATAATTACTAGACACTTAAAGTTGTGCTACCAGTGCTCTAATAAAAAAAAAGGTGAATATTATTGAAAAATAAAACTATTGAACATTTTGAAGCACTCTTTGCAAGCATATAATTGAATCTAGCATATATGGTATATATGTTAAATTTGTTTTCTCTCTACTTGTGTGCTTGTACTGGTGAGGTGGTAGATAATAAGCAACACTCACAAATCTGAGGAACTATACCACCTAGAAAAGTGTGTTTGAGATACTACAGTGTCTGCCAACTTTTGACAACTGAAAGTAAATGTGGAATTGGTGGCTGATACCTGCACAAAGAAAACTGTCAGCTTCCCGGTTTGTATATGGAAAAGCTTTAGTGCACAAACAAAGCAGTAAAATCACAATGTGGCTCTATAAATATAGTGCAGTGATAAGTCTATTGAGCTTATGAGTCAGCTTTTCACTTCGTTGGAATGATTAGGTGCAGATTGCTATCTGGCTAGCCATTATTCGTCTAATACTTTTTATCTCTCTGACTTGCCATCTTATTATTAAATTCAAATAACACAAATTAGGAAGAATTATAGCATTTACCTGCTCTATTGCTGCTCTAAGCTGTGCTTGAAAAATAAAAACAGACTCTTAAAACTATACCTAACTTTAGGGAGAGCAAAGATGAAATAGAATTTATCAAATCACAAGAGTGGAATATTACCGATCACTTAAACAGGCTAATAGAATTGAGGAGATTGTAGTTGTTTACTTTAAACATACTCAACTTTCCAAACTTAATATCTGGAAACTGAAAAGATACTGTGCATTCTAAAATTTAAACTGCTAGAATGAAATATTAAAGTTTCAGATAAAGTGTATCATTATTTTTATCTTTACATGGTAATGCAGCTACTCATTTTGCTATATTGGAAGCAAAAGAATGCATCTGAATTTGCATTATATCATAATTGACAAGTCCAATGCAAGTAAATTACATTACACAGGATCATTTTCTCGTTATTCTTAGAAATTATATTGATACTACTGCATTATCTGAGCAATTAACATATGCATAACTACCTACAGGTTCAACATAAATCCAGGTAAGTAAATTCAGTTAAATCTTCCACTCTTGATTAGGAATGTTAAAGTTCTAAAATTGTGTATGATGTTAGGTACCATGAGCCCTGTCCTGCTCCAACAGTATCAGTTCCATTGTGCGCGTATACTTAGGCACCATAGGATGTGTGAAGGATGGAGTGGAAGCCTAAACTCTACATTCACTCCTAATCGGAGTCTGCAGGTTCAAATTTACTCCCAGGGAAGTCAACATCACCTCGTTCACACCTCTTAACAGCAAATTACCATAGAAATACAGACCTTTAACTACGCACCGTATGTGTATTCTATAACAGCCAGTGGCTACCACAAGCGTTACGTGGAAAGAAAAGCACTTTGGAAACAAGATCTTTGTATGTAGTGTTTCATTTAAAACTAGAAAAATGTACTCAACCCAAATCATAGCAATTTATCAGTCTGAGCAAGAGTGTCAAATAATTTATAACCAATAAAATCTTTTATTTTTATTAGTTTTTCACTTTTTGGAATCCTACCAAATAATCAGAAACATACATTTGTGAAGTTAGACATTTGCAAATGATGACTTTTTTTCAAGAAGGGAGTCAGTGAGATGGGGTATACTTGTGCTGTCAGTTACCTAGAGGCTTATTTTTCTTATTCTTTCACAGAGGCATGAGTATATCAAGATGCACGTGTTCATTGATCTGACGTCTCCGAGGGATTTGAGAGGCAACGATGAACATTTACCTTAGAAAATCTCTTGAAGCCCCTCTCCCACCCCCCAACCTGTGTTTATCAGCCATTCCTGTCAGCGGCGAGAGCCTTTCTTTACGTGGAGTGTCTGTGAAAAGCTAAAAATGTTTGTACATTCATCATTTCTCCACAGATTCACTGTTGTCCCTTGTGAACCACAAGCTCCAAATAGGATCACAACAGTCCACAAACTAACGCATGGCCGGACTAAAAACTGTTGCCACTCTGTCCACGTCAATCAAACTGGCAGGTCTACACCGAGCCCGTAAGAAGAGACTCGTGCTTTTTATTTTTGAATCATTCTTCTTTGTGCTCCTGTCCACTGTCGTTTTTCTGCCACGCGTTGTCCGATACAGCTCGGCTCTCGGGGAGTTGTTCGACAGTAGAATACCATGGAGCGCTGCCTTTCACTATCTAGAGCACTCGGCTCTAAGGGCGTGGAGGGAAGTCCCGTTCCCCTTGTTATAATCACCGATTGGAGTAATATCTAAAACAGGAGAGCAGAGAGGAAAATGAAACATCCTTCTTAATCATTCAGAAGGCGGACCCCGTACTCCTTACACGAATTTTCTAATCGAGTTAATGAGAATGTTTGTTGGCAGGCTACGGAGGAAAGGATCGGGCGCCTATCCCACACTCGTCTAAGGGTCTGGAATTTGATTGGCAGTAGCAGCCAAAGGGTGGCTCTTCTCTCTCTCTTTAAAATCCTTGTCACAGCTTTCGTGGGTTCTCACGGTGGTCGGGGCCATGTAAATAATGTTCTCCCTTCCTCCCCTTGCACTGAAATACAGGAAGGAACTGATTGTGCCGGCATCTGATCTAGGCAAAACGAGCTATGGGATTATTTTCCCCCAATAAAGGATGCCATCGAATGCTTGGAATATGAAATTGCTCCTTGGTTAATACAAATGAGGTGATTTGAAATATTGACTTTTCATTTCAGAGCAGGAAACTCTTGGCGATGGCTTGAAAAAAGTGACCTGGAGAGCAGTAATACCTACGCTGGCTACAGCCACTCTTGGTCACTTTTTCAACCTTCAAGAAATAGGATTTCCTTTCTAAGCCTAAACGGCAGTCAATCCTAGTAGATAGCTTAATCTCCCTGCTTCTGACAACCGATGGTAACTTTTTCACAGCTAAATGGATTGTGAGGGGTCAAAGTTTGCAAGGTGGATTTGAAGATTGAGAGGAATATGTGGTAAAGGGATAATACATTGAATATGAAGAGAGGGTAGGTACATTTTATGTGTAAATTATTCAGGGCATTTTAACTGGCAAGATCTTCAACTACTGTAGAGAGACAGGTCCAGTGTAGTTAATGGAGCTGTACTGATTTTCACCAGCTCGGGCTGGCTATCAGTTTGGACATGTGTATATGCAACACATCACACATACAGAGAGAGAGAGAAGAGAAAATATCTCATATCTTTACTTCAGGCTTCTGAAAATGTCTTAGTAGCATGAAAACGGTAGGATTATATGTTCCAGAGTAGTAGCCGTGTTAGTCTGTATCCGCAAAAAGAGTAGGAGTACTTGTGGTACCTTAAATGTGTTAGTCTCTAAAATGCCACAAATACTCCTATTCTTTTTGGTAGGCTTATAGTTTTTCATAATGGATGAAGATCTGTTATGATCATGGATGATCACAGCCAGCTCAGTCCATAGACCCAGCTGATTAACCATATCTGAAGTTTGTGCTCTTCCGCCCATTGGCTGACTTTTGAAAGGAAGTGCTTATAAAGACAGCCCCTCAAACACATAGTTTCACCAACACAAGCGCATAGTTGATGTGAAACTAACTTTTCACAGAGCTACTTTTACTGTGGCAACAAAAGAAATCCCCTTATACATTTCCCCACACGCCTTCCCCCAATGATTGCTGAAACAGAGCATGGGAACGATCGTGGGGTGCTGTCTTGAGTGAAGGGATTGTGGCTGCCATCTCAACTGTTTCTCCAGCTTTGACTTTAGCCGAGATCTGTCGGTGTACACCTCGGCCTGATATTAACGTGGGAAAGAGTTAATGGTGTATTGGAGTTCGTACTTCCACATACCACAAAGGTAAGTCGAAACCAATCTGCCGAAGTACAAACAAGGCGAGCGAGTTCACCCTGACTGACAGGCCAACTTCTTAGCAACACATTCAGATCGGCTTGGGGTGAGTGCGAACTAGCATATCAAGAAGTAAAGAAAATATGCAAATCGAAGAGCTCACGCCGCTGCCAAAAGCACGGGTTGTGGGTTTTTTCAACGGGGAGAGAATTGTTTCATTGGGCAAAAGTAAACAAAACCTTGGCAACGAACTATATTTAAATACGTAGTCTTGGGATCAGTGCGATTAACTCCCGTTTCCTTTGTATAGGCGTAATGTTGACCTTTCTCTAGGTACTGTGCAGTCGGTGTAGTGTAGCTACACAATTATCTCCAGCCTAGTATATAAAGAGCAAACTAGCAGTGTGCTTTTCACAAGGTTTTGAAAAAAACAACCAACACAAATATACAAAGGGGCTGCTGGCAGCGAGCGGTGCCTGTTATCGACTTAAAATGTGATGTTTAAAACAACTGGCCACCTGACAGCAAGTTGCTCCGGTGACCCTAAATTGGAGTCAATCTCCTTCCTAGGACATTTCCTCTGTGGCAAAGGGAGTCTGAGGAAGGGTATCAACAGGCAAGAAGAAAGGGGGACTGTCCGGCTGTGTAACTCAATAAGTGGGGGAGGGAGAGATCATGAACAATTTATCGAAATAAACTCTCTCCGCCTAGTGAGAAGCAGACGATTTGCTGGTGCCGGACGTGGCGGCTCTTCGGAGTTGGGTAATATTCAGAGGTTGTGTTTCGACACCAACTTAGCTGACGAGTGCTGCGCAGACTCCGCTTCTGCCCGCCAGGCCAGGCTCTGGTGTCTCCACCCCCCTAACCTGCAGTGAAGTGAAAGGGAGGGGAATGCTGTTTAATCAATGGCTGGGGGTGGGTGCCGGAGCTCCCGCTGTCCCTCCCTCTCACTAGCCCCGCCGGGCCCCACGTTCCCCTGCACACAGATACACACACACACACTGTACATGCAACACATAGCCAGCCCACATGCACACGCAGAGAGAGCTTTACCTGCCTGCCTCTGGCTGCCGCTGCAGAGGGGCAAAAGGAGGGAGCGACTGAGACTGCTGCAAGCCACACTAGGAACTTTATAACCAGCTCCACTTCTGCCTGGCTGAGATCGCCGAGCATTTTAATTAGAAACCCCCGCGCCCTTTCTTCCCTCCCCCGCCCGCCCCCAAGTCACTCTCTGGCCAGGCAAGCCCAGAGAGCCCCGAGCAGAGGAGGAGCCAGGCAGAGGGCTAGCGAGCCGGAGTGGAGCTGCCCGGGAGCCCGCATGAAACTTGGCGAAGTTAGTTGGAAGCTCTGGGAGCCGCCGCCGAGCTCCAAGTTGGAACCTGATCCCGGGACTCGGCGCTGAGCGGGGTCGCTGGTTCCTGCACGGCTCGCGTGCGCTCTAGGGGCCGCAGCAGGAGGCGTCGCTGAGCCCGGACCAGAGTGCGGGACAAACCCCCCACCCCCGCAGCAGGCGAAGGAGAAGAAGCGAGTATGTCCGAGGAGAAAGCAGCTCGCAGCGGCTCGCCGGGGGCAGAGACTTGGCTGTGAGCGGAAGGGACCCGGCTAATCGCCAGCCTCGCGCTAAAGCCCGAGAAGGAAAGCGGACAGCTCCCGCCGCCCTGCCGCACGCCCTGCGTCCGGAGAGCGCCGGCCCGCGGTTTGTTTGCAGGCTCGCCATGGGTAGGACTCTGTGATCACTGCTTGGCTCGCGGCTCGCCCTGCACTGAAGGAAGCCGCCGTGTCTCCCCTGCTCCCCCCGGCCCCTGTCAAATGACAAGTCCCCGAGAAGAGTTGAGCTAGTGGAAAGGGAAGGGGGGATGTTTGCACTTTTCCGTTGTTCCCTTTGAATTCTGGGGGCACCAGCATCCAACTCGAGCGGCGTGTGGAGAGAGTTTCAAAATCTTGCTTGAGAAAAGAAAGAAACTTCCCGGAAAGAAGAGACCCGAGCCTGGGACAGTCTCCTGGCTGGGGGCCAGCTCTGAACCGAGAGGAAAGCGGTGCACAGGGGGACCTGCCTTTTGGGACCTCGGCTTTCAGGGTGCGGAGAGGAGCCCGAGATTGGGGCCGTCTGGAGCCCAGCAGCCCCCAGGTGCGGGACTTTTCCTCCCGGGAGGCCGAGAGGGAGGAGCGGCCCGAAGTTGGTGCTGCAGTTCCCGGGCTTGTTCTGCTGCAGAGCAAAGATTGATTTTCTGCGGGCTGCGAGCTGCCGGGGAGAGGTGACCGGGGCAGGCGGCCGCCAGCGCGGGGTGGGCTGCAGCCTGCAGCAGCTGCAAGGCTTGCCGGGGGCCAGCATGTCCAAGCCGGTGGATCACGTCAAGAGGCCCATGAACGCCTTCATGGTGTGGTCCCGGGCGCAGCGCCGGAAGATGGCCCAGGAGAACCCCAAGATGCATAACTCGGAGATCAGCAAGCGCCTGGGGGCCGAGTGGAAGCTGCTCACCGAGGCCGAGAAGCGGCCCTTCATCGACGAGGCCAAGCGGCTGCGGGCCATGCACATGAAGGAGCATCCCGACTACAAGTACCGGCCCCGCCGGAAGCCCAAGACCCTGCTCAAGAAGGACAAGTTCGCCTTCCCGGTGCCCTACGGCCTGGCGGATCCCGACCACCCGCACGGGCTGAAGGCGGCCGGGCTGCACGGCGGGGCCGGCGGGGGCCTGGTGCCCGACTCCCTGCTGGCCAACCCGGAGAAAGCGGCCGCCGCTGCCGCAGCAGCAGCCGCCCGGGTCTTCTTCCCCCAGTCGGCGGCCGCCGCCGCAGCAGCCGCCGCCGCCGCGGCCGCCAGCAGCCCCTACTCGCTGCTGGACCTGGGCTCCAAAATGGCAGAGCTCTCGTCGTCCTCCTCCGCCTCGGCGCTGCCCTACGCCTCCTCCCTGGCCTACCCCGGCGCCGCGGGAGCCGGCGCCTTCCACGGGGCCGCCGCAGCCGCCGCAGCTGCCGCCGCCGCCGCCGGGGGGCACACTCACTCGCACCCGTCCCCGGGCAACCCGGGCTACATGATCCCCTGCAACTGCAGCGCCTGGCCCAGCCCGGGCCTCCAGCCGCCCCTCGCCTACATCCTGCTGCCAGGCATGGGCAAGCCCCAGCTGGACCCGTACCCGGCAGCCTACGCGGCGGCGCTATGACAGCCCGGCCGTGCGGACAGAGCCGAGCGGCGGACTCCCAGGCTCGGGTCCCGGGAGAGCCGCCGGGCCCTGGGGGCAGCTGCGGACTCGCCGACGGGGAAGGTGCAAGGGTGTCCGTGTAAACGGGAGCGTTTCTGCTCTGCGCTCCTGCCGCAAGCTTCTGCAGGTGGTGCCTGGCTGGCCCTCCTCGGACCTGTTGCGTGTTGCCCAGACACCATTGAGAAGAAACTCCCTAGCTAGAGGTGGCTCCCCCATCTGCCCCCCCCTTTTTTGGGAATTGTCGTGTGTTGCATGCAGCCTTTGCAGATACGTGAGCTGAAAGGGCTTGTTCTCTCACTGGTTTCTCCCTAATTTAATCTTCCTTTGCCTGGCTTGGCCCCCCCCCCGCCCCCCCTGCAAATCTGTGCTATTTTAACTTCTCCAAAACGTCCTCACCGCAACACCACCACCGCCAAAAAGGGGGCAAATTGTTGACAGAGTGGAGGGACAAATCTGGCGTTTGGATCTGAAATGTTTCCTCTGTTTTATATCAAGTCCTATGCGAATGGAAGCAGGACACACACACACACACAAAAATAGACTGTAAGGTGAAATACTGTCCCTCTGATCTCCCCAGCCCCTCTGATCTCCCCAGCCCCTCCGCTCTCCTTAACATAGCCCACACGACTTCCTGAAGTCCTCTTCTATGGGACATTCGTACAAATTTCATTCTTAATTTACAGCCTGTGTCTCTTATTTTTCCCGATCCTTAGGTCTCACCTTAAGACTGTAAATTTGTAAATTTCTGTGGAAACGTTAGGTCTTTGATTGAACATATGTTGCTTCCTTTGCCCACATTTGAGTCAGTTTTAGACTCAAACAAAACAAAATGAACGCCTTTCAGAGTAAATACAAATATTGCGTCGCCATTTAAGGATCGCAATTTTATCTAAGGTTAAATCAGACTTTTTGTCTGAGTGATAATTATATATTTATTATTTAGCTTAACTGAAACAGAGGTTGTTTTGACAGCAGAAGAATATTCTCATGTTCAAAGAACCGTTCCCTATCAAACATGAAGTGT